>NC_137058.1:16175217-16242717 GCF_032717465.1 Coenobita brevimanus
TCACCTATTTGGCCCAACACTAAAAAGTGAAATAATTCAGCACTTGAAGTCCTTGGAAAGTGAGTTCAAAAGATACTTTCCAGATATTTTAAAAGAGGACAAAGGGAATTTCGTAGTGAATTCTTTTCTCTGACACTCTTGATTCTGTTGCCATTCCTGATGATGTTTAGGACAAATTCCTTGATCTCAAGAATGATTCTGCTGTCAGAGATCTTCATGGAAAAAAAACACTGAATGTGATCTGGTGCTCCATGTATCAATCATATCCAAAACATAGTGCAATCGCACATAGGATCTTCTTGCCATTTTCCACGACATAATTATGTGAAACTGGTTTCTCCACCCTTCTACACAAAATAAGTTTAAGGTGGAAGGCGGTTGGATGTAGACCCAGATAATTATGAGATGTGTTTAACCAGCCCCGTCTCGTCAACGTAATGGTACGTTGCAACATTTTGCATTTGCCAGTCCCGACGATGTACTGGTACGTCGTGCAATTGCAAGGTCCCTAATTTGCACAATTTTCAATTTTCGCGCATGATTTTTCGTACGTATACACGGGACACCTTCCTCTATTCCTCTACAAGATACCAAGCAGGGACAATGCCTTACACTGCATAACCTCCACCCCCCCCCTGCACACCATTGTCTCGGCAATTCACCTGTTACCAGTGACCTGGCCAATAAAGACATTCAGGGCCAGAGTGATTCTCCAATCGATGACAATGTGGAGGACAAAGTTTACATAGCATTACAGGAAGAAACAGTCAGAAATGATGATCAGGTAATGTGGCAAAAGAAGTTCAAGTATGGTGATGAGTTAGTGAGTGAAACAATGCTTATAATGCCTATATTACTGTTTGAAAACCAATATACTCTCGTGCTACATATAAATTCATACCCAGTAAATAAGTAAATACCGTTTATGAGTGGTGAGAAATAGTTACCCTCCCATAGAACTCGTTTTCTTTGATGCCAGCCTGTTAGAAAACCCAGTCAGGTAAGGAGGTACTGCTATCTGGATCGAGTATTTTAAACCTCAGGTGAGCGATTTCTCTATGAAATTTCGATGTTTCTCACCAAAAGCGGAGGTTATGGCCAAAAAAAATTTTTTTGAAAATACCTCGGGATTGGGGGGTGTCAGAGGTGCGAAATAGCTCGGGACGTGACGGGTTAATCAGTGACTCAATCTCACATCCGATGATTGAAAACAGTGCCATCCATCTGACTGGTATGTCACAAAATATGCATTCTGGTTACCTTGCTCAGACGGAGTCCGGCGAATAGTGTTTTAGGTCGAGTTTCTATATTTTTATCTTTGTTTGTTAGCAACATTACGGAAAACCGGCTGAATGAATTTACATGAAACGTTCAAGATATGTGGGCACTGGTCCCCAAAGGAAGTGATTAAATTTTGGAGGTAATCGAGTGACCCTGAAAGGTAAAAATCTAGGTCACGGATTTCCAGAGGACTATAATTTGAAACTGGTTGAAAATAGAGATTTACTAGTCTCAACATACAGACCAAGACCCTTGACCTTGAATGACCTTGAAAGGTCAAACTCAAGGTCACGGATATTCAAGGGTCAATTACTCGAAACTGGTTGATGATAGATATTTATTAGTATCATCACATAAGAAGTCCCATATGTCATGGGGGGATGTGAATTTATGAATAAAAAATACTAAATGTTACTTGAAAATAAAGACAAGAAACTGACTTGTGGAAATCAAGTAGTAAGTTTTACTTTATGCCGGCTTACTTCGCCGATTCTCCAAAGACGGCAATTTATAAATTTTCTCAACAGTACACAGCAGAGACTAATTACTCACGAGTGCTGTTTGCAGTACTGTTAGCCTCTCGAGAAAGTGACTACACCCCTGACAATAACTAATGTTACTAATAATAGACAGGTTCTTGCCGGTCCTTAACTCCTGGCTGGCACAATGGATTTAAGTTTTATACAAAAGAACTGGCCTAAGTAACAGTTATGGATAATGTAAAGAATTTATGCAAACTACAAGCGGCAACTAAAGTATGCTTAATGTGGAGAAATAAAACATGATTCTTAAGTATATTAAGCTCAAAGAAAAGAACTGTCAATTTATTGATTACAATAAAATAAACTTACATTATATGTCTCAAAATGAATTCAAGAGGGGAATTCACGGTCACTAGGGGACTCATGAATTCAAATAACAAAGAGAATACACTCACTCGTTCATTCAAAAGCTAATCGAACTTAAGCCTAGAAAAAAACTAACAGAAATACTGGTCAGTGGAGGGGGGCCGAACGAAAGTCTGGGTGCCTGCGCGATGAATACCAAACGCTGCTATTCGCTAAGCCCACTTTGCCAATTCACCGTCTAGGTGGAGATTCAGGAATTTGCTGTACAATGGAGGCGCTGCTCTATCCTGGGCACAAATGGTCCTATCCTCGAGGTAACTCAAAGCTGACTGACTTCAAACTGGGAAAGGGGGCAAGAGATGGCCGTGTTTGCCGGAAGTAGGTGTGGCCTAACCTCAACGGTCAACGGAAAGAGGGCAAACGATATAAAAATGCAATTAATCATTCAGTGAAAGCACTAATATCGTGGATAAGAATGGTCACTTGTGAAACAGTGACAAATGTTCTGAAATCCATCCTGATCAAAGTGCATACAGAGACGGTTGAACTGAGTGATGCCCAGTGGGAATTCCACTAGAGTTCGTGGTTTTCTCACCAAAGTACAATGTCACGAATTCACATAAATACACTTGCACGAATTCGTGACGCCATATGGGTTTTCAGTTGCTACCATGACCTTTGACCTTAAGTGACCTTGAAGGGTCAGATTCGAGGTCACGGATATTCAGGAGTCTATTACTCGAAATTGGTTGAAGATAGAGATGTTTACTATTGTCAATATATAGGAAGTCTTATGTGGGCTTTCATTTGGCATCATGACCTTTGCCCCTGAGTGACCTTGGAAGGTCAAATGAAGATTACAGACTTTCAGAGGGCGTAACTTGAAAACATTTGGTGCAAGTGTGAATGTGGTAATGATGGGAGATCTGAATGCAAGAGTGGGAAATGTAGGTGTAGTTGGTATGCATGGTGTACCTGGAAGAAGTGAAAATGGGGAAGGAATGATAACAATGTGTGTTTAGTGAGAGATGATGATTCGAAAAACCTTGTTTGAGAAGAAAGATATTTATAAGTATGCATGGGTAAGACAGGAGGGTGGAAGGGTTGTTGACAGTGGATTGATGGACTATGTGGTTGTGTCCAGGAATGTAAGAGGAAGATTGATGGATGTGAGACTTTTGGGTAGAGATATGTCTGACTACTACCTGGTGGAGGGAAAGTTGAGAGTAGGTAAGAGATGGGTGAGAGCTAGGAGAGTCAGGTGTGGCAGGGAGGTTTTGAAAGTGAGTGAGTTGGATAAAAGAGAGAAAATGACAGAGTATCAGGAGAAATTGAAAGATGAGAGGAACGCAGTGGAAGATCAGGAAAATGGCAGCGTGGAGGAGGAATGGCAGTTGTTTAAGAGTGTTGTGGTGGAGCATGAGAAAGACGTGTGGTGTGAGACGTGTGGGTGGTGGTGTAAGAAAGGGAACTGAATGATGATGGGAGGAAGTAAGTATGGCTGTGGCTGAGAGGACACGCGCATATGAAATGTGGCTGCAGAGGAAGGATGAGGTGTCATATGAGAGGTATAAGGGAAAAGAGGACTAGGGCGAGAAGGGCTGTGCGTGATGCTAAAGTGGCAGCAGATGAGAGGTGGGGTATGAGGTTTACTATGAATATTCAACTGAATAAGATGTTTTGGAAATAGGTGAAAATGGGGCGAAAGGGAAAGTCTGGGAAGAAAGAACAAGTAAAAGCAGAGGACGGAAGGATGTTAATTGAGATGGATGCAGTAAGGATGAGATGGGCAGAGTATTTTGAAAGATTGTTAAATGCAGAGGAGGAAAGGGAGGCTGAGATTGTGGAAGATGGAAGGGTACAAGGAATAAATGTGTTGGGAGAGCTGAATAATTCTTTGATCACGGTGGAAGAAGTGCAGGAGGCAGTAAAAGAGATGAAAACAGGGAAAGCTGATGGTATGGATGGGTGTACTGTGGAATGCCTGAAAGGTGGTGGAGGGACTATTGTTGAGTGGTTAGTAAGATAATTGAATGTGCGTTTTGTGAGAGGTATAGTGCCAGTTGACTGGGCAAATCCTGACGTGGTTCTGCTGTATAAAGGTAAGGGTGATAAGTATGAATGTACTACCTTTACGGGTATAGGTCTGTTGAGTGTTGTAGGTAAGGCGTATGGTAGAATGTTGATTAAGGGAGATAGAGAGCGAACAGGGGGGAGTGATTGGTGATGAGCAGTGTGGCTTTAGGAGAAGGATGGGAAGCGTGGATCAGGTGTCTGCTGTGAGACAAGTGTGTGAAAAGTATATACCGAAAGGTAAGGACGTGTTTTGTTCGTTCATGGATGTCAAGAAAGTGACAGAATTGATAGGGAGGCTTTGTGGACTGTTTTAAGATTGTATGGACTTGATGGTAGGTTGTTAAAAGGAGTAAAAAGTTTTTATGTATATAGTAGGGCATGAGTAAAAGTGGGGAATACTGTGAGTGATTGGTTTCCCGTGGAAGTGAAGCTGCAGCAGGGATGTGTGATGTCGCCTTGGTTGTTTAATATTTATAGGGAAGGTGTTGTAAGGGAGGTGAATGCAACAGTGTTAGGTGGAGGTTTGAATCTGGTAAATGCTGATGACAGAGAGTGGAATCTGAATCAGCTGCTGTTTGTGGATGATACTGCACTGGTGGCTGATTCAGAGGAGAGATTGATACAGTTGGTAGGAGAATTTGGAAGGGTGTGTGAAAGGTGAAAATTGAGGGTTAATGAGAGTAAGGGTAAAGTGATGAAGTTTACGAGGTTGGTAGATGGTAGGATGAATATAACTTTGAATGGTGAGTTGCTCGAGGAGGTAGAGTGTTTTAAGTATTTACGGTCATATGCTGATGGAAGAATAGATGCAGAAGTGAAGTTTAGAATGAATGAAGTAGGAAACGTGCTGGGAGCAATGAAACAAGTGTTTAGATGTCATTCGCTTAAAATGGGTATAAAGAGAGGGCTACTTGAGGGTGTTGTGGTACTGACTGCATTATATGAGGCTTAAAATTGAGTATGGGTGTAGCAGAGAGGAATAGTCTGAATGAAATGATGAGGTGTCTAAGAAGTATGTAAGGAGTGACGCGTATGGATCGAGTGAGAAGTGATGAAGTGCGAAGGAGACCTGGAGTTGTGCGGGAGATGGCTGATCGAGTTGAGCTGAGGGTGTTGCGATGGTTTGGGCATATGGAGAGAATGGATGATGAACAATTGGTGAAAAAAATAACTGGATCGGATGTGAGATGTGTAAGGTTGAGAGGAAGACCATGAATAGGATGGATGGACACTGTGAAGCGAGCGTTGGAGGCGAGAGGAATGTCTGTTGAGCAATGAAGAGTGGCTGCCTGTGACAGAAATGACTGGAGAGGAATTGTGAATGGTTAAATGATGATGCAACCTGCAGGGGTAAACCAGCTCTGCTGCCAGGCCATGCTGCGGATGTCACTGATTGCACTGTGCAGTTGACCCTCGTGCAGTGTGGTGCTGTGAGTATCTGTCCTTTCTCCCCTTTGGGGCTAAGATGTGTGTTTGTGTGGATGAGTAAATGAGGAGTGTCTCGTCCCATCTAGGCTACCTCACTTTGTCTGGGGGAAGCAGTCTGGGTATATAGACAGATTGATAGAATTTATTAGGTGGAGCAACAATCTGTGCACAACCTTGCATACCTCGCCAATAATATCCACTCAATCCAAGGAGACTTTAAATCATCAGTACTGGTAGGTTCTGGGAAATTAGAAATTGCTTTAAGTTGTTCATTTGGAGTACGAATTCACTCAGCATCAACTACATGTCCAAGAAACTTAATTATTTTCACAAGAAGTTGCATTTATTGAGCTTAACTGCCATTTGGAGATTATTAAAAACGTCATGTAATTTGGTTAACTGATCAGAGATTGATTTACTCACCACAGTGATGTCATTAAAATAAGCAAAAAGGAAAATGACCAGTAACACCACTGAATACAGAATAGATAAGCCTCATGAACAATGATGGATCATTTCTAAGACCATATGGAAGCCTTTTAAAATGACAGTGACTAGAAGGGATATTGATTACAGTTATAGAACAAGACGACTCTTCCTTTTCTAATTGCCAGAAGCCACTAAGTAAATTGAAAACAACGTTATTCTAGCCAAGTTGTTTCAGTAAATCTGTTAGGACTGGTAATGGGAATCCATCGGGTACAGTGACAGTTTGTTTTACGATAGTCGCCACTGGTCTAGGCTCACCTTCTTTGAAGACTAGGAAAAGTGGACGTTTCTACGGGCTGAATGGGTGTTCAGTGATCTCCTAACTGTACTATCTCGTCGGTTTCTCTTCGTAAGCTATGTAGTAATATATGCCGGGGCATAAATTTGTTGAGTACCAGGAATCCATTCAGTATTGTGCTTTATCAAAGTGATCTCTCCCACAGATTCACCAGGTAAGGCCGCAACATCTCTATAGGCCTGAAAATGATTAATTAATCATTCTTTTTACTGAGGAAAGTCTCCTGAATTTACATTAAAGGTAAGATCAGCTAAAGCAGTTGTAGCGGAATCCGTAGCGTTCTGAATGGTGCAAACACCTGGTAAATCATCACTCTTGGCAGTTATGGAGAATTGTGTATCCTTGCACACCTTTATGGCCGATGCATACAACAGGAAATCGCAAATTTTTATACCACTTTCGATCTTTAGTGGAGCATTGACGACAAATATTACGTAAAGATAACACAAAATATCCTCCAACACGGAACACAATGATGACTGATATGTTAAACCATTCACACAATACGTCTCAGGTATGATTAATGCATTCACTCCTTCTTTCGCACCTACAGCACGGACAGAGTCTTTTGTGAATTCGTGCAGAAAAATAAAAATTTCACCATTTTGTCACTGCTCGTTTCATCTCCGTATGTTGCAAAATGTCATTAAAACTCTTTGAGGTAGTTAAATGAAACGTAGATGAGCCAACCCTTGTGTCACTGTTAGTGGTGTCATGGGATACTGGTACTAAATTATCTTCGTTATTGGTGGTTGTCGAATGGGAGTTGCGGTAGACTGTCACCAGATGCACATGTGAAAAGACAGGGTGCAAGCAATTCATGCCTGATAGAGTCTCTTTACTGTAATACTACCACAAGCGGGTATTAGTTCAAGAGAATGTTGAGCCATGGTGTTATTACCATTCAAATCTGCAGGATTACGGAGACTGAAACGTAGAGCTCAACTGTGAAAGGTTTTATCAGTTCATCGAGTTGAATTTAAAGCATTATCTTGCCGTTCATATAAAATTCTTAGCTGTCAAAACAACAGAGGCAAATGTCAGACGGCTCATGGATCCAAACCCGTTGGATCTTTCTTTTCATGCTGTTAGGGAAGGATTCATATATTAAGTTCACCACAGACCCAGAGTCCATAAAATATGATGTAGGGACTCCTTCACAATTATCTATGATAGCTACACCTACGTGTATCAGAGGACCATTCTGGCCTATGGGGAACTCAGAATTTCGAGTCTTTATATAAGATTCTGTTGGTTCTGGTGCGGTGTTTCCCCCATCTGTGTTTTGGCAAGAGCACGGCATTCGCTACTGGAATGAGGATGGCGTTTGTCTATCTATCTATTTCCAGACGCCTTAATTCCGTAAGGGGTGGCCACAAATAGATGGCCTCCATGTCGTCCTGTCCCACGCCATTTCACTGCCCTGCTCCCAGCTCACACACCTCTCTCTCATATACCACTCCACTCCATCCCTCCATCTCATCCTTGGCCTCCCCCTCCCTTTCCCCTCCTCCACCTCACTCACATACACTCTCCTCGTCAGTCTCTCATTCTCCATCCTCTCTTCATGGCCAAAGTACCTCATTGTGTTTCTGCTAACGCTTCCTATCACATCCACATCCACACCACAACGCTCTTTCACTTCCTCATGGCGTTTTCGATATGTACAGTACTTATTGTGGAATGAAAGTGGTGATCTACTACCACGCCTGTGTTCTCGTTCATCTCCTAGTCTCTGGTAGCAGTGAACTACGCGATGACCTGATCGTTTGCAGTACCAACGAACTCTCATAGTTCTGCTTTTACATCTGGTACGGTCATGAGAGTAGCTGCGCTGCGACGCAGAACTGTCACGTGATATGGCTGGTGAACGTGGCGTGATGTTTTGTTCGTTGAGTGGACGTGAAACTTGTCCTTGTCCTTGAGACTCAAAAGGTGGTGTTGGGCTAGTAACTGGTTGAACTGCACGAACTGTCTGAGTAGGTATGATACGAAGTTTCTCTTCTTTCTGTACAGCTATCATAGGTATGTCATCTCTAGGATGTTACGATTAAGGAATTTGAAATAACTAAACAACGTTGCTACATTATTTAGTGATGAAGTGGTTTTTTCACATTCCATAAATTTCTGACCAGGAACTGTTTCACAATGCCTTCCAAAACTCCGTTTCTGTAGCTGCTGATACTGAAGCTGCCTCTAACAGCACATTTGTTCGGGAGGGATGAACATAACCTATACTTTGCGTTAGTCTGTAGATGCTCATCAAACATTCTTCAATATATATATATATATATATATATATATATATATATATATATATATATATATATATATATATATATATATATATATATATATATATATATATATATATATATATGAATTTGTTACAGCATTCATCAAAGGATGTAAGCTTCTCCAATCATCTTGATCTTATATGACAGACCACTCTAGTATATAATCTGCTTCTAAGACGTGCGATTATAGCACTGTAGTAAGTCCTTGGTTTGCACCTGCAGACTGGACATCACTAATAAAATCATACAAGCTAATAGCAGGATTCGTACTCATAAATATAGGGCATGATGCATCTTACATGAAGATCGTTTGGGAAGCAGGAAGGCTTGCAGGTTGTGATGACGGCATTTAAAAAAAAGTAGGAGAAGGTAACTAAGAAATGTGTGATGTATTGTCGGTAGGATACGAATGAAACTCAGCTGATTGAACTGTTTCTCGCGAATATCTTTCCGTTTCTCGAACGAGTAAGATTGTCGTGTGACCTTTCAGTCTGGGTAGTTTTTTTTTTCATCTCTGAAAGTATGTGTATATCTCCACATATATCAATCTTCGTAAAGTAAGGAAATATCATTAACAAATGAACTGGAGGAAAGTAAAAAACAGGTACAAAGAAAATACTAAGTGAATACAAATGAAGAGATTATTTGTTCAACTTAAGTAAACTATTATGTACAATAACAGTTAACAAAGGAGGGTCTTTTTATACAGAATATTTTAAAATGAAGTGGTCATATGGATGATTATAGTAAAGGAAAATCGAGAGCGTGAATAATACTCTGGGGGTGCTGATTTAAGTTCAACAATTCAATCATGTAAGAGAAGAAAAAAAAACTGCATAGAGATTATTGGTCTGGAGATAGAAGAAACTTTTTTCTAAGTGGTTCTAGCTCACCACTATTTTTACAGAATATGGTGTTAAAAATAGATGTGAGGCGTTGGGTGAGGCATGAGGTGCTATTGATAGCTTGGTAGGAGGTGATGAGGGAGAGTTGCAGGTCACCGGATCACTGGGGGTTTATCCATTTGCAGAATCGTGGTCGGACTGAAAGCCAGGCAGGCTTGGTGACAGGCAGGCTTGGTGACATACAGTTCGATGACAGATAGACTTGATGACAGAGATGTTTGATGACAAACAGGCTCCATGACAGACAAGCTCGATGACACAAAAGCTCGATAGCATACAAGTTCCATGACAGACGGATTCGACTACAGGCTGTCTTGACGAGGAATGGCAGACAATCGGGATTTGATATTAGACAGGTTTGAAAGAAGGCGTGTTCATGACCTCACTCCCATCAAAATGTGAGATGTAGGCCTGTAGATGTACCCGCGAGATTAATGGTTATTCTTAAAGACTCCGTATTACTATTGGATGCTTTATTGTGAATAGGTTGTGTTACACTCGCGAAGTAAAGTCGATCTCTGTCATCAAATCATTCAGGGAAAGGTTAGAGAATTTCCTTTGTGTGTTACCTAATGTCTTGACTATGATGCGTAGACATAAAACAGTTTTCTTGGCAGATTTGGCAAGAGGCACCAGCTGCTGCCATTTCATGACATTCTGACAGCGTCTGAGTCATGCCGACAAGCAACAAACATTTGTTCGATTACATCTGCCTATCTACCTGTCCAGCCATATATCACATGCGTCCTAAATTTATCTACCAGTTTATATGTCGATCTATCTAGTGTTTATCTTCCAATTTTCCTTCTGTCTATTCATTTTTATGTCCACTTTTTTCTTATCCATCCATCCATATTTCCATCCATTCATTTATCTATCTATTAATCTATCTGTCTGTGTATATCAATAATTATCTCTCTGTTTAACTCTCAGTTCATCTGTCTCTCAGACCACTGGCTAACAGACCATAATTTTTTTTTTTCTAGTAACCCAAGTATTTCAGAAGGGGAGGAACATATGGTGTATAGATCTCAGTAACCTATTCCGTATACACAAGAACTTTTAAAGTATATCTCAATTACCACCATGCGATGCTATCCACTTTATGAGAGAGTTCTTGTGAAGGAGTTAATCTATGTAATTTATTTAATACCAAACGTTTAAATCCAGAGTCCCTTCTGTAAAAAAAACCAGTTCAATAACCATCATCACGACTTCTCCCCACTCACCTCTGTGAATAACTATTTTCGTGCGAGTGCTTTTCAGCTCAGTGCCATACCCTAATAATCATGATGGGTCTTCATTCATTTGCCTCATTACTTTCGCTATTAAGCATTAACTGATAACGGTTCATTCTGCAGAAATTCCGAATGTACACATAAAAACATCCACATGATGTACGCATTCACTACAAGTTCCTTTCTCTTTTATTTAGTAAACGATTTCTCCTGACAAGATTTTGGTACGACGAAAATTTAATATATTATGGCTGGACTTGATAATCCCAAAAATTTTAAATCCGAACAGTTCAGAATAGCATCCTTTTACTGACTGGAAAAGACAAACCGCTTTGTTTAAGGTGAACAAAAAATATCAGGGTGCAAAATAAATATGCACCAAATTGTCACCGGATGTAGGTAAATGTAGATATAGTAACAGATCCTCGTCTGGGGTGATGTGATTACCTAATAACAACGTTCTCTCTCTGGTTCTCAAACTGTGCAGCGCACCACACTGGAGCGCCCTGAAAGGAGGGCGGGTGCGGTGTGATGATTCAAAGATAATCAATGATTTAGAGACATTTTCAAAAATTTATGTGGCAAAAATAAATATGAAGGACATTTTATTCATTTGATTTTTTGACAAGTATCCATCTAGTTATATACTTGTATATGTATACGCCAGGTATCCCCGAAGGGCTAAGGCGTTGCCCCTGGGTAGAGGACTTTTGGATTGGAGCGTGTAGCATTTTGTGACAGGATGCCCTTCCTGATGTCTACCAATGACCGTCGGGTGGATTCGATCCTCCGACCAGAGCGGAGCGCTCTAACCCACTGAGTCACGGCAACTACTTTATTATATATATATATATATATATATATATATATATATATATATATATATATATATATATATATATATATATATATATATATATATATATATATATATATATATATATATATGTGGGGAAGCGGTGGCTCAATCGGTAGAGAGATGGCCTGCAGTCCTAAAGGACCCAGGTTCTAATCCCGGCTGGGGCGGGGAACAGTTTAAGGATTTGAATTTTATTAATCAGGCTTTGCTGATCTACCAGAAGACCCGCCGACATGTCGTAAAAATACCCCCGCTAATACCAATACACCAGTCCTGTATGAGACAGCCCTAGCATGTATTCAATATGGACGGTGGGTGTTAGCGCCGAAGTGGTGACATGTAGAGGTGTATGATATGTAGGAGGACTGCTGGGCCCTGATAGCAGGCTGTGAAGACTATGCCCAGAGTCGGACACATAATATATATATATATATATATATATATATATATATATATATATATATATATATATATATATATATATATATATATATATACTGGACATGAAATTGTGTGGTGGAAGCCACTGAGAACAGAAATTGTCGTTTTAGGGGGATGATTGGTAATATTAAGCGTTCTTGGTCCTAAAGGCCGTGGCGTATTTGTTCCTGTGGAGGGCTTTGGGCTTCACCTTCGTACACTGACATGGAGTAGACGCTTACCGAGACATAAGTTAAAAGCTATCTCTGTGTTGTTCCTTGTACATCCAATTATGCACTGAGAGAAAAGACAAACTGCTTTACTTATTTCTTTTCAAATTCAGTGTTACGTGGCTTCATAAATGATGTTCGATATCTAACGACTTGTTCAATGCAGGCATGCTAACTTAGTAAGGATAGACTGCTCAGTGTAATCCACTGGGGACACAAAACTGCCTGAAACTTGCCTCAAGTGAAATCACGCTGATTGATTTTCATTTGGCAACTATTGGGAACCCAACGGCTGTGGACACCGAGTTTCACTGGATTTGAAAAATCTGTTTCAGATTTTTTTTTGACACACACACACACACACACACACACACACTTTAGTCAATTAGTATATTAGATTCTGAAAGCGAGAGAGTCAAACTGAGTGCTGATTGTGATAATGTGATTATGTACTAACTCTGAGTTGAAAGATAAACTGTATGCACAGAGACATGCAGTTCCCCTCCAGCCTCTCTCTCTCTCTCTCTCTCTCTCTCTCTCTCTCACACACACACACACACACACACACATACAGAGAGAGAGAGAGAGAGAGAGAGAGAGAGAGAAAGAGAGACAGACAGACAGACAGAGAATGTATGAATGAATAAATGAATTTGGCGTTGAAAATCAAACAATGAAGGGCGTGCAGGACAACAGTGATGTCCCTCAGATACAGTATTTATTCAGGGCCGAAAGATGCAATGCATATCTTATGGGTGAAAATTATTGACTACTTGGCTGTTTATTTTTGGGCGGTGGCAATTATCTAGTTTTCCGCCATTGTTCTCCTTTTTTTGTAGTATCAACAAATGCGTTCTGGAAAACATTGGCTAGTACTGTACTGCAAATCAAAGTCGTGAGGTAATGTCCTGTTTTGCATTATGGTCTGGTTGTCTGGTGTTAAAACAGCCAGTCAAACTGACGTTCTGGACGTAGTTTCGATTTTTCAGGAAGTGCTTTGAGGGAATTTCGTCATGTAATTCCATCCAGAGGTGTAGTCGGTTAGCTACCCTTAATTATTACAGTCCACATTAGTCTACCCTCGTGCCTCTACACATCGGAGGTAGTAACACTGGAGAAAGATCTCCAAGGGAGAAGGTTACTAAATAAAGGAAAAAATACTGGCAGACTTTTAATTCCTCTAAACTCCCCGTCACCACAAAGACGAAGTTCATTTTTTTTTTTTTTGTACAAATCCCTCTCTCCCATTAGGCTCTATTTTCCTAGCCACTACCATTGACGGGATGCCATCCTACGCCACTTCCAACAATGTTCTGCTCAGTCTCCTCGTTTAATCCGTTTAGCTTTATCAGTCTGAAAAATGATGAACACTGCATACACAGCACAACGAAATCTTTGAGTTAGAGGGTGCGAGACAGTGGATGTTTTGTGATTTGATGAACTACTGCGAGACTGACCGACTGCCAACATTACTATTCATATTTTCCCCACTTCCGTTAACAACAATCATCGGATATCTTTACACAGTGCCTTATGTGCCAGCCTGGCGGTGTGGTGCACGTTGTTATGGTTTGTGTGGCCACCTGTTGGTCACATTAGCACTGACAGATTTGACTGATAAACTGCAGCTGGCCTAAGTTACATTATGAATTCCATTACGAGTATATCTAAATGATTTTGACGGCTCACTAATTTAACTCATGAAGCCTGGCTGGAATGATACGTACAACAGATTCCAATAGAAACCACATCAATATATAGCCAGCTGAATCACTCATACTAGTTACTGCTTTACCGCGCTTTTTGTGACAAATATGGTGATAAACACTGAAGTCGATAAAACATTGATGTGTGGACTTGTAAAGGACAAAATTATCGTTACAACATAATTAACCCCTCGACAGCAGTTGCTGAATTTGGATATTTTAATCAGGCTAACACCAAAAGAGTTTGTTCCACTGAGACAAGTCCTTGCATCCAGAGGCTTCAAAAATTATTTCGAGTAACCCTTTCTTTGCTATTGGCACACATAGGGACTGCGACTATAGTAGGACAAATCTAAACTTGCGGCAAGGGTGGGGCACGAAGCTCTGTACAGTGTTGACACGTTTTCCATAGCGCGATGCCACCCCCCCCCCCCACTCTCTCTCCTGGGGGAGATGTGCGTCACCCTGGGGAATTTTGTTTCTTTTATGAGTGACTCATTTCTTTATTTTTTTCATTATATCTAATTATATTTAAAAATATTTATTATTGTTTTGCATATGTCGCCAGATGACCTCGCTGGTGCGGCGTCATGATTTTTCATTCAATCACTCTCTCCCTCCTTCCTTCCCTCCCTTCCTCCATCCCTCAACACCTCCTCTGGCCTGCCTTCCCCCCCCCTTCTCTCTCTCTCTCTCTCTCTCTCTCTCTCTCTCTCTCTCTCTCTCATCTATGGTTTTTAGGATACGTTTTGGTTATTTTCTTTAACATTATTATAAATTTGACTTTATTTTCACACCTCCCAGGTGGTAAGGACACAAAGTAAAGTGACACGAGGAGAGTCTGGCAGGGTTAGTCTGGGTGTGTGTGAGTGTTGCCGCTCACGAGGGTTTAATGTATCATTTTTTCTTTTACTAAGAATTTGGCATAGTTTTACTTATATCCCTGCACATTATCTTATAATCACAATTGTGACATTATTACCCACTCCAGAAATACGGTAAAAGCCAATAAAAAATATTTATGCCACGTTTCTGTATTGCCGTATTAATATTTCATGCATAATAAGTTCACTGTTCTTTCATATATTATAATACACACGTTAACATTGTATTCATTTGTGTTTATCATATTTGTCATGCCTTTTACATATATAACAGCCGTTTCACATCGTGGGTTTGGGAAACATAGCACCACTGTACAGAGGGTCGTGCCCCACCATGGCCGCAAGTTTAGATTTGTCCTACCTTAGACTATCATCAGACTTTTTTTTTTTTTTTTTGTCGAGAGCAGTCTAAGGAGTGAAAGGGGTAAAACAACATAACAACACAATATCTCTGAACGCAGTGATTATATGGAAGATAGAATTACTGCTATGAACCGAAGCCATGGTTCGGTTCATAGCAGTAATTTCATAGAAGAAATAAACCACACTCACCTACGCCAATAACACAACATACACTCCTTGAGAGCTCTGTGGGAAAACCCGGTCTCGGCCGTGGCCTTCTTAGCGACTCGGGGCTGTTCGGCCAGACTGCCTAGGGAGCAACAGCAACTACTACTACTGCTATGAACCACTTTGGTAATGATCCTGCGTATAAGTAAGATTCACAATACTTCCCACTTGTTTTTAGCGTGTGTTGTATTGCATAATCAAAAATGAGAGGAAGCTACAAAGACGCCTCTTGTACTAAGGAGGGATACATCGACCCTGCCGCCAAACTCCTATGTTGCTCTGTCAAGAAAGAAGTGGGGACGACTTTTGTTTTGATTTTGTTTCCCCTTGAATTCAAGCCCCAAAGGTTATATGAAAAATCGTTATTCGGATATTCTGTTTAGCGACTGCAGATATGACTGAGATAAGAATGGCTGTACTACCTGCATACTGTATTGAAGTAAAAATAAAAAGTGAGGAGAACTATATCGGAAAAAAAAAAAAAGTACTCCATTCCCAATTCTTCAAACAATAAAAAAGATGGAATGGAATGAAAGGATGAAAGATAAAATAGGAAGAGTGAGTAAGGCCTGAGATTCAAGGTATAAAGGTTGAAACAGCTATAATAAATAAGAGAAGACTCAATAAGGACTGAGGGAATATTATGGCTGCCAGAAAAGATAATATAGAATACACTAAATTTGATCTAACAAACTTTTAACCACAAATAATTCCTTTCAGAACACACACACACATACACACACACACATACGTACGCACGCGCGCGCAACGATATTTCTAGCGAATTCATTAAGATTTTGCCACTGAACAGAATTCTACATATGTTTTAAAATAAAATTAAAATAATATTACACCTTTCCATTGACTGAACACTGTCAGTGACTTAAGTCAAATTCATCAGTAAGAGTTGAAAGTAATGCTGATGTGGGCACTGATTCTAAAATTGCAGAACGGAATGAGATTACAGTCAATATCAGTGTACAGAGTGAGAATTTAAGGGACGCGGATAGAGTGAACAAAATGAATTACAGTACGTGAAGATTACAGAAGGAAATAGGCGAGCAAGAATGAAGTGATAGGTGAACAAAATGAAATTCATTACGTGAAGGTAACAAAGGGAAAGAGGAAAGTAAGAATGAAACCATGTAGTCAAAAAGGGGAAGAAAATTAAGCCTCCATTATAAAACGTTCCCACTTATCTGGAGAAAACTCTGCGGGTGACAAATATAGAAAACTAATACAAAATAACTGACGGATTAGCATTAGGCCTCTTCGGTTGATGCCTTTGGTGAAGTGTAGCGCTGGATGGTGCTTGTGTTGCGTGAAGAGAGTGTGACATGGTGTGGTGTGCCATCACTGAGGTCGCACAAGTCTACGGGAGTGAAGCATTTCGCCGAAAGTCGATAGTGAAAGTAGTGAAAGACACACAGACAAGGCCGCTCTTAAAGATGCTCTCGCATCTTATAAAAAGTTGTCATCGCACTGAAAAGGAGTCTGCTGGTTATGTGTATCCCTTTTGCTACTGGAGGTCTCTCCTAAGCTAAACAAAAAACGGTGCCAAGGCATGGCAAACCCGTCCTCGGGCAGTCATTTTAGTGTTGAAGTAGAAACACAACAGGATAACTGGTCAAAGATGTCATTTATCAAATTTGGAGTAAATCGAGTGAAAACTGACGATTTTGTGCTCATCTTAAATTTTAGGCACGACCCACCTGACATTGATCCTCCTACCGCTAACTGAGGGGTGACCCCCCCTGATGTACTCGTAATGAGGCATGTTATTGGATGCAGGTTTGAAAGATGCACCTTTAGGTTTTGGTTTCATGTCGATATGACGAATTTGAAAGGAGATATGGCGAAAGAGATTTCTTTGGCCTACAGCCTGGGCCTTGGCCCAATTTGGCCCAAAATCTAATTAGGTGATCAGAAGGTCATAGCCCATCATCCCTATAGTTTTAGTCAAAATCACACCAGTAGTTTTCGCCTAAAGTTGTTAACAGACAGACAAACAGACAATCCTAGTGAAAACAATACCCGTCCCCGGGGACGGGTAATAAAAATCTTCAAGGATGCAAAATTAAAATTTCGTCATTTATCGTATGGAATGGGATAAACGAGCCAAGATAAGGAAGAAGATATCAAAATGCAACTCAAACATCGTAACCTGAAAAAATATACTAATCAAGGAAAGGATGAAGATCGCGAAAGTATGGCGCAGCAACAGGGCTCGAACCTGACGAAATGCTGAGTGGGAAATGGATGACTAAAGAAAAGACAGGAAGAGGTAACGAATCATGAAGACATAGCTAAGTAAAAAAGGGGGAAACAGGAACAGCTTGAAAGGAGAAAGGTGGCGGGGCAGTGAGTGGGACATGGAAAACTGAGCAGTGGAAGGTACAGTGTATGGTCCAGAAAAGGTGGGTCAGAGTGGAATAATATGTGGAACGAGTAATCGAACCACATATGGAAAAGTGAATGGAAAAGTATGTGGAACGGTTAGTGGAACAAAAAATGCAGATCTGTGAGTGGAGGAGCAAATGTGAAACGTTATGCGAAACAAAGTGGGAAGCACTGAGTGGAACACAAAATGAAAGAACTGAAATTGTAAAGTGACAGCTATACAGTCACTAGAATAAAACAAGTGGTATGGTGAGTGTAGAAGTAAAAATGTTGCAGAGTGAGGGGGAAAAAAAAAAGGCTAGACGAAATTCCATAAAAAGCCTCTGGATAAAGATTCGGGGGCATTTTGTAGTAATAGTTTGTAACAAATTTGTATAACTCAAAGTTGCTCTGCTGATTCTGAGTCTGGTTGTGACCAAGATGTATTTTAATGTTTAAGGCCTCAATAATGCAATAAAACAAACTGACTATAGAACCACTAAAATGGTAACCTTTGCAATATTATCAGAATATGATTTCAATAGAGTATTCAAGTAAGTTCTCAGACTGTTGAATGTTTATTTACTCTTTCCGAGAAGGAGAGCATGTTTTCACCCCTGTTTGTTTATTTGTTTGTTAGCAGGATTACTCAAAAAGTAAATGTGAGATGTGAACCAAATTGCTGGGTAGATAGCCCATATCCAAGGGAACAATCGATTAACTTTTGGGACTGATCAGGATCGTATTACAGATTCTGGCTCAGGAGAACACTTCTTTGTCAAACCCTAATCAATGACAAGAAAACCTAACCCATTATGAAGAGTGATTTGGATAATATGTTGTCTTTGTCGGAGAGATGCACTCCACTGAGTGCCCATCTAATTATTTTATAAAGCTAATCAATGCCAAAGAACCAGCAAGTGTACAGTATATGAAAACAAAATGGCTGCTACAGAAGAGAGTCGGTGATAATACATGGCTAATTTTACTAAAGTTGCTCGTTACTACATTTTGTTCTTATTTGTCTAGACTCAATCGGACCTTAGTTTCTAAAAAAAATAACTAGCTAACCTGTTGAGATAGGACACTATTCCCCTTCAAAGGAGGCCCCTTCTGACTTGACACACTTAGCCCAGCATTCTCTCCACTGCCTGAAACATTTTTCAAAAGTCGGTTTTAGGCATCTCCCGCAGGTGCTTCGCCACATTTATCATGATCTCTTCTCTCAGATGAACATTTCTGTTGACATGTTGGATTGTGCAAATCGCAATCCAGATTTTCTGAAGACTGTTAGCGCTGGATGTGAGACTTGGGTGTATGGGTACGACCCAGAAACCAAAGCACATTTGTCCCAGTGGAAGCATGCAGGGCCGCCTCAGCTGAAAAAAGCACGACAGGTCCACAGCAAGGTGAAATGCACTCACATGTTGACAGTTCTTTTCGATACCGTGGTGTTGTGCATCACGAATACGCACCAGGTCAGACTGTCAACAAACATTACAACCTCAACGTTATCCGTCATCTTCGTGACGCAGTTCAGTGGAAGAGACCAGACCTTTGTAAAGCGGCAAACTGGAAGCTGCCTCATGACAACGCCCCTGCCCATTCTTCTCAAGTGATTCATGAATTCTGGGTCAAACACAACATCACACCGGTCCAGCAGGCTCCCTGCTCACAAGACATGGCTCAGTGTGACTTTTACTCACTCCTCAAGCTCGAAACTCTGCTGGAGGGTTCCCAATTGGAGGCGAGAAAAGAGATCATGACAAATGTGACAAAGCACCTGCAGGAGACACTGAAAAACAACTTTTGAAAAATGTTTCAGGCAAAGGAAAGGATGCTAGGCTACATGTATCAAGTCAGAAGGGACCTGGTTTGTGGGAGATTAAAGCGTCCTAGCTCAACAGGCTAGCTATTAATTTTTAAGAGCCTAATGTCGGATACTTTCTGGACAGAGGGTTGTACATTAGGCAAGGGTTACATGAACTAAATATATGAATTGTAGAAATGCTTCAACATAATTAACGACCACACGCTGGGCAATATTTAACGAAGGTGTCACCTCACTATGGAAACTGCAGAAAATTGCTTGTTTTTAGACCTTATTATCTCGGAAACCATAGCACTTAGGGAAAGGAATTAATGACTGTTTTACCCATCACCTCTTCCTCTTGAGAATGAAAGTATCCCCAGGTCTCTAGGTTGTTCTGTTGAGGAGTAATGACGTGGGGAAGAGAGCTAATTTTCGTCGTGAGAGCAGCGTGAAAGCAGAACGTGTTCGTGCATCTGCCCTCGGCGTCGACTATGGCTTTGCTCTCAACTTGGTAACTTACTCCACTACTAGATAAACTAGACATTTTTTCATCCAAGGCATGCCTTATGGGACTATCACTGGGCCTTTTTCTAGTATCCTTAGAAAGAGGCATGGCAGGGGTAGATGATGCAATTGGTTACAGGAGGCGTGGATAGAATAAGAAAAAGAGGAACCTGAAGAAAGCATTGTACACTTGGCAGAGTCACAGGACAGACTGGCTCTTGCCTGTGTGGTATAGAGATTCTCCCTCCCTACCCTTCCGTGGCGAGATGAAGTGGTGGCCGGTTAAAATGGTGGCAGGAAGACACTTGCGTGTATAGTAGCTACCTGACAGCCCCGTAGGAGCCTGATTGTGGCATGTATACATGTTACCTGGTGGAAAGGGGTTACAGTTGGTTCATGTGTATCTTCAGTGTACAAAATAAGATAATGAGACTGGTACATACTGAAGCATTGTGAACCTATGAATGGACAGACAAATATGTTCATATGGGTAAGTATACAGATCACACTGAGAGCTTTACTGCAAAACATAATTTGAGAACCTCTTAACACCCCCCCCCCTGCACTCATCACCTCATGTGAGGTGCTATGCAGGTCACCCCTGGCAACACAGATTACCTTCCACACAAGGAAGCATCAGGGGTTTACATGGGAACATTGACTCTCCCTCTACATCATCAGAGCTGCTGCCAAATCCTGCCATACTGCAGTTGCCAAATATCACATATTTGGTAATTCAGATATGCAGGCCACCCCTGGCCACGCTGATAGCCTCATATGAGGTGATGGGTCTCACCACCATAATTTCATGCACGAGGAAGAATCAGTGGTTCCATCCATAGGAATGTTGAGTCTCCCTCTGTTCATCAGAGCTGTTGCCAAACCCTGCCATACCACACTTGCCAAATACCACATATTTAGTAATTCAGTTCTTGTTTGTAGCCCAACAATGGGGGATTTATGCCAGTCTACCTCCCACAGTGCTGGTGATTTATCGCTGTCCTCACATCCACCCAAGAGGCATAAATTACAAAAAGACGTGGGTGATGAAGAGTTGGAGCTCAGAAATACTTGATCTGATGCAAAAAAGTCAACTTAATATTAAAATAAAAAGTCTAAAAAATTGACTCAGGGAAGGTAATCGGGTGGAAAAGAATTAGCACAGCAGAGGTTAAATTATTAATTTCTTTTCCAAACTATTATTAAACTTTAATAACCAAATGTTTAACCAACAATGTCCCGGCAGATTTTTCACCAATGACCCCCCCCCAATCGTGGCAGATTTTTTTTTTTTTTTTGGCTTAAACCTCCACTTTTCATGAGAAACACTGGAAAATACCAAAAAAAGTGCTCACTTTTTTTTTTTTCTTTTTTATGTGACCGACTCTGGGCATAGGCTTCACAGCCCGCTATCAAGGCCCAGCAGTCCTCCTACATACCATACACCTCTACATGTCACCACTTCGGCGCTAACACCCACCGTCCATATTGAATACATGCTAGGGCTGTCTCATACAGGACTGGTGTATTGGTATTAGCGGGGGTATTTTTACGACATGTCGGCGGGTCTTCTGGTAGATCAGTAAAGCCTGATTTAATGAAATTCAAATCCTTAAACTGTTCCCTGCCCCAGCCGGGATTCGAACCTGGGTCCGTTAGGACTGCAGGCCACCTCTCTACCGATTGAGCCACCGCCTCCCCCCCTCATTTTCTCGCTACTTGAGCATATATGTGTGCTATACAGGTGTCCCTCCAAACACCTGGTACCATCTTCTCTGGGCACGTACTGCAGCTGTCACGTTTTGTATGGCAGGGGTAACTATTGCAAACCACTCAGAATAGGTACATATTTGTTTATTTGGTACAAATTTATATGTAGTACAAGAATAAATAGGTTTTCACACAATAATATAGGTGATATATGTGTTGTTTCACTCACTGAACACATAACACACTGCACCTTCCTTGGCGACATTACCTCCTCATCGTTTCTGTTTGTTTCTTTCTCCGGTGCCACATAATCTGTCCTTCACATCGTCATCGATTGGGGAATCACTCTCGCCTGTGAAGGCATCAAGGGTGGCTTGAATTTTGTCGTTGGAGAGACTGCGGCGTGACATGTCTTTAAGGCCAGGTTACTGCTAACTGGTGAGTTGCTGAGACAATGGCGTGCAGGGGTCATGCGGGGTCAGAGAGTGTCGCTGCCTGGAGGCAGGTAGAGAAAGATCTTTCACATGTGCCTATCTAAAATCACCTGCGACTCTTGAAAAATGTGCAAATGATGGACCCTCACAATTGCAGAATGTACTGGTATGTCGTTGGGTCTCAGTGTGAATAAAAAGTTGTGACATACCCATAAGTCGACAGGACATGGCAGGTTAAATAGCAACAGGAAAGTAGGATATATAGATTAAAGTCTTGTCCATTCTACTTTTATTAACTTCATTGTACAGTTCGCAAGTCTACAGTACATATTCAACATTTGCTGGTGCTTGGTAGCCTACACAATATGCTTGAGAATACATACGTATAATTTCTAATAAAACCGATATGTTCCACAATCATCATTTACAGAAATGTACAATTATTCACTGCCGATTTATGCACACAAAGTCATTCTCATTTTCTCGCTACCTGCAAGCACCAGTGCATTGTAGTGTAGAGTTTCTGCAACCTGTAAAGCAATTGCAGAATGTCAGCTCCATGCTTTCTTGTGGAATAGACAACTTGTCATAAGCACAAGTATCAACTTCCCTTGCTCCTCAGTCCACCCAAATTAATTTGGCAATGGCTGGTAGGGCTGCTGGGTACATGCCAGATTCTACACCAGTATTTCATAATATAACATCAGTGTGTGAAAGTTTAAAGCAATACTAGTTGGTGGTAGAAAACCAGGTGTCTTGGCCTCTGTGATAAGGGCAAATGTCATTTGGTCAGCAGATTCAGTTAAACCTGGCACCTTGTCAATTTTCGAACAAAGCTAATATGACAATCTAATCTGTTGTTTATCCTTACCAAAGTCATGCCGAAGGTTATGGTGTCCTTTTGAATACCAAGAAGGCATTTTGCAATGTTCTGTCAAACATGATGGGCTGACCCAGGTGGCAGCTTTGAGTGTGAACATCCTCTTCATTCCTCTACCAGCCTTCCTCTATTGCTTTTTACACACAATCTTTGATAACTGGGCAACGAGTAACAGAACATCCGTATATCGTGATAAAACACCAATGATATCTGTGTGGCAATTGAACACAGGCAAATGTATGCGTGTCTGCTTCCTTAAGTGATGCCTCTATCTCAGAGATGTTATCTGGAGCCTGGTACAACTGCATTGTTGACTCTTCAGGGAGTCAATGAGTTTGTCTTCTGGTGACTACTTAACTTATTCATCTCTGTGAAGCCATGCATGACCTGCCTTATTTTGTAGGAGGGTGATAAAGTTAAACCAGTTGTGTGGTAGAGGCACATGACTATTTCTCATGCATCTGGCTGGTTGTGCAATTTTGGTGCCATGCTGTCTGTATTCCTGACTTGATGAAGTCTTCCCTCTAACAGACAAAGGCCACTTCAATTCTGAAGTAAGTTACTCCTGCTGAAGCACTTAATATACAAACATATCTGCCAGGTTGCAAAAGTTTTTGTTTCAGACGGCTTCTCAGTGGCATCTGTGGCTTGCTCATCATTAATGATGCTTGATGTTCCTTCGGTGGTAATGGAATCAGGACAATTGATACCAAACGTTAGTGAGTCTCAGCAGTAACATGAGCCATGTTCTTCGCATTCCATTCATTTCTGCCAGTGACTCAGGCACTGACATAAGCTTCTATTGCAATAAGTTTTGCAGATCAACTGGTCCCCCAGCTTCACGTGTACTAATGAGGCGATGCCGTATACTGTCAGCTTTCATCATAGTCTGCTTGATCTTTCCCTTGCAGCCCTGTCAAGCTTCAAACAGACTAGCAGAGGTTGGTGCATTGTTTCTTGGGGTGGGATCAAATAATGTTGGAGACTTGACAGTGATACCACTTGTTCTTCCCTGGTGCTTATCATCTTCTTTTCAACAACGTTATTGAGCTGAATCTGTCCCCATTCTGCAGCTTCGGTAAGAGAACTAATAATTTCAAGTGTTGTAGGATCTTTCGCTGCTATATTCTGTAATGTTGCACAGGGATCAGGTAAGAAGAAGCTAGATCTTTGAAAGGACTCATATAGTGCTTCTTTGTGGGTAGTGTCCTTTTTTCAACGACTTTCCTTCTCTCTCTGTGGGTGATGTTGCCATCCAGATGAAGGTGATATAGTGCTCTTGTGTCAGAGGCACTATGAAATCTCAAGCTGTATGAGAGTGCCCGCCTACTAAGGGCAGTTGTAGTTTTCGTGATTCCAGCATCACTCCATTTGCTTGTTGCATTCAGTCACTCCTGATTTTGATCAGGGTCAACTTGACTGAACGTCTGGGTTGATCTTTTTATTACTGTCACAGCTCTACATCAGCCTCAGCTGGTAACTGATGAATTTCAGCCAAATATACTGTCCTCCACAGTGCGTAGTTTGAATGATCATACCTCATGAAGAGAGGCAGCATGAGCCTGAAGGAGTATAGATGAAGGTCTCAATTTCCATCTCTCTGGGCACAAGTGAGCGTCAGTAGAATGCATACCATCTCCAGGTACTGCCATCAGAATGTGAAGTTTCATTCTGTCCTTTCTCATGCTTAAATGTTTTCGTTGCTCTTAGCTCTCTGAAATCCAGGTTGGGATATGTGTATAAGCAGGTCATGTTAATCATCTAGGCCCTTGTTTTCTGGATGTATGGCGAGTTACCCAGCTAGTGGTGTATCACAGACGGTGAGGAAAAGCAGGATTTGTGGGATAACAATGCAACTCACTGCGTGAATTGTGACTTTGTAAGCAAGCATTCTCTTGTCTTAAGAGTTTCCGGACATGATTCGTTTTGTTGAGTCTAGGCCCTGGATACCATTTTCTGTCCAAACCTCATTAAGCCTTATGTCCTTCGTGTGATTACCCACTGTCATCAAGAAATCCATGGGTATGCGGGCCTCTGAGCCTTGCAGTGAGTTTGTCTTGGTATTCTGGTATAGTCCATTTCCGTTTCATTGCTTAGCAAAACAGAGTCTAGTCGACAGTTATGACGGTGTACTGCTAACCTAATTGTTTCTAAGTAATTGCCTGGTTGAGCACTGTCCAAAATGACTGTTGCATATCCTTGATAGTGGAAAATAAATGTAAAATTCTGAACTCTAGCTTTCAGGGCTGGTGGAGAGTCCAATTCAGAAATTTTAAACTATTTTATATCTACTTCACCAAGGACTGGCTATTGCTTGCCTTCAGCTATGGAGGTCTGGGTAGTCATTCATAATTGCTGTTACACCTAATGTACTACTTGTTGATTGTTGCATTTTTCCAAGTAACATATCTGCGGCTGGATTACGATGGCAACCTGCTACCTGTGTTGCGTCGTAGGTGTTCTTCTCAGCTAAAGCAGTGAAATGTACAAACTTGCCTTGTATAAGACTGGCAGGTATTACGGCCCCATTTCCTTTAATCATGGTTTTCAGTGTATGTTCAGCAAGTACAGTGTCCATTTCAAAATTTTCTCCTGTCAGTAACATTACTGCATTGTGTATCTCGAAGCATTTTCCTGCTAACTGTGATCTCTTTTAAAGTGTAAAGTCCCTTTCCTCCACCCAATGTGAGGTTTGCATTGTCAGCCTTCTGCCAAATTATAAATAGGCCATAATCTTCAGATTACGGTCTCTTCAGAATTAATGATGACTCCTTGATTCACCTGCAGGTAAAGAGAAAGAAATAAGCACTATATTAGACTACTGCTATATATATACAAATTAGCAAACTTCAATCCGTCATAAGTAAAGCAAACTATATACAGTGAAAAATTAATGGGAAAAAAGCGACATGAATAGGTACACAACTGCCAGCTACTGTGAAAGTAAGGTGTGCATGGTGATGGTGATGACATAGTATACTTATATGTTATTAGCTTATATGTCGTTGGTGATTGCATTTTCATATATTACAGAGTTTTGCCTTAGCAGTGCATGTAAATAAAAAAAGTAATCTATGTAAGTTAGGCCATCATTATCAAAAAATATGTGAAGAAAGAGAAAAACCTGTAAAATTGTGTATAGTTGACATATTACTTCAGCATAGTGGCGGCCATTTTGCTTGTTAGCACTCGCGCAATTTCAGCCTGGTAACAAGCCAAGTTGAATCAGGAGGCCCTAAATATGCCTCCCCCCCTCAAAAAAAAAAAAAAAGTTGTTACCAACTTTACTCCAAATGCCTCTGGCTGTCACATTTTCTTAAATTCGCCTATAATACCAAGTGGATCAGAATACTGAAACTGGAAAATTAAATTAGGAACAATAGACTGGGCGGAGAACGCAGAACAATGAATGTGTGGTTTAATGGTGGAACACAGCAGAAAGAAGTGAAATACTTTGAAATGGATAATTTGTATGAAGGGAACTCAGAAAACATATTAAAAGTGAATGTGCCACAATGTATTTGAGAAATGAGAAAAGAGAAATGACGAAAACGATGGACAGAATAACAAGAATGGCTGAAAAGAAAATGGTAAAGTATACCATAATGTAACAGGGGAAAAAAAGTGAAGTACTGAGGTGACCGAAGAAATAGGAAGAATGGACAAGGGAATGAAACAGACATAACTGAAGAAAAAAAAAAAAATGGAAAACTACAAAAGTACAAGACCGAACGAGTGAATATAAAAATGAAGAAGAATTGCGAGACTAAAAGATGCTATTAAAATAAAAGGAACAGAACAGATAATAAAATGAGTGGATCATGATGCAGGGAAAATAAATAAAAAGCGGAGATAGTATAACAGAACGCTTAATAGCTTTGCGGAACACGGTGAATTATAGACAAGTGTAACATATATATATATATATATATATATATATATATATATATATATATATATATATATATATATATATATATATATATATATATATATATATATATATATATAAAAGTAGAGTTCCAGGTGGAGTAATTGTATTCCCATTGCCAACCCAGATTGCTTCAGTCAGTATGATTAATCCACTGGAAAAAGCAGACAATCCAGTCAATGGTTATTTGTAGTTGCTCTGAGTCTGTGGTCGTTGTATAGAGAGAGAGAGAGAGAGAGAGAGAGAGAGAGAGAGAGAGAGAGAGAGAGAGAGAGAGAGAATTGAGGAAATTTACTCGCCACGGCTGAATAGACTTTTATCTTGTTTATGATTTTCCTGCTCACAAATTTGTAACTTGTGCTCTCTGGCAAGGAGAATATGTTTCCACCCCTGTTTGTTTGTTAGTTTGTCTGTTAGCATGATTACTGAAAAGCTAAAAGAGGGATCTGGGCAAAATATGGTGAGTAGATAGCCCATGTCCCAGGAAACAATCGATTAACTTTTGGGACCGATCCGGATCGTTTTACAGCTTCTGGATCCGGAAAACACTTTTTGTGACACCCTAAACAGTGATGAGAAACCCTAACCCATTACAAAGAATGGTTTGGAAATTATGTGGCCCTTGTCGGAGAGATGCACTCCACTGTGAACCCCCTTAGTTGCTATATATCTACATAACATATATATATATATATATATATATATATATATATATATATATATATATATATATATATATATATATATATATATATATATATATACGTTTCTCTATGTTTGTTCAGGTTACATTGTTTTGCCTGGTTACTCCCCAAACCTAATATTATAATTATCTGCCTCCCCCCTCCTCTCTCTCTCTCTCTCTCTCAGTGGTTTAGTTAGAATTCCCCCGGGGCTCTTTCCCCTCCTTTCAGCGCTCACCTTCCCCGCCCCGCCACGAACAATGTCCAGCACCATGATATTCTGTTCTATTTCTTCCACCAGTACGACAATAACATGTTCTGATTACTGCTCGTCCCCACCATATTCACATATCTTTCTCCATCTTCGTCATCCTGTGTTCTCTACTCACTGCCACATCACCAAACTATACCTGCAGACCATAACACTCTAAGTTCTTCTTCCTTTACCACCAGCTCCCAACTGTTTTCTTACGTCTATTACTACCAATAACATCATGTTCTTATACCTGCCCTCTTCCGCCAACACTAACACCCCAGCTATTATAAACATCACTCCCACCAACACCGCCATGATCTTATCTTTAGCTAGTCAACCCTTCCTCACCATCACCACTATTTCTCTTTCCTGCACCTATCAACTTCTCAATCCTCACGTTTTACCAGTACCTTTCCACCACCACCACCATCATTCTTACTCCACCTCCACCTCTACCATCGCCATCATTAGCGCCCGGACATTACTCTGTGCTTTATCTTCTTTTCTTCTGCAACATTATTTCTCCAACAGCCACCACTGGCACTACACTGTACAGACATTCGTGTATCCTGTTTAAACATACACAGAGCCAAGACAGTCACCTTAGTGATGCCACACAAACAAATTTTATTTTAGATCTACCTCCCGCATAACATCTAATTAATAATTCCATTATCAAACAGACAGAAGATCGTCCTGTCATGTCTCTTCTGTACAGCAGTACCAGCTCAATATGGTATTTAAGCTCGCACGCAGACCAGTATGACCTCACACTAATACAACCACTGCCACTATAACACGGTTCCTCACCTAATTCTTATAAAACAATCCGGTCCGCAACTTCTCGCCTCTATAAATACCATGAGAGTGTCCTGCTGAAGCAGCCTAGTCTCTGTATTCTATCAGGATCATGTCTACACGAGCCAAATACCACGACCACAACAACAACAATTCTTTCCTCTTTACCTTCCTCGGCACACCACATAACTTAACCTCCACTCCGTCTTTTCACTCCTCTGTTTTATTACTCAGTGCTTACATCGTTGAGAATTTCGGGCTACGAATCGGGAAGGATTCTTTATAGATGTGAATTTGTTTATGTGCACGTGTCTGTGCACTGTTATCGGCATAGGCACACGGCTTTGTGTATGTGTGTATGCTTTCATAGATCACTTTTCTACAGCATTCCGAGCGTTATCCTTCTTATTTATTCATACTTTCCCCTTGTTCTTTCTCGTTGTTGTCATTTTCTTCTCATTTATTTCCATATTTACGTCCCCAAATTCCACTTAAGTTTTCCTTCCCACTCTTGCAAGTTCAGAGATCCAAGACGCAGATGCATTTTTTACATGTAGTTCCGCAACCAATCTTGACTCAACAAGCCTAGCCCTGGGTTCTTACAGCTTGCATGGGGCAACATGGGACTGGATATAACTGTTTCTTTATATCTGTTTCCCTAATCTCCTGGTAATCCTTCGCTTTCTTGTGTTTATACTTTCTTTCCCCTCCATATACTCATAATATTCATAATATTCATCCACCTTCACGACCTACGATCGCCGTATGACTTGCTCTCGGACCCAGGCCCCGGCACCGTGTGTAAACAATCTTACACAGACACATGTCCAGGGAGAAAGAGGAGGATCAAGGAGAAACAGTAAACAGTAATTTTAAAAAACAAAAACAAAACACCGTAAACAAATACTGCCACAAAAATACACTTTATACAAGGGAGTAACTACACACACACACACACACACACACACAAATACTGCCACAAAAATACATTTTATACGAGGGAGTAACTACACACACACACACACACACACACACACAGTAAAATGAAAACATGAAACAAACTAAAATATACTTTTTTTTTTTTTCCACTGTTAATTAGCACACCTGTGACCTGCGAAGTGAGAGTGGGTGTTAGGTTTTGATCCATTTGTGTGTGTGTTGAGGGGGGTGTACAAAGTAACACACATTTTTATCCGATACAAACCAAGTTTAGTACAGGGGTAAATAGAGAGGAAGGGGTTGACCTACTGTATTCGAGAACAATAGGCCAAGGAGAAGGGCTATGCCAAAGTTTGACCTGCAAAAACAATTTAATTAGTTATCTGATAACTCAAACTCGGTGGAAGGGCTCAAGTTATCGAAGAACAAATGGGCCCAATTTTGAGAACAATCAGCCAAAGATCAAGGTCACAGGTAAGGTTAAATTTCAAACCGCGTGTCTGTGTGTGAACACAATAACTAAAACATTTTTGCTCCGATCTGGTTCAGATTTAGAAGATAGGTTATTAGTAGTTCAAAAAGTATATTTACAGTTCTCGAGAACAACAGCAGCATTTAATTGATTTACATGAAACTACGTGTGCAGGTTGAGGGTAAGGCAATGGTAAAGGGATTCGATTTCGATTTCAGTCAGTCAAAGATTACAGTCAGAGAGAAAGGTCAAAAATGAAGATCACAAGGCAAAATCAACTCAAGCAGCTTTGGTCTGGTTTAGACCAAATTTGGTGGAAGTTTTAAGTCACACAAGAATTAAATAGTCCACTTTGGTGAGCAGTCAGTCGAAAGAAAGTTAACAGGGCAATGTCAATTGTTAGGCCATTAAACCAACTCGTGGGAGCGGGTGTTGCACTGGCAGTGCTCCTTTTTGTTTTCTTCTTCTTCTTCTTTGTAATGGCTTTTTTTTTTTTTCTTCGAGATGTCTCTGCTCGCTTCTCTCGTGTAAATCTCTTTGCATAAACTCACATTTGCGTGCTATTTAATAACCTTTCTTTCGTACACTTTTCTTGGTCATATTTTATATAATACGTATATTTATCGTGATTTTAAGATTCATTTATTTCATGTTATATTACTATATTTTATTCTCTGTACGTCCATACTAATCTTCCTGACTCACCTTCCTCCTTCTCTCTGATTCTTCGTCTCGCATGTCTCTTCCTTACGCTTGATATCACAGTTAAGATTTTTAATCTGTATTCAACTTCTTACTTTGATTGTCCCACTCAAATACCATGATTCCTCTCCTTATTAGTCTCCACTTATTACATACTGTAGGTGGAGACTATTGTTTCTTCAGATCTCGCAACGATTCCAGGAGAATCTGAGACTGCGCGAGGAATCTGAGAGGCCCAGGCTATGTGTCCTGGCATGGGCCATTACTGATAAAAAATATTGAAATCCTTGACGCACAGTGGATGGGCAGGTAAGAAAGAGTCATATTAGTATTATGTTGTGAACGAGATAAGTTGGTCGTACGTACTGACGATTTCAGTACGACCTGCACAAGGAATCTGAATGGTCCAGGTTATGTTTCCTGGTATGGGCCATTGCTGATAGGAAATAATCCAAATTTCCCAAATGGGGTCAAGGTCATTGTAAGAAACGGTAGATGGAGACTAGTGACTCTCCGCTGGACAGTTACAGAGTTCTAGCTATTAATTCTGTTTCTTTCCAGTTTACCTTCTCCTTCTTGACCTTTCGTTTGATCTCTTGCAGCTGACTTTGTTGCATATCTCACGTATTTCAAAACTTTAGGTGCAACTCAAACGACGGAAGCATTTTATTTCATAGGAACAACAACACATACACCTTCGCTCAAGGCATTAAAAAATATATGTAGGCCAGTGTGGAAGGGAAAAAAAGGAGTGGGGAATTTGCTGATAAGGTCAGATAGGCTAGCAAGAAATGCATTACACAAACTAAAAGATATTTAAGCATATTAGACGATACAGATAAATTACATAAGTGAAAGTTTAGAAGCTGGAAAAAAGAAAATCCCCCCCCCCCCTTCTATGCCTCTGTTACAAGGATGCAGGTGCTGACTTGGGTAAGCATCGGACGGGGAAGAATCCTAGCATGATGGGAGGTTGCCTTTTGCAGATTTTACGAGAGGGAGAAAATATTCCTAAAAATCAGATTAAACTAAAGAAGCTTAGCATTTTCTCTTGATTGCCCAAACAACATTCTTGTATTGCTTTGGAGATTAACATGCTCTGTTGTACCACCTCATGCTTTTTTTATGACAACTGTTATTCGCACTCTATCACCCAAATCATGTGGATAGTTTTTATTTCCTCAATCTTCTCAGCACTGACATCTGAGGATTGGTGGAAGTATTTATCGCCAGTAAATATGGACAGGATATCATCAGGAAACGTCAACCAATAATTTAAGAGCATTGCTTACCACAATTCGTAGTCAAATTGGTGCCTCTGGAGCCACGGTGAACGAAAATGTCAGTGATGAACATCAAATTCTTCAAGCAAGACATTATATATTTTGATTCATATTATTACGATAGTACTACAGTAATAGTAAACCCATAATAAACTATTGACAGCGGTTCGGAACTCCAGTCTAGGTTAAAATGCTCACGATCATTTGTTTCAGAGTTTTACCTCATATTGTATAAGCACTTGTGGTACTAACAGAGATTTTTCATACATCCTTCTTAATACTGTGCGTGATTATCATTACGCAAAAATATAATTGACCTTTATCGCCGTAATTAACCAGACATGGAAGTAGGGTCTCTGACAGTTTTACCTCATTAATTAAGGACTGCTTACATGGCATAATACGATCCTGATTCTATTATTAAGTACTAATTACTTATAAAAGCTTGTGGCCGCGCAAGTCATCTGAAAGATCCATACGCGTTTCCGCGGCGGCAGGTTGCCATCCACCAGAATGAAATTGCAAAGAGGATCCGACAGTATATCTACCCACTGTTCCCTCACCCTCCCAAAACAAACCCGGCTTACTTTTCCCTTAAAATTATCACGACAGAATTTGTTTATGCCAGACACTTCATTTATTACACCAAAGCTTGCTCATTCACGGAGTACAGTGGAATACGGTAAATAAAATATGCAGAAGGAAAAGTTATAAATAAAAAGAAGAAATAGCACGGTGAAGATACTTTGTGGATTTTGGGAAGATCTGTCCATTCGCTTCACAACGAGGAGGTTTCAACTAAGATAAATAAAATAATTTAGCTACAGATACTGAAATGCAAAAACCATTATCGTAATCTAGTTCAGACTTGAACGACGGGTGAAGAGAAGCGAGGATAATTTTTGCTGGAAAATTCTACTTCCGTGTTTTCATTTTAGCAGTTTCCTGACTATTCATTCCATCAACAAAAGCGGACATATGATGATGATGATGATGATGATGATGACAGCAGTTGTGGTGATAACTATTATTTTGATCTTGGGTTTCAGTCCTGGTACTTACATTTTGTTTTTTGTTCAGTGTTTGTTTCTTACATAATAATTATGAGCGAAAAAATGTCAAGGGAACGTTGGTGTAAACATGATAAAAGTAGAGATAACTAGAGGCCCCCAAAGGGAGGAATCACACCAGCCGCAAGCCGATACATACCTAGCGAGGCTCAGGATATGATCATGACCTTGACTTACTTTCACCAATTTCGACCTGGGAGATTTTCATCCCTACTACACATCGTAAAAATTTGTGACGATATCTTGAGCGGATGTGAAATTATCATGCTAACAGACACACAGACCTTGACCTACTTTCATCAATTTCGAACTCGTTGGAAGTTTTCTTCCCTACTATACAGATGTAAAATTTTGTGATGCTATCTTAAGCAGTTGCAAAGTTATCGTGCCGACGCAGACACACAGGCAAACTGAATACAATACTAGTAGATTTTCATCCGTACTACACACCCGTAATATTTTGTGATGATATATTAAGCGGTTGCGAAGTCATCGTGGAAAAAGACACACAGATGTTGACCTACTTTTACCTATTTCTAACTTGTGATCCACTTTTTTCCCTACTGCACACCTGCAAATTTTGTGATGATATCTTGAGCAGTTGCGAAGTTATCGTGCTAACACACACACACACACACACACACACACACACACACACACACACACACACAAATTGGAAACAATACCAGCTTCGCTATCGCGGCTGGTAATAAATTGACAGAAGCAGACGGAAGAGAAATACTGTGAATGCACATTCAAATCAATCCATGGCATCGGGATAAAAGAATTTGATTTGTGAATCCTGGTAGCAGCAGTCCCGCCTCGTTGCTTCTCCCACATTGTCTGTCTGTCAATAGCTAGACGCCTTAATCTCGTAAAGGGTGACCGCAAACAAATCGTTTTCCTGTTACCCTGTCTCCTGCCATTTCGCTGCCCATCTCCCAACATACACCTTCCTCCCTTTTCTCTCTTATACCTCTCTACTCTAGCCCTCAGCTTCAGTCTCCCCCTCCCTCTCCCTCCCTCCGCCTTACTTACATACACCCTTCTAGTTAGTTTTTCACTCTCTATCCTATCCAGAAGGTCAAACCACCTCTATGTATTTCTCTTAGCGCTTTCTATCACATCCACATCCATACCACAACGCTCTCTCACTTCTCCATTTGCAGACTTGTTAACAGCACCTGACTTTGCTAACTATAGTAAGAGTATTACTACATATACAAAGTTCCACTAAAGTATTATGAGATGAATGTACTCAGGTGAAGGTAGAAAAGTATCATGTTCATAAGGTGCTCGGGTACTGAAAGTAAAAAGTAACCGTTACTTCTCAGTCACCTCCAACCAATTAACTATTTGGGTCTGTCAGTGTGACAGTGGCGGAAATGAAGGTGTGTAGTGGTTGAGAGAAAAAAAATGTATATATGGCATCAGGTATTAATGAAGTGTTTATACAGAAGATTTAATGTTATTGAAAGAGTGTTAGCAAGAAATCTGAAAGCTTGGATGAGTGCTGTTTTGTCAGAGAAGTGCAAGAAGGCTGTTATTGTGCTTTGCACAGAAACAAAAGCGACTGAAGTTAGTTAAAAACTTATCGTAATACAAGAATGCCGAGGGTTGTAAGAAAAACATATGGAAAAATAACAGAGAAGGTCAGGAATGCATCAGATATCATGAGGTTAGCTTTAGGAGCAGTGTGGGGTGTTTGGATTGGACATCTATAATGGGAAAAATAGTGGAGAAGGCGAGTAAGGTACTGACGGCATTTCTTGATCTGGTGAATGCTACTGAGAAATTTCATGATGGTAATGAAGCATTTGTATGGATAGGTTGGCTTTTAAGTGAATTATTAAGATCAGTGTTGGAGTAAAACAAGAGGTGTGATGTCATCACTGTTATTTCTATGTCTATATCTATCTGTCCATCTAACAATATGTGTATGTATGGGATTATGATATAAAAACTAAAGTTCTGGAGAGAGAGAGAGAGAGAGAGAGAGAGAGAGAGAGAATTAATCAATGGTGAACAGCAGAATATCTTAAGTCTTATATGTGAAGATGAGTGCTGCATGCTGATAATTAACAGTAGGTTTGCTGATTGACGCAGAGTTTTCTAAATCTTTATAAGCGTTGTACTTTGAACGTGAATAATAAGAACTAATTGATGATTCTTCGGAGAACTAAGTGATGATTCTTCAGAGAGACAGTGACTCCAAATTTTGATGTGATGTGAATCAAGTGAAACGAACTGAAGAAGGAGTTTCAGCACCTTGGTGCAATGATAGAAAAGAGATAAGTGTGCAAAGAAAGTGGAAAGTAGAGCTGCACAAGGAAGAGAATAACTGATTCTTTGAAGTTCTTGATACTATACGCAGATGTGAGGGTGGAAACTGCAAGAGGAGTGCATATACATATATATATATATATATATATATATATATATATATAAATATATTTATTTATATATATATTTATATATATATATATTTTTTTTTTTATTGCCTACATTATCTCTTCAATGGTCGTGGGCTCAGAAATTTCCGGTCTTCCCCGGCCGGCACCGTGATCATTTTTTTTTTTTTTTTTCAAGGTTCTTAAATCGATTTCGATTTCTTTCAGATGTGAAGAGAATCGTCTGGCGCACCAGGCTTTTTTTTTTTTTTTTTAGCTTCCTAAACCCATCCTGTGATTCGCTACGACTCGCAGGTTATAAAATTCACAAAATTCACTGGGCATGTGCCATTAACATGTAACTATATGCGCGAAAACATCCGAGAAAAGGTGACCGCCTGAGTGCTTGGGATGGTAGAGCAGGATCGGGTAAACATACCAGTGACTTTCCTTCTCCTTCCATAACTGTTCGCTGTTTTCTATAGTGCGCTAAATCGACGTCACCTGCACGTTTACAGTAAAGCGTCGCTTCTCGTTGGCGGCCATTGATTAAGGATTGTGTGAAATTTTGGTTTGCCTGGAGAGCAGAGTCAAGAGAAAGAGAAGTGGAAATGAGGATAATGAGGAATGCAGGTGAAGTGGCGAGTTAGAGTGGACAGGGCAAGGAATATTGTGATTCGTGAAAGCTGTGGGGGTAGGAAGCTTGCTGACAGTTTGGCTGAATGAGATGTGCTTAAATGGTAGGGTATGGCCATTTGAGTATAGATGTAATTGAAGTGGAGAAAATGATACTTATGAGTTTGAGGGCGGGAGGGACGCTGGCGGCCAAAGAGGATAGTGGATAAACACGGCGACTGAAAATTAATGTATAAGAGAGGTATGTAGATCGATGATGTGGGAGAAATGATGGGATTGAGTTTGTTGTTGGAGTGACTTTGTGATAGGCAATGTGAACAGCTTCTAAATACATAAACAGACAAATAAACAAACAATAATTTCTCGTTCTTTATGTTTGTGAGGTAGAATTAGGGTTCTAGGTGCCTGCATGGCGAGTAGGTAAGAGTGTGACCCACTCACTGGGAATGCTATTGATTAGGTCTTCCCATTGAGCTTTTCCTCCTTCCTTGCTTTCCGGTCCATATCTTCCCCCATCCTTGGTGCGAAATAAAGATAGAGGGAATATGTTGAATCGTGAGAGATTGGCGTGATGGCACTGGCCTAGCAGGAAGGAAACATGGAGACCGAGCCCAGGGCACATGCAAAAACTCATAAAACTGGTCCAAACATAGAGCTGTGATTGGTCAGCACCCATGTTTGCGCTCCTCTGTGCTCTGTCATTGGCTAGTGGCTGTAGTCAGCTGCCAGTGTTTAATGTAACGAGTGCTTCTTAATTATTTTCCACGTCTTTGAGTAAAAGAATTCAAAACCATACTTAAGCTAAAGTAAAAGTAATGAAAGAAATATATACTTTTTAAATAGTCGATACCCAGAAAAGTTACTGAAGTACAGTACTCAATTAAATTTACTGCATTACATAGCAACTCTGCTCACTTGTCAGCCTCTCTCCATGTAACTCCCCATGCTTCTCCCATATAATTCATTTCCGCTGCTCCCACTCTTATCTTGTGTCAATTGAACAAGCTTCTCTTCTGTACGCATTACTCCCATATTCACTTCCATACTTCTTATCACAGTTTTCAATGAACAAACAACCTTTCTTCCCTGCTGTGCCCTTTGAAGCACTTCATTGTCCAAACTTCCATCCTTACCCATCACATTACCCAAGCACTTAGATGCACTCACATTTTCCATTTCCTGACTGTCCACCTTCACTGATTTCAGTGGCTTCATTATTCTCAAAGACCACAACTTTTTTCATCCATGCATTCACCTTTAGATTTCGTTTCTTATATACTCTTCTAAACTCATGCACCAAGCCTTGCAGTTCTCCTTCATTTTCTCATAACAATAAAGTATTATCTGCAAACAAAAGAACAGGGAGCTTCCAAACGCTGACCTTACTTATTTGGGCCACTCCAAAATCCACTGCCCGGCCTTGTAACTATTTTATAACTCCATTCATTTACAAATTGAACAACAATGGAGACATGGCACAGCCCTGTTTCAGTCAAAACTTCAGACAGAAAAATTCACTCAGTTCACCAACCAGACTCACCGCCGCCTTACTGCCTTCATACATTCTGTTCACGGCATTCAACAGCATCCCATTTACTTCATATATTTTTAATTTTTTCACATTACTTGTCAATCCACTCTGTTGTATGCTTTCTTCAAATCCACAAAGAAAGCATACAACTACTTTCTCTTTTCTAGAGACTTTTTCACTAAACACTTTGGGATGAATATCTGATCTACACAACCTCTTCCTTTCCTGAATCCACCCTGTTCTTCCGCTAATTCCTATGTTGTTTCCCTAACTCTGTCAATAAGTATCCTACCAGACACCTTTCCGATTACACTTCTTTCCCCCCATTTCCTTTGTACAGGGGAATAATTATACCCGACTTTCAATATTCCAGGACTCTACCTTCCTCCCAGGCCAATCTATACAACTTCCATATCCATTTAACTACTATCCCCCCCCCCCAGTGCTCCAGCATTTCACCACTCCATCAATTCCTAGGGCTTTCTCCATTATGACTTTTCATTATTTCCATTATTCCATCCTTCTAATCTCTTCTCCCATTTCGCCTCCCTTCTTCTCCCAGCCATTACCCAGCCACTTATACTAGCGTTACTTTCATTCTCTTTCTTTAGCCAATCCTTATAATGTTCTCTCCATCAGCTAATATTTTCTTCCTTTCTCCACAGGCAGTATGTCATTTTTTCTTTCACTTCTCTACTACGTTTTTTCACCACGTCTGCTCTTAACCTCCTTTCAAAACATTTTCTTACATTCCCTCCACTTTACACTCAAATTCTTTCCAAACTCCTCACCCACTCTCTTACTCTGTCTCTTACGAGTGATTCACCTCTCTCTTCTGTCCTACTTATAACTTTCTATTCTGACTCAGCTTCCCATCTACTCACTATTTGCTTTCTTCTCTTGTGCCACAGCTTGTCTCACCTCTTCATTCGACCATGCTGTCCCTTGCACCCCCTTTCATTTCAGCTCACACATCACCTCACATGCTGTACAGTTTTCTTCCTCCAAGACTTTGCGTGGACCTTCCACCTCTCCCATCTGCTCCAAATCATATCTACCCAATCGGTCCTCCACTTCCCTCTTATAATCTGCCTATTTTCCATCCTCCTTCAACCTTTTATCCTCTTTGTACGAACTGTTTCCTCCTGCCTTTTGCTCCTTCTAGTCATTCAGTGCATTTCCACCTTGACTCTCACCACTGCTAAGTGGGGGTCAGAGTCCACATCCCAAACCTCTGTATGCTCTCGCATCTATTACACACGTTCTCATTCCATCATCCACACATACATAATCATTGCCTTCCCTTCCTCCACCCACCCTTCTCATCACTCGACGTGTATACCTGTGGATCATTTTGTGCCTAAAGAGGGTTTTGGCTATCACCAATCCCCTTCCCACCCAAATGTCCACAGGAGCACTATCATTCTCATCCATTTCTGCAGGCACACCCCACTCACCAACTACTCCATCCACGAGCACATTCCCTTTTTCTTTTCATATCTACAATCAACAACACTCTCATTCCTCTCAGACTTTTCCTTGCATCCTTCCACATTTACCCAGAACTAATACATCCCTCTGGTTCCACGGTCTTCTGTCAGTGAATACTCACACTCAGTTGCGCACGCTTGTAATTCTATTTTAAATCTTACCTATACAGTCCTAGACGGGTCAGTTTACATATTCACCATGACAAAATTCTAACAAAAGGTTTTCCAGTTTTGGGGGGTTCTATTGATCACAATTAAAGAGATACAGAAAATCTACTAAAATCTAATTGTCTTCAGTACTTCAAAACTCGGTTAGTCGTGGTCATAAGTGCTGATACCGGTACACATTTCTGCAAAACTCTCTCAAGTAGAACTGAAACTCCATATTAACCCATTAGCTCCCAGAGTTCCTGAGTGAGGGATTATATAGGAAAGATACTAAGCATACTGCTCTCCTCCTATTGGCTCATTGTCGCGAAGCTCATAGGTCTCTACCCAGGGGTTCCCATCTTTATAAAATTTTGAAACTGCCTAGCGAAGTCCTATACTGAGGACACTGGGCACAAATGGGTTAATGTTTGATCTGATTCTTGTATTTCCGAGGTTCCTTTAAGTTGTTAGATGCTTCACAATGTTTCAGAATGAATGACCAGGACTGAACAAATTTTATTCTATCATATCACCATAGTCGTCTTCATTCTCTGAAAGTTGGTCATATTAATCGTCACAAGAAGTAATTTGACAAGATCCACACACTGAAGTACAGGGAAGTCCGTATCGTCTGCCACTACAGCGTTGGGTACTGCAGTTTGCTGAGCAAGTGCAATGTATCATTTTTAGCAGAGTGTCAGGTGCTTGGCTTACATCAGTCATTATTGGTACATATTTGTTGTCAGCAAGCCTCCAGCTTGCTGACAACAAATATGTACCCCCTGGGGGTAGGGGGGTTTTCAAGAATACTCCCCCAGTATCCCTGCTTGTCGTAAAAGGCAACTAAAAGGGTTGGCGGAGGGTTAGTGCCCCTCCCCGGAAAACAACTAACTAAAAAAACAAACAATAAGCCTCGGACAAGGACTGACCAAACGATGACGACCCAGGACCGGACAAAGGACATGGTTATCGGAACATGGAATGTAAGGGGAGCGAATGATGAGGTGAAAGAGAGAGAGATTGTCCAGGTGCTTCAGGGTGCGAAAGTGGATGTATGTGGAATAACTGAAACAAAATGGGGAGGAGAAAGTGTGAGAGAATGGGAGTATGGATGGGGTATATGTGCAGGAGTAGGTGAGAATGAGAGGGCAAAGGAAGGAGTATGTATAGTTGTGAGTAAAAGATGGAAGAAGAGGATAAGACAGTATGGATCAGTTGGGTCAAGGATTGTGTGGGTAAAGTTGAAAGTTGGAATACAAATGTGGGCGATTGTGTGTGTGTATGTGCCAACGCAAGATCGTGCTAGAAGAGTGAGAGATGAGTTCTGGACAAATGTAGAAGTGTGCATGGAAAAGTTTGGAAGGAATGAGAGAGTGTTTTTGATTGGTGACATGAATGGTAAAGTTGGGAATGTGAAGGTGGATGGAATAGTTGGTGAGTGGGGTGTGCCTGCTGAGATAGATGAGAATGGCAGTGCGTTAGTGGACATTTGTGCTGGGAGGGGGTTGGTGATAGCCAATACCCTCTTCAGGCATAAAATGATCCACAGGTATACATGGCGAGTGATGAGAAGGGTGGGTGGTGAACTGAAAGAAAGGAAGGCAATGATTGATTATGTGTGTGTGGATGAAAGGATGATGCGAAGATGTGTAATGGATGCAAGAGCTCATAGAGGTTGGGGAAGCGGACTTTCTGACCACTACTTGGTGGTGGCCAGAATTAGGATTCAAGTAAGATGGAGGAATAGAAGAAGGGAAAGACGAGAGGAAGGAGTAGTTGCAACGAGAGTGGAAAGGTTACAAGAGGAGGAGAAAAAGGCAGAGTATAAGAGAGAAGTGGAGGAACGATTGGGCAAATATGAATTGGAGCAGATGGGAGACGTGGAAGGTGTGTGTAGGATATTTACAGATGAAATATGGGCAGCATGTGATGTGTTGTGTGGAAGGAAGAGAAGACGGAGGGGGGTGCAAGGAACAGCGTGGTGGACTGAAGAGGTGAGACAGGCTGTGGCACAAAAGAAGAAAGCATACAATGAATGGATGAGAAATAGGGGCGTGGAAGAAGTTGAGAGGCTGAAGAGAGAGTTATGTGTAGAAAGAGAGAGGTGAAAAGATAAGTAAGAGAGAGTAAGAAGAGAGTGGATGAGGAATTTGCAAGGAATTTGAATGTAAAGTGGAGGGACTGTAAGAAAATGTTCTGGAAAGAGGTGAAAAGAGTAAGACAGGGTGGAAGTGAAGTTAGCAGGGGAGTGAAAGATATATATGGTAGATTACTAGTGGAGAAGGGAGAAAAGTGAGCAGATGGAGAGAACACTTTAAGGAATTGTTGAACATAGAGGATGGAAGTAATGCGAGTATAAGTGGCTGGGGAATGACAGGGAGGATCATTAACCCTCCACCAACCCACTTGTTGACATGTAGGGAGCACTTGAGATTTGGTTAGGTTACCACCCAGCATTGTATGTGGTTTCTTGTCTTACAGGAAACCATTTGGCTTGTCACTCAATGTAAAGCCACCTGTAAAGAAAAGAAAAGCAATAAGAAGTGACAGGAAAGATGGGAGAAAGAGGAAGAGAGATGGAAATAGGTGGAGATCAATAACGACAGAAACAAAGATCATCTATGATAATAGATGGAGATCAATAACGACAGAAACAAAGATCATATGTGGTAATAGATGGAGATCAGTAAGACAAAATTACGATCTCCACCTATGGTAATAGGTGATCAGTAATGACGGAAACAAAATTCTCCACCTATGGTCATAGAGAGAGATAAATATTAATAATAAGACAACTTACCTCAGCTGAAATTCACTTACGAGTGTTAAATGTTCAGTCTGAGCTGAAAAAAAGTATCCCTCACCATTTGGGAAGATCTCTGTACGCTACTCTTGCCATTTGGGGAGATCTCTAACAGCATTGTGAAATATTATATACTAGCATGTGTCAAAATTCGCACTGAACGAGCTCGAACACGCTTCACATCTTCGGTGTGGACGTCTATTTCCTAGTAGTAGTAGTAGTAATAATAATAATAATAATAATAACTATCTGTCTATCTATTGCCAGACGCCTCAATCCTGTTTGAGGTGGCCACAAACAAATCGTCCCCGCCATTTCACTGCCCTGCTCCCAACTCACATCCCCCTCTCTCATATACCTCTCCACCACATCCCTCCATCTCATCCTCGGCCTCCCCCTTCCTCTTCCCCCCCTCCACCTCACTCACATACACTCTCTTCGTCAGTCTCTCACCCTCCACCCTCTCCACATGGCCAAACCACCTTAGTGTGTTCCTCATAACGCTTCCTATCACATCCACATCCACACCACAAGGCTCCTTTATATCCTCATTTGTCAGCCTGTCTCTCCATGTGACTCCACAGGCTCCTCTTAAATAACTCATTTCCACTGCTCTCACTCTTGACTTGTGTCCTTCCAACAACGTCCAAGCTTCACTTCCATACGTTGGTATCATAATACTGTTATGTAGTAACTTTTTCATTTCCATGCTCACTTCCCTGTTTCTTATCACTGCTTTCAAAGAACCAGGAACCTTTCTTCCCTGCTGTGCCCTTTCAAGCACTTCACTCTCCAAACCTCCATCCTTACTCATCACACTACCCAAGTACTTAAATGTACTCACATTTTCCAATTCCTCACCATCCAACCTCGCTGTACATTCACTGACTTCACCTCTCTCAAAGACCATCACTTTACTCTTCCCTACATTCACCTTTAGATTCCGTTTCTTACATACAGTACTCTCCTAAACTCATCCACCAAGCCTTGCAGCTCCCCTTCGTCTTCACTCAACAACACAGTATCATCTGCAAACAACAGTACGGGGAGTTTCCAAACACTATCCTCTCTCATCAGGGCCACTCCAACATCCCCTACCTACCTTATACCTCTTTTATTACCCCATCCATGTACAGATTGAACAACCATGGAGACATGACACATCCCTGTTTCAACCCAACCTTCAAAGAGAAAAATTCACTTAGTTCACCATCCACACGCACTGCAGCCTTAGCACCATCATACATACTCTTCACAGCATTCAACAACTTCCCATCTACTCCATATATTCTTAATACTTTTCACAATCCTTGTTTATCTACTCTGTCATATGCTTTCTCCAAATTCATGAAACCCTCATACAACTTCTTTCCCTTCTCTAGAAACTTTTCCACTAAAGATCTAAGAATGAATATCTGATCTACACAACCTCTTCCCTTCCTAAAGCCTCCCTGTTCTTCTCCAGCTAATTCCTCTGTTCTTCTCTAACTCTGTTAATAAGTATCCTACCATACACTTTTCCTATTATACTAAGAAGACAAATGCCCCTATGATTACAACACACTTGTTTTTCCCCTTTTCCTTTGTACAAGGGAATAATTATACCTGACTTCCAATCCTCCGGGACTCTACCTTCCTCCCAGGCCAATCTGCACATCTTCCACATCCATTCTGCTACTATCTCTTCCCCATGCTTCAGTATTTCACCACACACTCCATCAATTCCTGGGGCTTTCCCCAGTTTAGCTTTCTTCATTGCTTCCACAACTTCTATCCTACTGATTTCTTCCTGTCTTCTCACCTCCCTCCTTCTCCCAGCCATTCCTCAGCCACTTATACTCTCATTACTTCCATCCTGTATGTTTAACAATTCCTTAATGTGTTCTCTCCATCTGCTCACTTTTTCTCCCTTCTCCACTAGTAATGTATCATTTTTATCTTTCACTCCCCTGCTAACCTCACTTCCACCCTTTATTACTCTCTTCACCTCTTTCCAGAACATTTTCTTACAGTCCCTCCACACTACACTCAAATTCCTTCCAAATTCCTCATCCACTCTCTTCTTAGTCTCTCTTACTCTTCTTTTCACCTCTCTCTTTCTTTCTGCATATAACTCTCTCTTCCGCCTCTCAACTTCTTCCACGCCCTTATTTCTCATCCATTCATTGTATGCTTTCTTCTTCTGTCCCACAGCCTGTCTCACCTCTTCAGTCCACCACGCTGTTCCTTGCACCCCCCTCCGTCTTCTCTTGCTCCCACACACCACATCACATGCTGCACATATTTCTTCTGTAAATATCCTGCACACACCTTCCACGTCCCCCATCTGCTCCAATTCATATTTGCCCAATCGTTCCTCCACTTCTCTCTTATACTCTGCCTTTTTCTCATCCTCTTGTAACCTTTCCACTCTCCTTGCAACTACTCCTTCCTCTCGTCTTTCCCTTCTTCTATTCCTCCATCTTATTGAATCCTAATTCTGGCCACCACCAAGTAGTGGTCAGAAAGTCCACTCCCCTGACCTCTATAAGCTCTTGCATCCATTACACATCTTCGCATCTTTTCATCCACACACACATAACAAATCATTGCCTTCCTTTCATTCAGTTCACCACCCACCTTTCTCATCACTCGCCATGTATACCTGTGGATCACTTTATGCCTGAAGAGGGTATTGGCTATCACCAACCCCCTCCCAGCACAAATGTCCACTAACGCACTCCCATTCTCATCTATCTCAGCAAGCACACCCCACTCATCAACTATTCTATCTACTTTAACATTCCCTACTTTACCAATTATATCACCGATCAAAAACACTCTCTTATTCCTTCCAAACTTTTCCATGCACACTTCCACATTTGTCCAGAACTCTTCTCTCACTCTTCTAGCACGATCTTGCGTTGGCACATACACACACACAATTGCCCACATTTGTATTCCAACTTTCAACTTTACTGACACAATCCTTGACCCAACTGATCCATACTGTCTTATGCTCTTCTTCCATCTTTTACTCACAACTATACATACTCCTTCCTTTGCCCTCTCATTCTTACCTACTTCTGCACACATACCCCATCCATACTCCCATTCTCTCACACTTTCTCCTCTCCAATTTGCTTCAGTTATTCCACATACATCCACTTTCGCACCCTCAAGCACCTGGACAATCTCTCTCTCTTTCACCTCATCATTCGCTCCTCTTACATTCCATGTAGCCATTACCAAGTCCTTTGTCCAGTCCTGGCTCGTCATCGTTTGGTCAGTCCTTGTCCGAGGCTTCTTGTTTGTTTTTTTAGTTAGTTGTTTTCCCGGGAGGGGCACTAACCCTCCGCCAACCCTTTTAGTCGCCTTTTACGACAAGCAGGGATACTGGGGGAGTATTCTTGAAACCCCCCCCTACCCCCAGGGGGGCCACAAGCAAATCGCCTCCATGTCGCCCAGTCCCCCGCCATTTCACTCTCCTTCCTCCAGCTCACACACCCCTCACTCATATACCTCTCCACTCCATCCCTTCATCTCATCCTCGGCCTCCCCCTCCCTGTTCCCATATACACTTTCCTCTTTAGTCTCTCGCTCTCCATCCTCTCCACATGGCCAAACCACTTCAGTGTAGTATTTCTCCTACCGCTTTATGTCACATTCACACCCACACCACTATGCTCTTTCACTTCTTCATTCGTCGGTCTGTCTCTCCACGTAACCCCACATAATCCTCTCAGATAAGTCGTTTCCACTGCTCTCACTCTTGACTTGTTCCTCCCAACATGGTCCAAGCTTTACTTCTATACGTTAAAGTTGGTACCACAATGCTATCATGCCGGACTTTTTTACTTCCATGCTCACTTCCTTTTTTCTTATCACTGCTTGCAAAGAATCATCAACCTTTCTTCCTTGTTGCACCCTTTCAAGCACTTCATCCTCAAAACTTCCATTCTTATTCATCACACTACCGAGGTACTTAAATGCACTCACATTTCCATTTCTGCATTATCCAACCTCATTGTACATTCAGTGACTTCATTTCCCTCGAAGACCATAACTTTATTCTTCCCTACATTAAATTCAGATAATAATAATAATAATAATAATAATAATAATAAACAATAATAATAATAATAATAATAATGACAGTAATAATAGGTAGAAATCCATCCGAGAGTGCATACCTCCGCCAGTGCCATTACCATTAAAAGGATCCTGATCCAGATCCGTGGATACATGTTTCCCTGCCCCAGAATTCGTTCTTGGTCCATGGCCAACCTTACCACAGAGTTTCGTTGAAATTCATTGAGAAATTTTGGAGATATTGTGCGGTATACTCCGGATCCGGATCCGCCTCCAATTTTAATCATATCTTCCTTGACTGATGGTCCACCCTTCCACAAAATTTCATCAAAATTCGTTCAAAACTTTTTGAGTAATCCTGCTAACAGGCAGACAGACAAACAAAAAAAGCAACGCGCGGTAAAACATAACCTCCTTAACGGAAATAATAAATGCAAAAATAGTGTTAATGATAATGGTGCATAAACCGTTACATTTTAGCCCTCTGACTGGGAGAGTCCTCTCTAAGCGTGATTAAAATAATTTGGCATTAGCAATAAGTATACACCACATTCCGAACCAGTGGCGTATCCAAGATGTTTGCGGGGGGGGGGGCAAACACTTGGAATATTTCCCCAAAACATCTGTCACCACAAATTTTCCTAGATTTGATGCTTTATGTCATCATGAATAAATTTACGTCATCACTGTCGTTCTCTTAGCGTATCGTTTACCTGCTGTCTTTATCTCTGTGCATTAAAGAAAGTACAGGAATTTTGCATAATAATCTACGAAATTAAGATGAAATATAGCACATATCGGCACAGCACTTACCATACGAAAGGCAGTGGCGTCCATAATATATGTTTATATTCGGAAATAAACCCTGTATTTTGCTTGGCTGTTGGAAGAAATATGGCGGAATGGATGGGCCAATGAAAACTCGAGATCTGGAGTGAGTGTCCCGAACATACACACTTTCCCACATTCATGATACGATCGCTTTTTTCTGTTTTCCTTTGCGTTTTTTTTTTTTTTTCTCTCACTCTGATAAACGGAAATTTCTACTCTGGCCAAGACCTAACGGAAATTAAAAATACATTGAATGAAGAACTTGTTAACGTATCTAACTGGATAATAAGTACGGTAATAAATTACAGTAACTTTAAATATTAGTAAAACACTTTTTATGTTATTCTTTAATGATGCAGCCAATACATATTGATGTATATATTGACAAAACTTATGTTAAATCAGGTTAGGAAGTCTAGATTTTTAGGTGTTATAATTGATGATTAATTTAAGTGGAAGTCTCAGATACCTGAAGTAATGGCTAAACTTAGCAAAATAAGGGTGTAATATACAATATTCGACATAACATTACCATTACATGTTTAAGACAAATTTACTTATCATTAGCTTATCCACACCTGTTGTATTGCCTAGCTATATGGGGAGGAACATTTAAAACTACCCTTGATAGTCTTTACATCACACAAAAAAAGCTGATACGTGTTATGACCAATGGCCAACGTTATGCCCACACAAACCCTCTCTTCAGGGACTCAAAATTACTTAAATTACCTGACTTTTTAGAACTCGAGACTCTCATATTTGTATTTAAAGCGTTGTACATATATCTAATTGACAGTGGTTTTCAGGTCATATCACAGAATCCAGACAACAGAAGGCTAAATGATATGAGACTCCCTTTATCTAGAACATCCCATGCACAGCATAGAATAATGGTTAAAGGAGTGATATTTTGGAACCAGCTAACAGAAGATTTAAAGTGTATTACATCATGTGATGTTTTTAAGCATAATATGAAACAAATGTTTCTAAATAATTATTAGTACCTCTAATTCTATTTATGTATTCCTAGTTTTCTTTGTTGCATTGTATAAATTATTTGTGTTACTTGTGTATAACCTGTCTGGTTGTGTATATATCTTTTCATTATATACGATGTGTTTGTATATGTATATCCATAATGTTATGTATGTGTGTAATGACAAATGTGACAGGTAAGGTTACAAATTTTTAGATAACTTTGTATCATCTATAGGTCTCGTTGTTTTTCTTTGGCATGGTAAGCCTAGTAAGATGTCTGTATAAGAGCTCCAGCTCAACAGACCTGGGCATCAAAATTCGCATGTATAAAATTATGATTCCTAATTGTATTAGATGAGGCCAATAAATGTATCAGTATCAATATCTCTTTCTCTCTCTCTCTCTCTCTCTCTCTCTCTCTCTCTCTCTCTCTCTCTCTCTCGTCAGTCTGTCTGTCTGTCTGTCTGTCTGTCTGTCTCTCTCTCTCTCTCTCTCTCTCTCTCTCTCTCTCTCTCTCTCTCTCTCTCTCCGCTTAGCACATACTCGTATGTGTAAATTAGAATTCCCTGCCGCATCTACCCCCAGTCTGGTCTTCTGCTTTGTACTTCTGCTGTGATGAGAGCCAATAGAATATCTGTTTTCCACAACTTATTCTTTTAGTTTGATTCTCACTGGATCAGGCATCAGGGGTGGTGCAAACGTCAAGACTGATCTATGTAAATACATCTGGTGGGATTAACCTCTCAATCCAAGACTCAGGTGACCAATCGATCTGCCCCGCTCACCAGGGAATAATTTTCATATCACCTGAACTGTATGGTACTGTATAGAAAGGGTTTTTACAATAAGGAAAAAAAGAAAGAAAAACGGCGTAAAGTTATTCATCTTGAAAATTTTCACCTAGAGAAGTGGGGGGGGGGGGCAAAAGACAGGTATTATTTCGTATTTACACCCAACTCACTGACAAGATAATGGACTAACTCACCTTATACTTTACACAGTTCTAAGCCTTTTTTCTTCTGTGGCATTTCCGTCGTAAATCAACCGTTGATAAGTTATGCAATATATATTGTTATTATTTTCAATGAGAGACAGCCATATTTCCCCTGCCGTGGTCGGACAGTTGTGCGTGTTCGTTTGTGCGTGTTATGTGTGTTGGTGGATAAAGCGCATGCGTCGCACATGCTTTAGCCAATCACAAAGTAGGATTTCAAACGCCCCACACTAGGGCCCGCAGGATTTGAAAGTCAGTTTGTCTCTAGCCATGAACTGTGAAGGCTGCAAAATCAATTACTTCAGCAACTGCATACTTGTAGGTAAAGGCATTATTTCGTATTTACACCCAGTTAGGTTAGGTTAGATGAGGTTTGGTTAATGTCAGGGAGGTCTGGGGGGCGAAGCCCCCTAGTTAGGAAGCAAGGCCAGGGCTGGGGGGTCTGGGGGCGAAGCCCCCCAGTTAGGAAACAGGAACTCCCTAAGAAGCTTATAATTATATTTTTCCGAAGTATTTTAGTGTTTTTCGTTTGAATTTTATAACAGTTTCAGGTGGAAATCACTCGTTTTTGTGTGTTTGCCCCACCCAAAACCCCGCTTTCCCACAGGTCTCCCATTATTCCTGGGGAGAGGAGGGACCGCCCCCCCCCAAAAAAAAAGAAAAAAAGTGATTTCCGACAGAAATGATTACCAGATTCAAACGAAAAACACTAAAACCCTTCGGAAAAATGTAATTTTAAGCTTCTTTGGGAGTTGGGCGTAAATAAAAAACTTAACCAAAGATACCCCCTGGGGTAGGGGGGTTTATCAAGAATACTCCCCCAGTATTCCTGCTTGTCGTAAAAGGCGACTAAAAGGGTTGGCGGAGGGTTAGTGCCCCTCCCGGGAAACAACTAACTAAAAAAACAAACAAGAAGCCTCGGACAAGGACTGACAACGATGACGACCCAGGACCGGACAAAGGACTTGGTAATGGGTACATGGAATGTAAGAGGAGCGAATGATGAGGTGAAAGAGAGAGAGATTGTCCAGGTGCTTGAGGGTGCGAAAGTGGATGTATGTGGAATAACTGAAACAAAATGGAGAGGAGAAAGTGTGAGAGAATGGGAGTATGGATGGGGTATATGTGCAGGAGTAGGTGAGAATGAGAGGGCAAAGGAAGGAGTATGTATAGTTGTGAGTAAAAGATGGAAGAAGAGCATAAGACAGTATGGATCAGTTGGGTCAAGGATTGTGTCGGTAAAGTTGAAAGTTGGAATACAAATGTGGGCGATTGTGTGTGTGTATGAGCCAATGCAAGATCGTGCTAGAAGAGTGAGAGAAGAGTTCTGGACAAATGTAGAAGTGTGCATAGAAAAGTTTGGAAGGAATGAGAGAGTGTTTTTGATCGGTGATATGAATGGTAAAGTTGGGAATGTGAAGGTGGATGGAATAGTTAGTGAGTGGGGTGTGCCTGCTGAGGTAGATGAGAATGGGAGTGCGTTAGTGGACATTTGTGCTGGGAGGGGGTTGGTGATAGCCAATTCCCTCTTCAGGCATAAAATGATCCACAGGTATACATGGCGAGTGATGAGAAAGGTGGGTGGTGAACTGAATGAAAGGAAGGCAATGATTGATTATGTGTGTGTGGATGAAAGGATGCGAAGATGTGTAATGGATGCAAGAGCTTATAGAGGTCAGGGGAGTGGACTTTCTGAAAACTGCTTGGTGGTGGCCAGAATTAGGATTCAAGTAAGATGGAGGAATAGAAGAAGGGAAAGACGAGAGGAAGGAGTAGTTGCAAGGAGAGTGGAAAGGTTACAAGAGGATGAGAAAAAGGCAGAGTATAAGAGAGAAGTGGAGGAACGATTGGGCAAATATGAATTGGAGCAGATGGGAGACGTGGAAGGTGTGTGTAGGATATTTACAGAAGAAATATGTGCAGCATGTGATGTGGTGTGTGGAAGGAAGAGAAGACGGAGGGGTGTGCAAGGAACAGCATGGTGGACTGAAGAGGCGAGACAGGCTGTGGCACAAAAGAAGAAAGCATACAATGAATGGATGAGAAATAGGGGCGTGGAAGAAGTTGAAAGGCGGAAGAGAGAGTTATATGTAGAAAGAAAGAGAGAGGTGAAAAGATTAGTAAGAGAGAGTAAGAAGAGAGTGGATGAGGAATTTGGAAGGAATTTGAGTGTAAAGTGGAGGGACTGTAAGAAAATGTTCTGGAAAGAGGTGAAAAGAGTAAGACAGTGTGGAAGTGAAGTTAGCAGGGGAGTGAAAGATAAAAATGGTAGATTACTAGTGGAGAAGGGAGAAAAAGTGAGCAGATGGAGAGAACACTTTAAGGAATTGTTGAACACAGAGGATGGAAGTAATGCGAGTATAAGTGGCTGGGGAATCTCTGGGAGAAGGAGGGAGGTAAGAAGACAGGAAGAAATCAGTAGGATAGAAGTTGTGCAAGCAATGAAGAAAGTTAAATCGGGGAAAGCCCCAGAAATTGATGGAGTGTGTGGTGAAATGCTGGAGCATGGGGGATAGATAGTAGTAGAATGGATGTGGAAGATGTGCAGATTGGCCTGGGAGGAAGGTAGAGTCCTGGAGGATTGGAAGTCAGGTATAATTATTCCCTTGTACAAAGGAAAAGGGGAAAAAGAAATGTGTGGTAATCATAGGGACATTTGTCTTCTTAGTATAATACGAAAAGTGTATGGTAGGATAATTATTGACAGAGTTAGAGAAAGAACAGAGAAATTAGTTGGAGAAGAACAGGGAGGCTTTAGGAAGGGAAGAGGTTGTGTAGATCAGATATTCATTCTTAGATCTTTAGTGGAAAAGTTTCTAAAGGAGGGAAAGAAGTTGTATGCGGCTTTCATGGATTTGGAGAAAGCATATGACAGGGTGGATAGACAAGGATTGTGGAAAGTGTTAAGAATATATGGAGTAGATGAGAAGTTGTTGAATGCTGTGAAGAGTATGTACGATGGTGCGAAGGCTGCAGTGCGTGTGGATGGTGAACTAAGTGAATTTTTCTCTTTGAAAGTTGGGTTGAAACAGGGATGTGTCATGGCTCCATGGTTGTTCAGTCTCTACATGGATGGGGTAATGAAAGAGGTACAAGGTAGGGTAGTGGATGTTGGAGTGACCATGGTGAGAAAGGATAGTGTTTGGAAACTCCCTGTACTGTTGTTTGCAGATGATACTGTGTTGTTGAGTGAAGACGAAGTGGAGCTGCAAGGCTTGGTGGATGAGTTTGGGAGAGTGTGTAAGAAATGGAATCTAAAGGTGAATGTAGGGAAGAGTAAAGTGATGGTCTTTGAGAGAGGTGAAGTTAGTGAATGTACAGCGAGGTTGGATGGTGAGGAATTGGAAAATGTGAGTACGTTTAAGTACTTGGGTAGTGTGATGAGTAAGGATGGAGGTTTGGAGGATGAAGTGCTTGAAAGGGTACAGCAGGGAAGAAAGGTTTCTGGTCCTTTGAAAGCAGTGATAAGAAAAAGAGAAGTGAGCATGGAAGTGAAAAAGTTACTACATGACAGTATTGTGATACCAACGCTAACGTATGGAAGTGAAGCTTGGACGTTGTTGGAAGGACACAAGTCAAGAGTGAGAGCAGTGGAAATGAGTTATTTAAGAGGAGCCTGTGGAGCCACATGGAGAGACAGGCTGACGAGTGAGGATATAAAGGAGCCTTGTGGTGTGGATGTGGATGTGATAGGAAGCATTATGAGGAACACACTGAGGTGGTTTGGCCATGTGGAGAGGATGGAGGGTGAAAGACTGACAATTATGTGAGTGAGGTGGAGGGGGGAAGAGGGAGGGGGAGGCCGAGGATGAGATGGAGGGATGGGGTGGAGAGGTATATGAGAGAGGGGTGTGTGAGTTGGGAGCAGGGCAGTGAAATGGCGGGGGACAGGGCGACTTGGAGGCGATTTGTTTGTGGCCACCCCAAACGGGATTGAGGCGTCTGGCAATAGATAGATAGATAGAACCAAAGATACTCAGTCCCCCACGCTCCAATAAGTGAGAGAGGGGGGGAGCACGTCCTCCTGTCCCCCACCCGAACGAGGCCCCTGGCACACACTTATATATGCTTACCTTTTAAAATGTACTCTGTGGTGATCAAAATGGCTTCATGCAGTCTTTAAAAATTCTGCTTGTTTCAGCTGTTTGTTACAGTACAATAATATAACTGCAATGTTTGTTTGCAACTGGCTACAGGTGAGAGGATATGGTTCAGGGGATAGGAAGGTCATTTTTACACCTCATCAGGATTCAAGTGCAAAACGTCATTAGAGCTCTAATATTAACCACATTCCACATAATCTGAGGTGACAGAAGAAATTGCTAAGGTATAACTGGTAATTTTTTCTCAAAGGTTTTATAGTATTTAGTCTAGCTTTCAATTTCAAAGGAAATTGTTGCTCCCCAATAAAAATATTTTGGAAATAGGTCATATTGTTTAATATACTTGTGGTAAAATTACCAAAAATCCCTTTCAGCATATCCCCCAAATTTTCCCAGGGGGGACAAACTGCCCCCCTGCCCCCCCAGTGGCTACGCCAGTGTTCTGAACTTGAAGTTTCTAATGGAGAATATTTAAAATTTTCCACTAACAGACGCTGTCCATGCTATATGCTAAAAAACTCAAATGTACGTCATGGCACTAGTGTAGTTAATAAGAAACATTTTTACCAATTTCAGGACGCAGATAAAATCGTCTGATAATAAGCAAGAATGCTGTAATATGTCAGAAATTTCGTCCTCGTATGGAAGAAATTAAGGAAGGTAATTTTTAGCTTTTGTTACAGAAGTCTTCCTTGAGTTGAGTGATGTCGAATGCTGGCCAGAAGAAGGATATGGAACAACAGCCATCATATTCAAGAGGTTAAATTGATGTAAGAAGATATACCGAATCATATAGACGAAAATGAGAGAAGTGATCAGCAGGAGAATAATATTTACGTTTGAGATATATTGTCTCACTAATGCAATAACCGGATCAGAAGCTAGTTGGACTTAAAGTGGCCTATTCGCACGCAACAACACGATTTAGCCTACAAAAGGACGTCTGTATGGACGAGTGTAATCTATCCTAGCCTGGCATAAACACACTGTCTGCAATATGACGAACCAAGGGTGTCAATACGAGACGTTTTTTAAAGCTTTATAAAACTATTTGACGGTAGCAAGAGCATAACAAGACATGGAATTGATATGTTAGTGAAGATTATTTTTAACCCTTTACTACTATGGGTGTCTCTTGTTTTAAGCCGTCGACACCAGATGACTTCTTCTTTATTTACTTTTACTATTACCAGATGATTTTACTGAATTAAAGAAGTTTCTCATAGTGATGGGGTTTCTTATGGCTAAATCTAATTTTTCCAGCCCGAAAAGTCTGTTTGAATAAAATCGTCCGAGCTGGTTAAACAATATGAAAATCACGTTATCGATCAAGAAGTAAAAAAAAAAAAAAAATCATCAGCCAATAATAAAAATTATATAATGCACGCCTGAGTTCTTCACTACAAAGAAACGTCACCGAGGAGCTCTGAAAAATGTTGTCACGGCACTGTATCCAAAGGAACTGTCTGGGAGCCATGTGCTATGAGTACCATAACACGGACATGTCACTGGGAGTGTAGGAAGACAGAACTAAAAAGGAGAGATACGCAGAAAGGGTAGAGGGAACAGAGAGAAGGAAAAGCATAAGAAATGGAATAAATGGGATGAGCTGAAAGGGAAAAGGAAACATACGTAAAGGCAACGATGAAGACAGAGAAAGGGCGATTGCAGACTTTGTATGATAAGAAAAAAATGTGAGACAAAATGGATGAAGATGACAGTAAAGGAAAGGTAACAGAAACAAATGTGAAAAGAAGAGTGTGGAGAAATTGGTAAAGACAAAGAAAAATTGAAAGACAATAAAACAAGGTAAACTGAGCCTCATCGACATTAACAGTTGGAGAACTTAATGTCTCGAGATCATTGTCACTAAAGAGATATTATACCCAAACTGATTATTCCGATATGATAAGCCGGAATCCAATATTACTTATGACTGAGACTTTAATGTTGTGCTACTTATGGGGTTTTTCAAAAACCCTACCGAGATGCCACAAACGCACCTTTGGTATGACCACTTTGCTACCAAGTGTGAAATTTACCGGTAGCAAGATATGCAGCGGACAAAATAAAGCCAAGCGGTGTCATACGAGTGTAATATGACAGAGCGCCGTCTACAGAAGCAATGAGGTGACACTCAGTAACTTGATCTGTTGGCGCACAGTAAGTCCACAGACCTGAGAAGCAAGTCTTACAGTACCAAAGGAGTGTTATGGCAAGAACTGTAAGTCAGAATCAGTGACTGATCATGTCTGATCAGCTAGTCAGGTCAGGTGCGGGTAAGGGGATGGGTCTATTATGATGTGGCAGGGGTAAACCAGTTCTGCTGTCGGGCCCTGCTGCGGATGTCACTGATTGCATTGCGCAGTTGACCCTTGTGCGGTGTGGTGCAGTGAGGATCTGTCCGTTCTCCCCTTTGGGGCTAAGATGCGAATGAATGTGTTTGAATGGATGAGTAAATGGAGAGTGAGTCGTCCTGTCTCGGCTACCTCCCTTTCCTTGGGGGAAGCAGCCTAGGTATATAGATAGATAGATAGATAGATGTTGCCATAACAGGAACTCAACTGATCGTGTTAGCACATGTCTGACTTCGTTATATCATGCTGTGCTAAAGACAAACATTAGACTGGTGTACATTGATATGTATACATCATTACAGGACATTACATTTCCTCTGGGAAGTCAACATTCTGTGTGTGTTTACAATTTGGAGAAGGCCAGATCACTCAAGATACGTCTGTATATCTCGGGACTCGGGAGTAACCGTGACCAATCTTGACCAGATTCAGTTTCATCTTGAGTTTCGGTGTTTGTGGTACCGGCAGTGGTTCAGCATTAAAAATTTTCAGAACTTGTCAAAATAATTAGATTTTTTTTCCTATAACACCCTTAGTCCTCCCATAATTCCAAGGCGTTCCGTTTTTGCCCTGAAGTAAATATATAAAGTCCGAGCTCATAGCTACAGCTGCACACCTTACATACATAAAAAATTCTCCTCCCCTCCTCTTTTTCCATCCCCTGTAATAGTTAATCTGAACCAAGTTTTGCCATTTTAATTAGCAAAACTTTTGCAGGGTATTTTTATTACATAATTCTTGGTTAAAAACTAGTTGTTATCATATATCCCACATACTCCCATTTAGAATGTGGGAAGTTTCCAACATTCTAAATGAAATGGGTAGAGTCCACGAATTAGAAAAGCAGAGCGGTCATGTGTAATGTCCTAACAAGAAAGTACTGTGTGAAACAGACACTTTCATTCATTCAAAGTCAAATACGTTTCAGACATTCATCCAAGACTATCACTAACCTGTACAGAACGATGATGTCTATTTCTGCGTATCATTACTATTTTCTGACCATTTTTCTCAACTTACGAGTTGACGCTAATGATAAATGATATATATGAAAACCAAATGTACATAATTCCCATCTATATAATTACACAATGAGTTTACATTTGCTGCTTTCAGATAAAATTCATTTGCCATATGAGACGACGTTAGCAGTGAAGGAGTCAACAATAATCTCCACTAAACAACCATACTGAATCTCAAGGAAAACCTTCAATCAGCGCTTCTCTAGGAGTAAGTAATATAGGAAAGCTGTAGATATACCGTCCTTCATGTCTCGCTGTCTACTAGAGAAACCATTTTGAACTCCATTCTGGTTTTATCACAGCTACACTGTCGATTAACCCCTTTCTGTCTTACTGCCCTCTCCCGTTTTAATTCTCTCTCTCTCTCTCTCATTCCTTTTTTCTTTCTCGTCCTCTCTATCTGTTCATCTTTTTGTTTGCCTTCTTGCTCATTTCACTCTTCACACCGACCCTCTCCCTTCCTCTTGATATTCATTTTTCGTTTCCTTTCACTTCGACTCTCCCGCCTCTTTTCCTCCCCCCCTCCCTTCTATCATGTCTGAATGCATGTCTGTCTATCTGTCTCTCCGTCTATCTGTCTGATATTCTGTTTGTCTGTCTGTTTAGCTGTGTATCTTTACTGTCGTCAAAATTCGTTATTCTTTTGAGTATCAAAGAACGAAACAAAAGTATGAATAAAGTGCCCAACAAGGCAGGGAAGCCTGAAGGGATATGAGGGTGATCAATGTAGCGCGTAATATCCATTTTCCGCTGAATGCCACGAAGGGTTGTAGTTGACTGACGTCCTTGGGGTATAAGAGAAAGGGAGTTCCAGACATGAAACCCACCGTACCAAGCACGTAATTTTTTTCCCTTCAGTTAACAAGATCAGCTCTTTTTGTGCCATGTTTTGGGGCAGACAGTATGAATTTCCTCTAAAAGTTACTCAAGCATAATCTAGCTAGTAGCTTTAAAAAATATTTCAGGGTACACACCTTATATACACAGCATATTTGCCATTATCTCTCAGCCTGCACCCCCCCCCCCATTATGGCAGTAAACTATTCACTGTTAGTCTTATTTTGTCTCTTTTATATATATATATATATATATATATATATATATATAAAACTTCATTCTTACTGTTAAGTCTTCATTAATATTTTCGTCTGAAATAGTTTTCCTTAGTCAGCCTTTCTACTTGATTGTTCTTTCATGTGCATCCCCATCACCATACAACCCCTTCCACCTACCACCCCTTCACCACAACTTCTCCCTACCTGCCTCCCCATCACTACACAACTCCCAACCTAACACCCCATTGCCACACAACGCCTTCCCACCTGCCTCCCCAGCACCGCATCCAAAACCTCTGCGAACCCCATTTATCTGCATGGAATATCAGTGATTTATAGTTTAGAATAACCTCACGAATCACCTAAATTAGCTTGTTAACTTCTGTGATAACTACTATCGGGCATCACCACAATGGTAGCATTTAACAGGTCCCCTGACAGTCACCATCTAGGGAGGAGCAACCACAAGAAATACATACACCTGGAAGACCAGCTTCAGCACGGCGACAAAAGCAGCTAAAATGCCGAAACCTCTGAGAGTGAAAACATTTCTTTGGGATCGGAACATAGGGCTTCACAGGATGATACAGCCAACCGAGTTTCTCAGAGGCAGGCACCGTTGGTTGGTCAAAGGTTAGGAACTGTGTTGGAGTTAGGGTAGAACACCATCAATTTTTTTCTGCAAACAGTTCTTCCACCAACCACTCCTCTGAGTAACGCAGACGGTTACGTGAGTAAATGACCCTCTTACACCGATTAAAGGTGGCGTGAGGAATACAAGACTCGCTCTGACCAGTTACAGAAATTAGAGCCTGGAGATGAAGAGCTCTTCTTTGGGAAGGACACCTCAACAATAGGAAATCAATATGTCCTAGCGTACTACCAGAGATCCAAGATGGCCACCATCCAGACCCTCCCTAAACAAAAACAAAAAAAAATCGTGTATCTTTTGAAAGAAACATCGTGATTGGACGATTTTTATGTTAATTATGAGGTTTTCAGGCACTGCCGACACGATAGTACCTTTACTGATTCGATATCACAACATTTGATACTCAAAAATCAAGATGACCGTCTTCCAAAATCCGTAGCTGACAAGAAAGTTGTCAGATTTGCGATATAGCTGGAATAGCAGTACTCTCTGTATATTACTATTGTTGTTGTTTTTTTGTTTTTTTTGTAAATGCTTGGCAGCATAATACTAAGCAAACCTTGAAAATCCTTATATTTGTTCCATATTTATACTTAGTATACATTATACATGTATTCACTCTTCATTCATCAAGTCATTGTGTGCTCTATTCTAGTCACTAATGTCCATTTCTGTCTTTTTAGGTAATGGAATCCTAACTGATGGGAATTCTGTGGTCAAGTTCTGTAAAAAGCCAGCAGCAAAGACGATGATACAGGAATTAACTTATGTATTTACCAGCCAACTCCAGCCCTTCAACCTCAGAGATGCATCATCTGCCAAAAAAAGGCAAGTCCTCCGAAAAACTCTATGGTGGTGCAAGAGGCAGGAAGTGTGTCTGTGAAATAGCAGCTGTAGGCCAAACAAGAAGTCTGAGAGTCTTGGTCGAGTGGCAACTCATTTTCCATAAAATTCTCATCCTAAACAACTTCAGGGATATTATAAATGATGCATTGATGAATCAGGGTGAGGGTTCATCATGAACTTACTGGACGCAAATCTCATCAGCTGAATGAAAACGCTTCAAAGCTCCTGTATTTTGTGCAGGACTGGGGTAACCCTTACATCATCAAGGCTCCTGCCATCAAACTGCGCAATCTAATCACTAAGAAACTGTCACTGGATCAAGTGGCCATCTGGCTGCTCCAAGTGCTGGTGAACGGGGATCACCTGGTAAGAGAATTCCAGAGAAAGAAGTTTGTTGACAAGACCAAATACTCGTAACTCTCTACCACAATATCAAACAGGAAATTACCTCAACTCGGCAGTAAACCATCCACTGATGTAAGTTCAACTTCTTCTGTGACATAGAAAATGATAGCAGTGGATCAGTATGACACTGAAATTGTGAAAGAGCGAGGCATTGATATCCTGCCTGTTTCATCTCTATTTGAAGGCGATCTTCCTTCCAAGCCTGACAAAAGTGCATTCATCGCAAACTTGGAGAAGAGCTCAACAGGCGATGAGTTCTGCTTTCCTGCTGGAGATGCATCCATTATATTGGACTTCATGTCGAAAATATGTTTCTTTTCTAAACTTGGCTTCATTTGGAACATTCGAAAGTGCAATCAATTATGTGCTATCAGCGGCCTGCTCTATTTGTTCCAAGTCCAGCCTCCATACCGTATTTGACAGCTACTTAGAGTCATCTGTTAAGGGTGGAGAAAGGTTACATCACGCTGGTAGAGTTGAATCTGTTGACCTCACTGGGCTTACTGCAGGTATCCCAATACCCAAACAGATGAACAAGTTCTGGACCTCTTCAGTCAACAAAACTATGCTACAGCGCATCGTTCGTGATCTCGTCTCGACTCCTGAGCTGGTGAACTTGGATGTTGTGCTTGGTGCATGCATCACAGTTGATGATGTTGTGTCAGCAGAGTTTCTACTCTCTGGAAGGCTGTCCACCCAATTATCTGCTGAACCTACAGAACCTATTGACATGCTGACATGTGATGTGGGAGAAGCCGATGATCGCAGTGATGTACTGTGCACGGGAGGTGGATTGGGGAAGTAGCCACCCGCTAGTAGTCTCCAATGACACAGACAAAATAGGACGTCTCCATCATTATGTTCAACATTTTCAAAAGCGAAACCTACAACAATTGTGGGTAGAGTTTGGTATCTGTGAGCAACGGTGTCATATATCACTACACACTCGTGCAGATAAGCTGAGAAAAAGACTATCTAGAGGCATGGTGAAGGCACATGTAGTGACTGGAGATGATGCAATGAGTAAGATAGGCACCAAACACACGTCTGTCATGTGATCCAAAGCATTACTTGGCTGACTTTGCAGTCTGACACTCTCTCTGACGAGATCTGGATGAAAGCTGTGGGGTATCTCGTTCGGGTGTGAACTGGCGCGAAAGCAAACCCGAATCGCGAACATTTGACCAGCGCCGGGTGGAAGTCCAACTGTGATCTCTGACACTAAAATCTTTGGAAGCCCTGCTACCAACTTCATGTGCAATTTGTGGCCACATCAGTAGAGCATTTGCTCTGTCCATAAAGTTCCATGCCTTCTTAATGTTACCCACCTGCCACAGACCCGACCAAATACGGATGGGTGGGAGACAGTGACATACAACTACCTGAAAAATGCCTGAATCCATTACCCCAAAGAATGCTAGTCGTTTGTAAGTGCATGGGCAAGTGTAGCTCAATGCGATGTTTGTGGAAAAAGCCTGGTGTCAAATACATAATTTTTTTGTTATAAACAAGAGTCAGTTTGTCAAAGTAAGTGAGAATGCAGTCTTTTAGTCATGATTAAGTTATATGTTCGTGAAATGAGCTTCACATGGTATTGATATCTGTATGACTGGGAAAAGTCTGTTAATAAATACTTTTCTATGCTTATGTTTTCATTACTTATTTGTGGCCATCTTGATTTTTTGGTATCAAACGTGATGATATTGAATCAGCAATGGTACTATCGTGTCGGCAGTTCCTGAAAACCTCAAAATTTACATAAAAATCGTCCAGTCACGATGTTTCAAAAGATACACGACTTATCTGTTTAGGGAGGGTCCAGATGGTGGCTGTCTTGGATTTCGGGTACTGCTCTATGTCATATTGATTTCCTATAGGCACCATCGTGTCGGCCGTGCCTGAAAACCCCATAATAGTCTTCCAGGTACTACATATCTATTAGAAATTGTAAGCCTTTATAGCCCTGAAAGGCCCTGGTGGTGGCCATTTTGAAAACTGCCATATTCTCACATATGCTATGATTCCAGCAATTCCACCTAGTACTGTTTTCAACCTGGTGGTATCCTTTACTCAAATCACTAGTCAAAGTCTCTTCCTAAGAAGATGTATATGGGTCTCTACAGCAGGGACAGGACTATCCCGTTTCCCAGCATTACAGGACACCACGCCCAGCAAACATGTGGGGAGACACAAACCAAACCTACGATGGAAGATGTGCAGGGACGAGCAACATTATCAGCAGGCCTCATCTACCAGTGATGCAAGGGGGTGCTTGGTCTACGAGGCCAACAAGTGCCAAACCCTAGAAAGGTATGCAGGCCTTCAGAGTAGGTGGCACTGCCAGGGACACTTCAAGCCCCGCCACCATGTCAAGGTGACCCCCACCCTCAGCGGAAAGAGAGAGAGAGAATTACACATCCCGATCCCGATAATAACAGCACGCACAATCTTAAGTTATGAATCTGAGGAAAGTAAAAATAACCAACATAAATTTTAGCTGTCCCGTGGTACTAAGATGGATGTGCCTGTCACCTTAATTACTCTGTCCACACACATTCCCGAGTCGCTGTGAACCGTAACACACCGCTCTATATATTGTCGTGCCTGCCACCTGCCGTCTTGCTGAGATGGATGATACCTGCACCTTGCTCCTCGTTTGCCGCATTCATATTCCCCACTCCTTCCTCCTTTACCCGTATTCCTTCATATTCCTTCGTCCCCATATCATTATTTTCCTCACCATAAACCCTGCTTCCATTCCACACTTTTTTTTTTCATCCCACGTCTTTTACCCACTCATACTTTCGTTCAACCCTCCCATCCCATGGTACTTCCACTTGGTTTGTTCTTAAGTACTTTGATCTTCTCCACACAGTTCTTTCACTTCCCTCCACACACCTCGTCTCTAGCATTCACACTTTTCCCGCTCGCATTTCGTTACTTTATGTTAACCCCTATATTCCAAATGTCCTCTCTCTCTCTCTCTCTCTCTCTCTCTCTCTCTCTCTCTCTCTCTCTCTCTCTCAGGCAGACTAGATCAAGTGAAGCGTTCAGAGTAGTTAGCCAAACGTTCATATGGCCAAAAGTTGATTTTGTAAAAGTGTCGTTTTCAAACATTCTGGACCCGAGAGCAAACCTTTCTTGATGATAGTGTCATCAAAATGGATGAAAATCCCCTTTATTTACGAATTCTCACATCACAGACGTCAGTTCATGCTTGACTGGAGCACTGCGGCAAAAAGTTAATTGTGCTAACGATGAAGACACGTTAACTTTTTGAATTTATGAAAGCACTGTGTATCCCAGACTCATAGTACTGAGAGTGAGTCTATGGGGTGCCTTTGTTATTGTCAATATGGAGAATTTTTCATACGAACACGTTGTCCATTGTATCTTAACCCTTTAGTGCCCAGAGTTCCTGCGCAAGGGATTTTGCTGGAAGTGTACTAAGCGTACCGCTCTCTGTCTATCGGCTCATAGTTGTGAAGCTCATAGGTCCCTACCCCAGGGTTCCCTTCTTTATTAAATTTTGAAAATGTCCAGTTCCGTCCTTTGTAGAGGATACTGGAAGCAAATGGGTTAATCATCTGGTTAAGGAGAGGGGGAGGGACTGGAAGAAGAGTGTGTGGGGTAGTCAACATCAGCTTGGTCACTGCTTACTTTCCTGACCGCTAGTCACGGACAGTGACCCACATCGGCTTTTTAGTTTTCAGTTAGTAGCATCATGTGTCTCATATCTTTCCTCCAGCTCAGACGCCAATGCTCTTCCATCTGCAGATCTCTTGGGTTTTCCCTACTTGTGTGCTGAGAATTACTATTAAAACTTTTCACATCCTTTCAGGAGTTTTTATTATTCTTGTCAGTATTCTTATTCTTATTATTTTAAAATTGCAATCTATCAAAGGCTATTTAGCCATCAAACTAAGTCAGGTTAATTGGACCGCTGTCCGCTTCATTTAGCCAAATATGATGGCAATCCATCAGCTAGATCTCCGGACATTATCAAGAATACAGAAAACTGAGTCACCCAAGCTATCTCAAGATCCATTAAAGATGGGAAGCTGAAAATTTAGCACAATATAGTCTTAAGGCGGACGCAGTGTGGAAAGAGGTATAGTACCAATTAGTTCATAACTGAAAGTGCCTGTGATAAACATAAAAATGGAAATTTTGCGGATATTCCAGATGTCACCCAGTTCCCCATGTGCGATTAAAACTAGATCCACCAAATTTTGTGGACTATTGATTATGCTGACGTAAGGTGACATGCCCAAGATAAGTGACATTGACCTCACTGCCCCTTTTGTAGAGAGGCGTCTAGTGGGCAATGTCTGTGGGGAGTTCTTTATCACAACAGTTTTACCATGTTCTAGCTAATATTGTCGACATCCTTGTTTGAAGTTTCGTTATTCTTGTCAGTATCATATTATACTTAAAAACTGTGATATTTCAAAGACAATGTGGCCTCTAGCCTTAAAACTTGTTCAGCCAAGTTTGAGAGCTGTCCAATTCTCTTGGCCAAGTATGGTGGCAATCAGTCAGACAAATCTCCAGATATTATCAGGAACACAAAAAAGTGAGTCAGCCATGCTACGTCAAGAACGGCTAGAACTAGGAACCTGAAATTTTGTTACAATATAGCCTTAAGGCTATATTGTAACAAAAGGAAAATTTTAACAAGTTCTAGTTCATACTGTCAACAACCCTATTTGAAGCCAATTTCTCTTGTCAGTATTATTATCAGTACGTATATTAAAATTGCCTTTCCTAAAATTCCACTGGGCCTAGAGCCTTCAAACTCGGTCAACTTCGTCTGATGGCCTCCATTTGGCCAAATAATGGGGGCAGTCCATCAACCGGATTTACATATATTTTCCGCAACACAGAAAAGTAAGTCAGCCATGTTCTCTGAACAGCCATTTACACATGGAGGGTAAAATTTTACTACAATATAGCCATAAGGCCGATGCCGTGTAGAAAGAGGTATGGTTCTAATCAGTTGATTTTTCTCTGAGATCGCCTGGGGTCATTAAATGGGACATTTCCGGATGTTTCGGATGTCGTCTCATTTTCCATGAAAGAAAAATCTAGCGCCACCAATCCTAATGAAATATATATATATATATATATATATATATATATATATATATATATATATATATATATATATATATATATATATATATCTTTGGGCGGTCCATCATCATATACTGAAACTTCACATAGTGCATATTGATTCAAACACAAGATGTCCTTAATCCAATTCACTGCCTTAGCAACATGTAAAAAAAAAAAAAAAAAAAAAAAAAACGAGGCCGATCTGACAACATTCAGAGGTCACTCTAAGCGTGAACTTTTACGGGGGTATAAACGGTTCGAGAGAAATGTAGGTTGTAGAATGTTCTAGAAGGATCTAGACGATTAGAAACGGTTCTAGAGAATTCTGGAATGTTCTAGAATGTTGTAGATGGTTCGAAAATATTATGGAATGTTCTAGAGGGGTTGGCTATGAGTCTATAAATTCCTGGAGGTGGGTATTGTGCAATGTCCATTTCTGGATAGTGCAGTGCCCATGCTTGAGGACAAAATAGGTGTGTGTGTGTGTGTGTGTGTGTGTGTGTGTGTGTGTGTGTGTGTGTGTGTGTGTGAGTGAGTGTGTGTGTGTGTGTGTGTGTGTGTGTGTGTGTGTGTGTGTGTGTGTGTGTGTGTGTGTGTGTGTGTGTGTGTGCTTATAATATAGCCTATATAATTCATATATATAGGCCTATATATATATATATATATATATATATATATATATATATATATATATATATTATATGAAAGTAACAAATTATATAACTTGAAGACAAAAGCGGTGAAGACATTAAATGCTGAGATACGATGGTGAACAGACTTGAAGAATTTAACAAAAAACTGTATGCATCAAAGACATTAGTACAAACAGCTAACTTTTCAGCTGACATAAGTGAATTAACAGGTAAATAATGACAAGGTAAACATTCCTCTTAAAAGTATGAAAATATTGAAGGCCCGAAGAGAAGCTGGAAGAGTAGCATATGTACTTTCGGATGCAGGAGTAGAAGTACAGAACAGGCTCGCTCACTTATTTAGTGATGTTATAAAGAAGAAAATTCCCCCCAAATGGCACAATGCAATAGTTCTTTTGCTATACAAGAAATGTAACTCAAAAGATCTTATTAACTATCGACCCATTACCTTATTATCAGTAATTCACATATTGCTCATAAAGTCCTTACGAACAGAATACCATAAAAAGGGGGGGGGGGGGGAAGAAATCTTCGTGAGCATGCAGGAATCCGATTCGGGTATTCGACTACTGATCATCTACACCCAGTGAATCAGTTAATTGATAAAATTTCAAAACATAATAAACTACTGTGTTTATATGTTGTCCATTACGAACACACACACACACACACACACACACACACACACACACACACACACACACACACACACACACACACACACACACACACACTCAGTTACATCTTCAGTACTGCAAAATACATTTATCACCAAGAGGATGGACAGGTCTATGCTGAATAGATCAATGCTAAATGTTTTCGTTACAATGATGTTTATTCCAATTATTTTCCCTTTATACAGTCTTGCTCTAGCACACTCCTTGCACCTACTCTGTATCATTGAGGGACGAAGACATCAGTATTTCTCGTTTGACTCTGTCCACGCAGACATTATGATATACTTCTACTGACCTTAGATTAAATAAGACATCGGTCTGTAATTTATTTCTTTGCATGGCTTGTAGTGAGTTATGATGGTCAGATGTCTTTGGATCTGTAACCTTCGCAGAAAAAATTTTGATATCTCTACGGTCTTGTTACCTCAAATACAGTACACGTTTATTTTTTTCCAATCTTTCCTCCATTTAGACGTTTCCTCCCCTTATATATGACCGTCTTCACCACCTCACAAATATTTACTCGTCTATCACAATCGCTACAAACCCCTTTTTTAAGTTACAGACATATAATTCTTCCAGTACAATGTAATTTTCTTCTTAATAATCATAAACATATACAGGGTTACTTTACTGTTTTGATGTTACACAGGGATCATTTTTTATTTTTTTTTTCAAAGCACATTTTTAGGCGAGATGCGCAGGCTAATACAGTGTACTGCAGCGATGAGTGTAGGGAAATACGATGTATTTTGCTAAGCACTCTGTTGTAAGTTCTCTTACGTCTGTCTGTGCCTATCAAATTTTTGGATCCCACCCAGCACACTCTGTAGTGAGAGAGAGGCCTAGAATGATGATTATACTTATCACCTAGGTTAAAATTAGTATAACTGTAAAAAACGTGATTGAATCAAAAGAAATTTCGTTTGACTTCCCTGAAACTAAAAAATACATTATATTGCTGAATGGAGCATTTTTCAAGAAGTGTTTCGTCACGCAGCCAACTTCTTACTGATTTTTATTTTGTTGTCCTGGAGAGTAGGAAGTTTTATCACACCTGAAACAAACCCGAGAAAAGATATGCCGTGAATGCTTCAAATGGAAGAATTACGCTTGCACAATGAAGCTGTTATTATTGTGAAGATACAACAGTCGGACTTAAACTGTTATAACACATTTTAAATGCAGTTTCTGTCTGTCTGTAGGTATGTATAATAAATCTTCTTTATATTACAATGTGTGTGCCTTTTGGGGTAGTAGTGTTCCGATCTATGTATGCAGCTAGAAGAATATTAAGATTAAATGTATTTAACTCCAAAGAAAGGTAAACAAAAGCGGGTACAAGAGCATGC
>NC_137058.1:16247717-16640217 GCF_032717465.1 Coenobita brevimanus
TGCTGATGCCTTTGCCTGAACTAGATCACCACCATCAGAGAACTGAGGTGCAAGTTCTTCATCTTCTGTGGCTGGAATCCAATGGACCTTGTCTATGAATTTCCACTGCTTTTGGAAATGCTCAAAAAGCTCAATATTCGGCTTTCTACCGGCCTGTATGCCTCCATGAAAACGTCAGACAAAATGATCTCATGAACATGCTGCCCACAGCAGTGCTCAATTCAGACTTTGCTGTATCTTCAGACATGCTCCCTCAGACAGGCTGATATTTCAAGCAGTAGTGTTAGAGACTACTCTCCTGAGGTTCTCTTCAAAGCCATGCTCCTGAAAGAGGCTCAGACAAACTTCTACTTGAGCAGTTCCAGCGCTCCTGGTAACTTTTGGGACACCATGCAGGATTTCTCGATCTTCGCCTGTTACCAGGACAGTGGCATGGTCAACTTTCTCATTCGATGGCGACGTATAGAGCTTCTGGAGACAATCAGTTAATTCAGGATTTGACCAGTTACTTTTGCTAAGGTTCCCATTGCAAACATCATTGTCCTGCCTGATATATTTATTCGATCCAATGTCGAAGCCATCAAAAAGAGAAAGAAAACTGTAAGCAGTCTCCTTGACCCTCTTTGGCGTACTTGCTGTTTGACTGAACTTGGGGGTAAACTCAAGATATTAAAAATCTACTTCCGATAACGAAGAAGAAGAAAGAGAATCAATCTTCGAATGACTGAGTGTCTAAGCGATAGCTTCCTTTTCTCTGTCAGATTTTTCATTTCTCTTCTGCTCTGCTTCCATTTCCCTTGCATTTCACCTCATAGGATTTCTGGAGCAGCTACTTGATTCCTGTCATTGTCGATTGTATGCAGACTTCCTGCTGCCTGAATAGGAAAGTCCGATCTTTCTAGTTTGTGATTTTGCATTTGGGCCTCTTGCTTGGAGATGTCAAACAGTTCTCCAGGGTCTCCAAAAATGATGTCTTCCTTCATTCGACATGACTCTGAGTCCTGCAATCGATATTTCTTCAGCTTCTCATACTACTCGACTAGTCTCAGAAGTTTCTTCTTGCAGCAGAAGACAGTCGAGGTCGGAACATTGGCTGAATCCCTGAAACAAAGAACAGTTTCAGTCACTGCAGATGCACTGTCAGACTTAGTTTTCTTCCCGATTTTATGATGGTAAAATAAATGCCTGAGCACTTGACCCTCAGAGGATAGTCGACAACCAGTGACTGCCTCTTCTGGATGACAGATCAACCAGAAACAAGGACTGCTTCGTCTAGCGGATGTAGCATACCGCCTGCAAAGAGAAACTCATCTTGAAATAAAGGAAAGCTTACAAACATGACTGTACAAAGCACTACACACATACACACACACACACACACACACACACACACACACACACACACACACACATTTTGTCCTTGTGCGGGAGCAGTGCAATATGTAGAAATGCACAGGTATTGATGGACTCATGGCCAACCCCTCAAGAACATTCCTAATTTTTTCTTATCATCTGTAACCTAAAAAATTCCAGAATTTTCTAGAACTGTTTCTAACCGTCTAGACCCAGCGAGAAAGTTCTACAGACTACATTTCTCTCGAACTGTCTATACCCTCTTAAAAGTTCATGCTTAGAACGACCTCTAAGTGTTGTCAGATCGGCCTCGTTTTTTCACATATTAGTAAGGCAGTGAATTGGATTAGGGACATCTTGTGTCTGAATCAATATACATGTGAAATCTCAATATATGAAGATGGACCAACCAAATATATATGTATAGAGAGAGAGAGAGAGAGAGAGAGAGAGATACATAGATAGATAGATAGATAGATAGATGGATAGATAGATAGATAAATAGATAGATAGACAGAGATAGATGGATAGATAGACAGATAAAGATAGATAGATGGGTAGATAGATAGATAGATATGAAGGTACCATGGCATGGCTATGAGGCTGGCTACGTTAAAATTTGCAGTGTACTAGACGTACAGTTCTCCTTAGTCCTGTACACCTCCACCAGAACATAAGCCAAGATCCTTTCATGCCTCGCGCCTTCACTGACGGGCTCCCTCATCAAAATTGCCTGGGCATTTCCCTTCCTCTTACTTTTTCAGACCACACACTAGACATCATCTTGTTCAACACCGTGGGACAAAATGTAGTTAAAGTAATAAGAATATGAATATTAAAGAAAACATTGCACCAGGTTAGCAATAGAAAATAACCATCAAAATTTCTCAGCTTTTCTAGCCCTTTTCTTGCCACTCAGTTGTTCAGAACCAACTTGTCTTACAATTATGAGAAGGCAAGACTCTGTTACGGTAAAATTATTATGATAATAACTAGAAAACCTTTATACTGTCGATGGACAATTCTGTTAACCCACGGCGTCCCGTCGACGTACTTCCACGTCCTCACGTTTTGTCACTGCCAATCCCGTTGACATACTTCAACGTCCTGCAATTGCAAGGTTCATAATTTCCACAATTTTCAAAATTCGCGCGAGATTTTTGATTCGGCCACCTACCCAAGCCTCCCCTACCTGCCGCCAGGCGGGCAGTGTCCCAGACCCCGCGTGACCTGCGCTCGCCCTTGTCTCGGTCACTCACCTGTTAGCAGTGACCCAGGTCAGACATGGCACGTAAAGGTCTCTCAGACGACGAAATACAATCCGTCCTGGATGCCTTCACTGGAGATAGTGATTCTCCACTTGATGATGATGTGGTGGATCAAGATTATGTGCAGCCTGAGGAGGAAATAACAAGCAGTGATAAGGAGGTCCCTTTGCCCCGGAAAAAGCGGTGTCACGTATCGTAAGGCAAGGGAAGGCCAGCCTGCACCCAAAACACCTGCATGGACCTCTCTCCATCCCCTAGAGAGAGATTCTGATAAGGACGAGGATGAGGACGATGACGATGACGGCGGCTTAGGACGTGATGTTGCCTCGTGGTTGGGGAAGGAAAAAATCTCACCCCGAGGATCAGAAGGTGGGGCGAGAAGGCAAATAAAGTATGGCCTAGTGTTTTGTCTGGGGAAGGCGAAAGTGGTGTGGTGGGAGTGCGGGGTGAAAGGGAAAGTGGTGTGGCAGGAGCGAGGGGTGAAAGGGAAAGTGGTGTGGCGGGAGTGCGGGGTGAAAAGGAAAGTGGTGTGAGGGAGGCAGCACGAGCACGTGGTGCACGTAGGCCTAGGGGAGAGGAGGTGGAGCCACTCCCCAGCACGTCTTTCGCCATACAATATTCCCAAACTTCCTCCACACAGCCCCAGGATGTGGGGAAAGGAAGGAAAGGGAAGGGAAAGGGTAAAGGAAAAGGGAGAGGGAAGAGAAGTGCGAGTGATGAAAGGCGCCGCTCTCCACCTCTCCCACCACCACCAATGTTGCGTTGTGCCTTCAGCCATGTTTCAGAGAGTACCATAACTTCCTACACTACTGAAACTGTGTGGGATGGCGATATGACGCTCAGTATAATGGTAAGGCCAGTCAGTATGTGCTAAGTCTTATATAAACTTGAAACGGGTGTAATGTTTGCAGGAAAGTAATGTATAAGTTGAGAAATAGTGTAAGTTGAACGACTGGATATGAAAACTACACCCACTGTATAAATCTGCGAAAATATGACGCTCAGTATAACACTCTGGTCAGTAAATATGTGATAGCAAGAATATAAAGTGGAAACGGGTGTAATGTTAGCATGAATAAAACGTATAAGTTGAAAAATAGTGTAAGTTGTAATAATTGATGTCACGAGTACACCCACTGTGTAAATCTGAGAAAATATTACGCTCAGTAGAACATTCTGGTCAGTAAGTATGTGATAGGAATTATATAAAGTGGAAAAGGTTGTAATGTTAGTAGTAAGGTAAGTTACAAGTTGAATACTAGTGTAAGATGAAGCAAATGATATCGTGATAACACTCGCTGTGTAAGTACACGATAATATGACGCTCAGTAGAATTGTAAGGTCTGAAATTATGTGATATCAATTATATCAAGTGTAAACATGTGCAATGTTAGTGGAGAATTATTATATAAGTACAAAAATAGGTTGTAAGTTGAAACAGTAGTCATAGCGACTTCACCGTCTGTGTTATTATGCGCTATTATTACGCTAAATATTTATGTAAGGCCTGAAACTATCTCAAAACAGTTCTCTAAAGTTGAAAAGTGTATAATGTTATTAGGAAAGTATTATGTAAGTAGAAAAAACACAATACGAGTTGAAACAACAGTCACAGCAAGTTCACTTACTATGTAAATAAGCGCTAACATTACGCTAAATGTTATCGAAAGGCCTGTGAATACGTAAAAACAGTTCAGTAAAATGTAAAATGGTATAATGTTATTGTAGATGTATTATGTAAGTAGAAAAAATGATATGTATCATGATTCAGGAATGTTAGCGATTCATCGTGACCAGTCTGCCCGATTTTGCTCGTTTCGCACGATGGTACAATGCTTATTTCAGCACTATTTTTGTATAAAATCCCATTTACTCTTTTATCACATGTTTTTATTTTTGTAATAAATACATATCTACTTACTTTCATTGGTTTCCCAGACTTATAATACCATAGAAAAAGTTAGAGGCTCAGACTATCTACAGAGAACACGGTGCCAGGTGTGACCAAGGGATACCTGTTTAGGGCACTTATGGACCCCGGGGAACAATTTCTTCGTGACTGGCCATTGTTTCTGACCAAAAGCGAAAGTTTTAGAAAAAAAAATTGGGGTCCAAAAATGGTCGGAATTGGAGGGTACCAGTGGTGAAAAAGTGGTCGGGATGGGGCGGGTTAAAGAAAGATTTCCCACAGTCACTGCCTAGCCTTGCAGCCTCACTGGATGCGGAGCTATACAGGGACCTTGAGTTCAAGATCACTGATCTTGTACATGTCACCCTAGGTCATTGCAGTCTATAAGTCCACCAAATTTGGTGGTTTTAATTTCAGTCCTTCATGGGAAATTAGATGACATCCGGACTATCCAGAAAAGTCATTTTTTTTTTTTTTTTTACCCAGGTGGTTCCAGAGAACAATCAACCGAATGGAACGATAATCCATTCCATAAGGCGGCCACCTTCAAGCATTTGAGACCTTTATCCCAGGGTCAAGGTCAGCCATCTTGTACATATCACCTCAGATCATCAAAGTCAATAGGTGAATTGGGTTTGGTGGTGCTAGTTTTTTTTTTCTTTCATGGAAAATCAGATGACCCCGAGCGATCTCAGAAAAAAATCCATCCATCCATCCATATACCTAGGCTGCTTCTCCCAAAGAAAGGGAGGTAGCCGAGACAGGACGACACACTCCCCATTTACTCATCCATTCAAAAACATTCATTCGCATCTTAGCCCCAAAGGGGAGAACGGACAGATCCTCACCGCACCACACCACACAAGGGTCAACTGCGCAATGCAATCAGTGACATCCGCAGCAGGGCCCGACAGCAGAACTGGTTTACCCCTGCCACATCATAACAGACCCATCCCCTTTACCTGCACCTGACCTGACTAGCTGATCAGACCAAATGCGGGAGAATATCCCCTCAGGGCTGCGTCATTACTTATTGATTCACAATTTCTCTCCATTTATTTCTGTCACGCACAGCCGCTCTTCCTTGCTCAACAGACTTTCCTCTCGCATCCAGCGCTCTCTTCACACTGTCCATCCATCCTATTCGTGGTCTTCCTCTCAGCCTTACACCTCTCACATCAGATCTAGTTATCTTTTTCATCAATCGCTCATTATCCATTCTCTCCATATGCCCAAACCATCGCAACACCCTCTGCTCAACTCTACCAGCCAACTCCCGAACAACTCCAGTTCTCCTTCGCACTTCATCATTTCACACCCGATCCATACGCGTCACTCCACACATACTCCTCAGACACCTCATCTCCATTAAATTCAAACTTTTCCTCTCTGCTACACCCATATTCCATGTTTCAGCCCCATATAACGCAGTCGGTACCACAACACCCTCATACAGCCTTCTCTTTACATCCATTCTAAGTGAACGACATTTAAACACTTTTTTCATTTCTCCCAGCACCTTTCCTACTTCATTTATTCTAAACTTCACTTCTGCATCTATTCTTCCATCCACAGCAACATGTGACCCTAGATATTTAAAACACTCTACCTCCTCAAGCAACTCACCATTCAAAACTATATTCATCCCCCTACCATCTATCAACCTCGTACATTTCATCACTTTACTCTTATTCTCATTTACTTTCAATTTCCTCCTTTCACACACCCTTCCAAACTCCTCTACCAACTGTCTCAATCTCTCCTCTGAATCAGCCACCAGTGCAGTATCATCTGCAAACAGCAGCTGCTTCAGATTCCACTCTCCACCATCAACATTCACCAGACTCAGACCTCCACCTAAAACTCTTGCAGTCACCTCCCTTACAACACCATCCATGTAAATATTAAACAACCAAGGCGACATCACACATCCCTGTCGCAGCCCCACTCTCACGGGAAACCAATCACTCACAGCATTTCCCACTCTTACACACGCTCTACTATTTACATAAAAACTTTTCACCCCTTTTAGTAACCTAACAATACTCCTTTCAACACTGCATCGGCCTTAAAGCTATATTGTAGTAAAGTTTCACCTTCCATGCTTAAGTTCTTCAGTTAACGTGACTGACCCAGTTTTCTGTGTTCTGGATATTATACGAAAATCCGGTAGACGGACTGCCACCATTATTTGGAAAAACTGAAGCGGATGGATGTCGGACAAAGTTGACCAAGTTTGAAGGCTCTAGGCAAAATAGAATTTGAAGTATGAACGTTTGATATGTAAGAATGATAATACTGACAAGAATAATAAACCTTCAAACAGGGATGTCGACAGCATGAACTAGAACATGCTAAAATTGTCTAAGGAAAATCTTGATAAGGAAAAATTCCCCACGGACATTTCCCACTAGAGGCCTCGCTATAAAAAGGAAATTGAGGTCAATGTCACATGTCTTGTGTATGTCACCCTAGGTCATCATAGTCTATAAGTCCACCAACTTTGGTGGCTCTACCTTTAATCTTTCATGGAAAATTAGGTGACATCTGGAATACCCGGAAATTACAATTATTTACTTCAGGCGATATCAGAGCATAATAAACCTATTGGAACCATACTCCTTTTCTCAGTGCATCTCCCTTAAGGCTATTTTGTAAAAAAAAGAAAAAGTAATCAGCTTCCTAGTTTTAGTGGTTCTTGACGCAGGATGTCTGATTTTTTTTTTTTTTTTTGTTCCAGATAATAACTCGAGATCCGTTTGACAGATTACCATCATATTTTACCTAAAGAATTGGACGGATCTCCGACATAGCTGAACAAGTTTTAAGGCTAGAGGTCATATAGCCTTTGAAATATCACCATTTTAAAGCTCTGGAACTGTCTCCCTCTGTCTGTATTTCCTCCTGCCTATGATCTCCAGTCTTTCAAACGCAGTGTGTCCAGGCATCTCAAAATGATCGGATCTTGAATTTGGCTCTCTATTGTATTTTGTTTTTCTCTTGGAGGGAACTGTTACTGCGGGCTCATGGCCTTTGGTTCCTTCTTCCTCGCATAAAAAAAAAAAAAAAAAGTATAATAATGATACTGACAAGAATAACGAAACTTCAAACAGGGATGTCGACAGTACTAACTAGATGGTAAAACTGTCCAAGGACAATTGTGATAACGAAAAACTCCCCACAGACATTGCCCACTAGAAGCCTCGTTATAAAAGGGAAAATAAGGTCAATGTCATTTATCTTGTGCATGTCACCTTACGTCATCACAGTCTGTAAGTTCACAAAGATTGGTGGCTCTAGTTTTGATCGTCCATGGAGAATAGACGTGTTGCAGGTTCTGGATAAACATAGCCAGTGCACTCTGCCATGTACTTGAAAACATACGGTATACTGTATGTATCTTTTAATTTAATTTATCATTTGCACTGAACAAGACGTGATAACTTTAATTCTTTGAGGCTGGAGGGAAGGAGCCGCCATGTTGGCGATGACGTCAGCATTCCCACTGCAGACGACGCTCCAATCCATCACACAATACTTTACCAGTAACAGAGATACTAGTTGTACCTACATGGTCACCGTAGATCCAAACTACCCCCTTCAGGTATGTTGTGAAGGAATACTTTTCATGGTGTAAATGGATGGTACCTGTTAGGTAAGTAAATTGTGGTGAAATTGACCAGAAGTAGCTTACAGCTACACTATTCCCGAGAGGTGCTCGTACCTCATGAGGTGGAAAGTGTTAAATGTATGCCATACAGTATCAGTTGTATGAGTTTATGATGGTATTGTGGTCATTAATATTTAATATTTGACCTCTTCATTATCAGTGTTCTGAAAAAAAAAAAAAAAAAAAACAGTTTCAGTGACTGAACTACAATACTTCAGGGGAGTGTGACGAAATACCGAATCGGCGGTCATTTACCGAATCAACACCGAATTGGCACTTTTTAATTGGTAAGTGTTATAGATTTTATCACCATAGAGGTTCATACTCACCTAATTATCTGAAATCTGGTCAAATTTCTGTATTTAATTTTACCTTTAAAAAAATCCGGATTCACAGCGAAAACGTGCTAAAATAAGCGGAAGTGTTTCTCCTTTAGCTCAACAGCCTGCCTTGGCAGACTTCTGCTTTGTATAAATATTAATTTAACATACAAATGCATTTATTTGCACTTTCAATCAGTATCTGTGCAAAATAGAAGTCTGTCAAGGCATGTTGGCGATCTGAATTAGAAATATCCGCTAACCTTTGCATGTTCTCGCTCTGACTCCTAATATTCCATTAATAGTTAAATTAAGTATAGTTTTTTTTACCGAATTTCAGATAATTAGGTGTGTATGAACCGATATGGTGAAGAATATATTTTCACAACAGTAAAGACTGCACTGCAGCACTGGGAACTTCTGACGAGCAGACAGCCACCACTGCTTTCGTTTATTGTTATTGGGTGGTATACAGAAGAATAATTTCCCTACTGTGCTTTGTCAGTGTTCTTACACATTGGAACGAAACATTAGCAATTATTCCTCTTGTCACTGGACATTTTTAGAGGTCAGCATTAAGCACAATGTATGCTGGCTAAACCTAAACAAAGCAGACTAAGCTGCCTCAGTGTGAGTAGTGACGTCACAACCAATCACTGCGTTTAAGAGTCACGTGATTTTTCGGTTACTTTATCTATTATTTTTTCATGTTTCCGCACATTTTTGGGGGAAATAATGATTGACATAGTTATTTTCTGCGTATTTTTTACCCATACAAGTATGTAACTTCAAAAAAATTTTGACTGGAAACTCGTCTATTAGATGACATCTGGAATATCTGCAAAACTTCCTTTTTTTTTTTTTTTATCCCACCCTTTCAGAGAGTTATGAACCAATTGGTACCTTACCTCTTTCCACACTGCGTCCGCCTCAAGGCTACATTGTGTTAAAATTTCAGGATCCTATCTTTAGCCGTTCTTGAGATAACATGGCTTACTCACAATGCTGAATTCCTGATAATATCAGGAGATCCAGTTGACAGACTGCTATCACATGTGGCTAAATGAAGCGGACAACGGTCTGACTAAACTGACTTAGTTTGAAAGCTCTAGAGTAAATAGCCTTTGATATATCGCAGTTTTAAAATAAGAATACTAGCAAGAACAATAAAGCTTCCAACAAGGATATGAGAAGTTTTAACAGTACAGCAAATTTGCAACACACAAGTAGGGAAAACCCGAGAGACCAACAGACTGAAGAGCAATGGTGCGTGAATTGGAGGAAGGACATCATGAGTCAAATGATCCTACTGACTGAAAAATAAAAAGCCGGTGTGGATCACTAACTGTGACTAGCGGGCCGGAAAGTAAACAATGACCAAGCAGATGTTAACTACCCCACACGCTCTTCTTCCAGTCCCTCCCCCTATCCTTGACCAGATGATTAACCCATTTGCACCCAGTGCCCTCTGCAAAGGACGGAACTGAGCATTTTCAAAATTGTAAAACAAGGGAACCCCGGGGTAGTGACCTATGAGCTTTCTGACTATGAGCCGATAAGCGGAGGGCAGTATGCGTAGTACCCTTACAGCAAATTTCCTCGCACAGGAACTCTGGCCTATAATGGGATGATACAATGGACAACGTGTTCATACGAAAAATTCTCCATATTGACAAAAACAGAGGCAGACCATAAACTCACTCTCAGCACTAACATTCAGGGATACACAGTGCGTTCATAAATTCAAAATGTTAACGTGTCCTCACTGTTAGCAAAATCAACTTCTTTCTGCAGTGCTCCAGCCAAGCGTGACCTAACGTCTGTGATATGAGATTTCGTAAATTAAGGTGATTCTCATCCACTCTGATGAAAGTATGTTCGAAGAAGACACTTTTACAATATCAATTTTTGGCTATATGAACGTTTGGTTAACTACTCTGAACGCTTCACTTGATCTAGTCTGCCTAATTATTATTATTATTATGAGAGAGAGAGAGAGAGAGAGAGAGAGAGAGAGAGAGAGAATAAAGGGGCTGACATGAAGTAACGAAGTGCGAGTGGGAAAAGTGAGACAAGCAAGAGATGGAGTGTGTGGAATAAAGTGAAAAAAGTGTGTGAAGTACTTAAGAACAAACCAAGTGGGGGTACTATAGGATGGGAGGATTAAAGGAAAGTATCAGTGGGTAAAAGAAGGTGGATGGAAAAAAAGTGTGGAATGGAAGGAGGGTGTATGGAGAGGAAAATAATAATAAGGGAACGAAGGGAAGAATGAGGGAAGCATGAAGGAATACAGATAACGAGAGGAAGGAGTGGGGAACAAGAATGAGGCAAAGGAGGAGTGCGGTGGAGGTATCATCCATCTCAGCACGACGGCGAGTGGCAGGCACAACAATATATACTACGGTGTGTTACGGTTCACAGCGACTCAGGAATGTGTGTGGACAGAGTGATTAAGGTGACAGGCACATCTATCTTAATACCATGGCACAGCTAAAATGTATGTTGGAAATTTTTGGTTTCCTCAGATTTATAACCTAAGTTTGTGTGTACTATTATTATTGGGACTGGGATGTGTAATTTCTCTCTCTCTCTCTCTCTCTCTCTCTCTCTCTCTCTCTCTCTCTCTCTCTCTCTCTTCTTTTCACAGATGAGGGGAGTCACCTTGACGTCATGGCGAGGCTTGAAGCTTGGCCGGCAGTGCCAACTACTCTGGTGGCATGGTTACGTTTGTAGGGTTTGGCATCTGTCGGTCTCATGGACCAAACACTCCCCTTCCCCCCCATATAGTTGGTTGAGGAGACCTTCTGGTGATATTGCTCATCCCTGCCCATTTTCCATCTTGGGTAGGGTTTGTGTCTCCCCACGTGTTTCCTGTGCATGGCGTCCCAGTAATGCTCGGAAATGGGAGTCCTGGGGGTTGAGCGATGCTGCACAATGTGCCCAACAGGTAGAAACACACCACTTTGGTCCCCTATTTTGGCTAGATTAGTTGCCTGGTTGGGCCTGACCAGGTCAATCGGCTGGTCACTTTCTGGCTAGGGTCTAGTTGGCACTGGGGGGCCTGATGGCTCCTATCATCCTGGGGTCACTGTCCAGATCCCCCAGTGGTTACCTGAGTATATTCCCTCACTACCTCTTGGGTCGCAAGCGGTGTTATCCTTGGCTTATGACCCCCCCTTGTTAGCTCCGTGGCGGGTGGAGGGGTGAGGAAATGCTGTTTTGTTTGTTTATACATGGCTGAAGTAATAACTCCATTGACGATTCTGGATCTGTCCCTGGCCTCTCTATTATTGCCACCCTGGAGTCTTACTAGGCCCCAGGAGACTATCCTCCTCTGCTTTAGCACTCAGCTGGGACTGGGTGGTGGTCACGTCGGGTTGGTTTGGCTCTGGGATTCGGCCCAGAAGACACGATGCCGCAGAGATATGCAAAGTATCTAGTGCTGAAACCCTCTGCTGGTGGATCAGTGCTGGATACTGGCATTTACAATTATTTACACCGTCACATTGTAACAGCCTGTGGGAGAGAACACGAAATCTCATCTCAGGTGATGGAAGCATTCTTGTTGAGATGTCCTTCCCAGAAGAGAGCTCTCATCTGCAGGCTCTAGCTTCTGTACCTGGTAAGAGCATGTCCTGTGTTCCTCACGCCACCTTTAATCGGTGTAAGAGGGTCATTTACTCACGTGACCTGAGTTACTACTAGGCGCAGTTGGTGGAAGAGCTGCGCTCTTCTGGTGAGTGTCTGATGAATGTTTGCAGAAGAACAATGATGGTGCTCTGACCCCAATTCCAACACAGTTCCTGACCTTTGACCACTTAGTTGCCTGCTCATGTGAAACTTGCTTGGATTTATCTTCCTGTGAAGCCCTATATTTCGATCCCACAGAAATGATTTCACTGTTAGGGGTATGGGCATGACGGCTGCTTTCGTGGCCGTGCTCAAGCTGGTCTTCCAGGAGAATGTGTTTTTTGTGGTTGCTTGTCCAAAGATGATGATTGTCAGAGGCCTGTTAATTGCTACCATTGTGGGGATGCCCAATTGAGGTTATCACAGAAGTTAACAAGCTATGATTCGTGAGGTTATTCTAAAACATAAATCTGTGCAGATATGTGGGGTTTGCAGTGGTTTTGGATGTGGTCCTGGGGAGGCAGGTGGGAAGTCTTTGTGGGGAGTTGTGTGGTGATGGGGAGGCAGGTGGGGAGAAGATGTGTGGTGATGGGGATGTAGGTGGAAGTGAGTTGTGTGGTGATGAGGCTATAGGTGGGGATTTGTGTATGCATACAAAGAAAATCATGTGGAAATACTGACTAAGGAAATCCATTTCAGATGAAAATGTTGATGAATACTAAACAATACGAATGAAGTTTCATAATAAAAATTTGGAAAAAAATAAAAAAGATTAATTATACTACTTCACAGCCAAAATAGAGGGGTATGCAGCTTGAGAGTTCATGGCAACAATGAAATATCATTTTTTAACGCTATTAGCCAACTTATGCTTGAAAAAATTTTAGAGGTAATTTATACTGTCTACCCCAAAACATGGCACAAAAAGACATGATGTTAAGTGAAAAAAAAAAATACTTACCCGCTGGATACGGTGGGTTTCATGTCTGGAATTCCCTGTCTCTTACATCCAAAGGACGTCAGTCAACTACAACCCTTCGTGGCATTCAGCGGAAAATGGATATTACGCGCTACATTGATCACCCTCATATCCCATCAGGCTTCCCTGCCTTGTTGGGCACTTTATTCATACTTTTGTTTCGTTCTTTGATACTCAAAAGAATAACGAATTTTGACGACAGTAAAGATACACAGCTAAACAGATAGACAAACAGAATATCAGGCAGATAGACGGAGAGACAGATAGACAGACAAATGCATTCAGACATGATAGAAGGGAGGGGGCGGGGAAAAGGGGCCTGAAAGTCGAAGTGAAAGAAAATGAAAACTAAATATCAGGGGAAAGGAGAGGATCGGTTTGGAAAGGAAAATGGGCGAGAAGTCACATGGACAGACAGGTAGATAGAGAGGACGAGAAGGAAAAAAAAAAAAAAGAATATGATAAAGAAGAAGAAGAAGGAGAGAGAGAGAGAGAGAGAGAGAGAGAGAGAGAGAGAGAGAGAGAGAGAGAGAGGAGGGAGAGAGATTTAAACGGGAGAGGGCAGTAAGACAGAAAAGGATTAATAGAGAGTGTAGTTGTGATAAAACCAGAAAGGAGTTCAAAACGGTGGCACTAGTCGTCAGCGAGACTTGAAGAGCGATATATCTACAGCTTTCCTATATTACTTACTCCCAGAGGAACGCTGACTGAAGATTTTCATTGATGTTCAGTATGGTAGTTTAATAACGATTATATTTGACCTACTCAGTGCTAGCGTCGTCTCATATGGCGAATGAATTTGTCTGAAAGTAGCAAATATAAACTCATTGTGTAATTACATTAAAGGGGATTATGTACTATTGGGTTTCCTTTATTTTATTAGCGACAACTTGTAAGTAGAGAAAATAGCCTGAAAATATTAATAATAATAAAAAAAATAGACATCATCGCATTGTTCAGATAAGTGATGCTCTTGGATGAATGACTGAAACGTATTTGACTGGGAATGAATCAAACAGTGCCTATTTCAGACAGTACTTCCTTGTTAGGACACTACATATATCCACTCTTCTTTTGTAACTCGTGGACTCTATTCATTTAGAATTATGGAATCTTCCTTCATTCCAAATGGGATGAGTATTTCGGGTACATGACAGCGACTAGTTTTTATCCTAGAAATTTTTGATAAAGAAAAAATCACATGCAAAATTTTTATTAATCAAAATTACAAAACTTTGTTCAGTTTAACCAAAACAGGTGATGGAATAAGAGGAACGGGGGAGTTGAGGATAATTATTTATTCATGTTAGGTGTGAAGCTGTTGGTATGGTCTCGGTCTCTATATTTTTACTTCAAGGCCAAACATCAACGCCTTGGAGTTATAGGAGGAGTAGGAGGTGTTATCGGGAAAAAAGTCAAATTAATTTGTCTAGTTTTATTAAGTTTTTAATACCAAACCACTGCTGTTATCGCAAGCACCGAAATTCAAGATGAAACCGAATCTGGTCAAGATTAGTTAAGGTTGCTCCCGAGATATATAGACGTATCTTGAGTGATCTGGCCTTCTCCACTGTAGCACCAGTCGAGCAGGGCAATACTCCCAAGGTAGATGGAAAGCTGATGACAGGGAGAGCTGGAGCTTCCTTTTCATCAGCCTTCGGGACTAGTTCCCGATCATCCCTTTTTGATGAACTTTTTCAGTGTCTCAGTAACACAGAGAGTAGGCCAGCATGCTCTCCAATACAAGTTTCTCTAACTATCTACACCAAACTACATGCACAGTACACTTCCTTTTCCAACATTTAAAAAAAGGAAAATGGCTTCAGAAAATCGGGCCTCGGAGTCCCCCGAGGGGGGGGAACAATAATTCCCCCACCATCAGCCCCTCTCTCGGTGACGACTCAGAGAGATGTCTGGAACCACTGTCTGACTCACTTCTTCCTCATTTCTGCAACATTCGCGGCCTTTCCTCTAACTTTCGCTTTGTTGAGCACCACCTCTCCTCCTCTAAACCTCACTTTCTTTTCCTAACTGAGACTCAGCTGTCTAAGGCAACTGATAGCAAATCCTTTTCTGCATCCTCTTACTTTCTCTAGGCTCGTTTCAAAGCCAAAGGGTGGCGGTCGTGTATATATACGCAACGACTTATCTTGCTCTCGTGTTCCTGAACTCGATTCTTCTGAATTCTCTTCACTCTGGCTTCGGCTTTCCTGTCATTCTCTGACTAAATATACCTGCTCTGTTTACCTATCCCCTAATTCTACTATCAAAAATTCTTCGACCATCTTACTTCTACAATGGAATAAATTCTATCCATTTCTCCTTTCTCTGGAATCTCCATTTTAGATTTCAATATTCATCACCACCTTTGGCTTTCCTCTCCTTTCAGTGATCCACCTGGTGAACAAGCCTACACCTTTTCTATCCTTAATGACCTAGAGCAGCTTGTACAGCACCCTACCCGCATCCCTGACCACCTTGGAGAGAGCTCCAACATACTTAACCTTTTCCTTACAACTAATCCCTCTGCTTACACTGTTAATCTTTTCTCACCGTTAGGCTCCTCTGATCACAACCTGATCACCTTAACCAGTCCTGTCGTTTCGGTATGGCCTGTGGACCCTTCAAAGAAACGTTGTCTGTGGCACTTTGGAGCTATGGATTGGGATGCCCTCAGGCAGTACTTCTTTGATTTTCCCTGGAATGATTATTGCTTCCGTGCCCAGGAGCCATCTGAGTGTGCCTTGCGCATTATTGAGGTTATTCTCTTGGGCATAGAAGCATACATTCCTTTCTCAAATCTTTCACTAATGCAAGAAAACCTTGGTTTAATCATGCTTGTTCTAATACTGACCGCAACAAGGAGAGGGCCTATAAAAGGTACCGGAGCCAACCCACCCCTGAATCACATCTTTTATACGTTTCTGCCCGGAATCGTGCTAAGTCTGTTCTTCACTCTGTTAAAAATAATTTCATCCGTACTAAATGCTCTCAACTCGAATTCTTCTCGCTCCTTCTGGCACCTTGCCAAAAACTTTTCTAACAACTTTACTTCATCATCCTTCCCTCCTCTTTTCTTCTCTGATGGCTCTGTCGGTAATTCTTTTACTGATAAAGCAGATCTCTTCGCTCAAACTTTCTCCTCCAATTCCACTTTAGACGATTCTGGTGCTGTTCCTCCATCACTTCCCCCTTCTTTCTCATAGCTGACATTAAAATTTCTTCAGCTGATGTAGTTTCTGCCATCACAGGCCTCAGTACTAACAAGGCATATGGGCCTGATGGAGTCCTTCCTGTTGTTCTCAAGAACTGTGCTTCTGTGCTTACACCCTGCTTAGGCAAACTCTTTTGCCTTTGTCTCTCAACTTGTACCTTTCCTTCTTGCTGGAAGTTTGCTCTCATTCAGCCAGTCCCAAAGAAGAGTGACCATTCCCAAACCATTCCCAACCCTCTAACTATCGTCCAACCCGTCACGTCCCGAGCTATTTTGCACCTCCAACACCCTCCAATCCCGAGGTATTTTCGAAATTTTTTTTTTTTGGCTAAAACCTCCGCTTTTGGTGAGAAACATCGAAATTTCATAGAGAAATCGCTCACCTGAGGTTTAAAATACTCGATCCATGTAGCAGTACCTCCTTATCTGACTGGGTTTTCTAACAGGCTGGCACCAAAGAAAACGAGTTCTATGGGACTGTAACTATTTCACACCACTCATAAACACTATATTTATTTACTTGGTACGAATTTATATGTAGTACGAGAGCATATTGGTTTTCAAACAGTAATATAGGCATTATAAGCATTGTTTCACTCACTAACTCATCACCATACCTGACCTTCTTTTGCCACATTACCTGATCATCATTTCTGACTGTTTCTTCCTCTAATGCTATGTAAACTTTGTCCTCCATATTGTCATTAATTGGGAAATCACTCTGGCCCTGAATGTCTTTATTGGCTAGGTCACTGGTAACAGGTAAATTGCCAAGACAATGGCGTGTGGAGGGGGGGGAGGTTATGCGGTGTAAGGCATTGTCCCTGCTTTCATCTTGTAGAGGAATAGAGGAATGTGTCCCATGTATACGTACAAAAAATCACGCGCAAAAATTAAAAATTGTGTAAATTATGAACGTTGCAATTGCACGACATACCAGTACGTCGACGGGACTGGCAAATGCAAAATGTTGCAACGTACCCATACGTCGATGGGATGCCTTGGGTTAACATCCCGTATCTCAAAAGTTTTCAAGTCAATTCTTAATAGAAAAATTTTAAAGCATCTTTCCTATCACAACCTTCTTTCTGATTGTCAGTATGGTTTTCGTCAGGGACGCTCCACTGGCGATCTTCTCACCTACCTTTCAGACTCCTGGTCATCCTCCTTTCGGGACTTTGGTGAAAGCTTTGCTATTGCACTTGACATCTCAAAGGCTTTCGATCAAGTCTGGCATAAATCTTTAATTTTCAAACTGCCCTCTTACGGTTTCTATCCTTCTATCTGTGCCTTCATCTCTAGCTTCCATTCTGGTCGTTCTATAGCCGCTGTTGTAGACGGCCATCATTCTTCTCCTAGATCTATCAACAGTGGTTTTCCTCAGGGCTCTGTCCTATCATCAATGACCTTCTAAGCTGTACTATTGCTATAAAAGTTGATGCGTCTTCGCCAGCCAGTTTTACCCCCATCCCAGCAGCCTGGATCTGGTAACAGTGTAAACCTTACAACCTGAGTTCCGATGTGAACGATTTTCTCAATATGAACCCTGCTCTCCAGTTAAGAGTACAGACCTTGGCACGTAATATTATGTGAGTTGAACTGAATACATCTCTACATAATCCATATCCTGTGTGTGTGTTTCATTTCATACTACACTCTGTTATTCAAAGGTTTAGTATAGTCATGCTATCCATACCAATGAATGCATTCCTGCTGTATTCGAGCATGTTTCGAAGCCTAGAGAAATTAACGTAAGATTTGCCACCCAGTCACTGTGTAGTGTGGTCGGTATCAACGCAAGGTAAGAACGTGTTTATTGGTTACCAGTGATCCTACCTACTCTAGCTGATAAGATAAACTTTTAGGGGTGGGTAATATGAAACAGTACTGAAATATTTTTAAGAAACATTATTTCTTCACGGTGCTGTCGATAAAATGAGAGAAAAGAGTCATGTTGCAGAAAACATTATATACGTTATTGCATTATAATTGATGACGCTTTTACACTGACGAAACACCCATAGAGTACATTGAATGAGAGTATCATCTAATGATGACATGCATATTTTTTCCACCTATAAAAAATATGATTTTAACCTTTCTCGGGAAGCAATGATAGGCGGGCAATAATACTTCCCCATTATCCCTGCTTGTCGTCAGAGCCGACTAAAAGGGGATATTGCCTCCAGTCTTTCGTTCCTCATTGTCCCCCTCAGTTTTTCTGGCTCAGTCTCTCTCTCTTTCTCATAATATCCTGTTTCCTCACACCTTCCAGCGGCATATGACCCTGGCGGTTGGGCCGCCAATTCCTCTACTTAGTAACTCTTTGGCAAGCAGTGCCCAACAGTAATCTCAGGTATATTTACATAAATTTTAAAATATGCGAACGATATAGGACAATAAAATCACGAATGATAATGGAATTACATCAAAATACGAATGTAAGCAATTATTAGAAGAGCTGCAAGCATTGCTCATATCGGCACTCTTTACATTAGCATTTTATACAAGTCTATTCAAGTTTCAATCTTTACCGTCATTCAGTCCTCCCTCATTTTTCTTTTTCATTCACACTATTCCCATCATCCATACTTGGCTCGTCCACTCAATTACTCCTTCATATCCACGCTCACACATCTACAGTCATTCGTCCATGCTTTCCCAAGCATTCGTCTACATACTCTACATTTAATATCATACTAATGCAACTCTTAGACTCACTCCTCGTGCTATGCATTTATCTTAACCTTTCACCCACTCTCTCATTTAAACCGAACGCCAACGGTAGTATTTAGCATATGATAGTGAAGACTGAAGTGAGAAATATATGAATTATATTAATACTCATCTACTATTTAAAGATATGGAACAGCAACGTGTTCGACAACGTGTGCACAAGCCATCAGGACGTGCTAACAGGACCAGCAGGCCACCCTCGTCGGTATGAGGGACGCCGGAATGACCCCGTCAGCCATCGCTTGGCAGCAAGGCTTAGATATGAAGACTGTCCTGAAGTGGCTACGGCGATCAGATGAAGAGGAAAATGTAGAGACATGGCCAAGAAGAGGACGACCTCGGGTTACGAATGCTGACGATGATCAATGTATCGTGGACGCTGTTCAAGAAAGACCAAAGACCACAGCCGTTAAGACAGCAACTCAACCTCCAGTGCCATCCTGAGACTGTTAGATGGCGATTAAATGAAAATGGCATTAGGTGTCATATTCCTGCCAGAAAAAAAACTGTTGACTCAGGGAAATAGAGATGCTAGGCTTCACTTTGCACACCATTACAGTCAGCCACATTATGATCTGGATTACTGGAAATCTGTTGTTTTTACGGATGAAAAATGTTTCACGACAACAGCATCAAACAAACGCATTGTCTGGCGGTCTTACAATACAAGATATGAGTCACCTAATATCCAGGAAATTAAAAGAAATGGTCGAAACAGTTCATCATTTCACGGGTGGATGTGGGCGGGAGGTCTGGGAGATTTGACCAGGATCGAAGACTATCTTAATGCACAAAAGTATATAGATATACTGGAAAACATGCTGCCATCTCTCCGTGCTAATGACATTCCAGCACCAAGCCCTATTCGATTTGTTCACGATCGTTCGGCAATTCATACCAGCCTTATAGTAAGGGAATGGCTAGCTCAGCATCAGGAAATAGAGGTATTTGATTGGCTCAACAAAGGGTGCGATATGAACCCAACAGAAAACGTTTGGGGTATGATGGTTCGCACATGGGATTTAGGAAATGGGAGAACCAGTGCAGCCATCGAACGGCATGCAAGACAGGAATGTGATATTTTGAAACTCAATCCAATCTGTTGTCAACGCCTTGTGAAATCTATGCCTGATAGGTTGGCAGCAGTAGTGACTAGTGCTGGGGGTTGGTCCAAATACTAATGCATATCATCTGTAATGTCTCTTGTAGAATACATTCACCGTCATTAAACTTCATGGTGCATAGACTTATGCACTGATTCATCCCAGACGAATCAAGTAAAAATATCAAGAAAGATGAACTTATATATGGAATTTCATACATTAATATTCATTAATGGATGTATTAACTTTCTTTTATCCATTTTGGTTTGTTTTCATTGTGTTGCGAAAATTCATGTCGCACCCATTATTTGCTCTGGCGGCCAGTTATCTCTAATTTCACACATATGTGTATGTGCATGAGTGTGTCTTGTGTTAGGGCGAGGGATCCACAATGTTTTTTGTGGGTATAGGTGAATACGCATGAAACGTGCGTTAACATATTGAGGAATGTTGAATATTACTATAATGATACCTTTTACTTGTGTATATTTATTTGTAGAATATGAATGTTTTTCCTAACACGCCATTATTATAATCAGTTATGTCGTCATGGTTATTCATGTACACTGGAATATTTATTATACATATTTGGAATGACTTGAAAAATCCTTTTTTCGCCTATAATGTATCCACTTTGCTACCGTCATAATTATCTTGACACTTGTGGCACAGACACTACCCATCTTTTTTTTTTTTTAATTGCCTGTTTGTAATATTCACTATTAGCATAATGCACGGCATCCCTGCCAATACTTGCTTTGTTCTGCAGTATTATATTGGGAAAAATGGTATGTTGTATGATTTTATTTATACCATACAATAAAATTTGTTCTTACAAAACAGATTAATTACATTTAATGTTTTAATGTTAGCATGAAAACGTAATGGAAAATAACTAGGCTAACCGCTTACTACACTTAGGTTACAACTATGACATACGTAACCAACACACAACCACCAAAATTCATTACTGACGATGATAATGCATTTTACAATAACTTCCATCGCCGTTTTCGTACTGGTGAAAATGACGAAAATTATAGGCGAAAATGAACCTAAGAATAAGATCATTAGTATTATGTAAGGTTATCTCTTAAATGGTATATTACAAACGCACACACATTCATTCGATAAAAAGATTATACAGATCATATAAATAACACAAGTTTCTTTTACTTATTCCATTCACTGCTCGTTTTCGATGCATGAATCTCACTCAGACAAAATCATCATTCAGCAACTCGAATTGTAAGGTTTACACTGTTACCAGATCCAAGTGGTTGAGAGGGGGGTACAACTGGCTGGCGAACACGCATGGACATTTATGAGCGATAGTACATCTAACCCTATCCACTCATACACTGATGACTCCACTCTTCACCTTTCCATCCCCCCCGTTTCCTCGCTCGCTGTTGCCGTGGGGGGGCTTCGGAGACGCCGATGGGGTCTTGATGAGTGGGGAAGCTGTAATGGGGTCTCTACTCTACCCTCTCCCCTCTCCTTACGTCCCTGTCGCTGCCTCAACTCCGGGCTAATGTATGGTCCGGCCTTCACTACAGGTGAAGGATATCTTAAAACGAACAAACAATGCCTCAACTAATTTTGCGAGGTTCTTTTCCTTATCCTGTTGCTTCTTCCTCTTCCCCTATCATCACCAAATAGGGGAGGCCTTTGGTGATGATACTAGTCTCTGTCCCTTTTGTCATCTCGGGTGAGACTACTCCCTTCCCACGCATTTGCCGTGCGTGGCGACCCATATATTCCCTGCGCCCCTCTATCTGGGAGTTGAGTCCATCATGGGGCAGGGTGCAGTTCCCTGTGGTGGGCAACATGCTCCTTTGGTAGGGTGGTTGGGGTAAGACAGGCGGTCCAGTGTGGCCCCGCTGGGCAAATCGGCAGGCCGTGTGTTGACTCAGTCAACCTCGGCTAGGGTCAAGCGGGCACTGTTTGATGGGCACCGCATTGGTCCACGGCTGCCACTTCACACCAACGCGTGTCTGTGTATACCTCTCCCGCTATACTTGGGACTGTTGGGTGAGTTGAACCCAACATCAGCCTCCCCTCGTTGGGCTCCGTGGTGGGTGGGGGGTGGGGTGGTGAAGTCTACCATTTTGTTGCATGGATAAAGTTATCTCATCAGATTTGATTATGGTGACGACCCAGGACTCCCTTTCGACTATGGCCTCGATCTCTTCCTCTCCTACACATCTGATTGCTTTGAACACCCCATCCTCCTTGCCTACTGTGTCTTCCACTCCTCCAGCTTCTGCTCTGTCTACTTCGGTCAGCCCTTCTACTATCGTCACACTTCCTCCTTACCTTCCTCCTTCACCTCCTGCCTCTAATCCTTCCATGTCCTCTGTTTCCCTCTCCTGACCTCGTCCTTCTTCCTGCATCCCTGCCCCTTCCCTCACCTCCTCAATTTTTGGTGTGCAGACATGGTTAAAAATTTTCAACGTATATAACATGACCGACGACCTCTCACTCCACCTCTATCTCCTTCAACAAGTAGGCAGGCATGTCACCTTCTCGGCAAGTCCAAATGGTTCCCGCCTCCTTGTCGTTCACAGTGCTGCCCAAGCCGAGAAGGTTACATCCCTGGCCAATAATGTAGGACAACCCATCTCTGTGTCCCCATACATCCAGCTCAGTTCTACCACAGGCACTGTACGTTTACCATCTTCGATGTCCTTCGGCCAGAGGGCTTTCCTAGATTGCACTAATGATATTGAACTAATCCTTTTGGAACAACATCACCCAATACGGTCAGTTCATTGCTATACAATTCCTCCTCGTGGAGGACGCCACGAGCCTGGTAATATCGTTAAAATAGTCTTTGCCTCTTGCGATCTGCCCCAACAGTTTTCATTGGAGGCACAGTTCTCCCAGTTCGCGAATATATTCCATCTCCTCGTCAGTGCACATCTTGTTGGCACTTTGGCCATCCATCCAAGTACTGCCAATCATCCGCAGTCTGCGCCAACTGTGCACTGGCCAGTCATACCACCTCAGACTGCCTTTCCATCATCCGATGGTGCCCTAATTGTCAAGGTGACCATTCTGCCTCCTACCGACATTGTCCTGCCTACCTCTTTGAAGCAGAAGTGTCTAGCATCCGCTGGAAAACTGGCCTTTCCCTTCGTGAGGCTCGTCGCAGGGTTTGTAGTCATGGTCATCACCCCAACATTACTTATGCACGTGTACCCCATCCTCCTCCCATGGTAACTTCTAATCCCAGAACTATTTCTTCTTCCCATTCTACGCCTGTCCCCTCTTCATCTCCTCTCTCCTCTTGCCTTCCCACCTCTCACTCTATACCTACTCCTGTAACTGTTGTCTCCTCTTCCCTTCCTCCTAGCACTCCTATTTCCACCTCTCCCTCCTCTCTACCTAAACCCCTTCTACCTCAATCCCCCCCTTACAGACTCCTCTTGTTCCCATCTCTAATTCTTTCTCTGTTTTAGATTCCTCTACCCCTACCTCCTCTTCATCCCCTTCCTAACCTATTCCCTCTCCTCGTCCTTTCCCTCATTCCCAAACTCGTCCCTCCTCTCACTCCAGTTTTGTCTCTCATACCGGTCGTTTGACGCCTCTGGCCCAACGTACCATCCGACCCCCATCCTCTTCTAGTGGTAAGCGCAGACTACCCACTGCATCAGACTCTAAGACCTTTCCTGCCCATCATCCTGCTTCTCTGGCTCGTAAAGTTCGTGTGACGAATACCCTCCCTTCTCGATCGATACACTCTCCCGCGTCGAAGTCTGCATCTTAGCAGTCTCCTCAGCCACGTCCCCGGACTACTCCACAGCCGGCTAATTGTTGCACAAAACCCTCTGGAGATGACGACAGTGAAACAATCCCCAAGATTATGGACTACATTTTAACTTCTCCGCCAGATTCAGCAGACAATGCCGTACCCTCTCCTTCCACCCACTCTGTTAAAGTTCATCCTGTGCCACCTGACCTTCCTCCTACTCCTCTCCCTCCTTCATCTCCCCCTCCTTCACCTTCTGCCTCCTCCTCCTCTTTACCCCCCTCCTCTTCCACTTCTTCCAGTACTCCATCCCCTCTATCTCTCCCCATGCTGCCAGGCTATGGTGACCGTCCTGCTCATCCACCAATTCCACCTTCTACCCCTATTCCTACTATCGTAACGACTCGATGATTTATTTTACTATTCTGTAATATATCTTACTTTCAATATACTATATTTTACTCCCAGCGTAATTTATCTTATTTCCTATGTATGTATATTTTACTTTCTGTGTGTTATGTTTTATCTTTAGTATTAATTTCCTTTTATCATTCCTAGACTCTGTTTCTCTGTTAGATTTTACTTTTATTTGGTATTTTAAAGTTTTAGTATGTCTGTTTTACAATGGAATATACGTAGTCTTATGGCCCAACGCAAACTTCTCGACCAGACCTCGTTCTTCCTAACAGTTATTAGTTTTTATTTTACACAATGGCTTCCATCATACAATGGAATATCCGCAGTTTTACTACATATCGGCCAGACCATCGGTTTTTAATTTCTCAATATAACCCTCTGATTCTCTGCCTACAAGAGACACACCTCACCATCCCCCTCCCCCCATTCCATCTTATTCATATCTAAGTCTACCCCATTCCCAGTATGATACCTGTCTCCTGATACATGTTGACATTCCTTTTCAAACCCTTTCTGTTACGACTACTACAAAATGTACCTTAGCCAGAGTGTTTCTATCTCGGTGGATTACAGTGGCCTCACTGTATCTCTCCCCTTCTGTGCCCATCAGTTTTACTGACCTCGATCAACTTTTATCTGCCCTTCCCCCTCCTATCCTCCTTTTAGGTGATTTTAACTGTCGGAACCCCCTCTGGGGTGTCTCTGTTTTAACTGCACATGGGCGCTCCTTGGAGGATTTCCTCCTTGCCCATGATTTATACATTTTTAACTCTGATTCCCCCACCCATTTTGACAGCCATACTCGAACTTTCTCTGCCATTGACCTTTCCGTCTTCACCCCAACGCTTTCCTTGGACTTCACTTGGTCGGTTTTGAATGATTAATGTGCCATGGACCATTTCCCAATCCTCTTATCCCCCACGTCATACTATCCGGTCCCCGGCCGTCCTCAATGGTGCTTCGATAGGGCAGATTGGGCAGGAGTAGACTGTAGCACCAGTCGAGCAGGGCAGTACTCCCAAGGTGGATGGAAAACTGATGACAGGGAGAGCTGGAGCTCCCTTTTCATCAGCCCTCGGGACTAGATCCCGACCATCCCCCTTTGCTAAACCTTTTCAGTGTCTCAGTAACACAGAGAGTAGACCAGCATGCTCTCCAGTACAAGTCTCTCCAACTATCAACACCAAACTACATGCACAGTACACATACACTTCCTTTTCAAAATTTTCATAATGGCGTTGAATAACATAGCCTCAGAGTCCCTAGGGGGGGGACCATAAATGCCCCCACCTTCAGCCCCTCTCCCGCTGACGACTCAAGGTGCCTGGAACCACTATCTGACTCTCTTCTTCTTCATCTCTGCAACATTCGTGGCCTTTCCTCCAACTTTCACTCTGTTGAGCACCACCTCTCCTTCTCTAAACCTCACCTTCTTTTCCTAACTGAGACTCAGCTGTCTGAGGCAACTGACAGCAAACCCTTTTCTGTATCCTCCTACTTTCTCTATACTCATTTCAAAGCCAAAGGTGGCTGTTGTGTATATATACGCAACAACTTATCTTGCTCTCGTGTTCATGAACTCGATTCTTCTGAATTCTCTACACTCTGGCTTCGGCTTTCCTGTCATTCTCTGACTAAATATATCTGTGCTGTTTACTTATCTCCTAATTCTACTGATTATCAAAAATTCTTTGACTATCTTACTTCTACGATGGAACACATTCTATCCATCTCTCCTTTCTCTGAAATCTCCATTCTTGGAGATTTCAATGTTCACCACCACCTTTGGCTCTCCTCTCCTTTCACTGATCCACCTGGTGAACAAGCCTACACCTTTTCTATCCTTAATGACCTAGAGCAGCTTGTACAGCACCCTACCCGTATCCCTGACTGCCTTGGAGAGAGCTCCAACATACTTGATCTCTTCCTTACAACTAATCCTTTTGCTTACACTGTTAATCTTTTCTCTCCATTGGGCTCCTCCAATCATAACCTTATCACCTTAACCTGTCCTATCGCTCTGGTAGGGCCTGTGGACCCTCCAAAAAAACATCATCTCTGGCACTTTGGAGCTGCGGATTGGAAGGCCCTCAGGCAGTACTTCTTTGATTTTCCCTGGAATGATTATTGTTTTCATGGCCGTGAGCCATCTGGGTGTGCCTTGCGCATTAAGTAGGTTATTCTCTCGGGCATGGAAGCATACATTCCTTTCTCATATCCTTTGACTAGCGCAAGAAAGCCTTGGTTTAATCACGCTTGCTCTAATGCTGTCCGCAACAAGGAGAGGGCCTATAAAAGGTACCGGAGCGAACTCACCCCTGAATCACATCTTTTATACATTTCTGCCCGGAATCGTGCTAAGTCTGTTCTTCGGTCTTCTAAAAATAATTACATCTGTACAAAATGCTCTCAACTCTCCAACTCGAACTCTCCCCGCTCATTCTGGTACCTTGCCAAAAACCTTTCTCACAACTTTACCTCATCATCCTTCCCTCCTCTTTTCTACTCTGATGGCTCTGTAGCTATTTCTTCTACTGATAAAACAGATCTCTTCACTCAAACTTTCTCCTCCAATTCCACCTTAGACGATTCCGGTGCTGTTCCTCCATCACTTCCCCCCTCAGACTTCCTCATGGCTAACATTAAAATGTCTTCAGCTGATGTATTTTCTGCCATTGCTGGCTTCAGTACTAATAAGGCATATGGGCCTCATGGAGTCCCTCCTGTTGTTCTCAAGAACTGTGCTTCTGTGCTTACACCCTGCCTAGACAAACTCTTTCGCCTTTGTCTCAACTTGTACCATTCCTTCTTGCTGGAAGTTTGCTCTCATTCAGCCAGTCCCAAAGAAGGGTGACCATTCCCAACCCTCTAACTATCGTCCAATTGCTTTAACATCCTGTATCTCAAAAGTTTTTGAGTCTATTCTTAATAGAAAAATTTTAAAGCATCTTTCCTATCACAACCTTCATTCTGGTTGTCAGAATGGGTTCCGTCAGGGACGATCCACAGGCGACCTTCTCACCTGCCTTCCAGACTCCTGGTCATCCTCCTTTCGGGACTTTGGCGAAAGCTTTGCCATTGCACTTGACATCTCAAAGGCCTTCGATCGAGTCTGGCATAAATCTTAATTTCCAAACTGCCCTCTTACGGTTTCTATCCTTCTTTCTGTGCCTTCATCTCTAACTTCCTTTCTGGTCGTTCTATAGCCGCTGTTGTAGACGGCTATCGTTCATCTCCTAGATCTATTAACAGTGGTGTTCCTCATGGCTCTGTCCTATCACCAACTCTCTTCCTTTTATTCATCAATGACCTTCTAAGCTGCACATCTAACCCTATCCACTCATATGCTGATGACTCCACCCTTCACCTTTCCATTCGATTCCCACAACGTCCATCTCAGCAGTTACTTCAACAGGCAAGGGATGAGGCTATAGCACACCTAATGTCTGACTTGGCTCGTATCTCTGACTGGGGTAAAAATAATCTGGTTGTTTTTAATGCATCAAAGACTCAGTTTTTACACCTATCAACCCAACAAAATCTTCCACAGGTATACCCACTTATGTTTAATAATACTCAACTTAATCCTGCATCATCCTTGAACATGCTTGGGGTTTCATTTGCTCGGGACTTGTCTTGGAAATATCATATTACATCTCTTGTAAAATCTGCTTCCAAGCGTTTGGGTGTGCTAAGCCGACTCCGTTCCTTCTTTGCCCCTGCACAATTGTTGACTCTATACAGGGATTTTATCCGCCCCTGTGTGGAGTACAACTCTCATGTGTGGGGAGGCTCCCCACATCCAGCTCTTCTCAATAGGGTGGAGTCAAAGGCTTTTCATCTCATTAACTCTCCCTCTCTTACTGACTCCCTTCAACCTCTGTCTCTTCACTGCAGTGTTGCATCTTTATCTCTTTTCTACCGCTACTTCAATGGTCACTGTTCCTCTGAACTGTCTGCATGCATTCCTCCACTTCTATGACGGGCACGTAGCACCCGTCTAGTAGCAAACTCTCACCCCTTTTCTGTTCAACTCTCTAATGCAAGAGTTAACCGTTCCTCCCAGTCCTTCATTTATGCAACAGGTCAACTTTGGAACTGTCTCCCTCTGTCTGTACTTCCTGCTTCCTATGATCTCCAGTCTTTCAAACGCAGTGTGTCCAGGCATCTCGAAACGAATGGATCTTGAATTTGGCTCTCTCTTATATTTTGTTTTTCTATTGAAAGGAATAGTTTTGCGGGGTCATGCCCTTTGGTTCCTTCTTCTTCATATATATAAAAAAAAAAAAACTTTACATCCCAAGCTGTTCCTCCCACTCCTCTTCTGCTCTACCATGATCCAACTGCTATGCTTTCCTGTTTCCGTGCCTTTCTCCTTACAGCTGCCTGTGCCTCTATTCCGAGTACCTCCCGTCCCGTGTCATCAAAATGTGTGCCATGGTGGAATAACCGATGCACTTCAACACTCCGGGTCAAGGGGGCCAGATGGAAGAGCTTCCTTAGGAAAAAGGGCACTGCGTTGGAGGTACAAGCTTTTATACTTTTTCAACAAGCTAATGCTCTCCTTCGCCACACAATCCGTTGAGCAAAAAAGGATAGCTGGTTGTCTTATGTCTCAACTATTGTCTCAGACACACCCATTCCACGGATATGTTCCGCATCAGGAAAATAGCGGGTAAACGGTCACAAACCCCGACTCCAGTGCTCACCACCAATGATGGAGTCATTGGCGATGTTTTTCAGGTTGCCAATCTTCTGGGTCACCATTTTAATCAGATTAGCAGTGGGTCCCATCTCCCCCCTACATTATTAACCCATACGTCCCGACCGATTTCGCACCTCTGATACCCCCCAATCCTGAGCTATTTTGGAAAATAATTTTTTTGGCTAAAACCTCTGCTCTTGTTGAGAAACAAAGGAAAATCACCAAGAAAGGGCTTACTGGGGTCCATAAGTGGTCGGAACAGGTGAGGTCCCCAGCGCCAGGAATCGTATTCTGTCACAGACGTGTGAGATGCTCACTTTTTCTATGGTAGGTAATTTTGGGAGAAACAACAAAGAACACATCTGCATTTATTGATTTTGAACTAATAAACGATAACAACAACAATATAATGGTTTTCAATGATATATATACGAAAAATAAGCATTGTTCCATCGCGCAAGCATAGCGAGTTCAATCATATTGGTCACATACTAGTTGCCAAGTTTCTTGTTTCAGTAAACATACCATTTTTTCTACTTGCAAAGTACTGTTTCAATGTTATTTTACCATTTTTTACGGTATGTAAATGTTTTCAGTTGTTTTCATTCATTACGATGACATTTAGCATAAGTATTGCACACATCTGCTTGCTCAGCGCACTCGCTATGACTCTTCTGTCAACATACATTATAATTTTTCCACTTTCATAGTATTTTTTTTTTTACATAGAACCTTATAGCAACCAATGTAAATATTTTCATTTATATACATTCCTTCCGAGGGTATTTAGCGAAATGCTAGCACATATTCACATAGCAATCACACTCGCTACCACTCGTGTTTCAACTACTTTATTTCTTCACTCCAAGTATACTTCCCCACTTACATTACACCCGTTTCCACCTTATACTACTATATACGTAATTACTAGCCTTATTTATTCCACTGAGCATTAGAAAATCGCATCAAAATACCCTCGCTAGGAATGTTTTGACTTAGGTAATATTTATACACTTACATAACTTTCCACTTACATTATACCCGTTTCCACTTCATGCAACTATTTACATATTTACGGGCCTTATTTATTCCACTGAGCATCAGAATCTCGCATCTATATACACTTGCTTGGAAAATATTTATTCACTTACATTATAATTTTTCACTTATATTACACCCGTTTCCACTTCCATACTACTATTTACATATCTACGGGACTACCCCCCCCTGGGGGTAGGGTTTTTTTTCAAGAATACTCCCCCAGTATCCCTGCTTGTCGTAAAAGGTAACTAAAAGGGTTGGCGGAGTGTTAGTGCCCCTCCCTGGAAAACAACTAACTAAAAAGACAAACAATAAGCCTCGGACAAGGACTGACCAAAAGATGACGACCAAGGACCGGACAAAGGACACGGTTATCGGAACATGGAATGTAAGGGGAGCAAATGATGAGGTGAAAGAGAGAGAGATTGTCCAGGTGTTTGAGGGTTCAAAAGTTGATGTATGCGGAATAATTGAAACTAAATGGAGAGGAGAGAGTGTGAGAGAATGGGAGTATGGATGGGATATATGTGCAGTAGGTGAGAATGAGAAGGTAAAAGAAGGAGTATGTATAGTTGTGAGTAAAAGCTGGAAGAAGAGCATAAGAGAGTATGGATCACTTGGGTCAAGGATTGTGTGGGTAAGATTGAAAGTTGGAATACAAATGTGGGCAATTGTGTGTGTGTATGTGCCAACACAAGATCGTGCAAGCAGAGTGAGAGAAGAGTTCTGGACAAATGTGGAAGTGTGCATGGAAGTTTGAAAGGAATGAGAGAGTGTTTTTAATCAGTGATATGAATGGTAAAGTAGGGAATGTGAAGGTGGATGGAATAGTTGGTGAGTAGGGTGTGCCTCCTGAGATAGATGAGAATGGCTGTGCGTTAGTGGACATTTGTGCTGGGAGGGGGTTGGTGATAACCAATACCCTCTTCAGGCACAAGATGATCCACAGGTATACATGGCGAGTGATGAGAAGGGTGGGTGGTGAACTGAATGAAAGGAAGGCAATGACTGATTATGTGTGTGTGGATGAAAGGACGCGAAAATGTGTAATGGATGCAAGAGCTTATAGAGGTTGGGGGTATAGACTTTCTGACCACTACTTGATGGTGGCCAGAATGAAGATCCATTTAAGATGGAGAAATAGAAGAAGGGAAGGACGGGAAGAAGGAGTATTTGTAAGGAGAGTGGAAAGGTTACAAGAGGATGAGAAAAAGGCAGAGTATAAGAGAGAAGTGGAGGAACGATTGGGCAAATATGAATTGGAGCAGATGGGGGACGTGGAAGGTGTGTGTAGGATATTCACAGAAGAAAAAATGTGCAGCATATGATGTGGTGTGTGGAGGGAAGAGAAGACGGAGGGGTGCGCAAGGATCAGCGTGGTGGAATGAAGAGGTGAGACAGGCTGTGGCACAAAAGAAGAAAGCATACAATGAATGGATGAGAAATAGGGGCGTGGAAGAAGTTGAGAGGCGGAGGAGAGAGTTATATGTAGAAAGAAAGAGAGAGGTGAAAAGATTAGTAAGAGAGAGTAAGAAGAGAGTGGATGAGGAATTTGGAAGGAACTTGAGTCCAAAGTGGAGGGACTGTAAGAAAATGTCCTGGAAAGAGGTGAAAAGAGTAAGACAGGGTAGAAATGAAATTAGCAGGGGAGTGAAAGATAAAAATGGTAGATTACTAGTGGAGAAGGGAGAAAAAGTGAGCAGATGGAGAGAACACTTTAAGGAATTGTTGAACATAGAGGATGGAAGTAATGCGAGTATAAGTGGCTGGGGAATGGCTGGGAGAAGGAGGGAGGTGAGAATACAGGAAGAAATCAGTAGGATAGAAGTTGTGGAAGCAATGAAGAAAGTTAAATTGGGGAAAGCCCCAGGAATTGATGGAGTGTGTTGTGAAATGCTGAAGCATGGAGGAGAGATAGTAGTAGAATGAATGTGGAAAAGGTAAAGATTGGCCTGGGAGAAAGGTAGAGTCCCGGAGGATTGGAAGTCAGGTATAATTATTCCCTTGTACAAAGGAGAAAGGGGAAAAGAAGTGTGTGGTAATCATAGGGGCATTTGTCTTCTCAGTATAATAGGAAAAGTGTATGGTAGGATACTTATTGACAGAGTTAGAGAAAGAACAGAGAAATTAGTTGGAGAAGAATAGGGAGGCTTTAGGAAGGGAAGAGGCTGTGTTGATCAGATATTCATTCTTAGATCTTTAGTGGAAAAGTTTCTAGAGAAGGGAAAGAAGTTGTATGCGGCTTTCATGGATGTGGAGAAAGCATATAATAAGGTGGATAGACAAGGATTGTGGAAAGTATTAAGAATATATGGAGTAGATGGGAAGTTGTTGAATGCTGTGAAGAGTATATATGATGGTGCTAAGGCTGCAATGCGTGTGGATGGTGAACTGAGTGAGTTTTTCTCTTTGAAGGTTGGGTTGAAACAGGGATGTGTCATGTCTCCATGGTTGTTCAATCTGTACATGGATGGGGTAATAAAAGAGGTACATGGTAGGGTAGTGGATGTTGGAGTGGCCCTGGTGAGAGAGGGTAGTGTTTGGAAACTCCCTGTACTGTCGTTCACAGATGATACTGTGCTGTTGTGTGAAGATGAAGGAGAGCTGCAAGGCTTGGTGGATGAGTTTGGGAGAGTTTGTAAGAAACGGAATCTAAAGGTGAATGTAGGGAAGAGTAAAGCGATGGTCTTTGAGAGAGGTGAAGTCAGTGAATGTACAGTGAGGTTGGATGGTGAGGAATTGGAAAATGTGAGTACGTTTAAGTACTTGGGTAGTGTGATGAGTAAGGATGGAGGTTTGGAGGGTGAAGTGCTTGAAAGGGTGCAGCAGGGAAGAAAAGTTGCTGGTTCCTTGAAAGCAGTGATAAGAAGCAGGGAAGTGAGCATGGAAGTGAAAGGTTACTACATGACAATGTTGTGATACCAACTCTAACGTATGGAAGTGAAGCTTGGACGCTGCTAGAAGGACACAAATCAAGAGTGAGAGCAGTGGAAATGAGTTATTTTAGAGGAGCCTGTGGAGTCACATGGAGAGACAGGCTGACAAATGAGGATATAAAGGAGCGTTGTGGTGTGGATGTAGATGTGATAGGAAGCGTTAGGAGGAATACACTGAGGTGGTTTGGCCATGTGGAGAGGATGGAAGGTGAAAGACTGACGAAGAGAGTGTATGTGAGTGATGTGGAGGAGGGAAGAGGGAGGGGGAGGCCGAGGATGAGATGGAGGGATGGGGTGGAGAGGTATATGAGAAAGGGGTGTGTGAGTTAGGAGCGGGGCAGTGAAATGGCGGGGGAGAGGGCGACGTGGAGGCGATTTGTTTGTCGCCACCCTGAACGGGATTGAGGCATCTGGCAGTAGATAGATAGATAGATGAGCGTCATATTGCATGCACACCTGATCAGAACTGCATCAAGGTGTGATACTCACTAAAATTAGGGTGAATGCAGAGACCCACGTCACACTCTACGCACTCATAGCAGGTGTCTTTTCTCTGAGTGGTGGGTCTCATCCGGGAATTACTACACACGTGACACCTGCATTGGGGCCTAGGTCTATTTGGCTGGGGAGGTATAGAAGTTGGGAAATGGGTGATGGATATTCTCAGGGGAGTTTGGGCGGCGCGGCAGTGCGTGTGTGTTGCTGGGGCCTCTCGACCGCATACCTTGCAAAAATCTCACGTGTAAGCTCCCTCACAATCCCTTCAAAGGTTTCCTGCACTCCTGTAGTCGTGGCGTGCAGGTAGTGGCAATTTAGGGCAGTTATATCTAGCAGATAAAAGAATAGCTTTTTGCACCACTTCATTGTGGTCCTGGCACACTCAACAGTGGATATCATGGAGTCTGAGTGGTCCACCAGGTACATGCTGATGTTGTTATCAAGGACACACTCAGGTTTCCAGATGTGGCACCTCCTCTTGCTGGGGTAATCCATGGACTCTGTACGGTGCATTAAGGGGCGGTGAGCCATGGACAATTGGCTGACTTCTTTGTTGTGGTTCCACACTGTTGCTAGGATATTGTTAGCCTGGAAGAATACCACCTCATTTTTCTCTAGTTTCTGCCCCACTTTGACCATGTGACGCCGGTTCACCTTGAGGGTACCACAGATTCCCGTGTCATGCCTATGTAGATAACGAGCGAGAAGAGGGCTAGTGTAACTGTTATCCAAGTAAAGGACGTGACCACGATGAAGGTAGTCTTGAATCACTGTCTTTACCACTGCTCCTGACAGTCCAATACTCTGATCCTCTATTATGTCTGCCTGTGCACCGGTGTACAAGACTATGTCTTGCACATAACCAATCCTACAGTCACACATAACAAAGATCTTGAACTCAAAACGGTGCCTTTTGCTGGGTATGCACAGCTGAAAGGAAATATTGCCTCTCCACAACACGAGACTCTCATCTATGACAAGGTCTCTATAGGGATAAAATGAGGAACGGAATGTTTGCCTTAGGTGATCAAAGAAACCAACCTAATTCACCTCATCTTATCTGTGTTATTTGCATTTGCAGGATCATCAGCATTGTAAAAGTGGAGGCGACTTAGAATTTGCTGAAACTGATTACGGCTCATAATTTTGCCAAATATTGGTGTCTGCATGATAGGGTCCCTTGTCCAGTATGCTGGAATTCTGTTTTTTCGTACAATACCCATCAAAAGTACCAGGGCAAAACATAAAAACATTTCTGCAAGGGACACAGGGTAATCATAAATGATGGAATGCCTGCTCCTTGTGCCAAGTATTTCACTCTTACGTCGCTGGCTGCTAGCGAAATGGTTTGTTTGTTCCAATATTTGCTCCACAAAACCCTCACTGAGAACCAGGAGGAAAAAATCCAGACTAGTGGAACAACGGTGAATTCCTGGAGCCGTGCAGCCAGCGCGCCCCTGCTCAGTGAAGGGGTGAATGATCGGGGAGAAATCACTGCCATCCTCCCAATTCCATTTCACCAAACCCTCGCCCCCATCGTCCCCATCGTCGCCTTCGTCAGGGTAGGGAGGAGATGCTGGTGGGGCAGGTTGGGGAGGAGCAGTGTGGAGGGCTTCCCCACTCACACTCCTCTTCCCTCAGCCATTACCCTTCCCCTTTCCCTTACCCTTACGGCCTTGGGGAACATCAGGGGGCTGTTGGGAGGAAGTCTGGGAATAATGGGGAGCATAAGACGTGCTGGGGAGTGGTTCCTCCTCACCTTCCCCTTCCATCACCACACCACGTGATTCATCAACCACCATCACTGTCCCGCCGCCTCACACCACCACGGGAGAGCAAGGACACACTACTACCACTCTTTCAATTGCTGCCCCTGAACTTTCAATTTCACTCCCCACTCCCTCCATGCCATTTCCGCCCTCCCCAAACAAAAGACTAGGTCCATACCTGCTAGGACGACATGCTGTGTGCTCAGGGCTGCGATGAGTGATAATTTCATGGCCGTACCTACCACGTGGCAGGATGTCCCACGGCTCCGTCCTTGTCCTCGTCCTCAAAATCGGGCTCCACATCACGTAGGGGCTGCCTGGAGGTGGTTGCACGCTGCTTTGGTGCAAGCTGGCCCTCTCTAGCAGCATGATACGTTACATAGCACCGCTTCCTGGGGGACAGGACCTCCTCATCACTGCTGCTTGTTTCCTCCCCCTCTGGTTGGATATAATCTTTGTCCACCACCTCGTCACTGAGTGGCGAATCACTGTTGCCTGTGAAGGCATCCAGGGATTTGCTCCTTCAAGAGACCTTTGTGCTCCATGTCTGACCTGGGTCACTGCTAAGAGGTGAGTGACTGAGCTGAGGGTAAGTACGGGTCGCGTGGGTCACCCAGTGTCCCTGCCTGGTGGCAGGTAGGGGAAGATCGTGCGACCCTAAGTACCAAAAATCAAGCGCGAGATTTGAAAATTGTGAAAATTATGAACCTTGCAATTGCACGATGTGCCTGTATGTCGACGGGACTGGAAAATACATAATGTTGCAACGTAGTGATACATTGATGGGACGCCTTGGGTTAATGTCTCGAGATCATTGTGACTAAAGAGATCATTGTACCGAAACTGATAATTCCGATATGATAATCCGGAATCCTAGTTTATCACTGACTGGGATTTATACGTTGTGTTACTTCTAGGGTTTTTCAAAAACCCTACCGAAGTGCCACAGACACACCTTTCGTATGACCACTTTGCTATGAAGTGTGAAATTTGCCGGTTGCAAGATATACAGTGGACAAAGTAAAGCCAAGTGGTGTCATGCGAGTGTAATATGACAAAGCGTCCTCTACAGAAGCAATGTGATGACACTCAGTAACTCGATCTGTTGGCACACAATATATCCACAGACCTAAAAATCAAATCTTTCAATACCAAAGGAGTGATAAGGCAAGAACCGTAAGTCAGAATTAGTGACTGACATTTTTTTTGGGGGGGGTTCATATGTGTTGCCATAATAGCAACTCAACTGATCCTGTTATCACATGTCTAACTTCATTATGTCATGCTTAGCTAACGACAAAAATTAGACTGATGTCCATTACAATGTATACATCATACAGGATAATATATTTCCTCTGGGAAGCCAACATCCTGTGTGTGTGTGTGTGTGTGTGTGTGTGTGTGTGTGTGTGTGTGTGTGTGTGTTTTATATGAGGAAAAAGGAACCAAAGGCTATGAGCACGCAATAACTGTTCGCTCCAAGAGAAGAACAAAATACAAGAGAGAGCCAAATTCAAGATCCGATCATTTCGAGATACCTGGACACACTGCGTCTGAAAGACTGGAGATTATAGGTAGCAGGAAATACAGACAGAGGGAAACAGTTCTCGAGTTGTCCTGTTGCATAAATGAAGGACTGGGAGTAACGGTTAACTCATGCATTAGAGAGTTGGACAGAAAAGGGATGAGAGTTTGCTGCTAGACGGGTGCTATGCGCCCGTCATAGTGGTGGAGGGATGCAAGCAGACAGTTCAGAGGAGCAATGACCATTGAAGTAGCAATAGAAAAGAGATAAAGATGCAACAGTGCAGCGAAGAGACAGAGGTTGAAGGGAGCCAGGAATAGGAGGAGAGTTAAAGAGATGAAAAGCTTTTGATTCCACCCTACTGAGAAGAGCTGTATGTGGGGAACCTCCCCACACATGAGAGTTGTACTCCACACAGGGGCGGATAAAACCCGAGTATTGAGTCAACAACTGTGCAGGGGTAAAGAAGGAATGGAGTCGGCTTAGCACACCTGATCTCTTGGAAGCAGATTTTACAAGAGATGTAATATAATCTTTCCAAGATAAGTCCTGAGTGAATGAAACCCCAAGCATATTCAAGGATGATGCAGGGTTAAGCTGAATGTTATTAAACATTAGTGGGTACACATGTGAAAGATTTTGTCGGGTTAATAGGTGTAGGCGGTGGCTCAATCGGTAGAGAGGTGGCCTGCAGTCCTGACGGACCCAGGTTCGAATCCCGGCTGGGGCAGGGACCAGTTTAAGGATTTGAATTGCATTAAATCAGGCTTTACTGATCTATCAGTAGACCCGCTGACATGTCGTAAAAATACCCCCGCTAATACCAATACACCAGTCCTGTATGAGACAGCCCTAGCATGTATTCAATATGGACGGTGGGTGTTTAGCGCCGAAGTGGTGACATGTAGAGGTGTATGGTATGTAGGAGGACTGCTGGGCCTTGAGAGCAGGCTGTGAAGCCTATGCCCAGAGTCGGACAAAAAAAAAAAAAAAAAAAAAAAACTGAGTCTTTGATGCATTGAAAACAAAATTATTTTTACCCCAATTGGAGATACGACCCAAGTCAGACATTAGGTGTGCCATAGCCTCATCTCTTGGTTGTTGAAGTAACTGCTGAGATGGGCGTTGGGGGAACTGAATGGAAAGGCAAAGTAAGTAAGTAATAAGAACTAGCACTAAGCCCAAGAGGACTATATGGCACTAAAACCGATGCATAAAAATGACGGGTATGCCATGGCTCAATAAGAGCAAAGGGGAAGGCAGGGAAGACACTATATGTGTGGCAAGATATGGGTTTGAGATAGGAAGCGAATGAGGTGTGTGATGGAACACACGGGATTCACCAAGAAGATCGGCCAAGTTAGGGGCACATCCAAGAGAGTAAAGGAACAGGAGAGTCCGTCTGTGCATGGCATGGAACCGAGGGCAGTCAAGCAAAAGATGGTGGATGGTGAGTGGAACCTGACAACATTGACAGATCGGAGGAGTGCCTCCTGACATTAGAAAGCCATGTATGATCTGCGTGTGACCAAGACGCAAACGGGCTAGGGCTGTTTCCCAACGGCTGATGCAATGGCAGGACGACTGCCAGGGAGTGACAGTATGTGTTATGGAGTGGAGTTTGTTATCAGTTGTAGATGTCCATTCTGCTTGCCACCGCTAGCCAAGGAGACGGGTAACAATCGGGAAATAATCAGTTGTGACAGAGAGAGAGGTGACAGCTGTACGTGCCAGGCAATTAACCCTTGCATTACCCGGTATTCCAACATGGCTTGGGACCCAACAGAAGGAGACAGACTTCAATCTGGTGGTAATACGGAACAACCATTCCTGTATCTCCAACACTAGCGGGTTGCTGACCGGGATGGACTGAATACCATGTAGTGCACTAAGTGAATCCGTGAAAATAACAAAAGTGTGTAAACTTGAACGGTATATGACATGAAGGGCCAGTAAAATGGCCAGCAGTTTAGCAGTCAAAATCCTGGCAACTGGTGGAAGACAGATCTGATAAGTAGGGTCTGGGAAAAGAACAGCAATACCTGAGCCCACAGAAGACTTAGAGCCGTCTGTGTACACTGGGGTCGCTGAGGAGTGACAACGCATATGATCCATAAAAAGATGATAGAGTTTCTGGGAGGTGGAAGAGGACTTTGGGCGAGAGAGCAGGGCATCACAAACAATAGGGCTAGGAAGAAGCCAAGGCGGAAACATAGAATCTCTCAGAAGGAGAACTGAAATAGCAGGGAAAGAAGGGGATGCAAGTAAATTGGAGACCCTACAAGGAAAAGATGAAGTTAACGAGGGAGGGAAAGGAGGGGAGAGGTGCGTAACAGAGGAAGGGAAACCTGCAGATGGGTGTTGAAGAAGGCGAATGTGGTAATGGAGAGTTAGCTTGTCACGTCTGGAGGACAAAGCGGGTATACCCGACTCGACATACTGACTTGTAACTGGGATGGAGCAAAAAGCACCCAACGCCAGACGTAAACCAAGATGGTGAACGGAATCTAGGCGCCAATGGGAGGAAGATGAGGCAGATGCGTAAACCTGACAGCCATAATCGATCTTCGACAAAACTAAGACAGTATGGAGTCGGAGCAGAGTTGTACAGTCTGCACCCCAGGACATATGACTGAGGGTTTGTAATAACCGAAGTCTGAGGGAAGCAGAGGTCGTAAGGGAAGTGAGATGTGGGGACCAAGTCAGTTGTGAATCAAAGATAAGGCCAAGGAAAGGGGCCGATAATCGATATGACAGGGGGGTACCATATAGTTTAAGAGCGGGTTGAGGGATTGAATGATGGGTCGTAAAAGTTATAGCACAGGATTTCGTGGGGGAGAATTTAAAGTAATGATCCGTGGCCCGCCCTGCAGTGGCACCTATAGCTGATTGAAGCAGGGCTCACAAGGGCAAGACATCCGCTCCAGTTGCATATATAGCAAAATCATCTACATACAATGAAGCACGAACACCATGTGGGAGAGATAAAACGATATCATTTATTGCAGAGATAAGAAGAGTAGTGCTAAGCACACATCCCTGTGGGACACCCTCATGCTGTACATAAGACCGGGATAAGACATTCTGAAGGCGTACACAGAAGGTCCGGTTACAAAAAAAGTTCTTTAAGAAGACACCCATATTGCCATTAAATCCAGAGTGTTGTAGAACACGGAGAATGTTATACCTCCAGACTGTATCATAAGCCTTTTCAAGATTAAAAAAACTCAGCTATGACCACCTTTGAGTTGGTGAAGGCTTGTTGAATGAAGGTTGCTAGCCTCATCAGGGGATCTAGGGTACTCTTCCCCTTGCGGTAACCATATTGTAAGGGCGAGATCACACCGCATGATTCTAAAAGCCACCTTAGGCGAGAGTTTACCATACATTCAATCAGTCTGCATAGACAGCTAACAAGAGCAATGGGGCGATAATCTCCAGGTGACGACCCAGATTTGCCAGGTATAAGGAATGGTAGGAGGTAGGCCCGTCTTCATTCATTAGGAAAGTTCCCAGTGGACCATATAGTATTATATATTCTAAGCAGAAAGTGAAGGGCTGTCTGGGACAGATGTTTTATCATGTTGTAGTGTACGCCATCAGGTCCTTCACAGGTAGAACCGCAAGCAGTTAGAGCCGCTTTGTCCGAGCTGGAGAAAGGGGCATTGTACGCCATATCTGACGACAGTGTGAACTGTAAGGGCGTCCGTTCTGAACGTCTTTTAGTTGTAAAGTTCTCCGACTGTTAATGTCGATGGGGTTCAGTTTACCTTCTTTAATTCTCTTTCATTTTTTTACTTTATGTCCATGCTCTCCTTCTATTCTCCACACTCTACTTCTTTTCTCATTTCATTCTGTTACCTTTCTTTTTCACTCACCTTCATCCATTTTGTCTCAAATTTTCCTTCTTATCATTCTAACATACCCAGTCACCCTTTCTTTATCCCCGTTTTTACCTTTATATATTTTTCCTTTTCCCTTTCAGCTCATTCCACTTCTTCTATCTCTTATCTTTTTTCCTTCACTCTGTTCCCTCGATCCTTTCTCCGTATCTCTCCTTTTTAATTCTGTCTTCCCACAGTCCCAGTACCATAGCAATGTTATGGTATTCATACCACCTGATTCCCAGATAGTTCCTTTGCATTCAGTGCCATGACGACATTTTTCAGAGTTCCTCGGTGACGTCTCTTGTAACTGAAGAATTTAAGTGTACATTATATATTTTATAATACCAGATGCTGATCTTTTTCTTACTTCTTGATCGATAACGTGATTTTTATATAACTAGCTCTGGCGATTTTGTTCAACTTATAGTAGACTTTTCGGGCTGGAAACATTAGATTTAGCAATAAGAAACCCCATCACTATGAGAGACATCTTAAATTCAATAAAATCATCTTGTAACAAACAGTAAAAGTAAAAAATTAAGACGTCATCTTGTGTCAAAGGCTTAAAACAAGAGACACCCGTAGTAGTAAAGGATTAAAAACAATCTTCACTAACATATCCCTTCCATGACTTATTATGCTCTTAGAAAAAAACGTATCGTATGGTACCTGTTGACGAGTCATATCGCAGACAATGTGTTTATGCAAGTCTAGAATACAGTTATTTTCCAGTCTACCTTACAGAAATGTTCCTTCTCTTGTAGGCTAAATCATGTTGTAGCGTACGAATAGGCTACTTATTCTTAGTCCAACTAGCCGTGATCTTCGTTACCTGGTATTGCATTAGTGAGACAATATATCTCAAACGTAAATATCATTCTCCGCCGCCTCACCTCTCTCATTATCGTCTATATGTTTCGGTGTTTTTTCTTACATCAAAATAACCTCATTAGTACGATAGCTATTATTGCGTGTCGTTCTTCTGGTCACCATTCGACATCACTCAGCTCAAGGAAGACTTCTGTAACTAAAGTAAAACCAGCGTCCATTAACCCCCTCCCTATGAGGACGAAATTTCTGATGTATATCACAGCAATTTTGCTGATTACCAGACAGTTTTATTCCGCTCAAGAACGGTTTGCGTACTGAAGTAGGTAAAGATGTTCTTCAGGTCATGATGTCCCATTGAATTATTTAGCACATAGCAAGGAGGAAGTCTGTTGTTGAAAATTTTTACATATTTTCCATTAGAATCTTTGATATTAGAATGTGGTGTACACTTATTGCTAATGACAAATTATTTTAATCACACTTAGGGAGGACTGTCCTAGTCAAGGGGGTAAAATGTAACAGTTTATGCACCATTATCATTATCATTTTTATTGCATTTAGGCAATTACATCATTCAACTCATCAGTTTCGCACTCAGCATTACTTACAGGTTGAAAACTGTTGGTTTTTTTAAACTTAAAGTTTGTTTTGTTACCTTTGCCTTTGAGGTTATGTTTTAGCTGGCGTTGGTTTGTTTGTCTGTTTGTCTGTTAGCAGGATTACACAAAAAGTTATGAACCGACTTTTCTGGAAAATTTCAGAGGCGTAGGGTTTGGCCTAAGAAACAATCCAGTAGATTTCGGTGGGGATCCAGGTCGTCATCTGGAGTCAGGATTTTTTTGATGGATGCCCTGTCATTGCGAGATACTGGCAATTTCAACATTTTTGCTTCTAACTTGATAAATAATGCCTACAACTCTTGCACAAAGATTACAAGATCACATCTCCACAAGATCTACTACACACTCCACCTTGGCGGAGGTTTGCAATCTCGGATTCCTCTTGCTTTTTCTTACTTTCATTGGGGTATATCTTTTTATTTTTAGTCAACTTCAATTTTTCAATTCTGAAATTGAATCTGGCTGTACAACCCACCATTCTGTGGTAATTTCCTATATTTACTGTCTTGGTAAGAGTGATATTAATGACCATGTTATTGTTATCATTCTTTGATTCTCAATGAGGTCTTCTCTAGGTCCATTTTCCCGCTGATCTTTTGTGAAAGAATGGTTCATTTTTCTTATGCAATACATGTCAGCAGAATTACTACCATTTTACCTCTGACATTCCTTTCTCCCACTCCGATTTTTCCCTTACATGATTCTCCATTTTTGATTTGCCAACTTTTGCATTTAAGTCTCCCATGCATACAGTATATGTGGTCTTCTCATCTTCTTTAATCTGAGAGATGTCGTCAAAGAATGTTCCTGTTTCTTTATCTGAGCTTTGAGAAGTTGGTATATATACTTGTATTACTTTCTGGTTGTATTTTTGCCTAGTCTAATTACAGTCCATGCTACGTTGTCAGATATGGTGCTGAATATGACAATGTTCTCTGCAAAATTTTGTTAATTAGAAATCCTACACCACTAACTATCATTTGCCTTCCTCTTTAGTACAAAAGGTGGTTGCTGTTATGGAGCTGAATTAATTTTTCATCTTTTCTGTGGATCTTACATCAGCCTACAGTATCCCAACTAGTGTTTTCTAATTCAACCTTTAAGGTAGCAAGTTTGTAATGTACTGTAAGATTTCTTACAATGTATGTGTAGACTTTCATGGATTTCAGTTAGTTTAATGTCTCGATCACTGATTTGCCAAGAAACTGCATGTTCACTTTTAATGACACATTGCCCTTAAGCACAGGAGGCAGTGCGGTGCAATGTTTGTTAGCTGATCATCCAACAGGAACGCCCTTGTAATCATTATCAGCAAAATTCATATTTGGTTGAGAGGTTTGTGGCAAATAACCTCAACTCCCTGCCACATTGTTTCTGGTGAGATGCAATTTTTGCGCCACCTTATTCAGTATATTCGATGATGCCCTACATAGCTCTAGGGAGTCCCATAGTTTGCGCAGTCTAAGATGGTACATCAGTTACCTACAAGGCCTTTACCTTTTCACCACCGTGAGACGCGCCAGGTAAAAATGGTATTGTGCTTGTGATTTGGTACATGTATACTGTATACATACAAACATACATTCATACATATATATATATATATATATATATATATATATATATATATATATATATATATATATATATATATATATATATATATATATATATATATATATATATATATATATATATATATATATATATATATATATAGGAAATGCATTGTTTGTTTGTTTGTTTGTCCTTCAATCACGCCCAAAGAAAGAGCCAGAGAAGCCTAGACCCATATTTATTCTGAAGCGGGTTGACTCAAGGAAGGATTTGAGGGGTCAAAATTCAGATCTGGGTCATTAGAGGTCATCTGTAGCATGTTCCTCCTTTTGGCCCTGGCAACGCCGGATATCCCTTCAGCCCATATTTTGGCATGGAGACTCAAATAATCTCCAGTTCGGACACAGGCTATGTGAGGTTGACCTCTGAGGTCACTTAAGGTCACTGGTCGAAGGTCATGTGAGGTCACCGGTAATACAGCCTCGAATGACTAGACCCAGCAGCCCAATTTCTGGCATGGAGACTCACATGACCTCCAGTTTGGACATAGGCTATGTGAGGTTGACTCCTGGGGTCATTGTAGGTTACTATTCGGAGGCCATTTGAGGTCACCAGTAATACACGTTCGAATGACTGGATCCAGCAGCCCAGTTTTTGGCATGGAGATTCAAATGGCTTCCAGCCCTGGCATAGGTTATGTGAAGTTGACCTCCGAGGTCATTTGAAGTCACCAGTGATAGTAAATCAGTGTGCACAAATACTGTGTGTTAGTCTGCGAAAGCTGAAAATGAAAGTTCCTGGACGTCTTATAATCCGTCTTAAAAATCATAAGAGGTACAGGTTCTTTCTGGAGCAGAAAGAATGATTGAAGTAGAAAAATAGGATTAGAGTGTTCACCTTTTTGACCCAGTAACGCTGGGCAGCATATTTCCGTTCTGTATGGGTATTCATCTCCATACCACAGCCAGCCACCTCAGCCATGCAGCCCTAGTGGGATAGGCTAGGTTTGATTAGGATGGTTTAGGTTAGTTTACGTTACGTAATAATGTCTGGGAAACATACTGAGCATATTTTCGAGTAAAAACAATGGTTATATTTGAAACGATGAAGCGAGCGTTGTTCCTGCGTGAGGGTTCTTGGTGGTGAGACAAATATGCATACAGAATGGAAATGTGCCGCTGAGTACCACTGCATGTATGCGTGTATCGATCGATATATATATATATATATATATATATATATATATATATATATATATATATATATATATATATATATATATATATATATATATATATATACACACACTAGCAGGCATAGCTGGTGATGACAGGCCAAAACACTCTAATCCTATTCGTTCTAGTTCCATCTTTCTTTCCAATCCAGAAAGTCCATGTACCTCATATGCTTTGACGAGGGGTTATATGAGGTACAGAAACTTTCTTTTTCAGCTTCACAGATTAACGCACAGTGTTTGTGTGCTATTGTTTACTGTTACCGGTACCAGTGACCCCAAACGACCTCCGACCAGTGATCTCAAATGACCTCAGAAGTCAACCCTACAAAATCTATGTCCGAACTGGAGACCATGTGTCTCCATGCCAGAAATTAGGCTGCTGGGTCCAGTTGTTTGAGCGTGTATTACCTGTAACCTCAAATGACCTCTGACCAGTGACCTCAAACCATTTCGGAGGTCAACCTCTTATAGCCTTTGTATGAACTAGAGGACATGTGAGTCTCCATGACAAAAATTGGGCTGCAAGGGTCCCCGGCATTGCCCAGGCAAAAAAAGGCGAACACTCCACAGGTGACTCAAATGACCCTGATCTAAATTTTGACCCCCTAAAACCGTTATGGGTCACCCTGATTCAGAAGATATATGGGTCTGGGGGTCTCTGGTTTTGATTTGGGAGTGACTGAAGAGCAAACAAACAAATAAACAAACAACATGGTTGTTATATATATATATATATATATATATATATATATATATATATATATATATATATATATATATATATATATATATATACCTATTTATATCTATCTATATCTATATATATATTTCTACATATCTATTTATCTATCTGTTTATCTATCTATCTATCTATTTATCTATATAATTATCTATCTACCTATCTATCTTTATATCCATTAATACATATGACAAGTAGATAACCTGGGTGGAAGGGAAAACACAGGGATGGACTTGAGCATCCTCGATGTTTCGAGTTATGCCAAAACCATCTTGCGGGACGGTTATACAAAACCAATCTCAAGGGGTAGTTATAGAAAGCACATCTTCAGGGCGACTAAACAGGAATCGATTTCAGGGCAGTATATAGACACTCTTGGGAACCCTAGTGAGAACATTACCCAGCAGGGCTGAGATTATCTCTAATCCGGATTATGAGACCACAAGGCTATCCTTCCTCCATATTCCGACTATCGAATGAACCACTCCCTATGGGTAACTATATTTCTGTTTTTTTATTCATACATGTGTAACTTTTAGAGATTTTCTCATTCTTTTGTTTTTATCTTTCTTGATAATTGTTGAATTTTCTCAGTCTTGATGGTTATTACATTCCTCTCTATGCAGTACAATATAGTATGCCTTTCTGTGATGTTTGACATCCTCTTATGTTCTTCATTTCTCTTTTCTAGACCTCGTCCAGTCTCCGCTATATAGATGGCATCACATCGTTTGCATGGTGTCCGATAAATGACACTTTTATCATTCTCTATCTTGTTATCTATAGTCTTAACCATTTTACCTGTCCTTATACCTAATGAACAAGCAATCTTCATTATTCCTTTACTCAGGTATCTATCTATAATTGACATCGTATGTGAGTTTGGAACTGATATATATCTCTCAGTCTTGTTCCTTGTCTTATTATCATCATTCCTTTTCTTCCTAATTATGTTTAAGGTTTTGTTCTTAAGGTGTAATAGTAAGCCTTCAGGATACCATAGCTTCTTAAAGGACTTTATGATGTATTTGATTTCTTCTTCAATGAATTCTTCACTACAAAATTAATTCGGTATGCTCTCAGGAAGAATCCTATTATCATACCTGATTTTCTCCTATCACTAGGTGCAGATAAGTAGTGAATGTAGTCATCCTAATTAGTTGGTTTCCTGTATACTGAGACCTTAACTGTTTTCTCGCCTCTCCAAATTGCCGTATCTAAGAATGGCAAATATCTTTTCTTCTCTTTCTCTAATGTGAAAGGTTAATCAAGACTGGCAGACGGGGTAAAATCTGGAAAGGGACAGCGATACGCTGAAAAAGGCTCAATAACAAATTCAGAAAGCGAAACAGAGGAAAATGAAAAAAAAAAAAAAAGATAAGTAGGAAGTGACAAGATGATCGAAGAAATGGAAGGAAACGAGACAGGAAGGAAAGGAGAAAAAGAAGGGAATGAAGCAAATAAGGAGAGAGAGAGAGAGAGAGAGAGAGAGAGAGAGAGAGAGAGAGAGAGAGAGAGAGAGAGAGAGAGAGAGAGAGAGAGAGAGAGAGCGAGAGAGAAACAATTATAGAAAAAGGGAGGGAAGTAGTCTGGAAGGAGGTATGGCAGTAATGGAAAGGGGAGGAGAGGAAGGAGTGGTCACAAAAGAGAGAGAATCTGGCGGGAGGAATATCTTGAGATTACACATACAGGCAATTTTGTATTTCCCATTCGACCATCCTCCTTTTTTTTTCTTTTAATTCATTATCTGCAGTGCTTCATCTTGCATTCCCTTGTGCCTGTGTTAGCCTGTGATACTGGTGGTCTGTGGTAGTGCAAGTGCCACTTGTGTTGGCCGTTACCAGCCTCTGAGGCTGGTGATAGAAGATACAGTACCAACATACATTTATATGTTTAGTTCTAACGACCTTATTCAGCGCCATTAGAGTATGACAGTAACAATAGAGCCTTTAGAACGTGGCAGCGGTGGTGATAGTGTGATGGTAGGACAGTGACAGTTGGTGACAGGGTGGTAGAGGCAGAATGATGGTATGATAGTGACAGGTGGTAACGGGTTGGAATGTCAGGATGGCAGCAGAGTAGGGTGATAGTGGCAGGGTGATGGAAGGGCAGTGGAAAGTGTTGGCATGGTGGTGATGGAAAGGTGATGGTAGGACAGCTGCAAGTCGCTCCTCTTGCAAGAATACGGGACCAAAGAGGTGTGTTGCTAGCTGTAGCGCGTATCGTGCTGCATTGCTCAACCCCCAGGACTCCTGTTTCACAGCATTGCGGGACGCCTCGCACGGCAAACACGTCGGGAGACATAAACCCCACCCAAGATGGTAAATGGGCAGGTACGGGCAACATCACCAGCAGGCCTCCACTACCATTGATGTAGGGAGGGGGGGTGCTTGGTCCATATGAGGCCAACAAATGCCAAACCATACAAAGGAAGGCATGTCTCCAGAGTAGGTGGCACTTCAAGACCCGCCACATTGTCAAGGTGACCCTCCTCAGCTGAGAGAGAGAGAGAGAGAGAGAGAGAGAGACAGACAGACAGACAGACAGAGAGAATTATAATTTCCACAATTCGAACTTCACACAGAACAAACGTACTGATATGCATCGCCTCCACTTCTAAGTACTACAGGAATTACTATATTCGGGATCTTCTGTTTCTACAGTAAATTTGCTTACGTCTCATGACTATTGTGGTCTGATCACTTAACTGTTTGTTCTAACACACTAGGTGTGAGATATAGGCAAATACATTAGTGTCACATAAGACCTCCCAAACATCACTGTGTGTGTGTGTGTGTGTGTGTGTGTGTGTGTGTGTGTGTGTGTGTGTGTGTGTGTGTGTGTGTGTGTGTGTGTGTGTGCAAAGCTAGCACAAAAGATACAGTTGCTGACATACCATATGATTGGGACCGGAAGGATCTCCATCTCATATAATTATAATATGTAATCGAATGTAACGTTTGGAGAGTCAACCAGCGGAAAAAGCTAGTGGTCTGTTGATACTCGGGTCAGTAAGTACAAAGGTGCCTTAACAAATACTTGTACAGTCAATAAGTAACTCCGGCTATGCCATACATTTTGGAAAATAGAATGAAATGCATTCGGACAGAGCATAGTAGAGTATGTCGTATTCTATATTAATTGTAATATAACCATAATAGAAAAGAACATTCTATTTGCATTAGCCTGAGAACTTAGTATCCCAGATATTCCATACACACTAACGCATCAGGGAAATGTTTCTCAGCTTTAACAGGATTGGTAGCTCCGACAACAGCCGGTCATAGGATTAAAGTATGGAGTGAAGGATTTATTCATTATACTGTACAGTAGGCAGCTTACAGAGATTTTTCAACAGAATAAGAAAATGTTTTGGAAGGAGGTGAAAAGGGTGCGAAAGGGAGAGTCTGGGAAGGAAGAACGAGTAAAAGCAGAGGATGGAAGGATGTTAATTGAGATGGATGCAGTAAGGAAGAGATGGGCAGAGTATTTTGAAAGATTGTTAAATGTAGAGGAGGAAAGGATGGCTGAGATTGTGGCAGATGGAAGGGTGCAAGGAATAAATGTGTTGGGAGAGTTGAATGATTCTTTGATCACGAAGGAGGAAGTGGGGAAGGCAGTAAAGGAGATGAAAACAGGGAAAGCTGCAGGTATGGATGAGTGTGCTGTGGAATGCCTGAAGGGTGGTGGAGTGACCATTGTTGACTGGTTAGTAAGATTGTTGACTGTGTGCTTTGTGAAAGGTATGGTGCCAATTGACTGGGCAAGTGCTTGTGTGGTCCCGTTGTATAAAGGCAAGACTGATAAGTATGAATGTACTAGCTTTAGGGGTATACATCTGTTGAGTGTTGTAGGTAAGGTTTATGGTAGAATGTTAATTATGAGAGTTAGAGAGGGTACAGAGGGAGTGATTGGAAGAGCAGTGTGGCTTTAGGAGAGGGAGAGGATGCGTGGATCAGGTATTTGTTGTGAGACAAGTCTGTGAAAAGTATTTAGCGAAAGGCAAGGATGTGTTTTGGGCATTCATGGATTTAGAGAAAGCGTATGATAGAATTGATAGGGAGGCTTTGTGGACTGTTTTAAGATTGTATGGACTTGATGGTAGGTTACTAAAAGGGGTGAAAAGTTTTTGTGTAAATAGTAGAGGGTGTGTAAGAGTGGGAAATGCTGTGAGTGACTGGCTTCCTGTGAGACTTGGGCTGCGACAGGGATGTGTGATGTCGCCTTGGTTGTTTAATATTTATATGGATGGTGTTGTAAGGGAGGTGAATGCAAGAGTTTTAGGTGGAGGTCTGAGTCTGGTGAATGTTGATGGTGGAGAGTGGAATCTGAAGCAGCTGCTGTTTGCAGATGATACTGCACTGGTGGCTGATTCAGAGGAGAGATTGAGACAGTTGGTAGAGGAGTTTGGAAGGGTGTGTGAAAGGAGGAAATTGAAAGTAAATGAGAATAAGAGTAAAGTGATGAAGTGTACGAGGTTGATAGATGGTAGGGGGATGAATATAGCTTTGAATGGCGAGTTGCTTGAGGAGGTAGAGTGTTTTAAATATCTAGGGTCACATGTTGCTGTGGATGGAAGAATAGATGCAGAAGTGAAGTTTAGAATAAATGAAGTAGGAAAGGTGCTGGGAGGAATGAAAAAAGTGTTAAGATGTCGTTCGCTTAGAATGGATGTAAAGAGAAGGTTGTATGAGGGTGTTGTGGTACCGACTGCATTATATGGGGCTGAAATATGGAATATGGGTGTAGCAAAGAGGAAAAGTTTGAATGTAATGGAGATGAGGTGTCTGAGGAGTACGTGTGGAGTGACGCGTATGGATCGAGTGCAAAATGATGAAGTGCGAAGGAGAACTGGAGTTGTTCGGGAGATGGCTGGTAGAGTTGAGCAGAGGGTGTTGCGATGGTTTGGGCATATGGAGAGAATGGATAATGAGCGATTGGTGAAAAAGATAACTAGATCTGATGTGAAAGGTGTAAGGCTGAGAGGAAGATCACGAATAGGATGGATGGACAGTGTGAAGAGAGCACTGGATGTGAGAGGGATGTCTGTTGAGCAAGGAAGAGTGGCTGTGCGTGACAGAAATAAATGGAGAGAAATTGTGAATGAATAAGTGATGATGCAGCCCTGAGGGGATATTCTCCCGCATTTGGTCTGATCAGCTAGTCAGGTCAGGTGCGGGTAAGGGGATAGGTCTGTTATGATGTGGCAGGGGTAACCAGCTCTGCTGTCGGGCCCTGCTGCGGATATCACTGATTGCATTGCGCAGTTGACCCTTGTGCGGTGTGGTGCGGTGAGGATCTGTCCGTTCTCCCCTTGGGGCTAAGATGCGAATGAATGTGTTTGAATGGATGAGTAAATGGGGAGTGTGTCGTCCTGTCTTGGCTACCTCTCTTTCCTTGGGGGAAGCAGCCTAGGTATATAGATAGATAGACTGTACAGTGGCCTGGTATGCGCTATCTTCAGCCGGATAAACCGCATGCAAGGATAAGGTCATCTGTTTGTATTACTACTGCATGCATCATCTCACACACATGCATAATGTGGAATGGCAAAATTATGATCTGACTATGCACTGCAAAATATGACCACAAAAAACATGAAGGGAAAATCCTTCAATACACATGACGTAACAAACAAATTTCATATTTTACCAAAGGCACACATTTCTCAAGCACTGGGATAAACACAATGCTGCCATTATATATAATAATAAAAATAATGATAACCATAATAATATTGATAATGAGTGACATCTCATCAGTGTGTGTGTTCTTACCTAATTGTATCTTTACAGGAATGAGTCAAGCTCGTACTGTCCCGTGTCTTAAACCATATTTATCGTACATATCCTTTAAACTGTGAATTGTTTTGGCACACACTATTTCATTCGGTAGTGCATTCCACTGATCAATTGCTGTATTTGGGAAACTAAATTTCCTTACGTCTTTATCACCTCTCTTCTTATGCATTTTTTTGCAGTGTCCTCTTGCTGATGCTTCCCCATAGGTTAAGTAATCATTTATGTCTATTTTCTCCTTCCCTGATATGCATTTATATAGCATAATCATGTCACCTCTTTTCCTTCTCTCCTGTAGTGTTGGTAGATTCAGTTTATTTAGTCTTTCTTCGTAGCTTAGATCCCTTAAACTTGGTACCCATCTTGTAGCGGCCCTTTGAACTTTTTCAATCTTGTCTATGTGTTTTTTGAGATGAGGACTCCAGACTACTGATGCATACCCCAGGGTTGGTCTGATGAATGATGTTATTATCTTTCTTAGCATGTCTTCATTTATGTATGTGAATGCTATTCTCATATTTGCGAGCAGTGTATACATGTTCCGTACCTTCTCACTGATGTGGCCTACCGGAGATAGTCTACTACTGATAATCACACCTAGGTCCTTCTCTCTTTCTGATGTGTGTAGGGTTTTATTTCCTAACGCATAATCCCAATCAGGTCTTTTTCCACTTTTACCAAACTTGATTACATGACACTTGTCCACATTGAATTCCATTTGCCATGTATTACTCCATTCATGAAGTATATTTAAATCTTCTTGTAGCTCTTTACAAGAGTCTATGTTAGTAATTCTCCTCTGTATTTTTGCATCATCTGCAAACATATTTAAATAGCTTTCATTTCCAGTGTTATTGTCTATATCATTTATATACACTAAAAATATGATTGGGGCCAGCACTGAGCCCTGTGGTACTCCACTAGTCACTTCTTTCCATGATGAGTAATTCCCCCTTAGTACTGTTCTCATTTCTCTTCTTATGAGAAAATCTTGCATCCAACAACACAGTTTGCCTCGAATTCCTCCTTGATGGTACAGTTTCCATAAAAGTCTTTGCTGTGGTACTGTGTCAAATGCTTTCTTGAAATCTAAATAGATACTGTCCACCCATCCTTCTCCTTCCTGTAATGTGTCTGTTACTTTGTTATAGTAGCTCAACAGATTAGTAACACATGATTTTCCTTTTCTGAAACCAAACTGTCTTTCTGTTATCATATTGTGTTCTTCTAGATGATTTACCCAAGCTTTTCTTATAAGCTTTTCTAATACCTTGCTTACAACACTGGTTAGTGATACTGGTCGGTAGCTGAGTGGATTTTGTCAATTCCCTTTCTTGAATAAGGGAACAATGTTTGCTTTCTTCCAAATATCAGGTAGTTTACCTTGACTCAAGGTTTCTTTGAAAATTAAAAATAATGGTTTACTTAACTCCTTTGCACATTCATGTAGAACCCAACATGAAATTTCATCAGTACCATTTGCTTTTCCTTTGTCTAATTTACTTAGCTCCTCCTGTATTACTTTTTCTGATGTTTTGTATTTCTGGTAGTATGTGTGGGCATGCATGTTCCACATAATCCCTCTCAATTTTTTTTTCTTCTGTAAAAACTGATTAGAATTTCTTGTTTAGTGCTTCACAAATATCCTTCTCTTGTGTATAGGTGATTCCCTCGTCCGTAATGGATTGTATTTTATCTTTTACTTTAGTTTTACTTCTGATGTAGCTGTAAAATAGCTTCGGTTGATCACTACTTTTACTTATGATATCCTCCTCAAACTGTTTTTGGGCTTCCCTCCTTATTCTTGTATAATCGTTTCTTGCCTGTTTGTAATTATTATATGCTTTTTCACTCTTGTGTCTTCTGTATCTATTCCACAGCAAATCTCTTTTTTCTTCTGATTTTTTACATTCTGTATTGAACCATTTTTTTTATTTTATTTTCTGCTTCTTTGTGCTTTGGGATGTACTTCTGGACTCCTATTTCATAAACTTCACAGAATTTTTTATATATAGCATTTATATCTTGTCCTCTAAGCTCCTTTCCCCAATCAGTTTCTAAGAAGTACTTCTTTAGGTCATGATAGTTTCCCTTTTTATAGTTTAGGCTCTTTTTGTAACTTTCATTGCTGTTAACTATGTCATATGCTATCCTGAAGTTGCAATTTAGTACTGCATGGTCGCTTTTGACGAATGGAGGGTGGTATATTAAATTGTCAATATCGTTTTCTTGCCTAGTAAATATGGGATCTAGCATTGAGGGTACATCGAGTCCTCTTTTTCTGGTGCTTTCCCTTACATGTTGCATTAGGAAAAACTCTTGCACGAGATCCAGGAGCTTTTGGTCCCAACAGCTTTCTTGGCTTATTATATCTAGAGTATTCCAATTTATATTTGTATTAAAACCTCCAGTTAGTATAATTCTTTCCGATTTCTCTTCCATTTTCTGTAGTAATGATCTTAACCCGCCTCGTCCCGACCACTTTTTGACCACTGGAACCCCCCAATCCCGACCATTTTTCGACCCTTTTTTTTTTTTGCTAAAACTTTCGCTTTTGGTGAGAAACATCGAAAATTCATAGAGAAATCGCTCACCCGAGGTTTAAAATACTCATTACAGGTAGGAGAGCCTCCTTACCTTACTGGGTTTTCTATCAGGCTGGCACCAAAGAAAACGAGTTCTATGGGAGGATAACTATTTCACACCACTCGCAAAGCAGTATTTATTTATTTAGTGTTACGAATTTATATGTAGTACAAGAGTATATTGGTTTTCAAGCAGTAATATAGGCATTATAAGCATTGTTTCACTCACTAATACCTGACCTTTTTTTGCCACATTACCTGATCATCATTTCTAACTGTTTCTTCCTCTAATGCTATGTAAAGTTTGTCCTCCACATTGTCATTGATTGGGGAATCACTCTGGCCCTGAATTTCGTACCGTGGCATGACATGGCTATACTGGCCAGGTCACTGATAACAGGTGAATTGCTGAGACAATGGCATGCAGGGGGGGGGAGAGGAGGTCATGCTGGGTAAGGCATTGTCTCTGCCTGGCATCTTGTTGAGGAAGGTGTCACGTTTATACGTACTAAAAATGACTCGCGAAAATTGAAAATTGAGGAAATTATGAACCTTGCAATTGCAGGACATTGAAGTACGTCCCCGGGATTAGCTGTGACAAAACGTGAGGACGTGGAAGTACGTCCCCGGGACGCCGCGGGTTAAACTCTGAATTGTATTCTCTGCCAGGTCCTCATACTCGTCTCTTTCCCATGTGTTTGACTTGGGTAGCATGTACAAATTGGCTACAATTACTTTCCCTTCAGTTGTATTGATCTCTACTGCAATCAGTTCCACTTGTGAGGGTATATCTAGTTCCGTTTCTTTGACTTTTAGATTTTTCTTAATTAATATTATAATTCCTCCTCCATTTTTTATGTTCCTATCTCTTCTCCATATATTATATTCCTCTAAGTTTAGGATGTCATTTGATAGCCTTGGTGTTAATATTGTTTCAGTTAGGCATATTATATGTGGTTCATTTTCTTTGACATAATCATTCATCTCTAATAATTTAGGTACCATTCCATCCACATTTGAGTACATCAACTTAATCATCTTGTTTATATACTTGTCATGACTTGGTTCTGCTACCTTCCTCCTTTTTATTCCCTCCTGTTTATGTACCACTTTCGTACCTGCAATCCGATTACTTTGTAAAAATAATGTATTCTTCTCCTCCTCTGATCTTCCCTCATTTTTGGTTTTTGCTTCCTCCCTCTTGTTTTTCAGTAATTCCAGTTCCTCTTGTGTTAGGCATCTTTTTATCCATACATATTTGAACTCCTTTTTTTCCATAAGTTTCTTTGCATTTTTTAGAATCTCCTCCACGGTGTTTACACTCTGGAGGGGTTACCTTTAAGGGTCTTGACTTGCTGCTCTCGTATTTCCCTAACCTTTTGTGTTCTTCTATGTCTTTACTACAGATTTCCTCTGATACTTCTTTCAATATGCTCATTACATTTGCCACCTCCTTTTTGTCTCTTGAGATCTTGTGTTTTACTTCTTCCTCTTCTATACCAGTGATTACTATAGATTTGTTAATACCTACTGAATCTCTGACTAAATTAAGATTGTTCTGGATTATTCTTTTCACTTCCTTTTTAATGCTTTTTTCTTCCACTCTTGTTTCTAGGTCTTTCTTTACTTTCATCATTTCAGCATAAGTGGTTTCCACATCATTTTTGTAGCTTTCCACAGCTTCATTCACCTGTGTCATCTTCTAAATATTACTGCTCTGGTCTGTCAGACTGCTTACTTGCCTAATTGTCTCTGTATCATTTTTGAACTCTTCCATAATACTCTCGTGGTTGACTACTGTACTTCCCATTTCACTAATTTTTCTCCTAAGTGAACCCATTTCTACTGTCAGCTCACCTATGGTTATGTCTTTCTTGTGTGTGTGTGTGTGTGTGTGTGTAGATGTATTTTCTGTGTACGGAAAACATGCAAACACAATCGCACCCGCTCTTTCACACACATACACACACAAACACACACACACACACACACACACACACAAACACACACACGCGCGCGCGTTCACAAACGCACACATGAACACTCATTCACAGAGAGAGAGAGAGAGAGAGAGAGAGAGAGAGAGAGAGAGAGAGAGAGAGAGAGAGATGCAGTTAATCTACACTGGCTCGAAACACGCCAGTTCAAACATAAATAAAATCCGGGCAACGAAAAATAATAAATTAGTTTCCATGGCAATCAACTCGATTAAGGCGACCGGAAGAGAGCAATTCATTTTTCGTTATTAGAGGCTTAGCCCCTGGTATGGGCACAGCCAAACTCTCACTCCCGTCCCTTCCTCTCTTCCTTCTTTTTTAAATCACTAGTTCTCTTAGAGATTATTTACTGGGGGTGCGCTAAGGAAGAGAAATCAAAGGTTCCAAAGGAGGACGCGGGCAGGGTGGATGAAACTGATACAGACTTTGTGCGAGAAATGTGTCAGTTATATTTGTTAAAAAAAGACTCCTTTTTGGTTTTTACAAATGCTCCATCAGTGTTCATGAGGCTAATCCACTTAGTGATATGATTTTTCTTTTGTTTTTTGCTTACCTTGATTACATAAAAGTTGTGAATAAATCAATTATTGAACATCTGATGAAACTGCAAAGAGTTACTGATCGTCTCAAAATGGCAGTCTTAAAGTCAAGCTTAGTTAATGCAATTTCAAATTAAACTTCTTGGAGATGTAGCTGCTGCACAGGGAATTCATACCTGACTTGAGAAGGTTAAAGCAGTCGCTTACTTCCCAAAAAAGAACAGTGCTGATGATCTAAGGAGTTTCCTTGAATTGAGTTTCTACAATCAGCTATTTATTCTAGGATTGCACGGAACCGCTCTTCTTACTATACTGCTTATGATACATGAACCTGTTGTTCCGATTCATGACCAGTCTCTTGCCTTTGAAACAGTGAAGACAACACTAGTTACTGTTCCTGTCTTGGTACTTCCTGATTATAAGCCCTTCCTCCTTTCTACAGGCAAATCTTGTGCATCTACATGTGCAGTACTAGCGTAACTTGATCATGCAAAGAGAAAATGTATAGGGGCGTATGCTAGTTGTGCCCTTAGTGCTGCTGAATGTAACTGTAGTATCACTCTTTGGGAACCTTTAACATATATTTTATCTCTCCAGCATTTCAGGGATATAATTTATCATTACCACATTCATATCCATACACCCCATCTGCCACTTTGTAAATCATTCAAAGGAAGAAATCTAACACGACGTCTAGCGCAATGATCGGTTATTACCTAAGACTTCACCCTTACATTTGAGTACATGCCTAGTAAATCCATTGTTGTCACAAATGCTCTTTCACAAATTGTAGGTATAATCTCACAATTCCAACCTAGTGACGTTTCCTTGCACTACCCTTTCTTCAGATGTTGTCCATGGTTAGCAGTACACAGACCCTCATTGGTCTAACGTTATGTACTTCCTAGAGTTAGGAGACGGCTCATCCTTAGCTGCTCTGCCATTGCCAGTAGATGAGCTAATGTTGGACAATGATACCTTGAATAGGAAGGCAGCCCTTGGTTGTAGGAACGTGGCTGACAGAGACGTACGAAAATTCGTTGTTCCCACCGATTTGATTCCTGCAGTACTCCACACCATTCATAACACACCTCAGGTATCCCATCTGGGGAAAGATTGATGGCTGAGGCAAGCACATCTTTCATTCTACTGGCCTACAATGCGTAAGGATATCAGTGTTCACTGTGATTCCTGTGTTTCCTCTCCATGTTTGCCGTATCTGGTGTCACCTTGTCAATGGGAAACTGTTTCTTTAAGTTTCCTCCTATGGAGTCGGGTGCAGAGCACTTGTTTGTGGTTGTTGGTCATTTCTCACTATGCTGTGTGTTCATCAAAATAAGTCTGCTAAGTGTTGCAAGTGCCTTCATTGATCGTGTTATTTGCCGATTTTATGCCATCAGCTATAATTACTGATAATGGTTCTGCGTCCATCAACACCCTCTTTATTCATATGTGCAAGCAGTACATCATCACTGAGTGTAATATCGTTCCGCATCATCCCGCCTCCAACAGCCTTGTAGAGAGACAAAATCGTAAGGTGTCAGAATGCTTGAGGGACTTTGGTTCTCAGAGCACCTATTAGGATGAGTGGAAACCGCAAGTTGCTGCTTTGATTAACGGCTCCATTAACAAATCTACTGATGAAACTCCATTGATTTCTTTCATGGATTTGATAATAAGTCTCTGCCCTATTTACTGTTTCATTTAAAGCCTAATCCAGTTAACAACCTACAATATATGATAATGTGCAGTAGAGACTATCAGGCTTTCATCCATACACCATTACATGAGGGATAAACTGGCTATAGCTAAAGAGGATATGCTGCACAACCAGCACAGCTCTGCCTCGCCTATCAGTATTAGCGTTCGTGATTTAGTGTTCACTCGGTCTCACACTTGCACTTCTAAGCTGGTTGAGTAGTTTATGGGCCCCCACCATGTGCTATCTTGTAAAGGTAACAAGAGATTATAGATTTGACGTCATCACAGAGTAAAGGGGGTTGACGTAAATGATAAAAGAACTCCAAGGTAATTAGAATGGGAGGAAAGTAAGGAAACGCCAAGTACCGCGTCTCCTATAGTCTATCTTAGTTCCACAGGACTTCCTGCTACACCTCTTATACCTCCTTTCTCTTCTGCTTTAACTGCTTCTTCATCACTTTCTATTCCACTTATTAACAAGTATTGACAAATGCTTAGCTCAGCAACTTGCCTCATTGTTTCTTCCTTCACCTGGCAGGACTACTCTGTTTCTTTGTAAACAGAAGACGAACAGAGGAAGGAAAAAGAACCTGAGTAAAAAAAAAAAAAATCCAAAAACCAGATACAGGCGGCCTCCGTTCATGAAAAATCTGAAAGTATGACTTAAACAGCTGTAGGTGGAAGGTTGGAGGGAACTAATTTGGGGAAGTGAGTTCCAAAGTGAAGCAGTTCAGGGAATAAATGAATTCTGATAAGCAGAAGTTGTGCGATATGGTAGTGTCACAGTTGAGTCATGAGCGCTGCTGGCAGATTTACCACCTGGATTTCAGGTTGATCTTAAAGAGTCGTGTTGCTACTGGATGCTTTTCTGGAAGCTTGGATGTTACACCCACAGACTGTAGTGGAATCTAACTCACATACAATTTTTTAGGGCGCAGGTAGAGAGTTCCCTTTGTGTGTGTTACACAATATAACGACTACATTGTTTACACACAGAACCCTCTCTCCAGCAGAATTTTTGCAAGAAGTCAGCTGGCCTCTGCATGACTCATGAAGTCCTGCTTTGTCCAACCCCTGATGCATCAGTAAGAAACATCTGCATGTTTACATTTCTCTTTCTCTCGGGTAAATCAGATGTCTTCCGACATTTTCACTGATGCAGAGATTAAAAAAAAAAAAAAAAAGACAATTTATTTATTTCTTTTTATATGTCCGACTCTGGGCAAAGGCTTCAGGTCCTATTTCTCGGGGGCAGTGGCATTTCCCAAGGCCCAGTAGTCCTCCTACATCTCCATATGTCACCACTTCGGCACTAACACCCACCATTCTTACTGAATACATGCTAGGGCTGTCTCATACTGTACAAGACTGGTGTATTGGTATTAAAACATTAAAACAACACCGATATTATACGTGAATGATAAGAAAATTATATGACAATATACTACTAAAGCTAATCTATATAATAGTTAACAGGGAGTATATCGAAGTATATTAATGTACATATATAAGAGAATGATACAATACTGATATGTATTACAATGATGAAAAGAAAAAAAAAAGATAACAGCTGGTTATACAGAAATCACAATGGTCTCGCGAGAGAATAAGGTCTCATGATATCTAAATACTATTCACATATTTACGGTAGTTGGGTGTCTACACATTTTTACGCAAATCAACATTGTACAGAGTATAGATGGAGTAGGCCATAGTTTGTTCATTTTAGCATAGTCCCACTTGAATTTCTCCAACTTCAGTGTCAGGTTGCAATTTCTTCTCATCACTTGAACATTTGATAAATTTCACTGTTTTGATCATTCCATGCTATAAGCTAATTTGATGGAGTCTCTTTTCCATATGTTTAACACAACAATGAAGAAACATCACTATGAATAGAAACAAAAATCCTACCAAAGTGAATGTAATAAGGGACTACACACACACACACACACACACACACACATATATATATATATATATATATATATATATATATATATATATATATATATATATATATATATATATATATATATATAGAATGAGGGCTCAAAAAAGCCAAAAAAGCGATGAAGGATGTGGGATATCTGGACTAGAGTATACTTACACAGAACAGCTGTGATAAGGAAGATATACAAGGAAAATACAGGACAAGATGAAAGGGTTTGAATAGCAAACACATACGATTGTGAGAGATCAAATGGGATATATGGTCATATGATGGAAGAGGTAAGGGAAGGGAAATAGTTGGAAGAGAACAAGATGACTGCAATATGAAGAGGAATGAGATAATTATGGAAAGAAGGGCATCTTCTTGTATGAGATAGTACAGTTCTAGAGTTAAGAAAAAATATAATTAAGATTAAACTTAAGTGCAAGCTCAGTGTTAATTTAAGCAAATATCTGACACTGAGACAAGGTCTATGATATTATGACAACTGATAAATTCTCTCCATGCAACATAAATTGTTGGAAGGTGATATACGATATTTCTGTAATAACATTAACCCCTCAGAACATGATGACATGTTTGTTGTCATGTGGGTGTGGCTGTGACTATACTCATTGATGCTTTTGGCATCATTAAAGCATAAAAACTTTCATCAGAGGAAAAGTTTTTGGCCGATCAGCATCATTTTTGGAGGCGGTGTCATAGCTTCCCTGCTCCTTGTCCAAAGTAATGAGTTGGCAACTGTAGGTCCTGATACCAGCAAGAGAGCAGCCAGGTTATTCAGTGCCAAATGAGCTGTGAGTGGGGAAGGTACTGCGAGGTTCTGTCCCTTTAAATTTCCACTCTTACCCCTGTCCCGGCCGTGCAACATATTTCACTATATCAGTAGTGCTTGTGTATAGTGTTTGGGCACTGTTGTGATTAGATTTGGTGTTTGCAATAGGAAATTTGGTGTTTGTGAAGCAATCCTGGTCATTTTCAGCCGTTGGCCCAACGAAGATTGTGCTACTGTTTCTAATCAACTACACTGCCTCTACCCTGCACCAAATGTGAGTATTCAGCTATGAAAATAGTGACAGTGAATCATGTGAATATAGTGTGCATATCTAGTGTACAAAGAATTGGTGAAATACGTGCAGTAGCTTACAGGAAGGCAGGAAACCGCCCTACGGTCATGACATGGCGTGAGTACACCGTAGTTTTTTGCATTTTCCTCGAAAATTATGAGGCCTAGGATCACCTTTGTGGGCTCAAATGAAAGCCAATGAAATTCTGCTTAGGATAAAATAAAAACATAACAGTGGCGAGAAAAGTTTTTGGCCAGAGCTCCCCGAAAAAAAAAAAAAGTGTTGTCTGTCGGAAATGGGTTTTACTTTCTCGCTTATTACTCGAACACCATACCTCATATCAAACTGGGATCTCCGGCATTCGAAAGCTAATAAATTTCTCTTTCTAATGATGGTATAAAATTCTGAGATTGATTAGTAACAATTGACTTATAATGTTGGGAAGTGAGATGTATGCTTCTGAATATCTATTCACACGGCTCTAATGTACTTACTGTATAGTGTTTTTTTTTTTTTTTGCTTATCGTGTAGAACAAACATCGATGAATAGGAATATGTGGGTTTTGTGGCAAAATAAATATGTTTGGGTGGTGAAAATCAGCCTAGAATACACATTTTTGGAGCACACAGTGGGTGGGGGGAGGGGAGAAAAGCTTGTGCATCATGTTCCACAAAACTAATTAACTTACTCATGCTGGAAAGGGTTAATCTTATAATTTCGCTAGGACATTCAAAACTTTGTATAACTGCATACCCATTTCATATATGTAAGAACACTATCTGATAAAAGGGACGTAATGATATATGTAATGATACGACCTAGTAACAGAAATGCAATGATATATGTAATGATGTGACCTAGTAACAGAGATGTAACAATATATGTACAATATTACCTAGTAACATAGATGTAATAATATATGTAATATTAAATCTAGTACCAGAGTCAACGGCCATACCACGTTGAGTACACCGCTTCCCGTTCGATCAGCGAAGTTAAGCAACGTTGGGTCTGGTTAGTACTTGGATGGGTGACCGCCGGGGAACACCAGATGCTGTTGGCATCCCTACGTCAAGTGGGGTTGGTGGAGGATTAGTGCCCCTCCCTGTAAAACAACTAACTCTAAGCCCTTGGCCACCCTGTCTGGGATACATGGCGTCTGGCAATGAATGAATGAAAAAACATAGATGTAATAATATATGTAATATTAAATCTAGTACCAGAGTTGTAATTATATATGTAACAGTACTACTCATCACCCGGAGAAGAACCAAGGATAGCTTGTGCCAGCGAGGCTGTCTACTCTCTCCACAACATCTTACTTACAAAAGGAATCTGGATTAATGTTCAGATCAGCAAAGTGGTCATAAATCAGCTAAGTGGTTCTGACAGGTGGAGGAACAGACACCAAAAACAGTTGGGTAAGTTGCTGAGTGAAGCTTTCGACTACTCATTGACGGGCAGAGTAGATGATGAAGGGGTGGCAAGGCCAGAAGGGGGAAAAGGAGAAGAAGATGCACAATTTTCTTGAATTTCCTTCCATTCGAAGTACCTGTGAGTGTCTATAAGATTGTCTACATGAACGCACTTAATCTCAAATGGCAAGTCTATAATTTCAAATTTGTTACTGTTTGAGATACCACGCAGTGTGGGGCTGTAAATTTATTACCTAATTTAGAACTACGTGTATATGAACGAGCAAATACTAAATCCCCAGTGTTAATGTTGATATGTGGTGCAGACTTATGCTAGCAATGTATCATATCTTCCTTAGATAAGGTCGGACTAGCCTTTTGTATTAAACTGGTGTATTTTCTGGAAATCTGGCATTTTCACTTTCACATAATCATCCACATAGTGTGGACTAGGTTTCGATAATAGCTCTGAATAGGGCTTTTTTTTTTTTTTTTTCGAATCCATGTAAGACAAAGAATGAAGTTTCACCAATGGATTTATTGATGGAACTATTGATTGAGGCCACCACTTGGGGTATCCGCTTATCCCAACCGCTGCACTGAGAACTTAATTACCTCAAGCACTCCAGCGCCTTATGGTTTTGCCTATCGGCAAGGCCATTGGAAGCTGGATGGTTGGGTATGACATTACATTTACTGATGCCCTACTATTTAGAAATCTCAACAAGAAGACTGTCGTCAAGCACTGAGCCATTATCCATAACACAGGCATAAACTGATTTTTTTTTAATTATTATTATTTCATGTGATTTTTATATATTTTTGGGTGCTGAATTCAAAAATGAAATCCATTTTCCTCCATCTCGTATCATTTTTTCCATAAAACTTTTTTTTTGTTTTCAGTTATATTTTTCTTATCATTTGGCACTATGTAATTATTTATATAAGGATATTTTAGTCTATCTATCTATAGCCCGACGCCCTAATCCCGCAAAGGGTGGCCGCAGACAAACCACCTCCAAGTCGCTCTGCCACCCACCATTTGACTAACCTCCCGCCAACTTACTCCCCCCTCTCTCATATATGTCTCAACTCCATCCCTCCACCTCATCCTCGGTCTACCCCTCCATCTCCCTCCCTCCACCTCACCTACATACACCCTCTTAGTCAGTCTTTCATTCTCCATTCTCTCCACATGTCCAAACCACCTCAGTGTATTTCTCCTAATCATCTCAACCACATTCACATTCACCCCACAACGTTCTTTCACTTCTTCATTCGTCAACCTGTCCCTCCATGTCACTCCACATGCTCCTCTCAAGTAGCTCATTTCCACTGCTCTCACTCTTGACTTGTTCCCCTCTTGCAAGGTCCATGCCTCGCTTCCACACGTCAGGGTAGGGATCACAATACTATCATGCAGTGACTTCTTAACTTCCATACTCATCTCCCTATTTCTCATCACTGCTTTCAGTGAACCAACAACCTTCCTTCCCTGCTGTACCCTTTCATGCACTTCATCCCCCAAGGTTCCATCCTTACTCATCACACTACCCAAGTACTTGAATGCACTCACATTCTCCATATCCTCACCATCCAACCTCACCGTGCATTCTGTGACTTCATTCCTCTCAAACACCATAACTTTACTCTTGTTTACATTAACTTTCAGATTCCTCTTCCTACACACTGTCCCAAATTCATTCACCAAACCTTGCAACTCCCATTCATTTTCACTCAACAATACTGTATCATCAGCAAACAACAACACCGGAATCTTCCAAATCTCACCCTCATTCATTAGAGCCAGCCCCACATCCACTGCCCTACCTTGCACCTCCTTTACAACCGCATCCATATATATATAAAACAGCCATGGAGACATCACACAACCCTGTTTCAGTCCCACACTGAGATCAAAGAACTCATTCAGCTCACCATCCACTCGCACCGTAACCCTAGCTCCTTCTTACATACTCTTCACAGCACTCAACAATTTCCCCTCCACTCCATATATTCTCAATACCTTCCACATACCTTGTGTATCTATTCTGTCATAAGCTTCCTCCAAGTCCATGAATGCAGCATATACTTTCTTTCCCTTCTCTAGATTCTTCTCCACTAAACATCTTAGAACAAATATCTGATCTACACACCCTTTTCCCTTCCTAAATCCCCCTTGTTCCTTTCCAACTAGCTCCTCTGTTATCTGCCTAACCCTATCAATGAGTATTCTACCATATCTTTTTCTAGTCATACTAAGAAGGCAGATACCCCTATGGTTACCACATACTTCGCTCTCCCCCTATCCTTTGTATAAAGGAACCATATATCCTTGATTTCCAGTCCTCTGGAACCCTTCCCTCTTCCCAAGCCAATCTACATAACTTCCATATCCACTCCACTACAATCTCACCCCCATACCTCCGCATTTCACCACACACTCCATCAATTCCTTGGGCCTTTCCCATCTTGATCTTCTTCATTGCTTCCACTATTTCCGCCCTACTGATCTCTTTCTCCCTCCTCTCATCTCTCCTTCTCCCAGCCATTCCCCAACCACTTATATTCGCACTGCTGTCACTCTCTACATTCAATAAATCCTCAAAGTGCTCCTTCCATCTCCTCAATTTCTCTCTCCTCTTCACCAACAATCAATTCTTCCTATCTTTCACTCCCTTACTAGTTCCCCTCTCACACTGCCTTACTTTCTTTACCTCCTTCCAAAACAATTTCTTACTCTCCCTCCATTTCACACTCAGATGCCTCCCAAGTTATTCATCCACTTTCTTCTTACTCTCCTTCACCAGTCTCTTCACCTCTCTTCTCCTGCTCACATATACCTCTTTCTTCTCTCTCTCATCTTCTCCCCTACCTCTACTGTCTAGCCATTCACTATATCCCTTCTTCTTTTGTTCCACAGCCTCGTTTCCCCTCATCATGCCATCATGCTGTCCCTTGCACACCCCTGCATCTCCTCCTCACTCCACAAACCAACTCACACGCTGCGCCTATCTCTTCCGTGAATATCTCACATACGTCTTCCACCCCTTCTATCTGCTCTAACTCATACCTTCCCAATCTTTCTTCCACTATGCTCTTATACTCTGCCATTCTCGCACTGTCTTGCAGTACAATGATAATATATTTGAAATTAGTATTTTCTATTATTAATATCCATGTTAAAACAACGCAGTTATTTTATTTGATAATAAGACAGAATATACCAGGAACATAAAACAGTGATAAGTCATACCAGTATTGGAGTGCAGGAAACATAATGTCTCATTGTGACTCAGCTGACCAGTGTGCCTGTAAATTACGTTCAGTGGAGTGTTTCCTTATTTATCACAATGATATTTATTGAAAACAGTGGTGTTTCATTGAAGAAGTAGTGATGTTTTTTGAGTTTTTTTTTTTTTTCCAGAGAAATACAAAATTTGTTGTGCTGTTAACGATCATGTTATGGCATCTATAAGTTATGTGAACAGTCTTGATGTTTTTTGCTAATCCTGTGGAAATTTTTTAGTGAAAAAACAAACAGAACATAACAGATACTGTTATAAAGCTTATAGTGCTTACTTTGGAATAAAACTTGATGACCAGGGTATAAAGTGGGCCCCTCACAGTCTTTGCTTTGTGTTGAGGAACAAAGATAATGGATAAGATTTAATATGAAGGTTCTTGCGTTTGGTATTCCTGTGATATGAAGGGAACCCCCAAATCAGTAATGATTGCTATTTTTATTCCTGTAGAATTCAAGGATACAACAACAACAACAAAAATCAGAAACAAACTGTTCTAATCTTCCATCAACAATAAGACCCGTACCACATGAACCTGATCTACCAATCCCTGCTTCACCTGATAGGATTGATCATGTAGAAACTTACCCAGAGGAAAAAAGTGCTACAGTAGATGATGAATTTGTACCAAGTTGTTCAAGGAATGTTCCACAGCCATTCTCTCAGGATGAAGTTAATGGTTTAGTAAGAGACCTCGGTCTCCCCAATGATGCTGCGGAGCTTCTGGGGTCCCGATTAAAAGATAAAAACTTTATACGTCCAGACTCAACATTCTTTTGGTTCCATATTTCAAAAAAGATGGATCCTTCGGTTATTGCACTGACGCAAGTGGCCTAGTGCAGAAACTTGGCTAAAAATTAATGCAGAAGAATGGAGACCATTTACACATTCATCTAAAAGAATCCTATAAGTGGTACTTCTTCATAATGGTAATACCTATGCACACATTTGTGTTGTTCACTCTGTGCATAAAAAAGAAACGTACCAGAATTTGGCAAATCTTCTCCAGGAACTCAACTACAATGAACATCGTTGGTTCATTCTTGGGGACCTTAAAATTCTGTACATCTTACTGGGTCTGCGGTCAGGGAATACAAAATTTCCATGTTTTCTCCGTGAGTGGGACAGCAGAGTCAAGAATTTACACTGGGTGCAGAAGGAATGGCCAAATAGAAAAAAATTACAGCTTGGTGCCAAAAACATCTTCAGACCTAGCTTTGTGAATCCAGATAAAGTGCTGCCACCACTGCTTCATATTAAAATTGAGTTAATGAAGCAGTCTGCCAATGCTCTATCAAACGATGGAGCCTGTTTTATGTATTTGTGCCAAAAGTTTCCTGGTGTATTTACTGGACCTGATATTATAAAACTGATTTCTGATGCAGAATTGATGGTGGGATGAACTACCTGGAATGAGAGTCTAGGGAATCATTCAAAGAAGTAATTTCTAAGTTCTTAGGTATCAATAAGGATCCAAATTACAAAGAAATTGTGACAAATTTATTGGTCAAGGTTAAGTTGGGTTGAAAGATGAGTTTCAAAGTTCACTTTTTGGATTAGCATTTGGATAATTTTCCCTGATAATCTTGGAGAGTTGAGTGAAGAACAGGGTGAAAGATTCCATCAGGATATGAAGGACATGGAAAGAAGGTTACCAGGGATGCTGGAATGTCAGTATGATGGCGGACTAAAGCTGAATGATTAATAGGGATGCACAAGAAAATGTGTACAAACAACTGGTCACGAAACAGTTCTGGAAAAGAAAATGAAGTTATAAAGACTAGTGAAGTTATATACGAGTCATGGAATATATAGTGTTTCCTTTATGCATATGTTCAGAAAAAATTACAATGACTAAATTATCATTTTCAATTGATTTAGAAAAATATTGTATAGATCAATTGAAATATAAAATATGATTAATTTTTAACTAGACGTGAGAGTTTTGAGAGGGGAGGGTGGAAGTATGTCTGACAACTGCTTGGTGGAGGTAAAGCTGAGAGTAAGTATAGGGTGGGTGAGAGCTAGAAGGTAGATGTGGCAAGGAGGTTTTCAAAGTGAGTTGCATAAAAGAGAGAAAATGATAGTTATCAGTAGTTGAAGGATGAGTGGAAAGCATTGAAAGATCAGGAAAATGGCAGTGTGGAGGAGGAATGGCAGTTGTTTAAGAGTGCTGTGGTGGGGCATGTGGAAGAGGTGTGTGGTGTGAGACGAGTGCGTGGTGGTTTAAGAAAGGGAAGTGGATGGCAGTGCAAAAAAGTAAGCATGGCTGTAGTTGAGAAGAGTCGTGAATATGGAGTGTGGCTGCAGAGGAAGGATTTGGTGTCATATGAGAGATATAAGGAAATTATGAATAGGGCAAGAATGGCTGTGTGTGATGCTAAAGTGGCAACAGATGAGAGGTGGGGTAGGCGGTTGACTGAAATTTTTCAACAGAATAAGAAAATGTTTTGGACGGAGGTGATAAGGGTGCAAAAGGGAAAGTCTGGGAAGCTAGAGTGAGTGAAGGCAGAGGATGGAGGGAGGTTAACTGAGATGGATGCAGTAAGGATGAGAGGGTTGGAGTATTTTGAAAGACTGTTAATGTAGAGGACGAAATGGAAGCTGAGACTGGCAGATGGAAGGGTGCAAAAAAAAAAAAATGTGTTGGGAGAATTGAATGATTCTTTGATCACTATGGAGGAAGTGCAGGAAGCAGTAGAGGAGGTGAAAGCAGGGAAAGCTGCAGGTATGGATGGGTGTGTTGTCGAATGCCTGAAAGGTACTGTTGAGTGGTTAGTAAGATTGCTGAATGTGTGTTTTGTGAGCAGTATGGTGTTGATTGACTGGACAACTGCTTGGTGTAGTTCCACTGTGAAAAGGTAAGGGTGATAAATGTGAATGTACTAGCTTTATCAGTAAAAGTCTGTTGAGTGTTGTAGGTTAGGTGGATGGTAGAGTGTTAATTATGAGACACAGAGAGGGTACAAAGCTAGTGATTGGTGATGAGTAGTGTGTGGCTTTAGAAGAGGGAGGGGATGCGAGGATCAAGCGTTTGCTGTGAGATTGGTGTGTGAAAAGTATTTAGGGAAAGGCAAGGATGTGTTTTGGGCGTCCATGGATTTAGAGAAAGTGTATGATAGAATTGATAGAGAGGCTTTATGGACTGTTTTGAGATTGTATGGACTTTATGGTAGGTTGTTAAAAGGAGTGAAAAGTTTTTATTCAAATAGTAGAGCATGTGTAAGAGTGGGAAATACTGTGAGTGATTGGTTTCCCGTGAGAGTGGGGCTGCGGCAGGGATGTGTGATGTCGCCTTGGTTGTTTAATATTTATCTGGATGGTGTTGTAAGAGAGGTGAATGCGAGAGTGTTAGGTGGAGGTTTGAGTCTGGTGAATGCGGGTGATAGAGAATGGAATCTGAATCAGCTGCTGTTTGTGAATGATACTGCACTGGTGGCTGATTCAGAGGAGTGATTGAGACAGTTGGTGGAGGAGTTTGGAAGGGTGTGTGAACGGAGGAAATCGAGAGCAAATGAGAATAAGAGTGATGTGATGAAGTGTATGAGGTTGGTAGATGGAAGGAGGATGAATATAGTTATGTATGGTGAGTTGCTTGAGGAAGTAGAGTGTTTTAAGCATTTAGGGTTACATGTTGCTGTGGATGGAAGAGTAGATGTAGAAGTGAAGTGTAGAATGAATGAAGTAGGAAAGGTGCTGGAAGGAATGATAAGTGTTTAGATGTCACTCAATCAGAATGCATGTACGGAGAAGGCTGTATGAGGGTATAATGGTACCGATTGTGTTATGTGGGGCTGAAACATGTAATTATGGGTGTAGCAGAGAGGAAAATTATGAACGTAATAGAGATGAGATGTCTAAGGAGTATGTCTGGAGTGATGCATATGGATCGAGTGAGAAATGATGAAGTGCAAAGGAGAACTGGAATTATTAGGGAGATGGCTGCTTGAGTTGAGCAGCGAGTGTTGTGATGGTTTGGGCATATGGAGAGAATGGATAGAAAGCGATTGGTGAAAATGATTGCTGGATCGGATGTGAGAGGTGTAAAGCTGAGAGGAAGACAAAGAATAGAATGGATGACCAGTGTGAAGACAGTGTTAGATGCGAGAGATGTCTGTTGAGCAAGGAAGAGTGGTTGTGCATGATAGGAATGACTGGAGAGAAATTGTGAATGAATGAATGGCAATACAGCCCTGAGGTGATATTCTCCCACAATAAGTCTTATCAGTTGATCAGGTCAGATGCAGGTAAGGGGATGAGTCCATTATGATGTGGCATGGATAAACCAGCTCTGGTGTCAGGCCCTATCGTGGATGTCATTGATTGCACTGTGCAGTTGACCTTCGTGCGGTGTGGTGCGGTGAGGATCTGTCCCTTCTCCTCTTGGAGCTATGATATGAAAAAATGTGTGTGTGTGGATGAGTCCAATGGGAGTGTGTCATCCTGTCACTGCTGCCTCCCTTAGTTTCAGGAAGCAGCCTAGGTAAAAAGATAGATAGATATTTTTGTTTATTATTTTAAATTTTGTACTAAAATGTGATATGGTGGAATCATTCTAAATGTATTTTTTATTGTGTTCATAAGTGCAGTCAAAAATAACTACTCAGAATTAAAGCAATTTTTAATTAATTTTGCAGACCAGTCTAATAACAGTGGATGGTGTAGTGAATGGACAAATGATGTGATCTTGTCTTGGAGAGCTATGAGGAAACAGTAACGTGAGAAATTATCAACTGTGACAAACAAAATTAATCACCTGCACCAGACTCAATAAGTGGGAATCTAAGCAGTCCAATAAAAAACATTTTCCATGGACGTGATAGAACTGGATAATGCAAAAGTGGATCAGGTAATCGGCTGACCCTTTATGAGGATTACTGGCAGCACAGGAATCACAGTGAACATTGATGCCCTTATGCATGGCACACTAATAAAATGGTAGACGAGCTTGTCTCAAACATTAATCTTTTCCAAGATAGGATGCATGAGGTGTGCTGTGGATGAGGCAGAGTAGTGCAGATAATTAACAGGTGGGAACAACAAGTTGGCTTACTTCTCTATTAGGTACATTCCTACCGGTAAGGGATGTCTTCCTATACAAAATATAATTGTCTAACATGGGGACATCTAATGACAGTGGCTGAGTAAGTAAGGTCGAAGTGTCTCTCGATTCTAGGACGTATATAAACTTAGACCACAGACAGCCCGTGCACTCACAATTATAAATAACATCTGAGGTTAGAGTGGTGTAAGGAACTTCAGATGGTTAATATGGTGAGACTGCTGTTGTTACATGACGTGAAAGAGTATCTGCAACTACTTTTAATTTACTAGGTACGTATTCAAAAGTCGGGTTGAAGTCTTGGGTAATAGTTATCCATTGTGCTAGATGTCTGGTAAAATTTCCTCATTTGAATAAATCACAAAGTGGGAGATGATCTGTTTAAATATTCCCTGGGTACCCGTTGATTATGTCTCTGAAATGTTTGAGAGACCATACAACTGCTAAACCCTCCCATTCAGTCAGGTCGGTGTTCCATATTCAAGTTCATCTTCTAGAACGGCCCCGATCACCACGATCTTACCCTCGAGGTATGAATTTGGTGAAATGCCACGATCATACCTCAAACGGTAGGCCTACATGGCCATTTCACGACACAGACACGTTAGTGCTAAGACACACAAAGACATTGCAGTGACATCCCATGACACCCTATAGAAGCATCACATTATCCTGATGACACACTATGATCATTCTTCAGTTAAAAAATAATGATCACTTTGACTCCATGTCACGCCAAGACATCGCCACGTAGCGTGCCGTATGTTGTCGTAGCGCGACTTAGCTATAACTTTGCCTGTCGTAGGTATAATTTCGTGTTTCGTAACGGGTCTTCGGGTACCGATCCCAAGTTATTGCTATGACACGTCAGATGACAAACTACGACAACCTACAACTAGTAAGGATACGCTAAGACACGCCAGGTTACAGCTAAGACAAATGACGTTACCCATGTCATGTTCTCCTTCTTGTCGGCACCCGCGCCGACAATTTTTGAACATTCCAAAAATTGTTGTAGCGTGCCAAGAACCGTGAAGAATGACCAAGTTCTCCACGTCAGCGCTACATTGTCGTTAAGTCACGCCACGTTACTCATGACGACATGCCGCGACACACGAAGATATGAAGATCGTGGCGTATTGTGGGAAAGTTCCTGACAGTGGGACACAGGCTTATCACTGTAGTTATGTTCAGCAGCACTGAGGGCATGTCTAGCATACGCTATTTCACGTTTTCTATCTGCATTATCAATTTGCATCAATACCACACCTAGACCTACCCCAGATGTGTCTGTACAAAGATGAAAATGTTTCTTGTAACCAGGGAATGCCAGGACTTGGGGATTAATAAGTGCTGTCTTTAATATTTCAAATAGATGAGACTGGTCATTACTCCAAACTAAATGTTCATTTTTCTTAAGTAATTTAGTAAGAGGAGCAGCAGTCTGTGCATAACCTTGAGTGAGTCTCGGATAGTAGCCACTCAATCCACGGAAACTCCTTACATCATCGGTACTGATAAGTTCTGGGAAGTTAGAAGCTGCCTTAATTTTCTCGTCTGAGGTTTGAAGAACTCTTTCCGCATCAACCACATGTCCAAGAAATTTAATTTTCTTATGTGGATAGTTCCATTAACTGAGATTAACCTTTCGACCTGCCATTTGGAGGTGGGCAAACACTTGCTGTAGTTTGACAAAACGTTCAGGCATTGAATTGCTCACTACAGTGATGTCACTAATATGCAAAAAGAGAATGGCCTATCATACCAGTGAATACAGGATGGATAAGCCTCAAGAATATTAATGGAGCATGTCAAAGACCAAAGGGAAGTCTTTTGAAATGCTAGTGGTCAGAAGGGGTACTGAATGCAGTTATGGGGCATGACAACTCTTTCATTTCTACTTGCCAGTGGCCAATAGGTAAGTTAAAAGAGGTAAGCACAACGTTATTCTTGCCACGTGATTCCAGTAAATCTGTGGAGACTGGTAATGGGAAGCGATCGCATACAGAGACAGAGTTTATTTTACGATGGTCAACTACTGGTCTAAATTCACCTTCTTTCTTGGGGACTAGGAGAAGTGGACTATTCCATGGACTGATTGAGTGTTCAATGATGTCCAGTTTTAGCATATCCTGTATTATTTCGTCAGTAAATTTTCGTAAGCTATGGGGTAATCTATATGCCGGGATATAAACTGGTTGAGTACCGGGAATGCATTCAACAGTGCGCTTAATTGTACTTGTCCTGCCCACAGGTTTACCAGGTAAGGCCACAACATCTCAATAGGTCTGCAAAAGATTAATTGATTGATCTTTACATTGAGAGATGTCGCCCGGATTTACTTGAGAGGTAAGACCAGCTGAAGGAGTCGTAGAAGAAGCTGTAGTTTTCGGCATGTACACCAGGTATTATTTCATCATCCTTAGAAGTTACAGAAAATGGTATGTCCTGGCACAAGTTTGCGGCCGATGGATACACCAGAAAATCGCCAGTCTTTATACTACTTTTAAATTTTAGTGGGGTATTTGTTACGTTTAATAAGTAAAGATAACACAATTATCACATTGCTGACTCATACTTTAAACCATTCACGCAACACGTCTCCTTCTCTCGCACCTACAACACTGACAGAGACTTCCATGAATTCATGCGTCAACAAAAGTGTGCGCCATACTGTCGCTGCTCCTTTCATATCTGCGTGTTGCAAAATGTCATTCGGCATATTTGTGATAGTTAAATGAGACGTAGTCAACCATTGTGTCACAGTTAGAAGGGGGTCTCATGAGATACTAGTACTGATTTATTCCCATTACTCTCTACTGGTGGTTGTGGAACTACGGAAGACTGTGATCAGATTTACCCATGAAAGGATAGGGTGTGGGCAATCCATGCCCGATACATAAAGTCCCTTTACTGTAATACGACCACAAGCATGGATCAGTTCACTGCAGTGTTGGGCCATGGTGTCAATACCAATCAAAACACCTGCAGGATACCGGAGTTTGTTTGTGACACAAAACTCATCTTTGAAGGGTTTTAATATGTCATCGAGTCGGATCTCAAGAGTTACCTTGCCCTTGACATAAAATCCAGAGCCATCAACACCACAGAGACAAATGTCAGGTGGCTCAAGGATCCAACCCCGTTTGATCCTTCCTTTAATTCTGTTTCGGGAGGACTCAGATATTAAGTTCACCATAGACCCACAGTCCATAAAAATGATGTAGAGATTCCTTCACAATTACCTCGAATAACTAAACGTAGGTGAGTCAGAGGGCCATTTTGACGAACTGAGAGAGAGAACTTTGTGTCGTTATGAAGGATCCTGTAGGTTCTGGTGTGGGTTTTCCCCCGAGTGTGTATTGGCAAGGGCACGGCGTTTGCTGGCAGAATGATAATGGCATCTATGGTGAGTACAGTACATATTCCTGAATGGTCATGAAGGTGAGCTACTATCACTCCTGTGCCCTCGTTCATCTGCATGACCTGTTCATTTACAAGACCAACAAACTGTCTTAATTCCGCTTGTGGATCTGGCAAGGTCATGAAAGAGACTGCTTTGCGAAGCAGGTTTTGCACGTTACATGGATGGTGAACTTGGCGTGATGTTTTCTCTGTTGGGTAGGCGTAAACTCATCCTTGACTTTGTGACTGCAAGGACTGTGGTGCCGCTCTGGTGACTGGTTGAACGGTGGGTATTGTTTGAGAAGGTATTATACCGGGTTTCACTTCTATCTGTACAAGTAGCATGGTTATGTCATCCCTTGGAGAAGACTGAATCTCTAACGCTGCGTCTAATTCATCCTTACTAAGATGAATTAAGAGTCTGAGATATCCAAATAATGTCGTTACATTATTCACCATTAAAGTTGTTTTTTTCCCTATCATCAGTTTCCGTCCACGGACTGATTCGTAATGCCTCTAAGATTTCAATTTCTGTTGCTGCATACTCCGTTGCCACACAGACCATGACCTACTTTCACCAGCTCCTAACTCGTGATCTATTTTTTCCTTACTGCACACCTGTACAGTTTTGTGATATCTTGAACGGTAGCGAAGTTATCGTGCTAACAGACACACACAGACAGACATACAGACAAATTGAAGATAATGCCAGCTTCGTTATCAATTATGAAAAAAAAAAAAGTAGTGTTAAATTTCAAGGGAGGACACACAATATATTTAAAGGGACAGCAGACTGACAGTTGTTTGGGTCCGAATTTCGTTTATAAATATGAATGGATTATCGTATTATGATAATCTTATTGGCACATGTATCTATTATACAGAAGTTTTATCAACCAACAGAAATATTACAATGATATGAATCGTCCCATACCGCTGAGTGAGGAAGATCGCTCACAGGGAGACCTGACCTACTCGACTGACCTCTATGCTCGCTGGCCCTTAGCTTGAAAGCTCGTATTGTGCCTCCAATATACCCTGTATGACAAGTAGGGTTTTGTATTCATAAAGGATCGACGAACTGAGGGTGGTCTGTAGTCGGTCTTTGCAGTGAAAATATGACACTCTTTAAATCATTCTTATGAACAAACCAGACCTTTATTTGACGATGGAAAATAGGAAATTTATCTTTGAGTGCCCTCTACACAGTACTAAGAGCGAAAGCAAAATTTCGTCCTTGCTCAATGTATATACAAGTTACTTTGGATTGTAAATTTTGGCTAAGAAATTTTTAACACATCAAATAGAACAGTACTGAATCCATTATTAGCCAAAAAAAAAAAAATCAATAATGTAATCTCCTTATAGAATAGGTTGTAGCTAAAAGTTAGGTAATAAGCTCTATACAAAAGGGTTGCAATGGACAATAACTGAAAGAAAAAAAAAAACGATACCTACACCCAAGAAAACGGTCTTCCGATATACAGACATAACCAGAGTGCCACTTAACTTCTGTATTAATAAATCGAGAACGGGGAGTTTACCGATAGCTTCAGATTCCATGGTATTTTTATGTTCTGGTGTTGTTTATTTAGTTAGTTCAGGGAGAGTTGAACATGGCTTTCATCTTGAAACATAAGTAGGGTGTCATCCACATATCTACTTTAAAGGATGAGTTTAAAACATACAGGATGATTATCCATCCATTTCTTCTCCCAAAAGCAGACATAAACAGTAGCCATAGTGGGACCCAGAGGTGAACCCATAGCCACACCGTCTATCTGTTTATACATCTCATTATTGATTAAAAATGACAGTCCTTAACACAAACATAAATCAAGTTCTTAAATATTATTTTTACTCATACCCATTAATTTTTTCACATCATTAAAAAAATAAATAAAAACAATTGTATTGTTTCATTCAAGGGAACATTAGTAAACAATGAGGTTACATGAAAACTACACATGTAGGAGGAGGTTTGTAGTCTGAACCCAGAGAGTGAATCAATGAGCTCATATGAATTTTTAACTGTATACTCGTTGGTTGTCAATTCGGAAAGGATGGGTAATAAAAACTCAGATAATATAAAGGAGTCAGTTTTAAATGCAGCCATGACTGATCAAAGAGGTATGGATTGTTTGTGAACTTTAGGTAATCCATACAGAATGGCTGGTGATTAGCCATTAGGTTCATAGATGTTGATGCTTCTTCTGATCTAGTTCCTGTTTTAACCATGGATTTTATTAACCTGTTTACTTTATCCTCTATTTTCATGTCCAGTTTTATAAGGTCAGCGCGAATGACTTTAATGAAATTAATAGAATCCTGCAAATTATCATCCATTTTCACTATACAATCAACTTTATTAAGCAACACAACCCCTTTTCCCTTTTCTGGACTACAGACAACCAACTCCTCATTTTTATCATGTCTTTCAAAATACTAAGATCTTTTTGTGTGAAAATAGGTGAACAGACTTTGCAACTTTTAAATCCGTAGTATTCTTTACATGCAATATTGTGAACTCTTTGAATAACTGGACTGAAGCCATATCCTTCAGCGTGCTTACATCCTCTAAGTATTTGTATCATACTCTCAAAAGCAGTGATATACTTATAAAAGTAAGGCTTAAACACAGGTAGTTAATTTCTACACTGAAAGATAACAAAACGGACTCATGACTAGATAATTCTACGCTAGAGTAATTAAACATAGGATAACTTTATGGAGATCACATGTTTTTAGCTCAGATTTAGCCCCAAGACGAAATAACATCCTTCCATAAACCTTACTAATAGTTTTACGTAATACATTTACTTTTCTTTTAACAAAAGACTTTAAACAGCAGAAATCAAAACGTGGCACCATGAAACTTAAGGATTAGCATGACTGAGCGAATAAAAGTATAAGGTCTCGAAGTTCTTTATTTCTTCTCTCAGTGTTAAGTAATTTAGTTTACCAAGATTTATACAGTTCTGAGTTACAAAAGTTTTCTGGTATAGCATGAAACTAAGAAAGCTGAGAAATACATTGTAAGTCTTGCAACATAAAAGGAAATGACAGTCAAGGTTTCTTGTTTCCAGTTTGGTTGACAGTAGTTCGTACTTTCGGAACCCGTGGAGTATAGAGGGTCCATATCTGTTTTGAAGAATTATTGAGACGGGCCTGTCCTGAGGGAACCCCAATCTTGAGGAAAGGGAATACCAGTGTTGCAACAAATAGTATCTTTATAATGTCCAGCTTACAAAAGTGTTTTGAACTTTTACACAGACGCTATAAAAACATTAGAAAAACAAGCATAAAGATAGCTTATAAAATTTAAGGTAGAGGGATGGCAATAAACCAGAAGTCATCAGAACAAGGTCGATCCACTAAAACCAAGTGTAATTCCATCATTGTATATTGCTTTTTTAATTGTCATTTTTTTTTTTTACTGCATGGTTGATTAATATATAATGGCACCCCCAAACGTGTCGAGATATGTATATACAAACACACACACATATATATATCTATATCTATATCTATCTATCTATCTATCTATCTATATATCTATCTATCTATCTATATATATATATATATATATATATATATATGATCCACCTGGTGAACAACCCTACATCTTTTCTATCCTTAATGACCTAGAGCAGCTTGTACAGCATCCTACCCTTATCCCAGACCACCTTGGAGAGAGCTCCAACATACTTGACCTCTTCCTTATAACTAATCCTTCTGCTTACACTGTTAATCTTTTCTCTCCGTTGGCCTCCTCCGATCACAACCTTTTCACCTTAACCTGTCCTATCACTCCGGTACGGCCTGTGGACCCTCCAGGGAAATGTCGTCTGTGGCATTTTGTAGCCGCAGATTGGGAGGCCCTCAGGTAGTACTTCTTTGATTTTTCCTGGAATGATTATTACTTCCATGGCCGGGAGCCATCTGAGTGTGCCTTGCGCATTACAGAGGTTATTCTTTCGGGCATGGAAGTATACATTCCTTTCTCATATCCTTTGACTAACGCAAGAAAGCCTTGGTTTAATCACACTTGTTTTAATGCTGTCCGCAACAAGGAGGGGGCCTACAAAAGGTACCGGAGCCAACCCCCCCCTGAATCACATTTTTTTTTATGTTTCTGCCTGGAATCGTGCTAAGTCTGTTCTTCGTTCTGCTAAAAATAATTTCATCCATACTAAATGCTCTCAGCTCTCCAACTCGAATTCTTCCCGCTCCTTCTGGCACCTTGCCAAAAACCTTTATAACAACTTTACTTCATCATCCTTCCCTCCTCTTGTCTACTCTAATGGTTTGTAGCTATTTCTTCTACTGATAAAACAGATCTCTTCGCACAGACTTTCTCCTCCAAATTCCACCTTAGACGATTCCGGTGTTGTTACTCCATCACTTCCTGCCTCTGACTTCCTCATGGCTGATATTAAAATGTCTTCAGCTGATGTTTTTACTGCCATCACTGGACTCAATACTAACAAGGCATATGGGCCTGATGGAATCCCTCCAGTTGTTCTCAAGAACTGTACTTCTGTGCTTACACCCTGCCTAGGCAAAGTCTTTCGTCTTTGTCTCTCAACTTGTACCTTTCATTCTTGCTGGAAGTTTGCTCCCATTCAGCCAGTCCCAAAGAAGGGTGCCCACTCCCAACCCTCCAACTATCGTCCAATTGCTTTAACGTCCTGTATTTCAAAAGTTTTCGAGTCAATTCTCAATAGAAAAATATTAAGGCATCTTTCCTATCACAACCTTCTTTCTGATCGTCAGTACGGGTTCCGTCAGAGACGCTCCACTGGCGATCCTCTCACCTACTTTCAGACTCCTGGTCATCCTCGGTTCGGGACTTTGGCTAAAGCTTTGCCATTGCACTTGACATCTCAAAGGCTTTCGATCGACTCTGGCATAAATCTTTAATTTCCAAACTGCCCTTTTACGGTTTCTATCCTTCTATCTGTGCCTTCATCGCTAGCTTCCTTTCTGGTCGTTCTATAGCCGCTGTTGTAGACGGCCATCGTTCTTCTCCTGGATCTATCAACAGTGGTGTTCCCCAGGGCTCTGTCCTATCACCTACTCTCTTCCTTTTATTCATCAATGACCTTCTAAGCTGTACATCTAACCCTATCCACTCATACACTGATGACTCCACGCTTCACCTTTCCATTCGGTTCCCGCAATGCCCATCTCAGAAGTTACTTCAACAAACAAGGGACGAGGCTATGGCACACCAAATGTCTGACTTGGTTCGTATCTCTGACTGGGGTAAAAATAAGCTTGTTTATAATGCATCTAAGACTCAATTCTTACACCTATCAACCCGTTAAAATCTTCCACATGTATACCCACTAAGGTTTAATAATATTCAGTTTAATCCTGCATCATCCTTGAACATGCTTGGGGTTTCATTTACTCGTGACTTATCTTGGAAAGATCATATTACATCTCTTGTAATATCTGCTTCCAAGAGATTGGGTGTGCTAAGCCGACTCAGTTCTTTCTTGTCCCCTGCACAATTGTTGACTCTATACAGGGGTTTCATCCGCCCCTGTGTGGAGTACAACTCTCATGTGTGGGGAGGCTCCCCACATACAGCTCTTCTCAATAGGGTGGAGTCAAAGGCTTTTCGTCTCATTAACTCTCCTCCTCTTACTGACTCCCTTCAATCTTTCAATCTCTGACTCTTCGCCGCACTGTTGCATCTTTATCTCTTTTCTATCGCTATTTTAATGGTTACTGTTCCTCTGAACTGTCTGCATGCATTCCTCCACCACTACGACGGGCGCGTAGCACCCGTCTAGTAGCAAACTCTCATCCCTTTTCTGTCAACTCTCTAATCCAAGAGTTAACCGTTACTCTCAGTCCTTCATTTATGCAACAGGTCAACTCTGGAACTGTCTCCCTCTGTCTGTATTTCCTGCTGCCTATGATCTCCAGTCTTCCAAACACAGTGTGTCCAGGCATCTCGAAATGAATGGATCTTGAATTTGGCGCTCTCTTGTATTTTGTTTTTCTCTTGGAGGGAACAGTTATTCGGACTCATGGCCTTTGGTTCCTTCTCCCTCGCATAACATATATATATATATATATATATATATATATATATATATATATATATATATATATATACACACACATAAATACAGCTATATATCACAACACGTTTGGGTGTGCAGTTACACAAGACTATAATGGCACCAACTGGAGCCAAAAAAAAAAAAAAAAAATCGAGAGAGGATTACATTAGTTTTTATTGCCCAAATTTTGTGCAGACTGTTTGGCTCACTGCCATTACTACATATTCACAAGTTTTATTATTAGATTTCATATATATATATATATATATATATATATATATATTTATATATATATATATATATACACACACACACACACACTATAACTCGACATAATACTTCCTCCTAACTACAGTAAAATCATGTTCTTGTACTTATTTCCAATTGCAACTCAGGATTCAAAATTGATAGGTGACAATTTTAAATCAATTCCTCGTTCGCAGAGCGAGAGGGGGTCTTTGGTTTTAGCCACGTGTGTGTGTGTGTGTGTGTGTGTGTGTGTGTGTGTGTGTGTGTGTGTTTGAGACTGTTTCTCCTTCTTTTCTGTTTATCTCAACTTATCTGTGTTGTGTGTATGATGGGCATGTCTGTCTCTCTATATGTATTACTGTGTGTCACTGCGTTTGTGTGGATATATTTGTGTCTGTCTGTCTGTCTTTCTGTCTTGTTGCGTGTTTATCAGTATTTACCTGTTTGGCAGTGTTTAGCTGCCTCTCTGTCTGTCTGTAAGCCTTCCTTTCTGTCTGCGTGCCTGTCTATATCTATCTGTCAGTCTATCCACATATCTGTCTATACGTCTGTCTGCCTGCCAGCCTGCTTATCTGTGTATCTTTCTGTGTGTGTGTGTGTGTGTGTGTGTGTGTGTGTGTGTGTGTGTGTGTGTGTGTGTGTATGTGTGTGTTATTTTCTGTATCTGTGTCTTCCTGTATTTGGTTGTTCTGTGTGTGTGTGTGTGTGTGTGTGTGTGTGTGTGTGTGTGTGTGTGTGTGTGTGTGTGTGTGTGTTATTTTCTGTATCTGTGTCATACTGTATTTGGTTGTTGTGTGTGTGTGTGTGTGTGTGTGTGTGTGTGTTTCCAGCAATGTTGTGACAATTTGAGAGAGAGAGAGAGAGAGAGAGAGAGAGAGAGAGAGAGTGTAAAAGGACTAAGATTATACCTATTCCTTTTTTTTTTTTTTTTTTAATTTGCTTTCCGACAAATCGTGTAGGTCCAATATAGCCTTACTGTGACTAAAATATCACATTTTTGGTGCGGGACGTAGTCTTGGCGAAACTAGAATCATTTATACAGATTTCACTCGCTTTCCTTTATTCGAACTACAAAATCTTATGAACCATACATATCCGACATAGAAGAACACGGCATAATGTTGCAGTAAGTTTAGTGCTACAGCACGAGTTTTTTAACCTAATAGCCGTGGATTAAATCCCATTTGCCGGATGGGTGATTGGCTGATGTTCTGGTATATCAGGTTTCGTTGTATTTCATATGTCCAAAGGCATGTCATGCAAATGACATCGCTGACGCCATATACCCGAAGTACAAGAGATATTCCCGCCAGATCTCTACCCTACGTGTTAGTGCATTATGGGTAACGCGCACTTCCCAACAATTATACGTGAATCGTGGCTTCCATTAAGCACTGTCAAACATGGAGGGATTATGAATTATTCGGCACTCCCTGGCGTTTGTTTATGTGTGTGTGTGTGTGTGTGTGTGTGTGTGTGTGTTTAGTTGCAAGTCATCTTGTGATGGTCCAAATTTGGTGGCTGGGTTGGTAGGTTGGTGGGCGGATAGGTGGAGTGGGTGGACAGGGGGGTTGAGTTAGGTGGCAGGTCAGGGTGTGTGAGGTGAGTGGGTAGAATGGGTGAAAAGGTGAAATGGAAAGAGTGGGTGAGTGGGTGTGGTGGGAGGAGTGGGGTGAGTGGGCGAAATGAGTGTGGCCTAAAAGTTGGGTGTCGTTGGTTGGCAAGGTGGGGTGAGTGGGAGGGAGGTGTGGAGCGCTAGAGTGGGTTGGGCATGTGGGTAAGATGGGTTCGCTTTGTGAGTTGGTCAATGATGGGATATATGGCTTTCCTGAGGACGGGCAAGGTGACGGGCTTACTGCATATGGGTGAGTTTGGGTGGACTGGTTGACCGGTGGGTGGGTGGTTGGATGGGGTAAAATAGCTTCATTTAGGAAACAGAGACAAAATACGTTAAAAGACATGTTAAAAGGAAGCACTCTGACAAGTTTGGCCATAAACTGATCATGCGACCTTGCACTCAATTGTAATTAAAATATTGACTAAATGACACTGTCAATAAATACTCACCGTGTGAGGGGCCTAACAACAAACGATATTCTTCTGGATAATGCCAACCAGTGTATCATTCACATTAATACCCATACCTGTCAAAAGCGAAAACTCTCTTCACAACGATGGAATCTACATTTATCTAATATGAAGAATGTTACTGAATAGCACAAATGATTAAATGAATGAAAAGGTTTTTTAACAGAGGGTCATATACACTGAAATAATAGTACAAAAATATATAGCCACGAATAATCTTTACTGGCTCTGAGATACAAAAATTACTAATAACACCATCCTCACTTCTATCACATGATTTTTCTCATCATGGGAAATCCCTTACCACATGAAATTTTACTTCATTACCATTTTTTTGATGTATTTTTTTTTTTAATTATTATTCACATAATTCAACTGCGAGTTCTAAATCATTCTATGCACCAAAACTCGCCTCAGTAGTAATCAGTTTCACAGCTTGATAGACATATGTTTTAGCCAGTAAAAACGAGGCCCTGCTGTACACCCACTGACTCCCCTCCTGCCCTTCCCCAACACATTCACGCTCCTCCCACTTGCTAGCTCCGCCCTTTTTAGGCAACGATTTAGGCGCCATCTCTTGACTGACAAATTTCCTATATCCCAGGACTTTACTCTTGGACCGTACAGTACATTTGCAAAGGCAGTGCACTTACAGTAGAAATGACAGACGACTTAAATTCAGAAACTTTTAGACTATGTTTAGACGGCTGCTGCTAGAAGGTTCTACCCTAGTAAGTTAATAAGCGACAACAGAACTAATTTTGCTGCAGCATTACATTTAATTTTAGTTATAATGAATGATCAAAAGGTTAAGACAGCTATGGGAATCCGTGGTTGTACACAGAAGTTTATAGCTCTTAGCACCTAGTGGCAGAATGGGTTCACCGAATGCATGCTAAGTACTGTAAAGAATGGACTAAGAAAGACCTTACGTTGGACTAAGATCATTAGAGAATTTCTGAGAGCAGTGATAGTTCAATAGACCTTTGACGTATTTGGATGATGATAATGTTTTACCAGTAGCTCTGGTACCAACACATTTCCTGTATGGCACAAGCCTGCCTCCTGTTCCTTGTGTTGATATGATGGAAGAGGTTGCTGTTCCTAACTTGGAGGAAAACGACCTGGGACAACATCTTAGGTAAAGGTATCAGCACTTGAATGAAGCTCTAGGGGCTTGGAATTAGCGCTGGAATACGAATTATCTGTTCAGCCTAAGAGAAAGCTATTATAGCACTCAAGCATCCACCACAGTAATTTTAGACGGGCGAATTTATCTGTGTCAGTTTAAAATCCAGCCACCTACATCTTGACTAACACTGTGGACTTTCTGGTTGCCTACGTCGACGTAAACAGAGGTCAGTGCAGGGCAACAGAGCACCAGAAAATCATGAGGAACACAGAGAGATGAAGTGCAACAAAGTGCAACTTTTTAAGGAATGTTCATGAATGATACGCAGTAACGTTTCAGATGTTTTAATTATGTTTGACAAAACTCCGTTCTAAATTTATTGAATTATCTGCCTTTCTTCCTACCTAATGTTTTTTTCTTCACTCCTTATTGATGGTATGGTTCACCGATATTGTTGTGGCTGTTGTTCCACGGACTTATAATGTGTTGCTACTACGGTTCTCTCTCTCTCTCTCTCTCTCTCTCTCTCTCTCTCTCTCTCTCTCACACACACACACAGACACACACACACACACACACACAGTTCCAACTTCAATATACTTTCCATATAGCTTTTTTTGTTGATAATTTTGCTTGACTCTTGTCGTTTTGCTTTCCAGTCACTGTCTTATGACTAATTTTTGCAGCAGACTCCTTAAATCTTTGTGTCCTTTGCCACCATGGTAAATTATACTCTACTCTAACGTATACTTCCTCCATGATATATACCGTTTATTTGTATAAATAACATTTATAATGTAAAAAATTAAACATTACTGTATAAACCTTTTAATATAGTTACAATACAGTATATTTTCATTCCAGAATAAGGGACGTTCGTGTGTGTGTGTGTGTGTGTGTGTGTGTGTGTGTGATATTTATCAGTTATCTGATATATCAGAGGTGCGATTCTCGCATATATATACAGTATAATCGATTGCCTTTCAGAATGTATGGCCATATTCTAAGTTGCTTGTATATTTCATACTACCAATTCCTGAGAGTTTTATTCTTCCTCCTTACTCTTCTTGCATGTTACTGATGCGATATATATATATCGACATAAAAACTATATAAATAACGTACGAGAGAATGATAAGGCGTCATGAGAAGTGAATCGGTACTGAAAAGTTTCAGATAAGCTTATCGAACTTAAAATACGACTCGTCGATTTATTTTTGTAGTTTTCGGGGAAAAAATATAGAGTTCTGCACCCATTCTGTGTTCTTCCTTCTAAAGTAAATTTTTCTTTGGTGACCATATATATTTTTTTCTTTTTAGGAAGATCAAGAAACACTGAAAAAATGTGCTTTGCACTTTCATTGCTTGTCGTTCTTGGGAAAACATCATGCACATACGACAGAGAATTAAGCCTCAGTGTTCCTGCCCCTGCTGTATTTCCTATGACGTGGACGAAATGAAAGTCCAGTTTATTTATACAGCATTCTAGTTTATATGCTGCTAAACAAATTTAGCTGCTTTACAAGAGGCACCTTACGGACTGGACCTCCTTGAGAGAGAGAGAGAGAGAGAGAGAGAGAGAGAGACAGAGACAGACAGACAGACAGATAGACAGACCGCAAAGCTTTAGTATGATTAAATCTTACAGTGAAACTTACAACACTCTCTTACTGAGTAAAAATATGAAGCTGATACAAAGATTGCTTATGAATTCAGTTAGGCTGTTTGTGTATAATTGGTGTAAGTTTCTATAGACCACTGAATGTTTTATTTTAATAGACCATATTTACAAAAGCATTTTAGCACAATGTTATATTATTAGAGAGGTAAAATACACAGGAGTATTATTCTCGAACAGAGCAAAGATAAAGAAATGGTTATACATCAAGTGAGCAATTTTAACAAATCTGAAATCCAGCCACCTCTCGCATGACTTGCCCTGTGGACTAATGCTTACCAGCGACTATATAAACAGTAGCCACTGAAGCTAAATAGCGCACCGGAAAATCAATAATGACGCACAGTTCTACTGCACCGAAGTGCAATTCTGTAGAATATTCATGAGTGAAAGGAAGAAACGTTACAGATACCTCATTTTTGCTTGACCCTTTTTTTCCATTGTTGGCAAAGTTCGATTCCAGATTTAATTAACTATAAGGCTTTCTTCCTGTGTGTCAATGTTTCTTTGTCTGATTCACTTCATTCTTTGTTAACTTAATAGTTTACTGATTGTTGCTATATAGGCTTACTGATGGTGTGAGTGTTACTGCAAAGCCTCTCTCTCTCTCTCTCTCTCTCTCTATGGCTCAGGGTTTTGAGGGTGCCTTGCGGATCAATATTCAGATTAAATGGGAAGCTGACCCACGAAATTCTCTAAGTTACTGCCTTATCTCATAAACAACGCTAATGTTCTCTTTCCATTTTTTCTTACACGCAGAATAGTTCTTAGTTGAATTAGCTTAGTTTTCCAACAATTAACGTTATTATGAGCCAATAGGACTTCAGTTCTCTATACTCCATATGTACACTTATGTATCTCGGTGTTATTTCCTTCAATTCGATGGCAATTATTACTTTGTCCAAACATTTCTATTCAGTGTAGAAAAGATTCCTTTAACTGAAGGTGTTAGATATTGCCTTCTTTCATTCTTTCTAAATCAAACATTATCCGTACACTTAATATACAGTAGTTTTCTGGTAGTTGCCTAATTAATTGAGAAAATACATCATCAGACTAACGGAGTTAAAAAGACAAAACATACATCAAAACGGAAGAGTTAGTATACAAAATTTATCGCTAAAAGAAGAGGTACTATGCCTTCTATGCCAAGGAAACTAGGACCCTGAGATGCCAGGGATCCGTTTTCAGAAATAATTGAAAAGTTACGTAAATGGCAGTTCACTATATAGTGAATCAATTGTGTTTAGTTGTATTTTCGTAATTGTTCAGTCTGGTGGAGCGTTGTTAGGTAACTGTGCAAATTAAGACAAACTACAAATAAAACCAGAACTTCTTCTCAAAAACATATTTGTATGGCCTCAGATGCGCTTCCCTTGGATGATGGCAGAGAATGAATGCTTTTTGTTCCTAATACACTGAACACAATGGGTTTATGAAACCTGTTCGTATCAGGCTTATGGCAGATGTTAATAAACATTAAGAGTCTTTGAAATTATTTTCTGGCAACCACTATATTTAATCATGTTTAATGTTTCCTGAATTAAAGTGCCACAAAATATTTTATAAAGCAGACTTGATTTAGCAGATATATACTACTGTTACATGTGTTTTGGAGTGTTTTGGGAGACAATGAGTGGCAATTACTTAGTATTTTTTAAATCTTTCCACGTAGGGACACTTCATGTCAGCGGGGGGATATCTTTTGCAATAAATTATAAATATTCACATTTTATTTCTCTGGGTGCAGTGACAACTTTATATTATATATTACTGTTACAATCAGATGATTTTATTTAGTCTCTAAAAGATATTTCTTACAGTAGGAAAGACAGGCCAGGAGGGAGATGGAAATGGCAAGGTTTATGGTGTGAAGGTTGGTGTGCGAAATGGTGGTAATATAATGGTGCAAGTGTACGTAACCTGGGGGCTAGTGTGATGGCCAGAGGAACACTGGAGGCATGAAAGGGGGAGAACAAGAGAAAAAGGGAGAGAAGACGAAGAAGAGCAACACGAATGAGAGAAAAGGTATATGGTACAACGGGAAGGAGGGACAGAATTAAAAGGGGGGAAGGAAGGAGAACGAGAAGGAGAAGCAAGAAGAGGCAGGGAGAAGGTAAAAAGAAATAAGAGGAAGAGAAGGAACAAGAGGAAACAAAAGCGAGGCGAGGGAGAATAGAGAGGAGAAGGAGGAAGAGAAGAGGAATGTGATCGTGATGACGGGGAGAACAGACGAGGAGGAGAGGATGAGGAGGAGAAGAAGAAAAGATAAAAGATGAATGTAAAGGAAAACAATCAGGCTAATATCTAGTAGCACTTTCGAAACTGCTAATCATAGGGTAGAGCGTGTTTGGAGGTTTCTATGTGATTAAAACGAAGATAACACAGCAAAAAGAACACAACCCCCACCCACCAACTACTGCACAGGAATCCAGCATGACAGTGTGAGAAGCACAACCACGCAACATACAAGGAGGAGGAGGAGGAGGAGGAGGAAATAAGAAGCAGGAGGAAAAAGGCATGATATTAAAAAAGGAGATAACGGATGATGGTTACATGGATGGATGAGTGAATGATGGCTAGGTGCATGATGGCTGGTTGTATGATGAATGGATGAAGGGGTGGTTGGATGATAGATGGATGAGTTAGTGAATGGAAACAATGACCTCTCTGTCTGTCTGTCTATCTGTCTGTCTGTCTGTCTCCCTCTCTGTCTCTCTGTCTCTGTCTGTCTGTCTGTCTGTCTGTCTGTCTGTCTCTCTCTCTCTCTCTCTCTCATCTGAATTAAATCGTCTGGCGTTAGCGGGAATAAACAATAGAGTTGTCTCGACCATAACAGGCTGTAGTTACATGTTTTCTCTCTCTCTCTCTCTCTCTCTCTCTCTCTCTCTCTCTCTCATCTGAATTAAATCGTCTGGCGTTAGCGGGAATAAACAATAGAGTTGTCTCGACCATAACAGGCTGTAGTTACATGTTTTTCTTGATCAACAAGTTGCACTCTTGTCATCTTGATAGCACTGTATTTGTTCTCTAAAGATGAGAATCTTACTAATAATTACGTGATAAGATTATCAGTTAAATAATTAAATCTTCGCAACACCTGCCTTTTACCATCAACACCTGTAACCTAATTTTACAATTACTTAAAAAGTTAACTTCGTAATATCTTTTACCTTACAAAGTCAAGGGAAAACAGTAGAAGTGAATTGAAGAAACAGACTGTGTTCAGCTGAGAGAGAGAGAGAGAGAGAGAGAGAGAGAGAGAGAGAGAGAGAGAGAGAGAGAGAGAAAGAGAGAGAGAGAGAGACCACCGCAAAACAATGGTATGATTTAATTTTGAGTGGGCAAATGTAAATTATATTATTCTTCAACGCTTAACATCTTACAATGAAACTCACAGCATTGTCTTATTGAGTAAAAATAATATATAAAACTTACCCAAACATTGCATATAAACTCTGCTGGGCTGTGTGTGTATCATTGGTATAAGATTTTATAAACCACTGAATTTCAGATTTTAATGGACCATATATAGATAAACATTTTATCACAATGTTATATTTTGGAGAGGTAAAATACACAAGACTACTTTTCACAAACGAAGCAAGGGAAAAGGAAGTTGTACACAAGGTGGGCAATTTTAACTATTTGAAATCCAACCACTTATCGCTTGAGAAGCCCTGTGGGCTAATGCTTACCATCGCCAGTATAAACAGTATTCAGTGAAACCAGAAAATAAGTAATTAAGCAAAGTTCTATTGCACCTATGTTCAACTTTGTAAAGAATATTCATGAGAAAAGGAAGTAACATTACGGATATTTTATTTTTGCAAGACCTATTTTCCATTCAAACTTCGGTTCCAATTTTAATTAACTATCTGGTTTTCTTCCTGTCTGTCGATATGTTTCTGTTTGTCTGCTTCTCATCATTTTTGGTTAATTGAATAGTTTACTGACTGTTGTTGTATAGGCTTACTGATCGGGGGCGGACTCAGGATTTTTTGGTGGTGTTGCCCACTTTTTTTTTGGCATTAGTCTCAATACCCTAAAATTTTGTTTAGGGGACTTCTGGACCCCTTTGTTTTTCCAGGGTGGTTTATCAAGCGTACTGTGTAATGATGTGAGCCCCTTGAATTTTTTGTTTTAAATTTGCCCTTGGATAGTGCAAAAGAACGGATTAAGTAATGCTCGAATGAAAATTCAGACACCCGCAGTTTGTTCAGTGTAATACTATTCATGTTTCCCATAGAAGAAAAGAAACGTATAGTTACTTAATACTATGTTTATCAGCAAGCAGAAATACAATAATTCTCAACGGGCTATAACAAAACAGGAATGGGTTGACAAGTCAATAGAATAATTAAAAACTGTCTAATTGAAGCATGTAATTGAGCTCCATGTTTATACTGAACGAAAGGACATACTATTCGGCTCTTAATCACATACAAATTTTTTGTGCTCACATATCAGCATGGTCGGAAAGATGATCCAGAAATTCCATTTGTCGGCTGTGTTTCCTTACAAACACATCAGTGACTTTTGGAAAAATCGATGTGTACACCATAGTGGATATTCATTCAAGCAAATCCGCTTAGGCGTTCATTTGTCATTGTGATCCTGAGCCAGGTCTTCAGCAGACGTATGGCACTAAAACCTAGTTCATTCTCACAGCTGGTCACGGGACTAGTACATACAAGGCGTAAGATGATCCTGATGTTTCAAAAAAAAAAATCCTCATCTGCAGATGTCAAAGCATCTCGTGGACTGCTAGGTATCTCTTTCTCCCATGCTTTCCGTTTCCTCACCCACATTCTTAGATCAAATTCTAGTGACTGCTTCTCTGGACGGTCATGGTTGTATGAAGTTACCAGTTTCTGAGTTAACTCCTTGAATCCACTATCAGATTACTGGAGAACGGCAGGTACAATCTACATTCCCTGAATGGCATTCTTCTGGACTGAAGAAAACCTGTCATTCAACTATTGGTCTAAATGATCAAATAGTGGGATGGTAACATGGTGTTTGTAGTAGCCTGTTTCAGATTCTACAGGAACATTGTTTTGGAGTGTCTGTCTACCACGCCTCCTGGGGCGCCAAAAAGCAGTTAATCTAATAATCACTGTTTTGATTCAATTAACCAGTTATTCTGGTGCATTATAATATAGCAATGGAGTGGACATGAGCATTGCAATTCTAATAACCAGGGAATTCCATCAAGTGTGATTCTATTACCCAGCTTGCACAATTACCAAAGTGATACAGTGCTTGATCACAGACTTGAAATACCTGGAGAAAATTTTACACAGAATGACGAAGTACTTATCTGTTTTTGCCTTTTTCCAGGCGGTTCCATTGCAAGATATGGCTGAAGTCAAATAAAACCATGAGATCTGAGGATAAAATGTTTACACAGCACACCATGTAAATGTTTGAACTTTTGCGGCACTGGCGACCCATTAAACTGTGACGAGATTCTGAGAAAAAAATACTGATCATACATTTCAACGAATGAACAAAAATAAAATAATGATAAAAAACGAAGCTCTTTGCCCAGTGAGAACCCACAGGATACATTTTTTAATGGACGTGAAAAAGTTACTACATGACAGTATGTTGATACCAACTCAAACTTATGGAAGTGAAGCTTGTACCTTGTTGGAGGGATAGAAGTCATGAGAGAGTGTAGTGGAAATGAGTTATTTGAGAGGGGCATATGGAGTCACATGGAGAGACAGACTGACGAGTGAGGAAATGAGAGACCGTTGTGGTGTGGTTGCGGATGTGATAGGAAGCGTTAGGAGAAACACACTGAGGTGGTTTGGCCTTGTGGAGAGGATGGAGAGTGAAAGACTGACGAGGAGGGTGTATGTGAGTGAGGTGGACGGGAGGGAGAAGGAGGGGGAGGCCAAGGATCAGATAGAGGGATGTAGTGGAGAGGTATATGAGAGAGGGGTTTGTGAGCTGGGATCAGGGCAGTGAAATTGCGGGGGACAGGAGGACATGGAGGCGATTTGTTTGTGGCCACCCCTTTCCGGATTAAGGCGTCTGACAATAGATTGATAGACAGAACTTGTTGGACTTGTTCAGTATATGAGATTCTAAAAATACTGTATAGCTATCCTTGGTTCTAAGTAAAAAATGTATGACCGGCATGTTTTTTTCTAAAATGCTTGTTAGTGAAATTGACCTGTCCCACGAATCATTGTGATAAAATGTTGACAAATGCAATTGAATTAAAGCCTGAAATCATAAGCGTTTAACATAAATGAATACATATGTGTATATGAGTAACATACATGTTTGAACCCTACGGCTACACTTGCAGAGGGCCAGCATGCAAATACTACAGAAGAAATGCTTACCTGCGGCCACTGCTCCCAGTAGTCCTGTAGACGCTGTTTTACTGTAAGTGGTTGTCACTATCACTAGCGGCAAAACTCAATTCAGTTTTCAAGCGAGCACATCGTGTTAACGCAAAACAAGTATTATCTTAAGCGACTTCCGAATCCACAGAGCGTTAAGCCTGCGCGGGCATGTGCACATAGCCACGGGCAAAACACCTATTTAGTCTGCTGCAGCGGGGCAAACTTGAAAATATTTTTATTAATTTTCATTTAGCTTATTTGGCATATAATTATGTGGAATTTGGCTATTTTGCTTCTCAGAAATCTGCCAACCCTGGCTCTATGGTCACATCTACCTATGAATCCACACACACACACACACACACACACACACACACACACACACACACACACACACACACACACACTGTGGTGTCGTACCTTCCTCTACATACTAACAATATTGTACAGTACGTATTGCCGTCTGGCACCGTCTAGCATTGCTGGCTGCGTACTTTAGGCAGTAGATTGTGTTTATACTTTGCTGTTTGTGTTACATACAGCCGACCCACACACAACACACACACACACACACACACACACACACACACACACACACAAACACACATATACACACACACACACACACACATACGACATGCACTGACACAAGAAAATTTAAAAATATTGGTTGGACAACGTTAGAGAGTGAAACAGAAAATTTAGAATGGAAAAATCACTCCCACAGTGAAGATAACTAATCGGGAAACAATAGTGTTGTTGGGGCAACTAGAGCAACATCCCTGAGTCCGCCTCTGCTGATACAATGTTACTGCAAGGTCTGTCTGTCTGTCTGTCTGTCTGTCTCTCTCGGGCTCAGGGTTTTGAAGGTGCCTTGCGGATCAATATTCAGGTTAAAGGGGAAGGTGACTCATGAAATTCTCTCTCTAAGATACTACCTTACCTCATAAACAACGCTAATGCTCTTTTACCTTTTTTTTTTCTTTGCACACAGGACAGGTCTTTACAGAACTAGTTTAGTTTTCCAACAATTATCCTAATCATGACTAACAGGCCTTCAGTTATCTGTTCTCCCCATGTACACTTATGTATCTCGGTGTTATTTCCCTCAATTCGATGACAATTATTCCATAACTAAACATTTCTATTCAGTGGAGGAAAGATTCCTCGAAATGAAGGTGTTAGATATAGCCTTCATTAATTCCTTATGAATCATTCATTATCCTTACAGTAATATCTGGTAGTAGCCTGATTAATTGAGAAAATACGTCAACCCTCTGGCGTGGTTAAATAGACGAGATCAGCAGGGCTTAGTATCCAAAATTTATCCCTAAAAATAAAAGAGGTACTAATAAGCCTGCTAAGCCAACGAAACTAGGCCCCTGAGACGCCAATGATCCGTTTTCAGAAAGAATGTAAATCACATTTTGTGAAAAGTTATGTGAATGGCGGTTAACTATACAGAGTATCAATCGTGTTTTGTATTCTAGTAATCGTTCAGTCTGGTGAAGTGTTGTTAGGTAGCTGTACGTATTAACATAAAAGTACAGACAAAAACCAGAACTTAATTTGAACAACTTATTTGTATGGTCTCAGGTGCGTTTCCCTCGGATGATGGCAGAGAACGCATGTTAATTGTCCCTAACACATTGAACACAATGGGTTTCTGAAACCTGTTCGTATCTGGGCTTTTGGCAGATGTAAATGAACATTAAGTCCTGATTAATGTTTCCTTAATTAAAGTGCCACGAAAAATTCTATGAAGATGACTTAAGCAGATGTGTACTGGGTTACATGGGGTTTCGAGTGCTTAGGGAAACAATGAGTGAGATTTTTTTTTTTTTATCTCTCAACCAAACTACACCTTTCATCATGTAAAAGGGAAAGTCCCTCTGTAATAAATCATAAATATTCAAATTATATATTTCGTTTGGCATCAGATGATTATATTCAGTCCCAACAAGATTATTTTTACAGTAGGGGAGAAAAGCCAGGAGGGAGATGGAAACGACAAGGTTTATGAGGTGAAGATTTGTGTGCGTGATGGTGGTGAGTAATATGTAACCTAGGAGCTGATGTCATGGCCAGAAAAACACTGGAGGCATGAAAGGGGGAGAACATGAGAAGGAAGGATAGAAGACGAATCAGAGCAACTCGAAACAGAGAATAAATTCATGGTAGAACAGGAAGGAAGGAAAGAATGGAAAGGAGGGGGAGGAGAACGGGAAGAAGAAACAAGAAGAGGCAGAGAGAAGGGAAAAAGAAAAGAAGAGGAAGAGAAGGAAGAAAGAGACAGAAAAGCGAGACGAAGGAAAGAAAAGAGGAGAAGGAGGAAGAGAAGAGGAATATGATGATGACGACGGGAAGAAGAGACGAGAAGGAGAGGAAGAGGAGAAGAAGAAGAGTTATATGAAAAATGCAAAGGAAAACAGAGGAAAATATCTAATAGCACTTTCGAGATTGTTAATTATAGGGCAGAGCGTGTCTGAGGTATCTATATGATTAACGCAAAGCTTACACAGCAGAAAGACCCCCAATTGCACCCACCAACTACTGTACCCGAATCCAGCATGAAAGTGTGAGAAGCACAACCACGCAACATACAAGGAGGACGAGGACGAGGAGGAGGAAATAAGGAGGAAGAGGAAAAAAACATGATATTAAAAAGGAGATAATAGATGATGGATGCGTGGATGGATGAGTGAATGATGGATGGAGAGGTGCATGATGGCTGGTTGTATGATGAATGGATGAAGGGGTGGTTGGGTGATGCATGGATGAGTTAGTGATGGGAAACTATGACCTCTCTCTGTCTCTGTCTGTCTGTCTGTCTGTCTGTCTGTCTGTCTCTCTCTCTCTCTCTCTCTCTCTCTCTCTCTCTGTCATCTGAATTAAATCGTCTGGCGCTAGCGGGAATGAATAATAGAGTTGTCTCTAACAGGTTGTAGTTACATGTTTTTCTTGATCAACAAGTTGCACTCTGTCATCCTGATAGCATTATTTGTTCTCTAAAGATGCGAATCGTACTAAAAATTACGTGATAAAATTATCAGTTAACTATTTAAATCTTCGCAACACCTGCCTTTTACCATCAACACCTGAAACCTAATTATATAATGACTTAAAAAGTTAACCTCGCAATATCTTTTACCTTAAAAAGTCAAGGGAAAACAATAGAAGTGCACTGAAGAAACCGACAGTGTTCAGCTGAGAGAGAGAGAGAGAGAGAGAGAGAGAGAGAGAGAGAGAGAGAGAGAGAAATGAACTGAAATAACATGAACAAACTAGTATAACATGGGGAGGAAAGACAGCAATAGAGTGGGATCTAGGTAAAATCTACAGACAAGTAAGTTAAACTTAAGAAAAATGAATCTGAGAGGGAGAGAGAGAGAGAGAGAGTTAACAAATGACTGAGGCACCCTCAGTCATTTCTTTTGTCCCCAGAATAATTCATTACATTTCCACACCAGTCTGTAGCATATTAGCAAGATCCTATTGTGCTGTGGACACTACACAGTCATAAAATATGATTATACACTTCTTTACATATACAGTTTCACTTTCAGACTCCTATGATTCATTCGCATTTCCATTACGTCATTTGGCGTTGATAGGGACAGATTCCGACAAGGTAGGGTAGGTTATCAAAAGAACACGCTAAGGCTCCCATACTCACTATCAGCAAAATACAAACGGTTGTAAACTAACGTGGAATACGATAGATGACAGACCATTAGAATGGTAACATCAACATTGCAGGTGACTAGCAATGCCTAATGTTACTCGCCTCTGAATTTTGAAGCAAGACTTATTAGTGTGATTCATGAGCGTACAATGATTTGTTAACTTCCTTTGCCAAATACAACACAGTGATTGCTGACCACCATCATCATCACCACCACCACCATCATCACCATCGTCTTTCAAGGCATAGTTCCCACCCAAGAAACGGTGTGAGACAGCATCCACACACAGTGAAAGTGAAAACACAGTATAATTATAAGACAGATCAAACAATCTGGCCAGCGAGATGACCTACACATCCACACATCATCCAAACCTACAAAATAAGAGTTCGATCTAAATTAAAAATATCTGCATCCGTTTTTTTTTTTTTTTTACAAATTTGCATCAGTATGTTGTGAGTTTTTGTATTTCTCTCTCTCTCTCTCTCTCTCTCTCTCTCTCTCTCTCTCTCTCTTCAATTTTTTTTTCTTCCCCGTCATTTGACAATTTTCCTTTCCTAGTTTTATTTTTTTTCTCTCTGCTTAATCCTCTTGCTGTTTCTAAGTCCTCTTGTAAAGCCAATTAACCTTCTTTCTTCTGTGTTATCCTTCTTCTCGTTCTTCCTTCTCGTCGTAATCCTCTTTCACCTTTGCCCACTTCTATCTTTCCTTTTCCCTTTTCATTTGTTAAGTATTCTATACCGTTTATTTTCATGTTTGTCTGTTTGTCTCTATCTGCATCTATCCATCCATCCATCTACCTATCCACCTATCTATCGGTCCAGCCATCTCTCCGTCTATCCAAGCCTCTATCTATTTATCTTTCTATCTATCTATCTGCCAGCTTAATAAAATCGTCTTACGTTAGCTGGAATAAAGTAGTATGGGTTGTTCTGACCATAAGACAGCAACCTGTATAGATACAGATTTACAAAATCTATGGGTTGAACTTCAAGTACTCTCCTTGTTGTTAATAATATGCAAATCATTCATCTCTATATCTAACCAAATGGTAAGTTAACTAATAGGTACATAATCTGAAACCTAATGTATAAAATTACATTAAAACAAATACCTTATCAGTATTGTCCTTACCCTACCATATGTAAGGGTAAGGTATATTAGGAAGTAAAAAAGACTGCGAGCTATTGAGAGAGAGAGAGAGAGAGAGAGAGAGAGAGATGTAGGGATAAAGAAAGGGGTGCTAATAAATATCTGACTCGACTGCATTCTCGTTGATTTCCTTTGCTTCCTGAATTAATCATCACGCTTTTGTTCTCTACATCTACCTCTAACAGATACCCTATATATATAATATGATAAGTATTTCACGCAGTACATTGCACGTAATGAGAACATTTGTGTGCAGATTTACAGTTTTACTTCCTGGATCCTTTGGCTCATTTTCCTCCGAATAAACTCGCTTGCTGTTGCTAGGAATACATTGTTACATGGAAGAGGTAGTAGTGATTGCATTAACGACCTCAGGCTCCTATATACACTCTCAGCCAAATAAAAACGATTGTTATCTAGGATAGAACACGAAACAGGGGATGACGAGTGTCAACATTTCCCAAACATCAGGCAATGGTTGCTGTTCCGATGTTACCGATATTTAATTACGTTTTGAAAGCAGGTTTATCAGTGGGATTCATGTGCGCAAAATTCTCAACAAATTTCTGTGTCAATGAATTCATAATGATTAACACATCATCATTAACATCATCCCAGGAATAGTTCCAACATGAAAGTCGGTGACCGGTAGGATCCAGAAACAAGGGAAAGAGAAGAACATTATACAAGAATTATAAGAACATCTTGGCATGTGAAACAGCCATACAGTCATTCACACGGCACCCAGTCCTTAGAAATATTGGCTCTGCCTCCCAATAAAGGTTTATCAATGTTTTTTTTTTTTTTCTTAGAAATCAGAATAAGTAAATTTTGTGTTATTGTAAATTTATTCTCTCTCTCTCTCTCTCTCTCTCTCTCTCTCTCTCTCTCTCTCTCTCTCTCTCTCTCTCTCTCTCTCTCAACTACTCAGGATAGACATACTGTACAGTAAATCTGCCACTCTTCCCATGTCACCATAAGATGGCGCCAGTTCAATGATGTTCGTGCTTCTTGTGCTCAAAGGAGTTCATCAAACACCTCATGATGAACGAAAATGTAAATAAATGTGTTGTTTTTTTTTGCGCGTTGGTTTCGCTTATAAATTATGAACAAATAGTGATGCAGTTAAGGTGATAAACAATAGGTTGAAAGGTTAGAAAAATGAGACTGGAATGTTGGTAGTTCATTGAGGATGTAGAAGCAGAAGGGTGAGGCAAGGTAGGTGACTTAGAAACTTGGATGGTCAGAGCTAAAACCAATCTAAATGATAGTGATGGCTTACAATCAGCTAAAGGAGCATGCAAGGCTAACTTACGTAACACTGATGGGAGTGTAACTACTGGGAAAAGGTTTCAGGTTCTAGAAGTTACCGTAAGTGCAGGATGAGCCTAGCTTCATGTTTGTCAGAGATTCATTCATTCGGCATAAGGAAAAGGGGTTTTGTGTAAAAGGTTATGGGAAGAATCATATCTGCATTTATGTTGTCCTGATTGTGATACAGAACATGACTGAGAAAATTAATGACTGGGTAAGCAACGCCTCAGAGGATCCTATTTTCGCTATTGTGGTGGGAACTAAACATGTTGCTTCAGGCAGGTCAGACCAGATACTTTTAAAGTAGTGCGACCATATTAGGAGGTTCAGGGAAAACAGTTGAATGTTATTAATCTGCGATCTGTTTTCAAGATCTGATGTTGGTTCTGTGATCGTATGTAGAATGATAAGGGTCAAGAGGGTAGGCTAAGGTTTGGACAGAAATGAGGGTGTAATGTTTGTTGATATATGGGACAATTTCAGTCATGACACGAGTTTGTATGGTAGAGGTGGTCATCACCTCAGTGGGGTTGGAGAGGGCTAGGTTACGCAGGGTTCTAGAAGACAATGCTAGGCATGCTTTAGCTCGCAATAGACAGGTGGAAACAGGGACAGTTAATGATGCAGATGTTAATAATCCAATCCCTGAGGCCAATGATGGTAGGATACGTGAGGTGAGATCATATCACCAGGAGTGTCACTTTACCTCAGGCCATTCTTGGAGAGGAAGGAAGAGTCACTTCAGTGTTTTTAGGACTAATGGAATCTTGACACAGAATTTAAACGATTAAACACAGCCAAGTTAGTGTGTCTCACTGCCCTAGTAGATCACACCATACTGTGAATACAGGTATTGTATACTCGTATATATGATTGCGAAATATATTTTTCAAAATGTGACAAATTAATTATTTAAGCAACTGCTGAAAATCCCATTACAGTTCCGTTTACAGGATCATGGCTGTCCTCGTGACAAGCACCTTACCGGAGAAGTATCATTACTAAACTATCAAATATTTGAAAACTTGCAACGACATAAAACCAGCAGGAGAGTTCTGCTATCCATTTAAAGTCCAATACATTCAATACAGATGAGTAAACTGTATATTCAAGCATACGATTCTCTGTATGCTGAAATTCTGACAGCGTAATAAACCCACTCTTTTAGATGAAGTATACTGACAACTCAAGTTTGAGGAAGAAATCGAAAATAATTTACAGTAAAGTGCAACTAAATGAAACGGGTTATGGAAAACATGGACGGCATTATTTGTGGGGACTTCAATAGCCCAAATATTGATTGGAAAAAATCGTTTGCAGACAAAAATGGGAACAAGTTGCTGGGACTGATACACAATGCATTAGTAAGTCAAATATCAGAGTAAACACACCGATGCATGGTAATTATACACTCTGCTTTGCCCTCGCAACAGTGATCTGTATAATGTTGTTGAAATTTAAATTGCAGCGATAGTAATTAGACTTGAAGCTGACATAAGCTATAAGACCAGTATACATAGTCATCTAATTACTAACTTTTAAAACGTTACTTATCGTAATATGAGAAAGGAAATTTCCAAAACCAGGTGGCTTGTTACAACAGCTGAATAACATTGACATAAGTTGATGTCAATTGAGTAAAACATTATACTGATGATGACCTGAAGAAATACTCCCACTAATAAACCAGCCTGGATGTCGGAGAATGTTGAGGAAACCATCGGTCGGAATAGAAACGCTTGTAAGAAATATAAAGGTATGAAGAATCATAATGACTGTACCGAATATTTAAACTTACAGCAACAATGTACGAAAAGTATTCGGAAAACTAAAGGAAATTATGATGCAAAAATTTATCGTGAAGCAAAAATCAATTTTAATAAGTAAAGACACACACACACACACACACACACACATATATATATATGTATCTATATATAAATAAAATATATATATATATATATATATGTTTAAATATATAATATATATATATATATATATATGTATAGATAGATAGATAGATATAGATAGATAGATAGATAGGTTCCTTACCAAAACATAATAATGTAAATATTCCCATCCCACAACCGGTTTTCTCAGGATCAGATGATGATACGTTACCAACCAAGTGACAGGACACGATGTGTTCAGTACTCTTCAAAAATTCGACCCAAGTAAATCAACTGGCCCAGACCCATATCTCCTCACATATTACGTGAATGTTAGACAATTTGCTTTTCCTATAACTAATGATATTCATTAAGTCATTAACTAAATGTTGACTACATAAGAAATGGAAGCTGGCTACTACTCGTATACCATCCATCTTTTTAAATGGCGATGGAAAACGCGCCACAAATATCGCCCGATAAGTCTAACGTCAATAAAATGGAAACTTACACAAAAACTTTTTAGAGATAAACGTATCTTGCTCTTTAATAAACATAATCTTATAACAGATAATTAGCACAGGGTTCAAGATAACAAACCATGCCTCATAAATTTCCCCCGATTTTTTTTTTTTTTTTAACACATATGATAACTGGAGGCAAAAAAATTAAACAATCGGCTATCATATACCTTGATATCCAAAAAGAGTTTCGTAAGGTGCCCCATAAAAGATCTCTTGAAAAACTAGAATACCACAGCCTCCCTAATGAAGTACGTTCATGGACTGGTGATTGGTGAACGTAGTGAAAGCTAATTGTACTAATCAACGGAAAAACATCAGACTGGCTAGAAGTAAAAACTGGAGCGTCTCAAGGGTCATTTCTGGATACGGTTCTTTTCACAGTTTACTGATCTAGACAATGAACTCTGTTCTAAGGAAGCCAAATATGAAGATGACAGAGCAATTGCCAGAACAGGCTATGAATCAATACAAAACAACCTGGGTAATTAAACTGAAATGAAAAACGCACTAAGGTGAAAAAACCAACAAAAAAAACATTAGCTATGAATATCGCATGTTAGTCATTCTACTGACAGAAAAATTGGACGGGGATTTAGTAATTAATATCAATAATGACCTTATAAACTCAAAACAGTGTATAGCAACCAGTTACATGGCAAAAAAAATGTTCAGATTCGCTCAATGGACCTTGATCATGAAAAACTGATATAATCTTTGCTTTATGCCATTTATTAGATCACAACTTAAACACTGCATGTAGCAAATATCCCGAATTTTTTTAATGGTTAGAGACAGACTCGAGAGTGCAGCGCAGAGCCACAGAAATAATTCCCTAGCTGTGAAATTTATCCTGCGTAAAGCGACTGTAGGAACAAATTATTTTTCACAAAAGAAGCAACAGCTCAGAGAAGATCTATTACAAGAATTAAAAACTCTTAACAGATTTGATGATGTTACATAAACAATTCTTCTAAATACGGAATGATACCGTGGGTGGAAATAATGGAGTCAAACTCAAAATCAAAAGTTGCAACACTAATGAAAGGAGAAATTAATTTAACATTCGCATGGTGGAACAATAGAATAGGCTACCAGCATAACTGGTTAGTGCAAAAACTGTTGATACTTTTCAAATTTGGCAAGACAAATACTTTGAAAAAATGGGCTATAAATGACTGAATCTTGTTTATTTGCAAGTTGAAGTGCATGTTGGCTAGTGTGTGATGCTTGCTTAATAATGAAAACATTTGGCGATTGTGTATGTTTTTTTCTCTTACTGATCTGTAGAATAAAGATTACATAGTGCATAATCATTCCTCTTCTGTATCTCGAATGAAAAATTCCATGCCTTTTCCTTCTATTTTTTTTTTTCAGTTATTTTTCCTGCCGGTTTAACCGGATAGTGTGGCTATTGGGGATAAATTTTCCTCTTATGCATCCTTTTCTCTTACACGTCGGTTAGGTCTTAGTCGAATTAGTCTTTTTATTCCAGTCAATAACTTCTTCATAGACTAACAGGCCTCCTGTTATGCTGTCCGACAAGGTGAGTATATTTTCATCCTTGTTTGTCTGTTTGTTTGTCTGCTAGCAGGATTACTCAAAAAGTAAAAGAAAGATGTGAACCAAATTTGGTGCGTAGGTAGCCCATGTCCTAAGGAACAATCGATTAACTTTTGGTACCGAGCACTGTTAGTTTGTTTGTCTGTCAGTAGGATTACTCAAAAACTAAAAGAGATTTGGACCAAGTTTTTTGGGTAGATAGCCCATGTTCTAGGGAACAATCGATTAACTTTTGAGACCGAACAGGATCGTATTACAGATTCTAGATCCGGAAAACACTTTTTGCGAAACTCTGATCAATGATGGGAAAATCTAACCCAATATGAGGGGTGAATTGGAAATTACGTTGCCCTTATCGTAGAGATGCACTCCACTGAGTCCACCTCAAGTTGCACTATACTTCCTGTGTACTGTGTAATCTCTCTCTCTCTCTCTCTCTCTCTCTCTCTCTCTCTCTCTCTCTCTCTCTCTGTCACCATTTTTTGCTCTTTTATTTTTCTTGTTTGCCTTTCTTAGCCTTTCTTCCTTCGTTCTATTTATCTTTTGTAACATCACTTCCTTTTGTTTATTCATATTTAAACTATAATCCTCATTATATTTTTCTTTATATCTGCTTCTTTTTCTCACATGTTTGCTTTTGTCTCTACTATTTCCTCTCCATTAATCTTCTTTGTTATCTCTTTGTTTCTTTCACCTCTGTTATCATTTCAAATGGCAATCGCATTTACCGCCTTTCTGTTCCATTGTTATCTTCGTACATTTTCACCGCTCTTTCTTTTCTCTGACTTTTCCTTCCCTTTTCATATGTTCCGCTCTTTTTTACGGTTTTCATTGTCTTCTTTTTTCTTCCTTTTGCTATTCTTTCTTTTTCTTTTTTCGGTTCTACCATAGTCATTTCTCAGAAAATCTCTTTTCCTCCTACCTCGTCATTCGACCATTTTCCATTTCCTCTCCTTATCACTCTCATTTATCCTTTCACCGACTAGTTACCTAGTGGGTAAAGGCTCTCCAGTTGGATGTGATTCATAGGAGTTTAAATCCGAGCCTTGGCTGAGGTTTATTGTCCACATGATGCCACTTAGCGAAAACGACTGGACGCGCATCTTGAATAACTGAACCAAAAAGTCTAGCTCACGGGTCCTACCACTTCAGATGGGTAATTAATGACTGAATGATGGACTGTTAAAGCCGCTTTCATACGAGGCCACCGGTGGCCGCCACCAGTGGCCGCAATTAGTTGCTTCCCATACTTTTCAATGGAGCCTTTCATACGAGGCCACTGCGGTTGCCCGGCCGGCAACCAGCTCCAGGCGGTGGCTCGCTCGCGCAACTAGTGTCCGCCACTGTTGGTTGCTGCCACTCGCTGTAAAGTATTTTTTCAAATCGGGGCTTTCATACGGCTACACTAGTTGCCGGCCCCTTCACACTGGGCCACCAGTGGCGGCCACCGGTGGCGGCAACTGGTGGCCTCGTGTGAAAGCGGCCATAGAATCAGCGCACCCTCATTATTAACTTCATTTCTATGCTTTCTTTACTTTAAGTTTTTTCTCTTTTCTTCTATTATTTCCATTCCTTTGACCATAATTTCCCTCACTCATTTTCCTTATCCTTTGCCTTAAGCGCTGTCTTGATGCTGTACGCTGTCCAGCTCACGAATATCTTCTCACCTCCCTCATCTCTTGTCTATCCATGTTTTCTCTTCCTCTTCTTTCTCATTCAACTTCACTTATCCGTACAATGTATATAGGCTAAATTTTCAATCGTTTCCTTTCCTTTCTTTTCTTCTTTTTTCTGTTCATTCATCCCTTTCATTATTCTTATACCACCTTTAATTTTGCATTTCCATACTTGTCATTCCATCATTTTCGTTCACTAATTTCCTTTGCTTCAATTTCTCCATCTCTCACTCCTCAGAGTCTAATGCTTATATTTCTCTAAATTATTGATTTCGTACTATATGCTCCGCTTTACCTCTTTCACTCTTATCTTTCCACACCATTTACTTTTGTCGTTTTCCCCCCTTTATTTTACTTTCTTCTCATCCTTTATGTTTTTTGCTGCCTTTTTTTTTTTTCTTATTCATCATTATTTCTCCTATAGTATTTTTTTTTTTTTTTTATCCTTTCACAACCAAGTACTCTCATTACCTATTTTCCTCTTCTTTCCCTTTCTTCAATCTCATGTTTTCCTCTTTCTTTCCTATCACAGCTTTTCCCACTTACTGAATTCCCCACTATGTTTTCCTTAGAGCGATCTTTGTATCACGTATTCCATACACATTTTACATGGCCTCCTTCCCTCTCTCCCTCTCTCTCTCTCTCTCTCTCTCTCTCTCTCTCTCTCTCTGCCCTTGCGTCCTCTCCCCTTTTCCTAATTTCTCGCTAATATGATTCCTTCATTAATTCCTCTTCTCCTTCATCCAATTCCTTTCTTCCTCATTAACGTCATCATCATCGCGATCATTATATACACCCTCTTACTGAATTATCACTTCCTTCCACTCGTCTTCGTCTTTCCCTTTGTGTATTCTCTTCTCAGATCCTTCTCCCATCCCTTCAAATCCTTTCACTTTTTCTTCACATTGATCAGGTTCTCATATTTAATCTTTTATTTACTCTATTTAGTTTTCTTTCCATCCATATCTCAATGCCCTTCTCCTTTCGTCGTCCCCAATCGGTTTCTTCCCATTCTTGTCTCCTTGCTGCTTTTCTGATTTTCTCTTTGTTCACTCACTAGACACCAAACAATTAATAGAATGTCTGTTTTCCAGGTATTCTATTCCAACTTCGACTTACCAACAGAGAACACATCATTTGCTGCCATCACGTCACCTGACACGTGGATACTATGACCAAAATTATTTCTAGCCTCCTCGTCACTTTGCACCATCTCTGCTGTGATTCGCCAGGAATATTACCGTATAATCAAATGTGGGGGTAGGGCATTATATTTGTATGGGTGCTTGTATTAAGGTCTTGCTGCTGGAATACCCAGGACATCTTCTCTTAATATGATTCGCCAAACAAAGGCATATTTGGTGCCGTGTCATGGTTTTTGTAGATGTGTTTTTATGACGTGTCAGTGGGGCCATATGGAATAACAATGCACATGGTGGCGTCAAATACAAGTTCACAAAATGTTCTTGAAAACCCAAATCAAAACCGCGACTAAGCAGCCTTCCGGTCACTTCTACATCCACTTCACCACCACCTACCAAAATCTATATTCTCACTCATTGCTTTCTTCTTCTTCTTCTTGTTCTCTCTCTCTCTCTCTCTCTCTCTCTCTCTCTCTCTCTCTTTATCTATGTATCGATTTCCACGCTTTTGCCCTTCCCTTTAATGCTTTCCTCTCTCTTCATTTTTCGTCCTTCAGCGGATTTTACTTCTGTCATGGGTCTTCCTTCTTTTAATTGCTCTTCATTTTTTCACTTCCATTAATTTTTGCTTTACCTCCTTTCCTCTGTCACGCCTGTTCATCTCTGTGTCTCCTCTCTCTCCTCTCCAAGAAAACTCTCGCGTGATATCTCTTTCTTTCTTTCTTTCATTGTCACTTTCATCGCAGTCCCTGCTATCAGACCTCGCCTTAGATGCAGGAAGACAATCAGGGGATATCTGGGGAGGGAGGGAGAGGCACATTTGTGGCTCGTTAGAGTATTGCTATATCGACTGAGGGTTTAAACGATTAAACATGGCTAATTTTAATGTCTCACAACCCTGCTAGGTTGAGCCGTACTATGAATATTATGTATACGAATGCAAGAAGTATTGTTTCAAAATGAGACGAGTTAATTACTTGTGCAACTACCAAAAATCTCGACTATAAATATGGTTACAGAACAGTGATTAAACCCACGTGAAAAGCAACCTATATGAGAAGTATCGTTACAAAACTATAAAGTACTTGAAAAAATCACAACTGCTTAAAACTGGAGGAGTGATTTAATGTTTTAAAAACCACAAATGCAGTAAAGGTCAGTAAATTGGATCTTTAAACACAGGCTTTTGTGGTGAAATTTTCACAGGTTAATAAGGCCATTCTTTTTGGTTAATTTACAGACCTCCCAATTTAGATGAGGACAAAATTATTGTTCGGCGAAATAAAAACGGCTATAGAAAACAGAGACGACGTAATCTGAGAGGACTTCAATAATCCGAATATTGGCTGGAAAAATTCGTGGGCAGACAAAGAAGGAAACACTTCATAGAGTTGGTAGACGACGCGCATTTAAGTCTGGGAGCGAATACACCAACACGTACTACTATACTATATACCTAGGCTGCTTCCCCCAAGGAAAGGGAGGTAGCCGAGACAGGACGACACACTCCCCATTTACTCATCCATTCAAACACATTCATTCGCATCTTAGCCCCAAAGGGGAGAACGGACAGATCCTCACCGCACCACACCGCACAAGGGTCAACTGCGCAATGCAATCAGTGACATCCACAGCAGGGCCCGACAGCAGAACTGATTTACCCCTGCCACATCATAACAGACCCATCCACTTACACGCACCTGACCTGACTAGCTGATCAGAACAAATGCGGGAGAATATCCGCTCAGGGCTGCGTCATAACTTATTCATTCACAAATTCTCTCCATTTACTTCTGTCACACACAGCCACTCTTCCTTGCTCAACAGACATCCCTCTCGCATCCAGCGCTCTCTTCACACTGTCCATCCATTCTATTCGTAGTCTTCTTCTCAGCCTTACACCTCTCACATCAGATCTAGTTATCTTTTTCACCAATCGCTTATTATCCACTCCGTCCATATGCCCAAACCATTGCGACAACCTGTGCTCAACTCTACCAGCCATCTCCCGAACAACTCCAGTTCTTCTTCGCACTTCATCATTTTGCACTCAATCCATACACGTCACTCCACACATACTCCTCAGACACCTCATCTCCATTACATTCAAACTTTTCCTCTCTGCTACACCCATATTCCATGTTTCAGCCCCATAAAACGCAGTCAGTACCACAGCACCCTCATACAGCCTTCTCTTTACATCCATTCTAAGCGAACGACATCTAAACACTTTTTTCATTCCTCCCAGCACCTTTCCTACTTCATTTATTCTTAACTTCATTTCTGCATCTATTCTTCCATCCACAGCAACATGTAACCCTAGAATCTAGGGTCACATGTTGCTGTGGAGGTATAGTGTTTTAAAAATCTAGGGCCTAGATACTTAAAACACTCTACCTCCTCAAGTAACTCGCCATTCAAAACTATATTCATCCCCCTACCATCTACCAACCTCGTACACTTCATCACTTTGCTAGTATTCTCATTTACTTTCAGTTTCCTCCTTTCACACACCATTCCAAACTCCTCTACTAACTGTCTCAATCTCTCCTCTGAATCAGCCACCAGAGCAGTATCATCTGCAAACAGCAGCTGCTTCAGATTCCACTCTCCACCATCAACATTCACCAAACTCAGACTTCCACCTAAAACTTTTGCATTCACCTCCCTTATAACACCATCCATGTAAATATTAACCCGCGCCGTCCCGAGGACGTACTTCCACGTCCTCACGTTTTGTCACAGCTAATCCCGAGGACGTACTTCAACGTCCTGCAATTGCAAGGTTCATAATTTCCACAATTTTCAATTTTCGCGAGTCATTTTTGGTACGTATACACGGGACACCTTCCTCAACAAGATGCCAGGCAGAGACAATGCCTTACCCAGCATGACCTCCTTCCCCCCCTGCATGCCCTTTTCTCAGCAATTCACCTGTTATCAGTGACCTGGCCAGTATAGCCATGTCATGCCACGGTACGAAATTCAGGGCCAGAGTGATTCCCCAATCAATGACAATGTGGAGGACAAACTTTACATAGCATTAGAGGAAGAAACAGTTAGAAATGATGATCAGGTAATGTGGCAAAAAAAGGTCAGGTATTAGTGAGTGAAACAATGCTTATAATGCCTATATTACTGCTTGAAAACCAATATACTCTTGTACTACATATAAATTCGTAACAGTAAATAAATAAATACCGTTTATGAGTGGTGTGAAATAGTTATCCTCCCATAGAACTCGTTTTCTTTGGTGCCAGCCTGATAGAAAACCCAGTAAGGTAAGGAGGCTCTCCTACCTGTAATGAGTATTTTAAACCTCAGGTGAGCGATTTCTCTATGAATTTTCGATGTTTCTCACCAAAAGCGAAAGTTTTAGCAAAAAAAAAAAAAAAGGGTCGAAAAATGGTCGGGATTGGGGGGTACCAGTGGTCAAAAAGTGGTCGGGATGGGGCGGGTTAAACAACCAAGGCGACATCACACATCCCTGTCGCAGCCCCACTCTCACGGGAAACCAATCACTCACAGCATTTCCCACTCTTACACACGCTCTACTATTTACATAAAAACTTTTCACCCCTTTTAGTAACCTACCATCAAGTCCATACAATCTTAAAACAGTCCACAAAGCCTCCCTATCAATTTTATCATATGCGCTTTCTCTAAATCCATAAATGCCCAAAACACATCCTTGCCTTTCACTGAATACTTTTCACACACTTGTCTCACAGCAAACTCCTGATCCACGCATCCCCTCCCTCTCCTAAAGCCACACTGCTCCTCACCAATAACTCCCTCTGTACCCTCTCTAACTCTCATAAATAACACTCTACCATACACCTTACCTACAACACTCAACAGACTTATACCCCTAAAGCTAGTACATTCATACTTATCACCCTTGCCTTTATACAATGGGACCACACAAGCACTTGCCCAGTCAATTGGCACCATACCTTTCACAAAGCACACATTCATCAATCTTACTAACCAGTCAACAATAGTCACTCCACCACCCTTCAGGCATTCCACAGCACACCCATCCATACCTGCAGCTTTCCCTGTTTTCATCTCCTTTACTGCCTTCTCCACTTCCTCCTTCGTGATCAGAGAATCATTCAACTCTCCCAACACATTTATTCCTTGCACCCTTCCATCCGCCACAATCTCAGCCACCCTTTCCTCCTCTACATTTAACAATCTTTCAAAATACTCTGCCCATCTCTTCCTTACTGCATCCATCTCAATTAACATCCTTCCATCCTCTGTTTTTACTCGTTCTTCCTTCCCAGACTCCCTTTCGCACCCTTTTCACCTCCTTCCAAAAATTTTCTTATTATGTTGAAAATTCTCTGTTACCCCACCTCTCATCTGCTGCCACTTTAGCATCACGCACTGCCCTTCTCGCCTTATTCCTCTTTTCCTTATACCTTTCATATGACATCTCATCCTTCCTCTGCAGCCACACTTCATATACACGTCTCTTCTCAGCCACAGCCATACTTACTTCCTCGCACCACCATTCACTTCCTTTTCTTACACCACCACCCACACGTCTCACACCACACACCTCTTCTGCATGCCCCACCACAGCACTCTTAAACAACTGCCATTCCTCCTCCACACTGCCATTTTCCCGATCTTTCACTGCGTTCCACTCATCTTTCCATTTCTCCTGATACCCTATCTTTTTCTCTCTTTTATCCAACTCACTTTCAAAACCTCCCTGCCACAACTAGCCCTCCTAGCTCTCACCAATCTCTTACCTACTCTTAACTTTCCCTTCACCAGGTAGTGGTCAGACCTACCTCCACCCTCCCCTCTCAGAACTCTCACATCCAACAATCTTCCTATTACATTCCTAGACACAACCACATAGTCCATCAAAGCTCTATCAACAACCCTTCCACCCTCCTGTCTCACCCATGTATACTTATATCTTTCTTCTCAAACAGCGTATTTCCAATCACCATCACTAGCTCAACACACATCGCTATCATTCGTTCCCCATTTTCATTTCTTCCAGGCACACCATGCATACCAACTACACCTTCAACTGCTACATTTCCCACTCTAGCATTCAGATCTCCCATCATTACCACATTCACATTCGCTCCAAAACTCTGCAGACACTCATCAACATCATTCCAGAAAGACTCCCTCTCTTCTTCATCCCTTTCACTACCAGACCCATATGCACTCACAAACACCCACAACTCACGTTCAAATTTCGCTTTCACCCACATCAGTCTCGATGACACCTCCTTCCATTCAATCACACACTGCTGTACTGTACTTCCGGACTCACTAACAAGGCCACACCTTCTCTTGCCCTTCCTCTATCAACACCTGACAATCTTCCATTCACACTTCCAAACATAGAATCACCCTTCCCTTTCATCTTCATTTCACTCAAAGCTAACACATCCAACTTTCTTCTCACAAACATTCTCCCAATCTCCTCCTTTTTAGCCTCAATCGTACTACATCCACGCACATTCATAGACCCAATCTTCAGGGTACGGGGATAACTCCATCCCCCATCCCTTTCTCTGGCCTGTCTCTTTTTAGGAATTAAAAAACAGAGAAGGGGGTCCCTAGTCCCCTCACCCCGCCCCTTTTAGTCGCCTTTTACGACACGCAGGGAATACGGTGGCAGTACTCTTCCTAACACAACCTGGCCGCAGAGTAGTAGTACCACCCCATAGTGCGGCCAAATTGTGTTCCCCTCACCACAGGGGGTACCAACACGTGGTAATAATAATACTCGACCTTGCCCTTGCAACATACACTGACCTAATAAGTTTGTGTGATGTTGGTGAAGATTTTAGCAACAGTGATCATAAGGTCATTAGACCTAGAGTTTAAATCATCTGTAAAATAGTGTTAACATTCTATTTCCTAACTTTCAACAGACAATTTCTATATTATGAGAAATGAAATTTTCAACATCAAGTGATCAAGGAAATGCAGGTGGTTTACATCTAAGAAATGGGAGAAAATTGTAAAAATAAAACACCAATTGACTGATGTTTGTCGAATGGAGAAATAAACCGAGATTTACCCGAAGAAATATTTACATTAATAATCTGGCCTGGATGTCGAAAAATGCTGAAGAAATCATCGGTCATATGGGAAGAATATGCAAAAAATAACATGTGCTGGAATCACAATGACAGTACCGAGTATATTATATTACAACGACAATGCGCGAAAATTATTCGGAAAGCTCAACGAAACTATGAGGCACACACTTTTATGAAGCAGAATCAAAACCCACATTATTTTTTCAATATGTGATGAGTGAGAAAAGTGTAAAAGGGTAGCAGAAACCCTCTGTTAACTTAACTGTTTCATTATGTGAAGAAAAAAAAATGCAGAAGGTAACATAGGTCCTTTATTAAACTCGGAGACCGGTATACCCCATGATAACCAAGCAATGGCAACAAAACTGAACGACTCATTTCACAGTGTTTTCACAAAAGAAAATAATGTAAACATTCCCATCCGACAGCCGGTTATCTCAGGACCAGATGTTAAGTTATCAGTCAGTGAGGTAACAGGACATGAATTGTTAAATCATCTTCAGAAAATCGACTCGAATATATGATATGCATCTAGTAATAAATGGCGAATCATCAGACTGACTAAAAGTAACATTTGTTGTTCCTCAAGGGTCACTTCTTGGACCAGTTCTTTTCGCTTTTCATTTCTCTGATTTATAAAACTATTTCACTTTTAATTTAGTGAAATTAGCAGATGACACGAAGATTGGAGGCAAAGTAATTGCGATAACAGACTGTGAATCTATAGAAAATCACTTTGACACGTAAATAAAACTGGAGTAGAAAATGGTAGATGATTTATAATATAGGTAAATGTAAGGTCATGCACTTTTGCAACAAAACATTAAATATGAATACCGCATGTTCAGTACCTGACTGACGGAAATAACTGGAGAGGAGGATTTAAGAGTTTTTGTCAGGAACAACCTGAAAAAGTCCAATGCACAGCAGCTAGTTGCATGGCAAACAAAATGTTCAGCTTCATTGCGACGAACTTTTAACACAAAACTCCTGATGCAGTCCCTAAGCTTTATATGTAGTTAGACCACAACTATAATCTTATTATGATCGAAGCTAGACTCGAGAGAGTGCAATGTAGAACCACACATACGATCCTAGCGCTGCCAACTTTAAAAAAAGTGAATTGCAGAAACTGAATATATTTTCTCTAAAACCGCGACGATTCAAAAGTTTGATACAAGTATATAAAATCATTAGAAATTTAACGATGTCAGGTACGGTAATTTGTTCGAAACAGAGAATGATACTGTGACTAGAAATAATGAAAAGAAACTTAACGTCAAGAGTTGCAAGATTAATTAACCTTTCCTTTAAAGGCTTTCAAATCTCGTTAATCTTCTTACCGTATTCATCTTTTGCCTCTATCCAGAGTTTCCTCTTCCTCTTCTCACTCCTAATATTGCCCTTTTCTCATTTCATATCAATTTTCATTCCTTCCTTGCATTTTCCTTTGTTTCAGCAGTTCCTTGCCTTGCCTCCCAATACTCCTCTGATATTGCCTCTACTCCTTGCATATTCAAATATTTTCTTTTTCATTAGTCAGCTCCCTCTTCTGTTTCTCCATCTATCATTCTCCAATTTTTATTGTTAATGTTTCCCCAAATTCCTTATCTCTGCTATATTTATTTTTACCTTTTTCCTTTTCACCTTTCGTCATCTTCATTCGCCTTTTTTTTCCTCTTCTCCTTTTCCCTCCTCTCCCTCAAATTCTTCGTTTTTATTGCTTACAATTTTACTTAATCATCTTTTTACAGTTTTCAACCTTTTATCACCTTTCAGAGATCATATTACATTTTACATCTCTTGTAAAATATGCTTCCAAGAGATTAGGTGTGCTAAGCCGACTCCATTCCTTCTTAACCCCTGCACAATTGTTGACTCTATACACGGGTTTTATCCGCTCCTGTGCGGAGTACAACTCTCATGTGTGGGGAGGTTCCCCACATCCAGCTCTTCTCAATAGCGTGGGGTCAAAGGCTTTTCGTCTCATTAACTCTCCTCCTCTTACTGGCTCCCTTCAACCTCTGTCTCTTCGCCGCACTGTTGCATCTTTATCTCTTCTATCGCTATTCATTGGTCTCTGCTCCTCTGAACTGTTTGCTTGCGTTCCTCCATCTCTACGACTGGCGCATAGCACCCGTCTAGCAACAAACTTTCATCCCTTTTCTGCACAACTCTCTGATGAAAGAGTTAACCGTTACTCCCAGTCCTTCATTTATGCAACAATCAACTCTTGAACTGTCTCCCTCTGTCTGTATTTCCTGCTTCCTATGATCTCCAGTCTTTCAAACGCAGTGTGTCCTGGCATCTCGAAATGATCGGATCTTGAAATTGGCTCTTTTGTATTTTGTTTTTTTCTTGGAAGGAACAGTCATTGCGGGCTTGTGGCCTTTGGTTCCTTCTTCCTAGCGTAAAAAAAAAAAAAAAATACTTTCTTCCACCTCTTCTTCTCTTCATTTCAATTCTTCATCTCCCTTGTATTTATTTTTTTTTCTCTCTCTCCTTTTTACTTCAGTCTCATTTTTTTTTTTTTTACTATCCTTGATTTCTGCCGTTGATGCTGTCTCATTCACATATTGCAGAAACACTTTTCTTGTGACCGTCGCCGTCTCCTTCTATACGCTGTCTGTCTGTCTGTCTCTCTCTCTCTCTCATCGGCTAAAGGGCCGTTTTTGCTCACCTTCCACTGTTCGCCAAGCGCCTTAGCTTTTTATTCTTTATATTTCTTTTTTTTCTCTGTCTTCCCTTTTCCCCCAATTTTCTTCATCTTTCTGTTTTCTGATTTTTATCTTCTCTTCTTCCTGGTTCTTTTAAGTTTCTTGTTTTATCTTGTTCGTTGGTCACCTATTTTTTTTTTTTAACTTTCTTCTGTCCCTACAGTGTCCCTTCTTTGTTCTTGTCTCCATATCTTGTGAATTTGTCTTGCCTCTTACATTCCTTTCCCCTTTTTCTTAACATCTTTATATCCCCACTTTCTAACTTTTTTTTCCCCATTCCTCTCTGTAGGACACCACAATATGATGGACACCAGTATCTGCTCGGTTTCTTTTCCTTCTTCCTCCATACATCTTTCAGTTTGATGCCATACTTTCATTTCGTCATCAGCACATTCAAAACATTGTACAAGTGTTCTTCGAACAGATATCTTTTGATTTTTTCCTTTAATACCATTAAAGAGAGAGAAAAGAGAGTGGATGAGGAATTTGGAAGGAATATGAGTGGAAACTGTAGGAAATGTAAGAAAATGTCCTGGAAACTGGTAAAGATAATTAGACAGAGTGATAAAGAAGACAGTCGGGGAGTGAAAGATCAAAATGGTAGATTGCTAGTGGAGAAGGGAGAAAAAGTGGGCAGACGGAGAGAACACTTTATGGATTTGTTTAACATAGAGAATGAAATTAATGCGAGTATAAGTGGCTGGGGAATGGCTGGGAGAAGGAGGGTGTTGAGAAGACACGATGAAATCAGTAGGATGGAAGTTGTGGATGCAATGAGGAACGTGAAAATGGTGAAAGCCCCAGGAATTGATGGAGTGCGTGGTGAAATGCTGAAACATGGGGAAGAGATAGTAGTAGAATGGAAGATATGGAGATTGACTCGGGATAAAGATAGAGTCCTGGAGGATTGGAAGTCAGGTATAAATTATCTCCTCGTGCAAACATAAATGTAAAAAAGTGTGTTGTAATCATCAGGGCAGTTGTCTTCTTAGTGTAATATGAAATGTATATGCTAGGATACTTATTGACATAGTTAAGGAAATAACATAGGAATTAGTTGCAGAAGAACAGGGAGGTTTTATGAAGAGAAGAGGTTGTGTAGATCAGAGAATTCGTTCTTAGACCTTTAGTGGCACAGTTTTTTCTCCATGGTTGTTCAGTCTGTCTATGGATGGGGTTATAAGAGATACAAGGTAGGGCAGTGGATGTTGGAGCGGTCCTAATAAGAGGGGGCAGTGTTTGGAAACTCCCTATACTGTGGTGTTAGATGATACTGTGTTGTTAAGTGAGGACGAAGGGGAGCTGCAGGGCTTGGTGTATGAGTTTCGGAGAGTGTGTAAGAAACGGAATCTAAAAATGAATGTAGGGAAGAGTAAAGTTACGTTCTTCGAGAGAAATGAAGTCACTGAATGTACACAGAGGTTGGGTGAGGAGTAAGCTGAAAATGTGAGTGCGTTTAAGTACTCGAGTAGTGTGATAAGTAAGGATGGAAGTTTAGAGGGTGAAGAGCTTGAAAGGGTACAACAAGGAAGAAGGGTTGCTGGTTCTTTTAAATCAGTGGTAAAAAACAGGGAAGTTGTCACGAATTCGCGCGAGCGTGTTTACAAGTTCGTGACATTTTTGTTCACTGTGAAAACCGCGAATTCTAGTGGAATTTTCATTGTATATCACTCATTTCAACCGTCCACGCATTCGCTCCATTGGGAAGGTTTTTAGAACATTTTTCACTGTTTCATAAGTGATCATCCTTCCGCGCAACAATAGCACCTTCGCTGAGTGATTTATTCTGAGTGTGTATCGCTCACATTATTTCCGTTGGCCGTTAGCAAGCGCGGCCGGCCCTCGCCTCTCTCTCACAATTTGAAGTCAGTCAGGATTAGAGCGCCATGAGAGAAGGTTCGTTTGTACAGCGAGTTCCTGAGATCTCCATCCAGTGGTGATTCGGCGTAGAGGTTTAGCGGTTGCAGTGTCCATCCTATGTGCCAACGCCCAGTTCAGTTCCGCTTAGCCCGCTCTCTGACCAGTATTTCCTTTCGTTTTTCCTAGGCTTAAGAGTTTAGCTTTTGAGTGAGTGAGTGAGTGTGTTCTTATTTTGAATTAATTTGAGACTCATGTAATGTAAATTTATTTCATTGTAATTAATAAATTTACAGTTCTTTTTCTTGAGCTTAATGTAATTTAAACTCGTGTTTTATTTCTCCACATTAAGCTTATTTTACTTGCCGCTCTTAGTTCGCATAAATGCTTTGTATTATTCATAACTGGTATTTAGGCCAGTCCTCTTGTACTAAGCTTAAATCCGTTGTGCCAGCCTGGAGTTAATGCACCGGCAAGAACCTGTTTATCATTAATAGCATTAGTTATTGATAGTCAGGGATGAAGTCACTTTCTCCAGAGGCTAACAGTACACAAACAGCACGTGTGAGTAATTAGTCTCTGCTGTGTACTGTTGAGAAAGTTTATAAATTCTCTTCCTTAAAGAATCGGCAAAGTAAGCCAACATAAAGTAAACTTACTGCTTGATTTTCACGTCAATTTTTGCCCCTATTCACAAGCAACATTTTAAAGTATTATACAAATTCTTAAAAACTCCGTGACATCTGGCGACCTCATTCCAGGATATTAACTCCTAGCTCTAAAGTTATTCACAAGATAATACTCACTCACTCTTACTTAGTTATTTATCATTAAAGTCTATAGGCACTATCTTACTGATGATTATTGTTTCATTTCTATTAATTTTACGTAATAGTTTTTACAGTCAGTTTTTTTTTTTTTTCTTTCTTTATCAGTTTAACTAGATAAAACTGGTCACCACTAACCTGTGCCTATATTCTTTACTCTTGATTATTGGCATTTCTCTGCAAAATAGCAGTCAGTACTTAGTCTTTAGTTCACTCAGACTGAGTTAGCATCATGTCTACCAAAGTCTATGTACAGGAAGCTAAAGATATGGGGCTTAGCGACCCCAAAGAAGTTAAAGAGTATTTACTCTCTCGGTTTAGTTACGAGCAGCAACGTGAGAATGATGATCGTGAAGAGCATAGAATTCAACGCGAACACGAACGAGAACAACGCAAATACGAGCAAAAACAACGTGAGTACAAGCGAGAACAACGCAAGTACGAGCGTGAACAACGTGAGAGAGAACGTGAATACGAGCGTGAACAACGAAAGAGAGAACAAGAACACAAACGTGCCGAGCGAGAAGCACGCGAAAAACATGAACTTGAGATGTTGAAGCTCAAGCGAGACTTCTTGGCTTCAAACACATCTGGTGCAGCTAACCCAAGCTCCACGAGAGCTCTCCCTGCACACATTTTGGCGACCCCACACATCAAGCTTCCTCCATACAAGGAAGGCAGGCGAACTGAGCATTCATAGCTCGTTTCGAAGACATGGCTAAGCTGTACCAGCTGGATGATGCAGCTAAGCAGCTCCAGTTCCTTAGCGTGTTTGAGGGCCCTGCTCTCGATATTCACCGCAGAATTTGTGGAAACAATCTCACATATGAGATGATGAAGGCCGCACTCGTCAAAGAGTATGGTCTCACAGTTGACGACGCCAATAGTCAGTTTATGAGAGTGCGTTTACAAGAAAAAGAGACTGCAGTTCAGTTTCTTGACCGGCTTACTGCTTACTTAGATGAGTGGATGGAGAAAGATGAAACTCCTTCCACGCGTGAGGGGATAATTGACCTTATGCTGCACACGCAGCTAGAAAAGTCGTGGCCTGCTGAACTTATGGCTCAGCTTAAGATCTGCCAGGTAAGGGATGCCAGGCAAATGGTGGAGAAAGCTGATGCATTCTTCACTGCATACGGGTATCAAACTAGTAAGCAGCATACCTGGAACACATAAGCTGATAAATCTGGGAAACCGTCTCAGACTGAACCCCGGCAACAAGGCCATTCTTAGAATAATGGCCAAGGTCCAAGCATATCGCAGAGGAAGGACCAGGGGCAAAATACCTAGAAACCTGAGTGGAAGCAATATGACAAGCAGAACCTGAACGAGGAACAATACTGGTATTTCAAGCAGCAGCAGGGCAAGGACAAACCACGTAACCCTCAGTCAGGACAATCGACTCTAGTGTATCGGAGGCAGGATGCAAATGCAGCCTTCGTTCCACAACAAGCACACAGTGGTGCCAGTACAGGTACTTCTCCACAGTTCACTGGTCCCCCAGTGACAGTGAACTCTCTATCTCAGGTGGTCAATGCTCCAACTCCTCAGATGGTGGGCACGGCCCCTTAGGCATCTAGTTCTCGAGGCGCCACATTTGCTGCATCGTTCGTTCCGCAGTCTCACCAATGACTGGCTGCTACCTCCTCAGACCCTTCCACCAGTAACACTGCCTTTCTCGTTCAGCCAGGGTTTGTGGGAGGTGTTTCTGTAAATGTCCCGAGGGATAATGGTTCCTCAGGTTGCTCTGTCAAGCAAAGGTTAGTTCGGCCCGATGAGTACATGGGTAAGCAGGTCCAAGTTAGACTTATTGATGGATCAGTGAGATTGTTCCCTGAGGCACGTATCCAGGTGGCATCTCCTTTCTACACTGGCTTGACAGCTGCTGTTGTCATGCCAGAACCCCTGTTTGACCTCATTATCGGCAACATACCCAGGGTCAAAAACAGTTGCGCCATAGATGTTGCTACTCAGACTTTGGCTGTTGCAGTAACATGAGCCATGGCCAAGGCTCCGAATCATGTCACCCCATTGATCGTCACAACGCCGCAAGATCTGATTCGTAGTCAAGATGTTGTCCAAGAATAACAGTCTGACCTGACACTTGCCTCAGTGCGTAAGAAGCTGGAGGGTAAAGTGATTAAGTATTCACGGGGAGGCCAAGCCAGATTCCTTCGCAAGCGAGGACAGATATACCATGAGTCACAAACACCCCACGGCGAGGTTGGAGTGCATTTCGTCGTTCCCGCGAAGTATCACCGGGCAGTGTTCGAATTAGGTCATTGTTCAGTGATGGGAGGTCACATGGGCCAAAAGAAAACCTCTGACCGCATCCATGCTGACTTTTTCTGGCCAGGAATGGGACAGGAAATAAAAAGGCTTGTGCGTTCCTGTGATGTGTGTCAGCGTACCACTGACTGGGGACGTGTCCGTCCTGCGCCACTGAAATCAATGCCTGTAATCTCTGAACCGTTCAAGAGAGTAGCAATTGACATTGTTGGGCCAATCTCTCCTAGGGCGAGTGATGGATCAAGGTATATCCTCACAATTGTTGATTTCAGCACACAGTGGCCTGAAGCCGTGGCCCTTAACCCCCAATGCGCAGCCATGGACAGCCAACCCCCCCCGGGTGGCAGGGTTGCATCGTGGTCTGAGTACCTGTAGGAAAATATTAGCCAAAAATCAGAGATTAACCCTAGAACATTATACTTGGTATGGCAGATAGTACTTACATTCAGCTTTCTCCAGAGACAGGTGTTGAGCCTTCGTGGACTACCCAAGGACTTGTGGAGACTTGCAAAGTTGGGTAACCAAATCTTCACTTTCACACCTCCAACAACCCGGTTTCCCATCTACCACAGCCTCATTCTTTCACAGTAAACTTTATACTACAACGTACAGGTAGTTTGGAATCCGTATTTGTACAATAAGCACTGAAAATAAGGCTAAAATCAATGGAGCGTACGGCCGACATGCAGCGCGGCGGCGGTCTTCCCGTCACTCAACAAACATTTCCATTTTCACAGGTAAAAACATGTATACTACATTATTTTCAATCATGTTACTTCCCAAAAGATCACCGCGGTGCCCTTTTTATTCTGCCTTACGCCCGTCACTTTATTCTCGTTCCTGTCGGCCGCTTGCACTGACTCGGAAGAGCTAGAACTCGCCATAATGTCACTTTGAAAGCCTGCGGTAAAATGACACTAAACAGAGGAAAACCGTGCGAAAAAAAACTAGTATTACAACTGGGGAAACAAGCGTTTCCTATTAGTATAAACTGCTTGTGAGAGGAGAGCACAGATTTACAGCTCTGAGCAGTCAGAGCGCTGCCATGTATCACAGCCAGGTTGGCCGGGCCGTGGTGGGGGGGGAGGGGGGAAAAATGCAATACTTGGCAACAATGGAGGTCAGTAGTACAAAGGTAAAGTATGCTAATTGTAGCTAAAGGGTGGTGGTACTGATAGACAATACCAGCTGGAACATCCTTGCCTGCGTTTATTCAAAATTAACTCGATTCACAAACATGACGATCCGCCGTTATGTCCTTTTTGGCGAGCGTCGCAAACGCGACGATCCGCGTTTAAGGGGTTAAGAATATAGAGGACGTCACTGTTGCCGAGGCATTGATTGAAGTGTTCTGTCGCGTAGGTATCCCCAAGGAGGTCTTAAGTGACCAGGGTTTGCAGTTCACCTCTGCAATGATGAATGAAGTATTCAGGTTGTTGTCCATCCGAGGCCTGCGAACTACGCCTTATCTTCCCATGTCTAATGGGTTGTGTGAAAGGTTCAATGGGACTCTCAAGAAGACGTTAAAGCACATGGTCGCCGAACAGCCAAAGAAATGGCCACAGTTCATTGCTCCTCTTCTGTTTGCTTATCGAGAAGCCCCACAGCATTCCTTGAAGTTCTCACCTTTCGAACTGGTGTATGGAAGGTCGGTCCATGGACCACTTCAAGTCCTTCGCGAGTTATGGAACGATGAAGAACCCGACCCTGAAGTCAAGACCACCTACACCTACGTCCTTGATCTAGCTGACCGCCTCCAGTCAATGTGCGAGTTAGCTAAGGAAGAATTGATTAAGGTGCGTGAAAGCCTATTATAATAAGCCTATTATGATAAGAAGGCAAAACTCCGGAAGTTTAGTCCAGGCGATAAGTGCTTGATGTTACTCCCCACTGCCCAGAACAAGTTGTTGGCATGGTGGAAGGGTCCATTTGATGTAGTAGAGGCATTTCAGACCTCAACTACATAATTCAGATGGGGAATCTTCACAAAAGGTTCCACGTTAACATGTTGAAGGCTTATCATGAGTCAAACCCCGAGGAGACTGGCTTACGAGTAGCTGATGATAGTGACCAGCCACTGGAAGAAACCGGGGCAGCCGCAGTGATCCCAGCTGATGACCATGATGACGAGCCCTTAACCATTCAGTCCCGTCAGGAGAAGACTGTCGGAGATGTTTTACTTAACACTGACTTAGCATTAGGTGACCAGAATGCCATAAGGTCACTGCTCCGTCACTATGCTGATGTCTTCTCTGACCAACCTAGATTTGCAAAGGTTGATTGTCACAAAATTGAGTTGACCAGCAATATTCCCGTAAAGGTTAAGCCATATCCGATTCCCATGCAACTACTGGACGCAGTAGACAACGAAATTGCTGACATAGAGACTGCAGGTATTATTGAAAAGTCCTCATCTCCTTACTGTAGTCCAATGGTAGTAGTCCGCAAGAAGGATGGTGGAGTCAGGATTTGTGGCGACTATATGAGGCTAAATGCAATCACCAAAGTGGATGCTGAGCCAATGGGTGACCACATTGCCATCTTCTCCAAGCTGGCAGGGTCACGATATTTCACAAAGCTCGATTTGGCAAAGGGATTCTTTCAAAGGGATTCTTTCAGATTCCCCTTCACCCTGAAAGCCTTTGCTACTCCTAGGGGGTTGTATCAGTATAAAGTCCTCCCATTTGGACTTACCAATTCCCCAGCAGTATTCAATCGTGCTATGAGACAAGTGCTCCATGGTATTGTAGGAGTAGAGATGTTTGTTGATGATGTCCTCGTTCATTCTGCCACGTTGGAGGAGCACCTCAGACTCTTGGAAATTGTCTTCTGTAGACTCCAGAGTTTCAACATGACTGTGAGCCTAGCAAGTGTAAAATTGCTCACAGTGAGGTGGAGTTCCTCGGACACATTGTTGGCAACAATCGCTGCAGGTGTCCGGGTGACAAGATTAGATAAGTTAGAGAAGCCCCGAGACCCGTGACCAAGAAACAGGTGAGGGCATTCCTTGGCCTAGTGGGGTATTATAGGAGTTTTATCCCCAACTTTGCTCTCATTGCCCAACCGTTGTACAAGGTGCTACAAAAACATGCTCCAAACACCAATGAATGGGGAGAAGTGCAAGAGAGATCTTTTGCTGCCCTTAAGAATATGCTGTGTAAGGAGCCTATCTTGCAGTTGCCTGATTCCAACAAGCCTTTCATATTGCACACTGATGCTTAACAAGATGGAGTCGGTGCCGTATTAATGCAAGAATCGGAAGGTGGAATCTTTCCAGTGGCATACCACAGCCATAAGCTAAAACCCACCAAGAGGAATTACAGAACCATTGAGAAGGAACTCTCGGCCGTGGTTGATGGTGTTAAGAAATATTACTATTATTTATATGGAGAACCATTCACTCTGGAAACTGATCATATGCCACTCACCAGTCTCAGCACGACTAAGACGGCTAATGCAAGATTAACACCCTGGACACTGTATTTGCAGCAGTTTAACTTTGCTGTGAGATACATCAAGGGAAGTGACAACGTAGGTGCAGACCTGATGTCTCGCCTGCTAACTGCTGACTAACATGGGCAACTGTTGTATGCTGGGTTCTGTAAGACAGGTATCCTCAGAAATTTGAGTAATCCAAGGATCAGCCTGGTTCCCAGTTAAAAGTGTACCAGTAATTGCTGACGTCTCGCCCGTTGGCCCCACAGGACACGTTACGTCCCGGACCTATATATACATGTATATCATAGATTAAGGGGACGTTTGAGACCCCTCTAAGGACAATCTGAGGCTGTGTATGAATTACCTTGTGGTGTCTCGAGCTGTGGGCCTTCTCGATAGGTTTCCTGGAGAATGCACATTATCCACATGAGTGTTCACACCCACGGTGGGTATTAAAATGTGACCTGCTCGAGATTGCGTAGGGATTCTCATCTTCCTAATGTCAGTTCATTTTTTCCTTCAGTCCATATCCCCTTTGGCCCTTTTCCTCACAGAACCACAAATCTCACCCTCAACCGATATATCTCCATTTTATTTTCCTGGTTACCACCTCCTTACAAACTTCCGTAACAAGGGCGGCACCTGTTCATATATCAACTCCCAATATGCAGTTGACACTATTTTAAACTTCACTTCATCCAGTTTTGATTACTTATTATATAAACTAAATTGTCAAAACATTACCAAATATATTTGTGTAGTTTATCGTTCCCCCAATGCTTCTTCGGAACCCTGTGTATTTGATTCCATATCCACTCAATTGAGTAACCTTAACCTTGCCCTTGGCACCGAAATTACCATTTTGGGTGATTTTAACATACATAATGTTGAATGGTTGTTGCATTCTGTCCGGACTGACGACGCTGGTCTAGAGTGCAAGTTGTTTGCGGAAACGTTTAATCTCACCCAGTTGGTAAAGCAACCAACCAGAATACCTGATAATCCTAACCATAATGCCCAGCTCTTGGATTTACTCTTGACAAATAATCCAGATCAATACAGAATAGAGGTACTGTCACCACTTGGATCCTCTGACCACAGTCTCATCAAAGCCTCATTAGTTAACCTTCCCGCACCTCCCCGTTCTGAACCTGTAAGGGTGAACTGATGGCACTTTGATAGGGCAGACTGGGATGGATTTAGAAATTATCTTGCTGACATTCCATGGCAGTCTTCTCTAGTGATCCCAATTCTACCCAGTCCCACATTTGTGACTTAATACTAGCTGGTATGGATTTATTCATACCAAGTCAACAGTTCACTAAAAGATCGAACTCTCCAAAATGGTTTGATGGCAACTGTGCCAGAGCAACAGCCCAAAAGTCATTAGCATATAACTCTTACTTAAAATAAAAAATATCTGAATCACTCTCCCAATTTAAAATTGCTAAAAATCATGCAAAAGCTGTATTAACCCGCCCCATCCTGACGTTTTCTTGGCAGTGGTACGCCCCAGTCCCGACATTTCTGGACCTTTTTTTTTTTTTTTTGGCTCAAACATCCGCTTTTGGTGAGAAACATCGAAAATTCATAGAGAAATCGCTCACCTGAGGTTTAAAATACACGATCTAGGTACGAGTACCTCCTTACCTGACTGGGTTTTCTAACAGGCTGGCACCAAAGAAAACGAGTTCTATGGGAGGGTAACTACTTTATCCACTCATAAACAGTATTTATTTATTTACTTGGTACGAATTTATATGTAGTACAAGAGTATATTGGTTTTCAAACAGTAATATAGGCATTATAAGGATTGTTTCACTCACTAACTCATCACCATTCATGACCTTTTTTTCCCACATTACCTGATCATCATTTCTGACTGTTTCTTCCTCTAATGCTATGTAAACTTTGTCCTCCACATTGTCATCGATTGGGGAATCACTCTGGCCCTGAGTGTCTTTATTGGCCAGGTCACTGGTAACAGGTGAATTGCCGAGATAATGGCGTGCAGGGGGGGAGGAGAGGTTATGCGGTGTAAGGCATTGTCCCTGCTTGGCATCTTGTAGAGGAATAGAGGAAGGTGTCCCGTGTATACATGCCAAAAATCACTCGTGAAATCACTCGCGAAAATTGAAAATTGTGCAAATTAGGGACCTTGCAATGTTGCCGCATTAATTCACTTCTCCAGGATATGAGTGCACATCATGTGAGGACGTGAATTCACGTCTCCGGGACGCGGTGGGTTAAATCTATCTAAATCAAACTTTCTTCAAAAGCAAGCATCAACACTACTTAACAACCCTAATGACAATAGAATATTCTGGTCAACTCTTAATTTTTTCAATAATAACTTTAACAAGTCATCTTCCATTCCCCCACTAAAATCTGCAGATGGCAACATTACAAATGACCCGTGAGGGAAAGCAGATATCTTTGCCAGTACCTTTGCCAGAAACTATACCATAGACGATACCAGCCAGAATGTCCCAGTACTAGAACTTGATTCTCCCGAAATTGTCCCTCTTAAAATACAGACAAGATACGTAAAATCCAACCTAGACAATTTACCTACCAACAAAGCTCCAGGCCCAGATGGAATTCCGCCAATTGTTTTGAAAAAGTGTTCCCCTGAACTTGCCTCTGTCCTAGCTAAATTATTCACACTATGCATACGTACTTCTGTATTCCCAAATTCATGGAAAGAAGCCAATATCCACCCAATTCCCAAGAAAGGAAGTTCGTCTGACCCCTCCGATTACAGACCAATAGCTGTCACATCTTCTCTTGGTAAGGTATTTGAAACTTTAATTAATAAGCACATTGTTAAACATCTTGAATCCAACAACTTAACTAGTGATAGACAATATGGTTTTCACCACGAAAGATCCACATTGACATACTCAATCTCTTAACTCATACCATCCATCAATCAATTGATCTTTTTGGAGAAACTTATGCAGTAGCTCTTGATATCTCTAAAGCTTTCAACAGAGTATGGCACCGTTCCCTGCCGTCCAAACTCCCTTGCTATGTACTAATGTCTTTTGTTCCTTTGATTTCTTCATATCTTAGTGACAGGAAAATAAGAGTAAAAGTAGATGATATATATTCCAATTTCCACTCAATTAGTGTCGGCGTGCCGCAGGGATCAGTTCTGGCGCCAACCCTATTTCTGGTTCATATTAATCAGCTCTTATCTGTCACCCACAATCCCATTCACTCATATGCAGATGACTCAACACTACATAGTTCATTCACACTCAGACACCCATTTACAGAGTCTAATATCTCTACCTCTCAACTCAGTACAGCCATTTCCATAAATCAAGATCTATATATGATCAATGAATGGGAACAAAACAACCTTGTCTCTTTTAATGCTAGTAAAACTAAATATAAACAGTTTACTAATAGACAGATATTGCCAGATTCATACATTACCTTCAGTGCTACTAATATCCCCATCTCCAAAAGTATTGAAATTCTTGGCGTCTCACTTAACAGTGCCCTCACCTGGACCTCTCATGTCAGATTACTTGCTAAAACCGCCTCAAAGAAACTTGGATTATTGTACAGAGTCCGTAACTTCTTTGCCGATGAGCAGTTAACTGTAATTTATAAAAGTCATGTGCGCTCTCAGCTTGAATATTACTCACCCTTGTGGAATGGTTGTGGGGAGGTTGCATTAAGACAACTAGACAAAATTCAGAACAAAGCTGTTAGAATCATTAACAACCCTGTCATTACAAATAAACTACCTCCCCTGCAAGTAAGAAGGGATGTTGCCTCCCTTGCATTATTTCACAGATATTTTTTTGGCAAATGGTCAGACGAAGTTGCGTCCACAGTGCCACCTCTCCATGCCTTCTCTCGTGATACACGGGGATCTGGTAGCGCTCATGACTAGAATGTTACTCAGCCATATTGCAGAACTTCTGCCTATCAGAAATCTTTCATTCCCCAAACTGCATCTCTCTGGAATTCGCTTCCCCAGAGTTGTTTCCCTCCAAATTTCAACCCACAGCTGCTCAAGACTAACTGTTACAGATATTTTATGAACAGAGGATGCCAGTAATCTGGTGTATGGATTGTTTTTTTTTTTTTTTTTTTTACTAATGTGTTTTTCCTTCCTCCGTTCTGTTATTTATAACAAAAAAAATGTAAGTGTAGAGTTAGGTTAACCAGTAAACTGCCCGTTCTCTGAGATTTGCGCAATCCAGGAACTGGCACGTTTCCTGGTTAATAATGCTAGGTTTACCAGTAAACTGCCTGTTCTGAGAGATTTGAGCATTTCAAGAACTGGCACGTTTCCTGGTTAATAATGCTAGGTTAACCAGTAAACTACAAAGGTCCTGAGAGGTTTGTGAATCCAAAGACTATGTTTCCTGGTTAATAATAAACATAAGTACTGATTGCTAGACAGAGAGAGAGAGAAATGACACTTATGATGCTCCACCTTGATTCCTTTCGCAGGTGCAGCTGGCAGGTGCAGCATTGTTGTGCAGATCAGATGATCATCCCTACCGCATGCTGCCGCCTCTTCTCTTCTGCCTCGTCGTCTCTTTACTATTAATTTGTATTATATCATTTTACACGTAGGCACAGTTACACCACAACGTCACACCTACACCGCGTATTACATACATCACGCTACATAACAATTAATTGTAGAGAACTTTTCGCTCAGTTTAACATGAGTACAGGATTTTTCATCGTCATCACGGAGTTTTTCCTCAAGCTTGCTTCTATTAACGTAAATATGAGGTTTTTACGCTCATGGGCGACTGTGATTTTCTCCTGTAGCAGGGTAGTACACACACCACAGTGTGAGTCTTGTGTGACTGAGTTAGCATTTATATGTATGTATATCGATTTTTTTTTCTGAAGAAAAAAAAAAAATGATTTTGATGGGGCGTAATGTCACGAAATGGCGCGAACGTGTTTTTAAGTTCGTGACATTTTTGTTCACTGTGAAAACCGCGAATTCCAGTGGAATTCTCATTGCGTATCGCTCATTTCAACCGTCCACGCATTTGCTCGATTGGGTTGGTTTCTAGAACATTTTTCACTGTTTCATAAGTGATCATCCTTCCACGCGACATTAGCACCTTTGCTGAGTGATTTATTGTAAGTGTGTATTGCCCACATTATTTCCGTTGGCCGTTAGCAAGTGCGGCCGGCCCTCGCCTCTCTCTCACAATTTGTAGTCTGTCAGGATTAGAGCGCCGTGAGAGAAGGTTCGTTTGTACAGTGAGTTCCTGAGATCTCCACCCAGCGGTGATTCGGCGTAGAGGTTTAGTGGTTGCAGCGTCCGTCCTATGTGCCGACGCCCAGTTCAATTCCGCTTAGCCCACTCTCTGACCAGTATTTCCTTTCGTTTTTCCTAGGCTAAAGAGTTTAGCTTTTGAGTGAGCGAGTGAGTGTGTTCTTATTTTAAATTCATTTGAGACTCATGTAATGTAAATTTATTTCATTGTAATTAATAAATTTACAGTTCTTTTTCTTGGACTTAATGTAATTTAAACTCGTGTTTTATTTCTCCACATTAAGCTTAATTTACTTGCCGCTCCTACTTCGCATAAATGCTTTGCATTATTCATAACTGTTATTTAGGCCAGTCCTCTTGTACTAAGCTTAAATCCGTTTTGCCAGCCTGGAGTTAATGCACCGGCAAGAACCTGTTTATCATTAATAGCATTAGTTATTGATTGTCAGGGGTGGAGTCACTTTCTCTGGGGGATAACAGTACACAAACAGCACTTGTGAGTAATCAGTCTCTGCTGTGTACTGTTGAGAAAGTTTATAAATTCTCGTCCTTAGAGAATCGGCGAAGTAAGCTGGCATAAAGTAAACTTACTGCTTGACTTTCACAAGTCAATTTTTGCCCCTATTCACAAGCAACATTTTAAAGTATTATTTAATATACAAATTCTCAAAAACTCCTTGACAGAAGTGAGCATGGAAACAAAAAAGTCGCTGCATGACAATATTGTGATACCTACTCTAACATATGGAAGTGAAGCTTCGACCTTGTTGGAGGGACATAAATCAAGAGTAAGAGCAGTGAAAATGAGTTATTTGAGAGAAGCATTTGGAGTCACGTGGAGAGACTGACAAATGAGGAAGTGATGGAGCGTTGTGGTGTGGATGTGGATGTGATAGAAAGTGTTAGGAGAAATACACTGGGGTGGTCTGATCATGCGGAGAGGATAGAGAGAGAGACTGGCGAGAAGAGTGTATGTATATGAGTGAGGTGGAGGGGGGGAGGGAAGGGGAGGCCAAGGTTAAGATGGAAGGATGGAGTGGAGAGGTATATGATCGAGAGGGATGTAAGTTTGGAGCAGAACAGTGAAATGGCAGGGGACAGAACGACATGGAGGCCATTTATTTGTGGCCACCCTTTACGGGATTAAGGCGTCTGGCAAAAGATAGGTAGACTATTGAACAGCTTTATGGGGTCATAGGCCAAACCATACAAATATACTGGTGTTTTACATATCTATGGAGACCATCCTGCATTCCCATGGAAATGTTGACAATCTTGAATTTTCTTTTTTCTTTCTTCAAGTTGCTTTTAGTCTTTCTTTTCATTGTACCTTTCTTTACCTTTCCATTTTCCCTCGTCTTGCTTGCTTATTATTTTATCATTTTCTATACTTCCCACTACACCCATTCCGTACGATGCTTCTCATCTTTTTCTTGCAATCAGACAGTTTTATTCAACTCAGAGATCTCTCATAGTGATGGTTACAAAAATCTCCATCTATTCCTTCGAAACGATGATGTTTGTTCCTTCTCTTCTTCATCGTCTCTGTCACATAATTTCATGTACAATAGTAAAATTCGTTGAAGAAAACAGTTAAAAATAATCTGCCCATATTCTTTAAGTAATAAACGACGTCCTGTATTTCACTTGCCAGCTCCTCATCGTGCCTCACCTTGTCTCAGTCCTTCATCTACAAACGTCACCCAGTATTAGTTAGAGCATCTTTTCTTCTGACTCACCCGTCCTCCACTTATTTCACCTTGCCTCAGCTTTTCTACTACCTCATCCTACCACAGCTCCACCTCCCTTACCAAGCCTTATCCCGTCCTTCGTTTGCGTCTCCCTTTTCTACGGTATTACTTTTTCGACTCGCCTTCCAGTTCATTGCCTGAAACTGTCTAATCTTTTGCCTCACACTGCCTCACCCTTCTCTCAGCTCTGCCTCACTTTATTTCAGTTCTCTTTTTTACCTCTCTCTCTCTCTCTCTCTCTCTCCTCATATTCATACAGTACCTTACAAAGTTTAGCTACTTTACCAGTAGATGTCTTTGCTATGAAGTATGAAAACTGTCTGGTGATACTGAGAATAATAAAAATAATGATTGTTGCCAGAAGGTCAGTTTTCGTAGATGTACCTTGCAGTTCAATAATTTATCATTTCCTTCTCGCTGAAATTTCCGTTTCTTTTACATTTTCCACCATTAATGAAGACTTGTTTTCCTACTTATTTTTCCTAACAGATGCTTTCCTTCTCATAATCTATTCGTGTGATCTTTGTTTATATATATATATATATATATATATATATATATATATATATATATATATATATATATACTCGCCTTACATGTACTAGTATCATATCACACTGTTCAAGGTTCATTTCATGAAGAATATTGACCTTTTTTTTTTTTCCACTACTCACTTCTTTGTTTCCACTTTTTTATTTTTTGCCTCTTCCATTACTTTTTACACTCTTCCCGTTTCCCTCAAGGTCTTTCATTTTTTTTTTCCGAATTCTCTCTCTCTCTCTCTCTCTCTCTCTCTCTCTCTCTCCACACACACACACACACACACACACACACACACACACACACACACACACACACACACACAAAAGCGCGCGCACGCCCGTACTTTCGCTTTATTCTGAGAACACAGTCTGAATATAGTAAACTTCGCACTATTACCCTATTAAATATTCATTATTGTACACTGTTTGTTTACCTGTATATTTGGTGGAATATATCGTAAGCAGCTAATTTACTTTGGGATCAGCGTTACAATAACATACTGTATCATCGGCTCATTTATTCCATATTGCTTTACTGAAAGTTTTCGTCTCCATGTTTTCTTAGTAATCTTCCTCCCACCCGATGGCGTATTATCTACTTCATTCTTTCTACATTCAGACGATAATGTTTGGCTTTGTAAGAATATCAGGTACTGTAGGCGTAAATAAAGGCTGCATCTAATGACTCCAGTTTGAAAAGCCTACGGTAAGTTGAATGTAATCGTCAGACGGCGGTAGGGGTATGTAATGCAAAATTGTACTTTGATTTAAAGAGTAAATTTTAATTACAAGCTCCTTCATTCACTCTTTGTACTTATGTTATTAAACTTAATAATTCAATTCTACGTATAAATGGTGTACTGCTACCATTAATTACACTACAACATGCGTAAATATTACGGGGAGGTACTGTGTGAATCAGGCTCTTTAATTAAGTTCAGTATTTCAGTGCTACTCGTTCGCTCTTCAAATTTCACTCATATGTATTCTTGCTTCATTAATTACCCTCCACGATAGCTAAGCTGGTATTGTTTTCAGTTTGTGTGTGTGTGTGTGTGTGTGTGTGTGTGTGTGTGTGTGTGTGTGTTAGCACGATATCATCACAGTTTTACAGGTGTGTAGTAGGGAAGACATTGGATCACGAGTACGAAATTGGCGAAAGTAGTTCAAGGCCTGTATTTCTGTCACCACGGTAACTTTGCAACCGCTCAAGATATCATCACAAAATTTTACAGGTGTATAGTAGGGATGAAAATCTACAATCTCGAAATTGGTGAAAGTAGGTCAAGGTCTGTGTGTCTGTTACCACGATAACTTCGCAACCACTCAAGATATTATAACAAAATTTTACAGGTGTGTAGTAGGGATGAATATCGACGAGTTCGAAATTGGTGAAAGTAGGTCAGGGTCAAGGTCATATTCCGAGCAGCTCTAAATATGTAACGACATGAGGTTGGTGTGATTCCCCATTGGGGGAGCCTTTAGTTTGTTTTTACTTTTATTCATCCACTCCGTACCTGTACAATATACAGTACACCACTCCCTTACCTTCATTCATAACTCTCTTACCTTCGTCATTCCTACTATAATCTCCGTCCCTTCTTGGTTAGTCCTTTACCTTCAAACACCCGTTTCTTATATTCATTCATTCGTGCTGACCCTTTATTCCTCTGCTTTTGACCTTTATTCATCAGTCATAATCCTCTATCCATCCGTCCAATATATTAATTCATTCGCGTTTTACCTATATTCCTCTGTCTTTTACCGTCACTTAGTTGTCTCAGATTTACATTCATCTGTACTTTACCTTCATTCTTCCTCTTTTTAACTTCATACTCGGTCTCTCATCTCCATTCGTTCATCTTTTACCTCCACTGATCCTTCTAGTACTTTCATTCATCCGGCTTTTACCTTCATTTGTCCGGTTTTTACCCGCCTTCACCCTTTTAATTACCATCACTCATTCGTCTGTTACTTTCATTGATCAATATCTTTCTGCAATTCATCCAACTTCACTCATCCCTCTCTTACCTTCATTCACTGGTCTTCTAGCCTGCCTTACTTCATCTGTCCTTTACCTTCATTTCACCCATCTGTTACCCTCATTCATCATGTATTTTCACTTCATTCATCTGTTTCTCACTCTTGCAGTCGGATGACGCGTCTCGTATGTTCTTGCCAGTCAGTTTTATCCAGCTTTATATTTTTCATACTGGTAGGGTTTGCAGCAGCATTACAGTAACGCCTTCCTCTAACAAAGTGTTCCTGAGCTAAATCAAAGCGTCTGAATACAACAAAAATTAAATAATAATGACATAGAAGTGAAGGACTCTCTCTCTCTCTCTCTCTCTCTCTCTCTCTGTATATATATATATATATATATATATATATATATATATATATATATATATATATATATATATATATATATATATATATATATATACTGTTTTAGACAATGTGCTTACTTCATTACACATGAAGAACAGGGAGTGTCCTTGGCATCGATGGTAAGGAATTCCAAAGTCATTTTATCAATGAACGTTTATATGGAACTCAGCCGCTTCAGTAGTCAGCGTTTATAAGGAGCTCCACAGACATTTCACCAATCAACGGTTATAAGAAACTGTATGCAGTCACTTCAACAATCAACGTTTGTCAGTAATTTCAGACACTTCACCAGTCAGTGTTAACAACTCCACGCAGTCATTTCACTAATCAAGTAAGTAACTCCACACAGTCACTCCACTAATCAAATAAGTAACTCCACGCAGTCACTTCAACAATCAACGTTTTATACCGTATAACCGCATCCTTGAACATGTAGGTCGAGGTGGGATTTTGCATTATTTGAGGGTTTAACTAGGTTACTTGGGAATGAGACATGTTTTATTGCATTTCTCACTGAGCTTTGTGACGAGGAGGAGGATTGTTTTAGTTTAAGTGTGGGTTTTGGATTTATTTGTATTTCTCGCCTTATATTGCTTCACAGAATAATTGCCTGTTTAGTAAGGTCGTTCATACAAATATTATTTCAGTCATGCTGGCAATATGGGACATACAATCAACCTGACGATGCCCTGTGATGGGCTGGAATCGTAACATAGATATTCATCAGAGTTTTTCCATCCTCCTACTCCTATTTTGGAAGTTGCGATTCCCTAGATCGGCAACAGTTTTTTTGCCTGGTATATATATATATATATATATATATATATATATATATATATATATATATATATAATCATGACGGTAAAATCGATGAGTTAGTGAAGGTTTTTCAAAATTACGGACTTGATATTTGTGCTTTGACAGAAACTAGATTGACTGGAGTCGATAAGTTGGATTTGGAGGATGGTATACGTTTATTGATATCTGGCCGACAGGACGGAATGCATTATCAGGGAGTAGGATTATTGCTGGGTTGTAAGGCAAATAAGGCTTTATGTGAGTGGGATCCTATAGATGAGCGATTGTTATACGCACGGTTTAAATCAAATCATGGCAACATCAGTCTGTTTGTGTGTTATGCACCTACTAATGATGCAATCGATGAAAGGAAAGACACATTTTATGAAAAGTTGCAAGAAGGAGTAGGAAGGGTACCTAGACATGATGTTTTGATCTGCGTTGGAGACTTTAATGCAGTAATGGGCTGTTCAAATGAGGGATTTGAGGCATGTATGGGTAAGATGGGAGTTGGTAGTAGGATGAGTGAAAACGGAGTGAGGTTTGGAAGCTTCTGTCTAGCAAATGACTTAGTCATCGGGGGCACACTCTTTCAGCATTGCAATATACACAAGACAACTTGGGTGTCGCCGTGTGGAAAATATAAAAATCAGATTGATCACATCGCTATCAGTAGGAGGCATAGAAGTTCTCTGCTAGATGTTCATCTTAAACGGGGAGCGGATATTGGTAGTGACCATCAACTCAGCATTGCAAAAATAAGGTTTAAACTTAAAAATCAGAAGAAGGAAAAATCTGGTGTTGGTAGATACGATATTGTTAAGCTTAGAAGGGAAGAAGAAAAGGAGGAATTCAGATTAGAATGCAGAAATAGGTTTTTGGTGTTGGAAACGTTGGAAGAGGGGGAGAGAAGTGTAGATGAGATGTGGGAGGATGTGAACAAAGTTTTGCATGAGACTGCTGAATGTACGATTGGAAGGAGACATAGATTCAGGAGAAAGAAATGGATATCAGAGGAAACGTGGGATATGATAAAAAAGAGAGGTGAGGCTAAATTGAGGAGTGAGATGCAATGCGTTGATGAACGAGAGATTGAATTAGCAAGAGCTGCGTACCGGAGTTTGAATTCAGAAGTAAAAAGGTTAGCTAGGAGAGATAAAAGAAGATGTGTGGATGAAAAGGTTGCAGACTGAAATCTTAATAAACAAAAATGACGGACAGAGTCAAAGAATAGCATATGAATCGATTAGAGAACTGAGTGGTAATGCAGGTAAACGCAAGGAAATACCAGTTAGAGACAGGGAAGGAAATTTATTGACCAAAGATGGAGATATTAAAAATAGATGGAAAGAGCATTTTGAGACAGTTCTTAATAGACCAATACCACCAGAAGAGGATATACCGTCTGCTCAGGAAGATTTAAATATAGAAACAGGAGAGTTGAGGCTTGCAGAAGTGGAGAAAGCAGTACAACAGTTAAAGAATAATAAGGCACCAGGGGAGGATGGTTTATTTCCGGAAATGTTTAAAGTGGAGGGGGATAGATTAATAATGATCTTGACCAACCTATTCAATAAGATATGGGTGACGGGGTTACTACCAACAGTTTGGAAGAATGGTGTAATTGTTAAAGTTCCGAAGAAGGGAGACCTGAGTGAATGTGGTAATTGGAGGGGAATCTCTTTGTCACCGATAGCTTTGAAAGTTTTCAGTAGAGTGTTGTTAAATAGGTTGGAGCCGGTGGTTGAGGGTATTCTGAGGGATGAACAAGCTGGTTTTAGAAAGGGACGTGGTTGCAATGATCAGATCTTTATAGTTAGGCATATGATGCAGCAAGTTAATGAAATGAGAGTACCGTTAAGTCTTTGTTTTGTTGATTTTGAAAAGGCTTTTGATAGTGTTTCGAGAGGGACTATGGGGAAGATCATGAGACATTATGGAATACCAGATTAGTTTGTGAGGGTCATTATGAACATGCATGAGGACACATTTTGTAAAGTGATGGTTGATGGTTGTCTGAGTGATTCGTTTGAAGTCAAGTCCGGAGTAATTCAAGGTGGTGTTCTATCGCCTTTACTATTTATATTGGTCATTGATTACATTATGAAACGCGTTGGAACAGAAACCGGTGCAGGTATACTTTGGGGAGAGAACAGGAAACTTTTGGATTTAGATTATGCAGATGATATAGTTTTGATTTGTGATGGGCCAGAAGAGATGCAGAGTGTTGGACTGTTTGGTGAGTGAAGGTCGCAAGGTGGGTTTGGTTATTAATTGTGGAAAAACTGAAATAATCAATATGAATATGGAAAATGCGCAGGAATGTGTAATTGGAGGTATGGTTGTAAAGCAAGTTGATAGGTTTAAATATTTAGGTACTTATTTAGCCAAGGATGGTTCTTTGAACTTTGAATTCGAGGAAAGGTTAAAGAAGGCTAATCAGGCAATGGGAATGCTTAAAAATATTTGGAATAATAAAAATTTTTCTGCGCATACAAAAATCAAACTTTATAAAGTAATGGTTAGGAGTATCTTAATTTATGGACACGAGTCTTGGTACAGCACGGTGACTATGGAAAATAAATTTTCGGTGTTTGAAAATAAAGCACTTAGAAGAATATTAGGAGTTAAGTGGTTTGAAAGGATACCAAATAGTAGAATTAGAGAAATAACGGGAGTGCAGCCGATCGATGAATATGTTAGATTCTCACGATGGAAGTGGCTAGGACATGTGTATAGGAGACAGGGAATAGTACGAGGTACACCAGGGTGGGTGGCACTTGGTAGGAGAGGTAGAGTAAGGCCAAAAGAGACGTGGGTGAGGACAATGAGACAGGAAGCTGGAGATGAGTGTTGGGGAGATCTTGAGGAGTTAGCACAAGATAGGATGTGGTGGTGTGAATTCATCGAGTCCCTATGCATCCCTGAGGGTGCCACAGGAAGTGATTGATTGATATATATATATATATATATATATATATATATATATATATATATATATATGAGAGAGATGGGGAGAGAGAGACAGGTAGAACTGAGCACTTATTCCCATTTCTTTTTCTCTCCGTCGATGTATCTCTCTGCCTATCTACCTGTCTTTCTGTCTCTCTCTTTCTTTCCCATCTCTTCTTTTTCTTGTGTCTATTTTCCTTCTGATCCCCCAGGCCCCTTTTCATATCGGATTTTTTAGACACTATCTTGTACTTCTCTATTTCTCTCTCTCATTTCTGTTATTACTGTTTCTCCTTTCTTTAGTGTCTCCTGTATTCTGTCAGGCTCACATCATGTTCCTTACCTCATCGTGCCTCACTGACACTGCTTGGCCTCACACTGCCCGACCTCACACAGCCTCACTCACACTGCTCCACTTCATATAGCCTCACTCACAATGTTCCACCTCACACTGCCCTATTTCATCTCTTGCTACCTTACTTCATACTCTCGTACCTCAAACTGCCTCACAGACACTGCTCCACCTCACACTGTCCCATTTCATCTCATGCTCCCTCACTTCATACTGCCCCATCTCACAGTGCTCCAATTTACACTGTCTTACTTCAAACTCACATTTCACCACCTCACATTGCCATACCTCAGCTCATATTGCTTATCAGTTCACTCTGCATAAACTCACCTATCATTGTTCATTTCATCTTTGTCTTGCACTTCCCTTTGTCTGGCGTTCATTTCCTCTTCCATTTTATATTTTCCCTGGGCATGCTGTTCGCCTCAGTTTTCCATGATTCTGCTTTAACAATACCCTCTCCTTTCTTTTATTCCTATCCTGTCATTTCTTTGACTCTCTCTCTCTCTCTCTCTCTCTCTCTCTCTCTCACCTACTCAGGTGAAGAAATGCTCGGAGCCCTCTTAAGACTCCGTTAAAATGGAGCCTGCCCAACGATTCTCCTGCTGTGTGTGTATCAAAGAGTTTGTAAGAGATTTCATGGTGAAAGAGGAAGGCGAGTAGGCCACACGTTTGTTTATTTTGTGTGTCAGCAAGTAGGCTTAATTTAGATATTAAGAAAAACAGTGAGGCAATTGCCACATTGACAGGTTGAAAGATTGGGAGAATGAGGCTGGAAGGGTGAGTGCAAAGGCGGCATTTTTGTCGTCCAAGATTGGATCTGTTTTCTTTGATTGGTCTTCGGCGAAACCAAGGTTCGCTGATTACGCGGGCCGCTGAGCTATGAAGACCGACCAGTATGTTTACATTGAAACCTAGCTTGATCTTCGTAGCTGCCGGAGACTGCTCCAGAGCAGTCTTGCTCTGTCTTGGTAAAAGAGTTGAGATGACGTCCAGGTAATATTTAACATTTGTTATGAAAGAAACGCCACCATGCTGCAGGTAAAATGTTTGAAAATATTTGAGAGGAGTTCCCACGTGTCAGTAAAGCTGAAGTGTCGTTACGCTGTTGGTTAGTACCCTTAGCACAGCCACATTTGGAGTGTTGTAGGCCTAGGGCAGGTGCTGAATTGGGAGAGTTGTAGGCCTACTTTTAGGGTGTTACTAACAGAAGGAAGTGAGTGGTAGTTGAACTATGCATATTTTATTTCACGTTTTTGCCCGTGCAGTACTGTGAATTATGTTGAGGGAATGGTGCCTTAGGTGATATCCACCTGAATGATTGGGTAAAAACTTCTTTGTCACACATTGGACATGCTGTAGACTCAACCAGATAACATCGTTACAGTAAAAGTATATAGGAGTTAGTTTTTGTTTGATCTGATTTTTTTTTTTTTAAGTAATACTTCGTTGATTTTGGCAGAAATTTCATGTAAACCTAACCTACCCTCTTTCACCCTATCATAAAAAAGCCTAAACTAACTGTTCTTGACCTTACCTATCCTAATATAATCTATTGGAACCTGATGTAGTTCACCCTAACAACACAAGAAACTCTTAAAAGCAGTGTGAGGTACATAAGGTGCTCAGGTAGCCCATAGAGATCCTTGGACACTGGTAAATATTATTTTAAGATGACTATACCAGTGGCATCTTTTCTTGTCTTTTGCATTTCGTATGCATTTTGTTATTTTTATAACGAGCGGTCGAATAAAACATCTTTTCAGTGACAGCACCAGAATATATATATATATATACAGTATATGGAAGTGGAGTTTTCATCACATACATTTTTCATTTCATATTAGCTACCAACACACCAGTATCTTCAGCTTATGGAGAATCCTAAATTCTGAGTTAAAACATCACGCAGGTAGCTTAACTCTTCCAGCACTAATGCCGTACATTGCTATTTTTTATTTTTGCTACCATCAAGTATTTTATTCAGCTTTAGGGAATCCTCCAGTGCTTTACAGGTTAATATGATCTACTTATGAACTATAAGGAGACCTGTTAAGAAGAATGCTGGGAAAAATGACGATGGTAAAATACATAATTATCGGTACCATAAATAAGAGCAAATAAATACTGCTTTACAAGGATTTATAGGAAAACGGTCAAACAATAGAGACAAAGAGGGTAGGTCACGAAAGCTTTAAATGTAGTATTGTTAGGACTGCAAATACTGCCATGGTAGATCAAACCACTACTAACTTTTATGTAAGGGAAGTAGTATCAAGAGGTGAAGAATGCCCGGGTTGGGTAAAACTGCTGTTAATTACCATAAACAGTGGAGTACTTGGAATTAGTCAAATAATGAAGACTTCAGAGAGATGGTTTACTTGATTACTTCTAAACATGAGGTGCAAATGGTTAGAATGTTCAGATGCAACAGCTACATCGCACCCCACCAATTGGAGGGATATGGGATTTGCAAGATGATGATGAATGTTCTTCCTCTCTCTTTTCCACTGAATAGGGGGGGTGTTTTCTGTGACACCCTCATTCAAGACCAGAATGACCCATGTAATGCCTGAGCTCTCTCGGGGAACGTATGACTGGTGATGCACCATCACAGGCTGCAGTACCAACACAGCTTCCACCATCCAGTGCAGAAGGTCACACTCTCGACCTACGTTAGTGTAGTAGCCTATCTGTATCTACTTGTATATAAATGGAAATAAAATTTACATGCCATAATGTTGCCTCGGTACACTCTAAGGAATATAATTACTGACTGCAAGATGGTGTTCAAGTTGTTATAGAAAACACAAGCCAGGGCATTCTGTTAATACCTAACATGTAAGTAGGATTTAATGGCGTTCGTGTTAATTTCACACATTTTTTCAGTAATGTGCTAAATAGCTATGCTAATCAAAGTATTGTCATTATTGTTCATTACTATATTTATTGGATGCCTCATTAGCAGTATTGAGGGAAGTGTTGAGTGAGCCACCACAAATATATGGGATTAATGGGGTGAATATGGCAAAAAGCAGCACATCAGTTTTAAACCAATGGATTTTACGTACCTGTATACAGTTACTGCATTATGTAAAGGGCCTACACAAATATAGTTCTAGTAGCCATTCCTGTGCAGTATTCTCGTTCTCCACCGTTTTTTATTGGTTGCTTAATCGTGGCCTGTCTGACCGAGCACGACCTGTCTGTCACATGAAAAAAAAAATCACTTCCGTGAGGTCGCCCCACATGTACATTAAACTGTGTAGGGAACCGACATTCCTTCACAGTAGCCAGTGCCTTGTCGAGGTCGGACCTGGGTTCCTTCCTATGACGACACATTGGAATATTTGAGGAAGTTTGCCTCCAGGATGGACGCGCAGCTACTTCGCTCCACCAGGGTGAGCAGCTCTACTACTGGTAGGCTTTCTGTCTGAAAGATATTATTTTTTCAAGTGAATTAGCAACTATATGGGAATCGTCTTAAATTCTGTACCTTTTAACGTGTGGCTAGCCCTTCTGGTGAACACTCCAGAGAGCGGATGCGTGGAGGGGGAGGTGGTGGCTCAATCGGTAGAGAGGTGGACTGCAGTCCTACTGGACCCAGATTCAAATCCTCGCTGGGGCAGGGAACAGTTTAAGGATTTGAATTTCACAAAAAGCAGACTTTACTGATCTACCACAAGCTCCGCTGACATGCCGTAAAAATACTCTCGCTAATACCAATACTCCTCTCCTGTATGAGACAGCCTTAGCATGTATTCAATAAGGACGGTGGGTGTTAGCGCCGAAATGGTGACATTTAGAGGTGTATGGTATGTAGGAGGACTACTGGGCCTTGGTAGCAGGCTGTGAAGCCTATGCCAAGAGTCGAACATTTAAAAAAAAAATCCTGATTGTGGACTGAGGTAACAGAACACTTCGAACTTCACTGGGAAGGTGGTGCACCATGGTTGAGTGTGGCTGGACATCCATAGTTGGATGCTGCTTGCTGTGAGTTGAACTTACGACTCATATACAAGTAATTCTCTGCGTTTACTTTTGAAGTTACATGTATTCGTACAGTTATAATACAGTGACACTTAGTTTTTTATGAAAGTACTATTTCACTGTATAGTGCTACTCATCATCCATTCATTGATAGCACGTTAGGTTCTTAGAACCATAGATCCTTCTTTGTAGTACTCAGTGCAGACGTTTACATTTATTGCGAGGATTTATGCCAATAACTCTATTAGGATAAAACTATTATAGCATTCACATTTTGTTTACTATAAAGCTCACGTCAATCATTGCCACATTCAGTGGTGCGTTGGAAGCAGTAAACTCTACTGCAATGTTTTCATGATATTTGATAACCATATTTTGTCAGAATTCTGTGCAGTTCATCCTCCCCAACTTTTCATGTTTGACATTACCCCACAATCAGTGCTTCTGCGCAGTCATAAATCATCTACAGTATATTAGAGGTTTACAGTACAGTATCTCCATGTGACATTTTCAGTCCTGTGGAGCAGGATGCTAGCATATTTGGCAGGTCGCGGTATGCCGTTGCATAATACTCACTTCTTCCTTGGACACACTCTTTCATCATCCATTACAGTTAAATGACGATCTTCATCAGTCTCATTTACATAGCATTATCAGTCTATAAACCTTTCTGAAGCTTAAGGTTCTTCCGCAAGTAGCCTACTGAATTCATATGCCCCACTGCAGCTCTAGCACACCTAATTTGTGCCATCACCTCTCTGATTAAAAATGTCCATAATTCAAGATAATAAGATTCACTGTTGTCTTCTCCCAGCTTAATATCAGACACTAGTGTGTTTAGCTTTACACAGGCAGTAATAGCCTTACTACTGTCTGATGTTTGATAAAAAAAAAATTAGTGAATCTTACATATACAGTACTTGCATTTTTTTCTAAGACTTTCGGGCTGTTTGGCCATGTGTTCAACAATTGGTTGGCACTCTCTTTTTTTCCTCCATGTGCATTCACATTCGTGTGAAATACACAAATATGCTTACTATTTACAAACACTGGAAATCTAAAGGAACAGTTTACCAGTACATTTTTTTTAAATCAAGGTTAGCTGTTACATACGTAGTACTATTATTGATGCTTGATTAAAACTAGCATTTAATGTTGTCAGACAGACATTTCTTGACTTTATGCAGAACTTTAACTCATACATATCACTGGTTTATATATGTAACGTGCATAAGGCAACGAGAGGATTGCAAGTGAAAACTGGAAAATTTCACAGATTTTTTTTTTCCCACGGCATAAAGACGTTCAGGAGACAAAACCTGTAATTCCAGTTTAATTGTATCTCCCTACTGTATTCCTGCATGATGTCAGTTATAACTCTCAATTGCTTTAAAAGCATGAGTGTAGTGAAACTGTGGGAGCCTTTTAGTGCCATATGAATAAGAGAAAACGTTGAACGTTTGTTTTCTGTTACACAGTGTAACAGACCGTGTGATAATAATGGGCTTTGCTATGAGGTGGAAAAACTGTTGCACCTAAATCCTATGAAATCAATAACTTCCAAACTTTTTGTTTTGGTAACTCATGTGAAATGTGTGAACTTAACACCGTTCCTGTGTAAATAAATGAAATTCGTACTCAGTATAGTTTTGATAGATTTCCAGTTGTCAATAAACTGACTTTCATACTCTCAAAGACGCCTTGTGTTGCAGAAGAGCAGCTGAAAAACGAGTTGAGAAACATGAAGCAGCTTTTCCGACTGTACCGGGAATCCATAACAAAATCTGGTAACCCCCCACATCAAACCAAAGCCACATTTCGATACCATGTATTCAGTTTATGGTGAGAGGCCACTGGACAGGCCTCAGACTGTTGCTTGAGGCCTAGAACCAAGACAACAGCAACAGCAACACCAGAAGCAAGAACAGGAACACCTAAGTGAGCCACATGATGTGTTGCAGGTAGAAGTACTTGAAGAACACTTACACCTTGGCGCCACTCCAGCAGGAAGGTATTGACGGTGTAGATTAGTCCTCCTTCTCATTCAGAGAGAATGGTGGCCTTACATACAAACCGTCTACATGAAATTAAACCACAAAATGAAAGAATTTTGGAAAATCGGGAGATATTTTTATAGGGATATGAAGATTCACAGACAGAAAAGAAGGAACTTTTGAGGAAACTTTTTAAAACAGAGAGTGACGGTGATGAGCAATTTATTTTAAACATTATTCAAGAATTCAATCCCAATCCAAATAATTTTGTACAACCTTGCTTATAAAGTATTATTGATATTTATTATATATGTGTAATATATTTATTTCTTGTAGTCCTTTTAAAGACATGAGATGATAAAAAGGTTCAATTGTTGTTTGGGGTTAATAATGTGTATTCAAATCATGATCAGACCTTGCACTGTACACTATTTTGTTCTTGAATCAAGTGAAGGGAAACAAAAGGGACACCAAGCAGGCGGCATGAACTGTAGGCTACTGTACATTATTTTGATCTTGAATAAAAGTAAAGGTGGCAAGAGGGACTGATAATTTCAAGAGCTTGCAGAGTATCCCATTCAGTGAAGGAAATGGGGAACAGTAGGAGAAAAACCATAGAGCTGGAGAGTGGACAAATATACTGAGGGCACTGAAAAGTTTTCGAAGAGAAAGATGAACAGGCAGAGTTGGGTTGGTTGGAAGCTTGTGAAGCATTGGCCTGGAGGGCTAATCAATGTAGGAGGGTAGAAATGTTGATGTAGTATCTTGCGACGATATGCAGTGTTAGATGGTGTAACTGGATGACTAATGAACGTGCGAGAAGTACTGGATACATAAGGACCGGTTGAACGTGGGGAGCATGGTGTTATTAAATTGGGATGGATAGGATGAAGAAAAGGCTTAACAGGTAAGAGAAACAATCATTGAATATTTTCTTAAACCTGCACAGATAAAAGAAGGAAGTTATTTTAATAGGTGGGAGAGGACAGAACCAAAGCCGTTTGATTACAAAATCATATTTAAAAGCTATTGCAAAAGATTATTTAGTCATTTATTCATCATTCAATCCCACTTTGTCCCACATAAAGAGAAGCCTATGGACCCAGGGCGAGGTATTCACTCTCGACATTTAAGGCGATGATGGCCAGCCTTACTTGTCCCAGAGTGGCATATGAGCATGACACCCCAACTCTAAAGGCTCCATCCAGCTGGAGCATCTCAGCCCACTAGACCACCAGACGTCATTCGGTTATCTGATTACCACCATTCTGCTTGTCATTCGGTATAGTGTCACCTAGGGAAAAGAGAGAGAGAGAGAGAGAGAGAGAGAGAGAGAGAGAGAGAGAGAGAGAGAGAGAGAGAGCACTACATCGAGTGACTGAATGATGGACACCCCCATTTAATACAGATCTTATACAAACCAACACAGGGGCTCAAAACTTGGCTCTCAAAGTCAACAATATAAAAGGGCCTATGCACCCGGATTTTTTAAGTTTCACTGAGGATTGCCTGTGCCATTGTTAGAATGATCCAGAATTGTAGATAATAATATTGTAAAATAGATTAGCAACATTATGAATACTAAAAGTTATGGTGATGGTGGCAGCAGATACATTTGTTTACACAGCAGGCAAAACACACACACACACACACACACACACACACACACACACACACACACACTGTGGATGGAGGTTCTACTGTAGATTCCTCGACAAACAATTACACATCTAAGATAGACTGTTTGCAACGCCAGTTGTGAAAGTATTAATTAAAACTGTGAAATTCATATGACTGGAGAAGTCAGAGAGTTGAGTGGCCCCGGACCCTGTGTCATTCCCTCACCCGTCCATCACCTGCCCCCAGCCCTTCATATGGTCCATTACTTATATTTACAGCCTCTTTCAAGAAGACAGTATTTCACCATTTCCATTACATCCTATAAAACAGCTGTGATCAAATGATAAATGAGTATCTACTGGGCCCAACACTCATACCCAAATACTTCTGTGAATTAAACCTGAGGGTCTTTCGGAAAATTAAAGCAATACTAACCTGACTTATGGTTATGAAATTTGAGCAATGTAGGGCGGTTTAATGTTTTACTAAATTACTAGTGGCACAATTATTACTGTAAGCTTAATGAGAGACTAGAGTGCTTGAGCAAACCAGATGCTTACCTCTAACAGTTTATCCCGTAATTTTTCATTCTACTGTATCTTCAAAAATCAATCAAGTATTTATTTCTCACCCCCCCAAAAAAAAAAAATAATAATAATAGTGGCTTATCATCCAACATCTCAGAGAGGAAAACCTCGATATATTGCCGTCCTGAAGACCCTGCCATGTTTACATTAGCTCTCTTTAAGTTTTCGGTGCGTAGTGGGTTTCGAATGTTTAAATCAGGAAATACTAAATATTCGTCTCATCCCAACCTGTGTCTGTTAATGCCACCGAAACCAAGAAGGGTCAAGTGATCCTTGAGGCCAAGACCGATCTTAGAAAACAAAAATGTGGCTTAAGGCACTGCATGCAGAGGGAGTGGAAGCAGAAGCGTTAGGCTAGGTACTGTAAATAGCCTAGAAACTAGGCTAATCAGGGTTGAGGCCAGGCAAGTTGATAGTGATGGCTCCCAGCCAGTCAAGGGAGGGTGCAAGGCTAAAGGAAGTAACAGTGATGGGACTGTTGTTAGTTACAGGTTTCAGGTACTAAAGAATGAAGTACAGGATGAGCCTAGTCTCATACTGGTCAGGGATTCGTTGATTAGGCATCAAGAGAAGGGGTTTTATACTACCGTAAAGGTTCTGGGAGTAAGCTTTCTTGTTTTCCTGGGTGTAGGATACAGGACTTGACTGAGAGGCTTGATGACTTAGGCTCCAATACCTCAGAGGAATAGGTCTTTGTCACTGCAGTAGGGAATAAAAAGGTAGCTTCAGGCAGGTCAGAGGAGATACCTGGGAAGTATAAGAAGTTCAAGGAATATCGCAGGAATCTAGTTGTATGTGGTTTGTTATCAAGATTTGGCAATGGTCATCAAATTCTCAGTAGAATGATGATTTGTTTAGAAAGGTGGATGTGATGACTGTCGTTGTTTGGAACAATTTTAGTCATGACTGGAACTTGTAATGCAGAGGTGGCCTTCATTTCAATGGGGTTGGACACGCTTGGTTTGGTAGGGTTCCAGATGACTGCGATAGGAATACATTAGGTAGTGATAGAGCGGGGGGAGGAGGGACAGTTAATTGAGATGAGATCAGCACACAAGGATAATCGTGTGCATCTTACTTCACCTCTGGTGATGGTAGAAAATCAGTGGATTAGTGGGAAGGGAGGGACAGTAAGGTCATTGTATGTCTGTGGGAGCTTTGGAATCTCGACAGGATTTAAACGATTAAATTAGGGAAATTTTAATATATCTCAAAACCCTACCAGATCCAACCATACCATGAATATATTGTACTGGTAAGTGAATACGAAAAGTATAACTTCAAAGTGAGATGAATTAAATAGCTATGCACCTACCGTAAATCCCGACATATGCATAATTACAGAATAATGGTTAAACTTTCGTGTCAAGCACCTTGTTAGAGAAGTATTGCTACAGAACTACAAAGTATCTGAAAAAATCTGCGACTGCATGAAATCGGCGTGTGAGTTCTAATAATATTAAAAACCATATCTGTGCAGAGCAAATCAGCAAATTAGATGTTGAAAGAAAAGATTCTATGTCGAAATTTTCACAGAGTAATAAATCCATTATTTTCAGAGCAATAAACATACCACCCAAGTTAGATGAGGGAAATAATGTTATACTGTGTGGTGATATAAAGCTGGTAATTAAAAAAAATATGAAAGATAACGTTGTCTGAGGGGACTTTTGTCATCTGAAAAATGGTTGGCAAAGTCAGGTTGTGAGAACTGATAGACAATGCATTTATAAGTCAGACAGTAAATAAAGTAATGGCCGGTAACAATATTCTCAGTCTTGGCCTAGCAAAAGACAGTGATCGAAGAGAGTCAGGCTCAAGAATGTTGGTAAAACTTTTAGCAACAGCAATCATAATAAAATTTTGACCAACATGAACTATAAGACCAGTATAGCCTTCTAGTTCCTAACTTTAAAAAAAGGGTAACCTCGATAACATGAGGCAGAAATTTTCCAGCATCAACTGCATTAAGTTGTTACAGGTGGGGAATTTCGAAAAAATGTGGGAAATGTTTAATAATCAGTTGATGTCTACCAAACGAAAAAATATACTGAGAATTGCTCGAAGAAAATTACATTAATAAAACGGCCTGGATGTCAAAGAATACTGAAGAAATCATCGCTCACATAAGCATATGAAAAATAAAAAATCTACAGGAACTCATGACAACGGTAACGAATATTTTCATGTACATCGACAATGTAAGCAAATTATTTTATGCAAACTATTTGGAAAACTAAACACGACCATGGGGCAAAATTTTCTCTTGAAGCAAAATCAAACCCTAAATTATTATTCCATTATGTGAGGAGTTAAAAAATGTAAAGGATAGCATTGGTCCTCTAATATCCTCTGTAGACTATTCCGTCCACGATGGCCAAGCAATAGCAACATTACTGTATGACTCCTTTCATAGTAACTTCACAAGGGAAGATATTATAAATATTCGTATCCCCCAATAGGTTTTCTATGGACCAAAATATGATAAATTATCACTCAGCGACATGACAGGACATGAATTGTTAAATGATCTTCAGAAAATCTACCCACATAAATCAACTGGCCCAAACCTTGTCATATACTGCATGAATCTAACAGTTACCTTTCCTGTAACTAAAATATTAATCAAATCATTAACTGAATGTAGAGTACCTAATCAGTGGAATCTCACTAATATATACTACAGATCTTTAAAAAGGGAGGTAAATAATGTGCCAAACATTACTGAACACTGAGCCTAATGCCAGTACTATGCTAAATGCTAAAAAAGTAACAGATTTAAAATTACCATGTTCCTTAATGCACATAATCATACTGATAATCAGCATGGGTTTCATAATAATAGATCATGCCTCACAAATCTGCCTGAAGTTTTTGCAAAGATATACGATAACTGGGATGCATGACTGCCTTCGGATATCATCTACCTAGATTTCTAGAAAGCGCTTGATAATACCCCCATCCGAAACTAATGGAAAACTAAAAGTTCACGCCTGCTCTAAAAACAAATGTGTTCATGGATTAGTGATTGATTAACAAATTTCAAGCCCTGTTTAGTGATAAATGGTGAATCATTAGACTGACTGGAACTGACAAGCGAAGTTTCTCAAGGATCAGTCCTAGGACCAGTTTTTTTCACAATTTACCCCTTTGTACACAATGATGCACTAGTCGTCATTAGGGTCTGGCTGCGAAAATACACATTGACGCTTTTGGCGTTATTAAAGCAAAACACCTTCCCCAGAAAATAAGGTTTCAACCGATCTGCGTCATTTTTGGAGGCATCATAGTTTGCCCATCGCTCATCAAAAGTAATGAGTTGACAACTGTTGGTCCTGATACCGGCATGAAAGCAGACAGGTTTTTCAGTACCAAACGAGCTGTGAGTGGGGAAGGTACTGTGCAGTTTTGTCCCTTTAAATTTCCACTCTTACCCCCTTCCTGGTCGTGCAACATATTTCACTACACCAAGAGTGCTTATGTATAGTTTTGGGCCACTGTCTTGATTAGATTTGGTGTTTGCGATAGGAATTTTGGTGTTTGTGATTTCTGGTCGTCATCAGCCATTGGCCCAATGAAGATTGTGCTACTGTTTCTAATCAACTACATGGCCCGTACCCTGCACCAAATGTGAGTATTCAACTATACAAAGAGTGACAGTGAATCATATGAATATAGTGTTCATATCTAGTGTACAAGGAATTGGTGAAATACGTGCAGCAGCTTAGAGGGAGGCAGGAAACTGTCTTACAGTCACGACACGGCATGGGTACACTGTAGTTTTTTGCATTTTTCTTGAAAACTATGAGGTGAAGGAGAACTGTTGTGGTCTGAAATGAAAGCCAATGAAATTCTGCATAGGATGATAAAATACAAACATAACACTGCCAAGAAAAGTTTTTTGCTAGAGCTCCCCGAATAAAAAATCTGTTGTCTGTAAGAAATGGGTTTTACTTTTTCGCTTATTACTTGAACACCATACCTCATATCAAAATGCAACCTACCCCATTCGAAAGCTAAAAAAATTATCTTTCCAATGATTGTACAACATGATGAGATTGATTAGTAAATATTCGAGTTATGATGTTGGGAAGTGAGATGTATATTCCCAAATGTTTATTCACAGAGCCCTAATGTACATATAGTGTTTTTTATTTCTTTTGCTTATCATGTAGAACAAACATTGACGAATAGGAATATGTGAGTTTTGTGGTAAAATAAATATGTTTGGGTAGGGAAAATAAGCCGAGAATACACTTTTCTGGAGCGTGTGGCAGGTGGGGGGGGGGGAAGGAGAGAAAAGCCAATGTGTTGAGGAATACAAAACTTCTTTAACTTATCCACACGCAAAAAGTTATATCACTTATCTAGGAAAATGACTCACTTTAAAGATAGCAGAATTTGGAGACGACACGAAAATTGGAGGCAAATTAATTATGAAAGCAATGACGATAGTAATAAGTCAATAAATTTATATGAATACCGCATGATCAATACCCCACTAACGGAAGTAAAGGATGAGAAGAATTTAGGAGCTATCATCAGTGACTGCCTCAAAAACTCAAAACAGTGTATGGCAGCAAGTAACACAGGAACAAAATGCTAGGTTTCATCGGAAAGAGCTTTTATCAGAAAACTATCTATCTATTTATCTATCTATTGCAGACGCCTCAATCCCGTTCGGGTTGGCCACAAGCAAATCGCCTCCACGTCGCCCTGTCCCCCGCCATTTCACTGCCCCGCTCCCAACTCACACACCCCTCTCTCATATACCTCTCCACCTCATCCCTCCATCTCATCCTCGACCTCCCCCTCCCTCTTCTCCCCTCCACCTCACTCACATACACTCTCTTCGTCAGTCTTTCACCCTCCATCCTCTCCACATGGCCAAACCACCTCAGTGTATTCCTCTTAACGCTTCCTATCACATCCACATCCACACCACAACGCTCCTTTATATCCTCATTTGTCAGCCTGTCTCTCCATATGACTCCACAGGCTCCTCTTAAATAACTCATTTCCACTGCTCTCACTCTTGACTTGTGTCCTTCCAGCAACGTCCAAGCTTCACTTCCATACATTAGAGTTGGTATCACAATCCTGTCATGTAGTAACTTTTTCACTTCCATGCTCACTTCCCTGTTTGTTATCACTGTTTTCAAGGAACCAGCAACCTTTCTTTCCTGCTGTACCCTTTCAAGCACTCCAGCCTCCAAACCTCCATCCTTACTCATCACACTACCCACGTACTTAAAAGCACTCACATTTTCCAATTCCTCACCATCCAACCTCGCTGTACATTCACTGACTTCACCTCTCTCAAAGACCATCTTTTTACTCTTCCATACATTCACCTTTAGATTCCTTTTCTTACACACTCTCCCAAACTCATCCACCAAGCCTTGCAGCTCTCCTTCATCTTCACTCAACAACACAGTATCATCTGCAAACAACAGTACAGGGAGTTTCGAAACACTACCCTCGCTCACCAGGGTCACTCCAACATCCACTACCCTACCTTGTACTTCTTTTATTACCCCATCCATGTTCTGATTGAACAACCATGGAGACATGACACATCCCTGTTTCAACCCAACCTTCAAAGAGAAAAATTCACTCAGTTCACCATCCACACTCACTGCAGCTTTAGCACCATCATACATACTCTTCACAGCATTCAACAACTTCCCATCTACTCCATATTTTCTTAATACTTTCCACAATCCTTGTCTATCCACCCTGTCATATGCTTTCTCCAAATCCATGAAAGCCGCATACAACTTCTTTCCCTTCTCTAGAAACTTTTCAACTAAAGATCTAAGAATGAATAACTGATCTACGCAACATCTTCCCTTCCTAAAGCCTCCCTCTTCTTCTCCAACTAATTCCACTGTTCTTTCTTTAACTCTGTCAATAAGTATCCTACCATACACTTTTCCTATTATACTAAGAAGACAAATGCCTCTGTGATTACCACACACTTCTTTTTCCCCTTTTCCTTTGTACAAGGGAATAATTATACCTGACTTCCAATCCTCCGGGACTCTACCTTCCTCCCAGGCCAATCTGCACATTTTCTACATCCATTCTACTACTATCTCTCCCCCATGCTTCAACATTTCACCACACACTCCATCAATTCCTGGGGCTTTCCCCAGTTTAACTTTCTTCATTGCTTCCACGACTTCTATCCTACTGATTTCTTCCCGTCTTATCACCTCCATCCTTCTCCCAGCCATTCCCCAGCCACTTATACTCGCATTACTTCCATCCTCTACGTTCAACAATTCTTTATAGTGTTCTCTCCATCTACTCACTTTTTCTCCCTTCTCCACTAGTAATCTACCATTTTTATCTTTTATCAGAAAACTACCTATGTAATTTCTAAGTTTTATACATCATCAGTTAGACCGCACTTAAGATACTGTGTGCAGAAGTGGTTCCTAATCTTATTATGGACGAAAAGAGGCTCGAGAGAATGCAGTGCAGAACCACAAACATGATTCCATTGCTGCGAAATTTACACTATGAAGAGTAACAAAACAACTAAATATGTTTGTTCTGAAGAAGCGAAAATTGAGAGATCTAGTACAAATAATCCAAATTCTTAACAAATCTGAAGATGTTAGATATGGTAATTTGTTGGGGTTACAATATGATACTGTGACTACTGTAGAAATAAAGGAATGAAACTCAAAAGCAAAAGTTGTAAAACAAATCTAGGGAAAACTACTTTAATACAAGTATTCGCATTGTGGAATAATGGAATACTCTTGCGGTAAGAGAAGTTAGCAGAAAATCTAGTGATACGTTTACAATTTGGCGATATAAGTATCTTGAGACTATAGGCTATGTCAACTGTAACTTAGGGTTGTTAATTGCCAGGTTAAACTGATGCTGGCGACTGGGAGACGTTTGTTTAATAGCGAGAACGTTCGGCGATTGTGTATTCTATTCTTTTACAGATCTGCAGAATAGATAGTACACAGTGCACTACCACTCCCGTACTGCCTCTCCTATAAAATGTTCATGCTTGTTTTTTCTAACAAGCATTTTTTTTTTTTTATTACGGTTAAACCGGATGGTGTGGTGGCTGAGGAGAGTTTTCTACTCATCTCTCCTTTTCTCCCACACTTTGGTTAGATAATAACAGAATTAGTCTTTTTTTTTTTTTTTCAGCAGATAACATCGCCATGGGCCACCAGGCCTACCGTTATCTGTACTTCCTATGTTTTCTCTCTGTCTCTGTCTGTCTGTCTGTCTTTCTGTCTGTCTCTGTCTCTCTGTCTCTGTCTCTCTCTCTATACATACATACATACATCTATATATATATATATATATATATATATATATATATATATATATATATGGAGCCTCTGTGGTACAGTCGTAGAGTGTGCATTTCGTATACGGGTGAACCAGGGTTCTCGCCCCGCCAGGGTAATAAACTTTGGGAGCGTTCACTCGGCCACGTACTTCATTGGCGGACACAAGGGGTGCTGTGGTTGAACCAGTGTTGCATACTCTAAAAAGTATGCTTGCACCCAGTCGGCTTGTGCGGGCCTATTACACCAGGTTCACAGACTACACACACATCCAAAGCCACTCCAACATTACAATTACACTTACAAGCACATCTCACCCTACATACAATAAAATCTCTACCAGACAGCCTAAGCCACTTGGTAGAGATACATTGGCTGTATCGTCCTGACTTCAGTCGGGATAGGCCGGTCCTGCAGTGGATACTCAAACGGCTGATGATGATGATATATATATATATATATATATATATATATATATATATATATATATATATATATATATATATATATATATATAAATCGTCATCGAAATTTCGTGATTGTCGACTGTGTTGGGTCTTTCCTGAACTCGATGAAATCGTCTGGTAGTGACGGGGATAACGCAGATACAACATCCTCATATTAAAACGATTGGTGTACGTTGTTTGTGATCCCTTCAGGTAGACAGTTTCTAGCAGAGCTGAATTACATCGTCTGTTTGAAGCAGGAAATAGAAACAAAGGCGTTATAGTAATAAAAGTTTAGTTTACACATTACACTGTACGGGATTGGAGACATTGTTTTTAATCACTCTTCTACGAAGGTTATTCATTTGCTGAATAAAAGCGCTTGCTGATAGTAGCTATTATCTTATTAAAACGTTAACTATTGTAAAATTCTGTACAACCATTAGTTCTTGCTTTCACATAACCTATCTTCCCATTTTTCTATTTGCCGACATGTTTTGTCTTTTTGCCCATCCATCTATCTACCTGTCTATCCATCTGTCTGTTTGTTTGTCTGTCTGTCTATCCGTCTATATTTATGCCACTCCACATACTTAATAGTTATATTTCTACTCGTTCAATATACCTCACAGCATATTCTCAAAGTTTGTTTTCTTTCAGTGATTCATTTATATCACTTTCTGACTTTGTCTGTCTGTCTGTCTGTCTCCCCTCCCCCTCTTTCTCTCTCTCTCTCTCAGCAGCACATTCCCTCCCCTCCCTCGCGACGCACTTCGCTATATCAACACTGTTTCATCATTCTTGCACCTCAGACTTCCCTCCACCCATTTTTATGAGGGGGGGAAGGATCTCTCACCCCCTCTCATGTTCTCTCTGTCCGTCTGTGTCTGTCTGTCTGTCTGTCTGTCTGTCTGTCTTTCTCCCTCTGTGTGTGTGTGTTCTTACCTACCTAATTGTTCTTACCTAATTGTATATTTACAGGAATGAGTCAAGCTCGTACTGTCCCGTGTCTTAAACCATATTTATCGTACATATCCATAAATTTGTGAATTGTTTTGGCACACACTATTTCATTCGGTAGTGCATTCCATTGATCAATTGCTCTGTTTGGGAAACTGAATTTCCTTACGTCTTTATCACCTCTCCTTATGCAGTTTTTTGCAGTGTCCTCTTGCTGATGCTTCTTCATATGTTAAGTAATCATTTATGTCTATTTTCTTCTTCCCTGATATGCACTTATATAGCATTATCATGTCACCTCTTTTCCTTCCCTCCTGTAGTGTTGGTAGATTCAGTTTATTTAGTCTTTCTTCGTAGCTTAGGTCCCTTAAGCTTGGTATCCATCTTGTAGCGGCCCTTTGAACTTTTTCAATCGTGTCTATGTGTTTTTTGAGATGAGGACTCCAGACTACTGATGCATATTCCAGGGTTGGTCTAATGAATGATGTTATTATCCTTCTTAGCATGTCTTCATTTATATATGTGAATGCTATTCTCATATTTGCAGGCAGTGTATACATGTTCCGTACCTTCTCGCTGATGTGGTCAGCCGAAGATAGTCCGTTATTGATAATCACACCTAGGTCCTTCTCTCTTTCTGATGTGTATAGGGTTTTATTTCCTAACTTATAATCCCAATCAGGTCTTTTTCCACTTATACCAAACTTGATTACATGACACTTGTCCACATTGAATTCCATTTGCCATGTATTACTCCATTCATGAAGTTTATTTAATTCTTCTTGTAGCTCTTTACAAGAGTCTGTGTTAGTAATTCTCCTTTGTATTTTTGCATCATCTGCAAACATATTCAGATAGCTCTCATTTCCAGTGTTACTGTTTATAACATTTATATACACTAAAAACATGATTGGTGCCAGCACTGAACCCTGTGGTACTCCACTAGTCACTTCTTTCCATGATGAATAGTTTCCTCTTAGTACTGTTCTCATTTCTCTTTTTATGAGAAAATCTTGCATCCAACAAAACAGTTTGCCTCGAATTCCTCCTTGATGGTACAGTTTCCATAAAAGTCTTTGGTGTGGTACTGTCTCAAAAGCTTTCTTGAAATCTAAATAGATACTGTCCACCCATCCTTCTCTTTCCTGTATTGTGTTTGTTACTCTGTCATAGTAGCTCAACAGATTAGTAACACATGATTTTCCTTTTCTGAAACCAAACTCTCTTTCTGTTATCATACTGTGTTCTTCTAGATGATTTACCCAAGCTTTTCTTATAAGCTTTTCTAATACCTTGCTTACAACACTGGTCAGTGAGTCGGTAGATGAGTGGAGTTTGTCTATTTCCTTTCTTGAATAAGGGAACAATATTTGCTTTGAAAGTTTTCAGTAGAGTGTTGTTAAATAGGTTGGAGCCGGTGGTTGAGGGTATTCTGAGGGATGAACAGGCTGGTTTTAGAAAGGGACGTGGTTGCAATGATCAGATCTTTGTAGTTAGGCATTTGATGCAGCAAGTTAATGAAATGAGAGTACCGTTAAGTCTTTGTTTTGTTGATTTTGAAAAGGCTTTTGATAGTGTTTCGAGAGAGACTATGGGGAAGATCATGAGACATTATGGAATACCAGAGGAGTTTGTGAGGGTCATTATGAACATGCATGAGGACACATTTTGTAAAGTGATGGTTGATGGTTGTCTGAGTGATTCGTTTGAAGTCAAGTCCAGAGTAATTCAAGGTGGTGTTCTATCGCCTTTACTATTTATATTGGTCATTGATTACATTATGAAACGCGTTGGAACAGAAACCGGTGCAGGTATACTTTGGGGAGAGAACAGGAAACTTTTGGATTTAGATTATGCAGATGATATAGTTTTGATTTGTGATGGGCCAGAAGAGATGCAGAGAGTGTTGGACTGTTTGGTGAGTGAAGGTCGCAAGGTGGGTTTGGTTATTAATTGTGGAAAAACTGAAATAATCAATATGAATATGGAAAATGCACAGGAATGTGTAATTGGAGGTATGGTTGTAAAGCAAGTTGATAGGTTTAAATATTTAGGTACTTATTTAGCCAAGGATGGTTCTTTGAACTTTGAATTCGAGGAAAGGTTAAAGAAGGCTAATCAGGCAATGGGAATGCTTAAAAATATTTGGAATAATAACAATTTCTCTGTGCATACAAAAATCAAACTTTATAAGGTAATGGTTAGGAGTATCTTAATTTATGGACACGAGTCTTGGTACAGCACAGTGACTATGGAAAATAAATTTTCGGTGTTTGAAAATAAAGCACTTAGAAGAATATTAGGAGTTAAGTGGTGGGAAAGGATACCAAATAGTAGAATTAGAGAAATAACGGGAGTGCAGCCGATCGATGAATATGTTAGATTCTCACGATGGAAGTGGCTAGGACATGTGTACAGGAGACAGGGAATAGTACGAGGTACACCACGGTGGGTGGCACTTGGTAGGAGAGGTAGAGGAAGGCCAAAAGAGACGTGGGTGAGGACAATGAGACGGGAAGCTGGAGATGAGTGTTGGGGAGATCTTGAGGAGTTAGCACAAGATAGGATGTGGTGGTGTGAGTTCATCGAGGCCCTATGCATCCCCGAGGGTGCCACAGGAAATGATTGATTGATTGATTGATTTGCTTTCTTCCAAATATCAGGTAGTTTACCTTGACTCAAGGATTTCTTGAAAATTAAAAATAATGGTTTACTTAACTCCTTTGCACATTCTCGTAGTACCCAGCATGAAATTTCATCAGGACCACTTGCTTTTCCTCTGTCTAATCTACTTAACTCCTCCTGTATTACTTTTTCTACTATTTGTATATCTGGTAGTATGTGTGGACATGCATGTTCCACATAGTCCCTCTCAAAATTTTTTTCTTCTGTAAGCACTAATTGGAAATTCTTATTTAGTGCTTCACAAATATCTTTCTCTTGTGTATAAGTGATTCCCTCGTCCGTAATGGATTGTATTATATCTTTTACTTTGGTTTTGCTTCTGATGTAGCTGTAAAACAGCTTTGGTTGATCACTACTTTTATTTATTATATCCTCCTCAAACTGATTTTGGGCTTCCCTCCTTATTCTTGTATAATCGTTTCTTGCCTGTTTGTAATTATTATACACCCTTTCACTATTGTGTCTTCTGTATCTATTCCACAACAAATGTCTTCTTTCTTTTGATCTTTTACATTCTGTATTGAACCATTTCTGTATTTTCTTATCTGCTTCTTTGTGCTGTGGGATGTACTTCTGGACCCCTGTTTCATAAAATTCACAGAATTTTTTTATACAGCATTTAAATCTTGTTCTCTAAGCTCATTTTCCCAATCAACTTCTAAGAAATACTTCTTTAGGTCTTGATAATTTCCCTTTTTATAGTTTAGGCTCTTTCTGTAACTTTCATTGCTGTTAACTATGTCATATGCTATCCTGAAGTTGTAATTTAGTACTGCATGATCGCTTTTGCCGAGTGGAGGGTGATATATTAAACTGTCAATATCCTTTTCTTGCCTAGTAAATATTAGATCTAGCACTGAAGGTACACTGAGTCCTCTTTTTCTGGTGGTTTCCCTCACATGTTGCATTAGAAAAAACTCTTGCACGAGATCCAGGAGCTTTTGGTGTCAACAGCTTTCTTGGCTAATTATATCTAGAGTATTCCAATTTATATTTGTATTAAAATCTCCAGTTAGTATAATTCTTTCCGATTTCTCTTCCATTTTATGTAGTAATGATCTTAAACTCTGAATTGTACTCTCTGCCAGGTCCTCATATTCATCTCTTTCCCATGTGTTTGATCTGGGTGGCATGTATAAATTGGCTACAATTACTTTCCCCTCAGATGTGTTGATCTCAACTGCAATCAGTTCTACTTGTGATGATATATCTAGTTTTATTTCATTGACTTTTAGATTTTTTTTAGTTAATATTATAATTCCTCCTCCTTTTTTTAAATTTCTGTCTCTTCTCCATATATTGTATTCCTCTAAGTTTAGTATGTCATTGGATATCCTTGGTGATAATTTTGTCTCAGTTAGGCATATTATTTGTGGTTCATTTTCTCTGACATAATCATTCATCTCTAGTAATTTAGATACCATTCCATCCACATTTGAGTACATCAACTTTATCATCTTGTTTATATACTTGTCATGACATAGTTTTACTACCTTCCTCCTTTTTATTCCCTCCTGTTTGTGTACCACTTTCGTACCTGCAATCCTATTACTTTGTAAAAAAAAAATTCTTCTTCTCCTCTTCTGATCTTCCCTCATTTTTTGTTTTTGCTTCCTCCCTTTTCTCTTTCAGTAATTCCAGTTCCTCTTGTGTTAGGCATCTTTTTATCCATACATTTTTGAAGTCCTCTTTTTCCATAAGATTCTTTGCATTTTTTAGTATCTCCTCCACAGTGTTTAGACTCTGGAAAGTCACCTTTAGAGGTCTTGTCCTGCTTTTCCCGTATTTCCCTAACCTTTTGTGTTCCTCTATGTCTTTACTACAGATTTCCTCTGATACTTCTTTCAGTAAGCTCATTACATTTGCCATCTCCTTTTTGTCTCTTGTGATCTTGTTTTTTACTTCTTCCTCTTCTATACCAGTGATTACTATAGATTTGTTAATATCTACTGAATCTCTGACTAACTTTGGATTGTTTTGGATTATTCTTTTCACTTCCTGTTTAATGCTTTTTTCCTCCACCCTTGTTTCTAAGTCTTTCTTTACTTTCACCATTTCAGCATACGTGGTTTCCACATCATTTTTGTAGCTTTGCACAGCTTCATTCACCTGTGTTATCTTCTCCTCAATATCACTGCTTTGGTCTATCAGACTGCTTACTTGCCTAATTGTCTCTGTGTCATTTTTGAACTCTTCCATGACACTCTCGTGATTGACTACTGTACTTGCCATTTCACTCATTTTCTTCCTAAGTGTACTCAATTCCACTGTTGGTTCACTGATGGTTGTCTTTCTTGTTGGCCTCCCTTCCTAGTTTTTCAATTTCTTCCTTTTGCAAGTGCATCTGCTTCTTTATTTCATCAATTTCATTTTTGAAAGCCATTTCTAGTTTGTGTACACGTTCAACCAGTCTATTGTGAGTCTCCACTTCAACCAGTTCTTGGTAAAAATCATCATTTTGTTTTCTACCTTTATCCCTTTTCTTTTCCAAATTTGTTTTACTAAAGTATGTATCCGTTTTGCAATACTAAAAGTACATAGTATGTACTTACATTCCCCGTGCTGCTGTAGTCTAAACAAACCTCAGCTGACTGAGCGCATTCTTTCGTCTTGGTTCACTTTTCTGTTTGAACAAGTCTTGTTTAAACTTCTTATTATTTTTTTCTTTTAATAATGAAAAATCATTTAGTCTAACCTGGTACAGAGCTTGACTCACATAAAGTACTAATTTAGGTAATGCCACTGGCCGTGTTGGTTCGGTACGGAGCACCGATGTCGCACGTCTGCCTCGTTTGACTCCATCTGTGTGTGTGTGTGTGTGTGTGTGTGTGTGTGTGTGTTTGTGTGTGTGTGTGTGTGCCTAACACCCACAAGAACTTCATCTTTTGCCTCCTCTAAATATAGATTAATATTATATTCCTGCTTGTTCACCTATCTATCTGCCTATCAGTTTATCCATCTCTATCCTGATCCATCCATCCATGTATTTGTCATCGGTATCTACCCATGCAACTCTCTGTATTCGTATGATGGAACACGTACTAATACCCTTTCCTTTACTAACTCCCTTATCTTCTCTCTCTCTCTCTCTCTCTCTCTCTCTCTCTCTCTCTCTCTCTCTCTCTCTCTCTCTCTCTCTCTCTCTCTCTCTCTCTCTCTCTCTCTCTCTCTCTCTCTCTCTCGTTTGTGTGTGTGTGTGTGTGTGTGTGTGTGTGTGTGTGTGTGTGTGTGTGTGTGTGTGTGTCGGTAAGGCCTGTTGCCAATTTGAAGCAACAGAACGTGAATGGATGTGTAGACCATGTTATCTGAAAAAGAAAAAGTGATTTGTGTGTTTTCATTGACTTCTGATACTGAATGTTACACATCCGTTATATAACTCAAGGAGTATGATTAGGTGAGATGAAAGCGATGACGAAGATGGTCATGATGGTAAAAACTGCTGTAATGATAGTGAGCACTTCTTTCGAAAACTCTTAATTCTTGATTTTTTTCCAAAATGAACGTACCTCAGTAGAATTTCTAACATCTTCCTATCTGCAATGAGGTTCAACACTATTACCAAATAAACTTCTCTCAAGTAACACAGAAATGACAAGTAGTGTATCGGTTAGCACATCCAGTCCGCAGTCAAAAAAAAAAAAAGAAAATCTATTTTCGGACCTCTCATACTCTTGCACAGTGTTTGTTACCTCCGCCAGCGAAGTTGAAGGAGATTATGAATTCACCTATGTTTGTTTTTTTCAGACGATATCTCCGTAAGTTCTCAATGAATTTCAATGAAATTTTGTGAAACAGTGGGTCTTTGGCAAGGAAAGAATTATTAATTTTGGGGGTGGATCCGGATCCGGATCCTACCGCACAATATCTCCAAAAGTTCTCAAAAGAATTTCAATGAGATTTTGTGGAAGAGTGGGTCATGGGCCAAGAAAGAATTGATTAGATTTATGGGCGGATCCGGATCCGGCACAGGTGGAGGTATGTACTCTCTGAGTGCTTTCTAGCTTCTCTTCTGTTTCTGCTTTTCCAGTAGTACTCTTGGGGAGATGGGTGTAAATTCGAATGTTATGTATCGTATTCAAGGAAACAATGTGACTTAATATTATAATCTGACTGTCTGCCTTAACGACCTTCTTGCAATTGATAGCATGTCATCAGAAGCTTTTTTTTTCTTTTTTTTTAACTCCTCTAAAAAGAATACAAAACAAAATCGTAGTAAAGGAGTTAGTGATGAAATGTCCCTAAATTTTTTTGGAAACATCGAAGCAGTAACAGGAGTATGGGAGAAGGACAGATAAAACTCCACCCAAGACAATGATATCGTCACTTTGCTGACAGAGTTAACAAATGGAGTTCTTGGCCTCTTCATTACTGCTAGATGCCTTCACATAGTTAATAAAATCTTGTGATTCCAAAGACCCCGTCTGGAAGTAGTGGAAATACAAATACTTACTGTAAGTTCAAACGTTGTACTGAGAGGGTGAAACAAGCAATACATCTAAATATATCCAAAACAATATCGAACTAGAAAGCACTCAGTGAACGCATACCTCCGCCAATGCTGGATCCGTATCTGGATCCGCCCTAAAATTTAATCAATTCTTTCTTGGACCATGGTCCACCCTTCTACAAAATTTCATTGAAGTTCATTGAGAACTTTTGGAAATATCGTCTGGACAAACAAACAAGCAGACAAACATGGTGAATACATAACCTCCTCCAACTTCGTTGGCGAAAGTAACTAAGAGCAGATGGGAGGGAGGAGATGGACAGATAACATTTCACCGGGAGAATTTTTTAATTTATAGCGGACTAGAATGGATTTTATTTCTCTGGATGACACATAAATTTATTCAGACATTAAAGAGAAATTACACTACTAAAAACGTCAGCGTGCTGAAGAGACACAGGGAAGTTGTACTTAAATGCAATGATGTTATTTGTAATTTTCTTCTATCTATCTTCAGGCGATTTTTATTTCATTTTGCACTTTCCAACCAGGTTGGTTAGGCATTGCATTCACTGACCCTTCCACTGCAAGAGGTGTCGTCCAAAGCAAACTGGAATTGTCTTGTAACGTAATTAATAAAAATTTAAAAAGTCGTCCTTGGCTTATAAAGGATAATTAATGATTATTATGAGAAATCAAACAAGATTAATAAATTCGTCAAAAAGTATAAAAAAGAAAAGAGAACTGAAAGCGTAGTGTATGAAATTAAAAAGAAAGTTGTCTATAAACATCCAAAACAGAGTCGAAGCAGTGACAGATAAACCTCTCTCAAGGAATCTTGTAATTTATAAGAGATCAGGAGGGAATTTCTATCATCAGATAATATTAGTAATTCATTCAGATATCAGCTAGATATTAAATGAGGTTCATTTTACGGTCGATGGAAAAGCTGTCTTTGTTTGGTGAAAATGTCATCAGCTAGGATTTTATCGTTGCCACATGGATGGTCGCTGCGAGACTACAGGCTGTGGTATATTTTTTCTTATAATGTTGTTAAACACACACACACACACACACACACACACACACACACACACACAATACTGGAGGTAAAACATCATTTAGTAAACTCTTTGATTATTTATTGTTACTAATGCCAGACAAAGTAATTGAATTATTCTTGGAGGAAACATCTTGCAACCAAGAGGGAAGAATTTGTCTCCATTATTCGATTTAATTCATTAACTCTTTCACATATTTCTTTGGATGGATGCAGTAAGAAATGATAATGCAAGGAATGAAGTGTGATAGTAACCATTTCCCTGCCATGGTGTATTTTAAATTTAGGTTTTCCTATTTCTTGGCACTTTTATGCAGCTGAGGAGAGGATTTCACGAGCTAGATGAAACATATATGTAGGTCCTTTTATTTTCACCAGCCGGAAATTTTCATTTTGCAAAATATTTCCCATAATTCAGTGACAATACAACACTATTATGACACAACATCATTCCCAAAGAACTTCTTCATGGTTAGCACTATATTCTTGTGTTAATCTCTTGTTACAGCTAAACTTTCAAATTGGAGAGATGGCTATTTTACTCCTGCTGAAAGTGAACAGAGTAAGGGCATCATCATCTTGACATTTATGGCGGCATCCTATGCTAGATAAAATAATCTGATAGTAACAGAAGTAAAATGAGAAACGAGTCATTATTTTGAATGATTTAATCGAGGCTGTGCCATTACCTTCATTACGAGGGGACTCCGAAGATGAACAAATTAATCATGTAGCAGTAACAACAGTAGTTGTAGTATTATCCCCAGACTCATCTGAACATGAACCCGGTGAACTGCAGGTCGATGTACCCCTTCTTCGTCGTCCATCATTCCTCTTCCGGGGAATATAGAGGGAGCTGAGGAACATTTGTACACCTAGGCAACAGCGCCACTCAGTTATATTGGTGCCACCACATGAAGGCGTCACTCACCAGACTTTAAAGATGCGGCATAAATAACATGAAAACCGACATCGTGTCCAAGACGTTTATGGAAACTTTAATACTTGTTCAGTGCGAGAGGTCTGTATTTTAACAAAAATAATCATCTGGCCGTAGCAAATGTTACATGAAAACCGATATCGACTCCAAGACGCTGATGGACATTTTCATACTTGTTACCAACGAGTTATCTCTCCTGTAATTAGCAGAATCATCTAACGGAAGCAAGTACTGAAAAAAGGCAAACGACAATGAACTCCAAGGCAATGAAATACTGTCAGTTCCAGATGTATCCCAGTAGATACTTCATCATGCTGAGAGAGAGAGAGAGAGAGAGAGTACATAGGAAGTACAGATAAACAAGAAACCTGTCGGACCATGACTAGGTTATCTGCTGGAAAACTGCTTACTCTACAATGATCTAATCAACGTGTATGAGAAAAGGATAGAAAAGAATACGTCTTTACTGCACACAATATTCTAGGTGTGGTCAATTGACAAATAAAGCTTAGAGATTACATGTCGTTGTACGATCAAAGTCTTCTGCAATAAAGCCAGTCATTTTGTTTACCTAGTTACACGCTGCTATACAGTACACTGTTTTTAGTATCAGAGTTCGTTACTGAAAAGCACTCCTAAATCCTTGTACTTTACTTCGGCATGTGATATTCTTATGTAATATTTTGTCGCCACAGTTAATTTCATTTACCATGATTGACTCTAGTTCATTTACTTATCTAGGTCTTTTGTGTAGATTCACGGTCTGTTTTTGTAATTTCAGTACTTTTATCCAATTTATGTGTTTTCTACATCTTCCGCTACCTTAGAAGAGTCCATTTTCAAGATCACTGACATAAATAGTGAAAAGAACTGGCCCTAGAATTTGATGCTTGAGGAACTCTGCTTGTTACTTCTCGCCAGTCTGATGATTTGCCATTCATTACCACATGCTGCTTGCGATTCGTTAACCAATCACCCATCCATGAACATATTTTATTAGAGACCATGGGGTTTTAGTTATGTAGTAGTCTTAGATGAGGGACCTTATCAAATGCTTTCTGGAAATCTAGACAGATGACAACCAACTTCTTTTTTTTACTTCACAGTTTCTTATGTGGTTGTAAAACAATCCAAACAAATTTATAAGGCATGATATGGTATTACGAATTCCGTATTGATTTTCTGTTATATAATTACGTTTAAGGAAAATGGTAACTTCATATTGAAAAAATCCCCCCTCCACCCCCCAACCCCCAAAATGCATATTACTGGCGTTAGACGTATTGCACAGTATTTTGTGGCGCGGTTTTTATCGCCCTTTTTAAAGATAGGCGACATTAGCGAGCCTCCACTGATTAGGTGCTCTACATTCAGCTGATGATTTACAAATATTTTCATTAAAGTCAAGGCTTTCTGTAACATTCACTCAGTACTAGAGGAGATATTTAGTCTGGGCCAGTTGATTTATTTGGATCGATTCTTTTAAAGATAATTTAATACATCGTGTCTTCCCACTTCGTTAATTGAAAAGTTATCATCTTCTGGTCCTGAGAAAACCGATGGTTGGATAGGAATGTTTACTTTATCTTTTGTGGATAGACTATAAATGGATTCTATCAGCATTCTTGCTTTCGTTCGATTATCATCGACGAGATCGTCTTCTGAACTTAGTAGAGGGCCTATTCTATCGTTGACATTTTCGTTACTCCATACATTATATATATATATATATATATATATATATATATATATATATATATATATATATATATATATATATAAGCTTTAGGGCTTGAGTTTGCTTCATCAGAAATTTTTACCTAATAGTTTCGCTTGGTTTTCCGCTTTGTTTTCCGGACAATTTTCTCATACTGCTGCTGTAATTTAAAATATTCTGCTTTGTCATTCTGGTTTCCTGTACGTTTGTATTATTATATGCTTTTCTCCAGCGCCCAATGATTACTTCAGTACTTTTCGATATTCAGGTTGTTTATTAATTTCTTTGGGTAATTTCTGGCTTTTTTTTTTTTCGTTCAATGATCATCAGATGGTCTGTAAATATTTCCCATATTTCTTCGACGATATCCATTTGTAGTAACTTAATACAGTCAGAGTAAGAAGTTTCCATTATCATATTATTGAAGTTAACTTTTTTTTTTTTTTTTTTAGGAACTAAAAGGCTATTCATACGTGTCTTACAGTTTATGGTAATTTCATGTCTGATGATATTATGATTGTTGTTGCAAAATTTTTCACCAAAATCACACAGATTTTTTAGATCACTGTCTGGTGTCAAGGTAAGGTCGAGAATATTATTACCACACATCGCCGTACTCACAGTCTGACTTATAAATCCATTGTCTACCAGCTCTAACCACTTTTCCCTTCTTTGTCTGCACACGATTTATCAATGTCTGGTTTGTTAAACTCGAAAATAAGGCCGTCTATGTTTTCTGTTACTGTTTTAGTTTCTAGTACTATATCGTTTCTCTCGTCTGACTTGGGTGGTCTTTACATTGCACCGAGAAAAATGGGTTTATTATTCCCAGTGAAACTTTCGACACAAAAAGAATGGCATGTGCTGCACTTACGTGGTTTTTAATATATATATATATATATATATATATATATATATATATATATATATATATATATATATATATATATATATATATATATTAGAAATCGCTTCGCTGGTTTTGTGCAGTCGGGATTTTTTAAATATTTAATGGTTTTGTGGCGATGCTTCTCTAATGAGGTGCATGTAACGGGGGATTAACCATAATTGTGTACCCATTATTATGCTGGGATTTTCGGTAGTTCCATAAGTAAATAATTCATTTCGCTGTGAAATAAGAGTTCTTGCTGGATCTAGTAGGGGCTTGAGACACACCGTTCCATCCCTGTTTAATCGTTTATATAGTCAGTCGATATGGCAACACTCGTACGAGCCACAGGTATGACTCCTTCCCTCCCCACAAACCACCTGATTATCTACCTGAACCTGATGTGAGGTCAAATTCACCTGAATATATTCTGGTCCGATCTCATCTCACTTACCTTGCCAACACTGGCCTCATGGATTAGACTGTTAACAGCTACGTCATTAACTGTCACCTCTTTTCACCTTTATTACTACTTAAAGCATGCCCAATACTGTCATCTAGGACCCCACCTCCACCTCTGTATCTTGACCACTGAAGATGGTGGCAGGGTCCATCGAAACTGTGTGGTATATATATTCTCCGTCTGCAAGTGTGGGCTTCATTCACCGTCTTTGATTACGAGCGAGGGCGAAGCCCGACCGTAACGCTTTTGAGAAACATAGCTCAGCAACCATAGGGTCGATCACTGCGTGGTATGCACTATATGATAGCCCCATTCTTTAAGATTTGTTCGTGTCACGTTTCATCACACCCTGACGGTGCACGTGACACGTGACGCGCCAAGTGCAGCATGTCGAAAATCTTCAAGATGGCCAGAGTGTTTGAAGTAAAGGCTTGAAACTTGATAGGTAGATAGCCATCAATATAATCTAGGCATTCTCGGGGTGTAAGGCGACATTTCAGTGCTTTCGGATTTAAATGGCCTCGCTCGTATCTCGCCGACAGAGTCGTTTTACTGGTTTTCACGCCAGAGTGATTCATCCAGCCAACCCTACCTAGCTTAGCTTTTCCTACCCTAAGAGGTGAAGGCCGACTTTACCTGCCATGACCAAAATTGTCCTAAACATCAACAGACATCACACCCTCTTTTCTAAACGGACATTACTGCTTACTTTTAACTCCCCTCATTCCACTGAGAGTTACAAAACCGTGATATCTTGGTAAAAGACCCCAGGCATCTAGCTTCTTTCAGTGTTCCCTGAGATACTTTCTAAGTATCTCCTTTGACTTGCCTGAAGCTGCATTATTACTCCCTACCACAATAACAAACACAGAGTCCTCAGAGCTGCTGTTGACGAAGTCATCAACTCTCTCTGTCACCCTTGTATCATACACCTAGTGAAGCGAAAACCAGCCCTCCTAGAACATTTAATACAAAACTCCTTCTCCTGATGCCTGATCATTGAATCCCCGACAAGTATAATACTAGCCTCATCCTGCACTTTTCCTGAAACCTGAAGCCTGTTCCTAATAGATAAGCTCCTGTCAGTGTTACTTACCTTAGCCTTGCACTCTTCTTTGACTGGTTGGAAGTCATCGCTATGACCTAGCCTGGTCTCAATCTTAAGTAGCCTAGTTTCTAAGCTGGCTACCTTGCTTAACGCTTCTGCTTCCGCTACCCCTATATGCACTGCCGTAGCACTTACCTTTCCAGCCTCATTCACCGTACCACTTAACACCTGAATTGCCTCACTGTTTTTCCTGATTTCTAAACTAAGCCCACTTGCTGACCCGTTAAATAAACGACATGTATTCTCACCTTCCTCTTTCACCATGCAGTGTCTAATAAACACCGTAAAACGCACGCGGCAACAGAATCGTTAGTCAGGCGCTACAGTAAATGCTGGCTTGGGAATAGCTTGAAAGCACGACTTCACCTGTACAGGGAGTAGACTGTTGCACCAGTCGAAGAAGGAGGTACTCGCGATGTAGATGGCAGGCTGGTGATAGGGAGAGTTAGAGCTCCTATTTCACACCCCTCAGGACCTATTCCTGACCATCTCCCATTCCTGAACATTTTCAGTCCTTTCATTAACACAGAGAGTAGGCCAGCATACTCTCATAATACCTCTACCTTCTATTGTGTACACTATACTGCGTGCACATTATATATCACACTTATTTCCATCCCCCTTTAGCAATGGCCGCTGCATTAATATCTGCAAATCCGGTGGTATTTCCGATTGCCACCACCGGCGGGAAAGGGCTGGAGGCATAGGGTCCTACTGGTCGATATCAGGCGACTCTTGCACACACTTTTCATGTTCGTCAGAGGAGAAGTATGGAATCAACCTTATATTTCATTAATATCCGCGTTCTAAGTACCAGCTTCAATTCAATTCACATCTTTCTCCAGTTGTATGCCTTCCAGCCCTATTCCTCACAGAACCACAAATCTCTCTCTCTACCAAAACATCTCCATTTGTTTTCTTTATTACTAACTCCTCACAAACTTCCGTATCAAGGTTGGCACCTGTTATTATCAAACCTGAATTTCCAGTTGACACTATTTTGAACTTCATTTCAGCTAATTTTGATTATTCACTATATAAACTAAATTATCTAAATATTACCAAATATATATGTATAGTTTATCGCTCCCCCAATGCTTCTTCAGAACCCAGCTTATTTGACTCCGTAGATACACAGTTGGCTAACCTTTTCCTCACTCTTAGCACTGAAATTTCCGTTTTGGATTTTAACGTTCATAATATAGAATGGTTATTGCATTCTGCCAGGACTGACAAAACTGATCTAGAATGCAAGCGGTTTGCAGAGTCGTTTAATCTCACGCAATTGGTAAAGCAACCAACCAGAATACCCAGTAATCCTGACCATAATGCCCATCTCTTGGATCTATTCCTGACAAATAATCCACATCAATACAGGATAGAAGTACCGTCACCACCTTGATCCTCTGACCACACTCTCATCAAAGTATCATTAGTCAGTTCCCCATAACCTCCCCATCCAGAACCTGTCGGGGTGACCATATGACACTTTGACAGGGCAGACGTGTTTGGCATTTAGGGTTGGAAAAAATCACCGATTTTTTTTTTTTTTTATGAAAAAGGATTCGATTTTTTAAAATTTATTTTGATATAAATCAGATTTTTTTTAAATCTGTGATTTCCCCCCCCCCAAACTTGTTTGTGCCTTTGGGAATTCTGTCAGAAGAGTACCATACTGGGTCTTTTTTTCCTCCCATTTGCTGCAATGTATCCATTAGGCATAATGATATATCACTGTTCAAATAAACGGACTTACAAAACTGAAAATAATTAATGTGAATGGGAAGTGGTAGTAAGGCAGTGCACCACAGGCTAGCACTTCTTGGTATGGGGAAGGTTACTCACACTCAGGGTTAAAAAAATGGCATATATATATATATATATATATATATATATATATATATATATATATATATATCAATCTTTAATATTTTATTTAAATCAGATTTTAAAATTTGAATTGATTGTTTTACGTAATTGTTTTTTTTTTTCCAATTTATGAAGACTTTTTTTTTTTTTTTTTTTGTACTAAGCCTTTACCAATGTTAAATGAAATCATATTTTTATATCATACATTTATTACCCAAAAGTTGCTATGCAACTTGAAAAGACTAACCGGAGCACTTATTATTATCAAAGAGCCTTCTTTCCTCTGTTTTTTACTATTTGGCTTGTAACAAAAGGCAATCACTTGTGCCTGACTTGATCAAGATCAGTACAGGAAGAGTACAGGCCAAGCAGACTTAATGCATCTGCACAATACACATCCATCACATTTTGTCTTCTTCATTTTTACTGTTTTTATATTAAAAAAATCAATTTTGATTTTAATCGTGATTTTTTCACTCTGATTTTAATCGATTTAAATCACATGATTTAAATCATTTGATTTAAATCATAACAATGCCATTGGCATTTGATATTATTTTGCTGATTTTCCATGGCATTCTTTCATTTCCAGTGACATCAATTCTACCCAGTCCCACATTAATTTCTTAGTACAAGCTGGTATGGACTTAATCATACCAAGTCAACATTTCACTAAAAGATCGGACTCTCCATAATGGTTTGATAGCAATTGTGCCAGAGCTACAACCCGAAAGTCATTAGCATATAACTCTTACTTGAAATTTAAAAAAAAAAAAAACACCTGAATTGTAAAAATCAATTTAAATTTGCTAGAAACCATGCAAAAGCAGCAGTAAACTTTCTTCACAACCAAGCATCCAAATAATTAAATAATCCTAATGACAATAGACTATTCTGGTCAACTCGCAGTTCTTTCAATAATAACTTTAACAACTCATCACCCATTCCCCCATGAAATCTTCAGACGGTAACAATAATGACCCGCGTGGTAAAGCAAACATCCTAGCCAATATATTTGCCATCAGTTTTACTTGAGAGGAAGTCAGTCAGAATGTCCCTGTACTAGAACTTGACTCTCCAGAAACTGCTCCACTTACACACACTAGATAGGTAAAATCCATCCTAGACAACTTACCTTCTAACAAAGCTCCAGGTCCAGATGGGATTCCTCCAGTTGCTTTAAAAAAGTTTTCCCCTCAACTTGCTCCTGTTCTAGCTATATTGTTCAGACTATTCATACGTACTTCTTATTTCCCTGATTCTTGGAAAGCAGCCAATATCCACCCAGTTCCGAAGAAGGGAAGTTCCTCTGACCCCTCTGATTACAGACCAATAGCTATCACCTCTTCTCTTGGTAAATTATTTGAGACTGTAATTAATAAGAACATAGTTAAACATTTTGAATCCAACAGCCAAATTGGTGATAGAGAGTATGATTTCCGCCACGAGAGATCCACTATTGATATACTCCATCTCCTGACTCATACCATCCATCAGTCAATTGACCAACATGGAGAAACTCATGCAGTAACTCTTGATATTTCTAAAGCTTTCGACAGTATGGCACCGTTCCCTGCTACCCAATCTCCCTTCCAATGGCCTAACCTCTTTTGTTCCTCTGATTTCCTCATATCTAAGCGACAGAAAGATAAGAGTTAAAGTAAATGATGTATATTCCACTTTTCACACAATTAATGCTTGTGCACCAGCAAGGTCAGTTTTGGCTCCCACCCTATTCCTAATTCACAGTAATGATCTCTTATCTGTTACACATAATCACATCCATTCATATGTAGATGACTCAACGCTTCACAGTTCATTCACACTTAAACACCCATTCACAAAGTTCAGTATCTCTAACTCAAAGTTCATCACAGTAATCTCAATAAATCAAGTCTTACCAAAGATCACTGAATGAGGACAAAATAACATTGTCTCATTTAATGCTAGTAAAACCAAATATACACAGTTTCCCAGTAGATAGATATTGCCTGATTCCTATATTACCTTTAATGCTACTAATTTTCCTATCTCTAAAGGTATTGAAATTCTCGGTGTTTCACTTAACATTACCCTCAACTGGACCTCTCATGTTAAATCACCTGCTTAAACTGCTTCAAAGAAACTTGGGTTATTGTAAAGAGTCCGTAACTTCTTCACTGACAAGCAGCTAGCTATAACTTAAAAGAGTCATGGACGCTGTCAGTTGGAATGTTGCTCACCTTTGGCGTATGGATATGGAGACGAACAGTAGCACTAAAACAACTAGATAAAATTTAGAACAAGGCTTTTAGAATTATTACTAACCCTACCCCTACAAATGAACCACCTCCTCTTCAAGCAAGAAGGAATGCCACCTCCCTTGCGTCATTTTATAGATACTTTTATGACAAATGCTCAGACAAAGTTGCATCCACTGTGCCACCTCTCCATGCCTTCCACCGCACTACGCAGGCATGTGGTAATGCTCATGACAGGACTGTCACACTGCCATATTGCAAAACTTCGGCCTATTGGAATTTATTTATTCCCCGAACTGAGTCTCGTTGGAACTCGCCTCCCCAGAGTGGTTTCCTCCCAGATTTCAACCTACGGTTGTTCAAATCCAACTGTTACAGTTTTTTTTTTTTTTTTTTTATGAATGGAAGACACCTGTAATCTGATGTATGGATTATGGTCTTTTTAATAATTTGTTTTTTTCTTCCAATATTCTCATATTGAAAAAATAACAATGAGAGAGAGAGAGAGAGAGAGAGAGAGAGAGAGAGAGAGAGAGAGAGAGAGAGAGAGAGAGAGAGAGAGAGAGAGAGAGAGAGATGGCCATTTTTCACCTTCATCACCACTATCATTACCACTGATACTCTACTGATTTTCACAATGAGGTGTAAGAACAGTGTATATATAAAGTCAAGAATATACTCTGATGATTTTCTAAGACCCTTAGCTCAAGCTGATTAAGAAAGTTAGAAGTAACTGATGTTAAATCTGGATTCTGGATTCATTTATCATACTTTCAGCCACTTGTCTGATTTTCTGATTAATGCTATAACCAAACGGTGTATTCAGCTTACGGGATAATCAGCAGTAACTGTGCTTATTACTTTTACCAACGAAGTTGGAGGAGGTTATGTATTCACCTATATTTGTCTGTTTGTTTGTCCACATTATATCTCCAAAAGATCTCAATGAATTTCAATGAATTTTTGTGGAAGGGTGAACCATGGATAAAAAATGAATTGATTAAAATTGGGGTCGGATACGATCCGGATCTGGATCCTACAGTGCAATCGGTGGAGGTATGCGCTCTCTGTGTGCTTTCTAGTTACTTTTGTGTTTCTCCTCGCATACTATCGCTCGAGTGGCTGATTTATTCTTTCAGTAAATTTATGCTTCTGGACCACCATTATTTACAGGAAAATCATTGTTGTTTATCGTTATTTTAGTTAACAAAATACACACACACACACACACACACACACGGTAGACAGGTGGCCTGCAGTTCTACCGGACCCAGGTTCAAATCCCCGCTGGGGCAGGGAACAGTTTAAGGATTTGAATTTCATGAAAACAGACTTTACTGATCTACCAAAAGACCCGCCAACATGTCGTAAAAATACTCCCGCTAATACCAATTACCAGTCCTGTATGAGACAGCCGTAGCATGTATTCAATATGGACGGTAGGTGTTAGCGCTGAAGTGGTGACATGTAGAGGTGTATGGTACGTAGGAGGACTAGCCTACTGGGCCTTGGTAGCAGGCTGTGAAGCCTATGCCCAGAGTCGGATACACACACACACACACACACACACACACACACACACACACAATCAGCAAACAAAGCAACCGAACACTAATTCATTACGTCACTGTAATATTGCTTGTTCTTTGAATTAAAAAAGAAAGAAAAAGAGAACAAAATGAGGATGCATGCATATGTCAACGTCAAGGATGAGTCATACGACGCAGCACTGTAGCCTCGGGAAATTATTTATAGCTACACCTCTCAACCAGGTTTACCAACTTTTCCAATATGAGATAAGTCACAGTGCTCATTCTGAAATTCGTCGTGTCCAGCTGTTGTTTGTCTTTGTTAAGCTGACAGTACACACACACACACACACACACACACACACACACACACACACACACACACACACACAGAGGACGGGGGCAGGGGAAACAAACAGGCAATTAATCTACACAACACCATTCAGGTCAGACATAAATTAATCAGGGCAACAAGGAACAGTTAATTAGTTTTCACGGTGATCAGCTCCATCACAGTGGCCAGGAAAGAGTAATCCATTCAGCAACTAAAAAGTGCTCAGAGAACGTATACCTCGTCCAATACCATTGCCATTCAAAAAGACCAGGATCCGGATTGGATCCGCCCCAAGACTTAATCATTTTTTTTTTTTTTGTTCTATGACCCACATTTCCACAAACTTTCATTGAAAATCATTGAGAACTTTCGGAAATATTGTGCGGGATACTCCGGATCAGGATCTGGATCCACCCCCCAATTTAATACTTGGCCCATGGCCCACCCTTCCACAAATTTCATTAAAATTCGTTCATAAATTTTTTGAGTAATCCTGCTAAGAGACAATCAAACCAATGTGGGGAAAAACATAACCTCCTTGGCTGAGGTCATAAAGGAGGCATAGCCCCTGATACGGGCATATACCAGTACTGCCTATCCCCAAATCGTTCCTCTCCAAACGTCTAATTAAAACAATGACAGTTTACCTGATGGTGCACCCACCAAGAACAGAATTAGACAAGCGGTCCCAGACACAACAAACTTCGCCCGACAGCAGCTGTTGTATTGCTGTTAATCACCCAAACGATGCTGCCATTTGGTGTCGGTACGGTTCACAGTTGAAGTCCAAGGTAATGTTTTCAAGGTATGCTCTCTGATAATCCGTGCTCTTGCTTTTGACCTTTCAAGGTCGCTCAAGGTCAAAGGTCATGGTGCCAAATGTGTGTTTGGGGGAGGCGGTGGCTCAGTCGGTAGAGAGGTGGCCTGCGGTCCTACCGGAACCAGGTTGAAATCCCCGCTAGGGCAGGGAACAGTTTTAAGGATTTGAATTTCATGTAAAGCAGACTTTACCGATCTACCAGAAGACCCGCCGACATGTCGTTAAAATACCCCCGCTAATACCAATACACCAGTCCTGTATGAAACATCCCTAGCATGTATTCAAAATGGACGGTGGGTGTTAGCGCCGAAGTGGTGACATGTAGGGGTGTATGGTATGTAGGAGGACTACTGGGCCTTAGGAGCGGGCTGTGAAACCTATGCCCAGAGTTAAACACATAAACAAATAAAAAATAAATAAATCCCGTATTAGACTTCACATATTTTGATAATAGTAAATATCTACAACGAGTTTCGGGTTATAGCCCCCTGAATATCCGTGGCCTTGAGTTTGACCTTTCAAGGTCACTTACGGTCAAAGGTCATGCTACCAATTAATAACCTAAATGAGACTTCCTATATGTTGATGGTACTAAATATCTTTCTATCCTCAACCAGTTTTGAGTTATAACCCCCTGAATATCCGTGACCTTGAGTTTAACCTTTCAGGGAAGCTGAAGGTCAATGGTCTTGGTGTCAAATAAACGCCCATGTTACTAGTTCCAATTTGTCCAAATAGGAAATATCTCGATCTTCAACCGGTTTCAAATTATAGCCCTCTGAATATCCGTGACCTTGATTTTGACCTTTCAGGTTCACTCGATTACCACCAAAATTTAATCACTTTCTTTTGGGCCCAGTGCCCACATATCGTGAAAGTTTCACGTAATATCACTCATCTTTTTTTCTTTCTTTCTTTTTCGTAACGTTGCCAACAAACAAACCAACAAACAAACAATCAAAGAAACTCGACCAAAAACATTGCATCGCCGGACTCCTTCCGGGCGGGGTAAAAATTTCAAGGCGAGAAGAAGAGAGTGACTGGAAATATAGATAGGATAAATAACGGAAAAATATTGCACATCATGCTAGGTAATCCCACAGACACACTTAACCTGTGTGTGTGTGTGTGTGTGTGTGTGATATTTTAAGCCAGAACTGACAAAATAAATCATATTACAAACACAATTTGTTCCTGGCACTGGTTTACATAGCAGACGGCAGCAGCTGTTTTTATGGTTTAAAGACAACTCTTAAAAAGGTGTTGGGAATTTTAGATGCAAGAGCTTCTCTAGGTGTGGCTCTGTCCTCCTGTTTCTCACTAAAATTTTTTCAAATCCTAGGTGCTTCTCTCCCATAGACTTAAGCGACTCTATCGAAACCACAGCCCAACACATAGCGCTACACTACACCACAGTATACCTCACTGCAACAAGCAAAATTATCCTACCACACTACGCCACACGAAATCACCCTCCCACACCTTATCAAACCACACCACACCAAAGGCAATAAATACCTCGTACAAAGCTCCTTAACCTCCCGCAGCTTAGCCTACTTGCAAATTTTAAGCTCCCGCAGCTTGGCCTACTTGCTAATTTTAAACTAAGTTAAAACAGTTTGTTGTGGTACCGACTGCGTTATAGGGGCTGAAACATGGAATATGGGTGTAGTACAGAGGACGCGTTTGAATGTAATGGAGATGAGGAGTCTGAGGAGTATGTGTGGAGTGACGCGTATGGATCGAGTGTGAAATGATGAAGTGCGAAGGAGAACTGGAGTTGTTCGGGAGATGGCTGATCGAGTTGAGCAGAGGGTGTTGCGATGGTTTGGGCATATGGAGAGAATGGATGATGAGCGATTGGTGAAAAAGATAAGTAGATCTGATGTGAGAGGTGTAAGGCTGAGAGGAAGACCACGAATAGGATGGATGGATAGTGTGAAGAGAGCGTTGGATGTGATAGGGATGTCTGTTGAGCAAGGAAGAGTGGCTGTGTGTTACATAAATAAATGGAGAGAAATTGTGATTGAACTAATGATGACGCAGCCCTGAGGGGATATTCTCCCGCATTTGGTCTGATCAGCTGATAAGGTCAGGTGCAGGTAAGGGGATGGGTCTATTATGACGCGGCAGGGGTAAACCAGCTCTGCTGTCGGGCTCTGCTGCGGATCTCATTGATTGCACTACGCAGTTGACCCTCCCGCGGTGTGGTGCGGTGAGGATCTGTCCCTTCTCCCCTTTGGGGCTAAGATGCGAATGAATGTGTTTGAGTGGATGAGTAAATTGAGAGTGTGTCGTCCTGTCCCGGCTACCTCCCTTTCCCAGGGTGAAACAGCCTAGGTATATAGATAGATAGATAGAAAACAGTTTGTTTAATTTCTGTTGGAACTGAGCGCTCTTTCGCAATAATTTTGCTAATGTTCACACAGTTGCCTAACACTGCACGTGACTAAACACAGGTTCCACCACGACATAACCTTGCCATCAGAATATCACATTCTATATTCCATTACACCATCATATACGAGTACTAATTAACGCCAGCACCTCACAACTTTAAATCACCTCCTCACGCTTTACAGCATCTTTTCCTTCCACCGTAAGTAACCTTCTCAGCAACCTTCCATCACTTTTCTCCACACTTCATTATTTTGAACATATCAACCTCCACACCTGCACACTGCATACTACACCACAATAGCACTTTCCCTTCATTCCATTCTATTTCAGCGACAGCATTCACAGCCGAAAATTACCTTCATAAGACATCTCATTTTAGTGGCAAATCACCCATTTTTTCATCAATAATCTTTTCATTAAGATGGTAGATTCGTTATTGTCTCGCTGCATTTACATAACTATTTAAGTTACAAGACACCCCTCGCATAATGAGGTGGATAAAACAATCCACTTTACCTTTTTTGTCTTTTTAGTAAAGTTTCATCAGTAGATTATTTTTTTCAACCTAAGGGAGACTTTTCTCAGTGATTGTGTTAAGCATTCTCATAATATCAGTAACTCTCTCTTCACCACACTAACACTCTTTCTGTTTGTTTTTATCCAGATGTCTTTATAACACATAAATGTCCAGGAGAAGAAAATAAACAGTGAAATAAATGTGATGAAGTTCCGGTATTTAAAAATGAGGTCGACACACACAGGTTCCTCATTCACCAATACGAAAATGTATTCACAAACACAAAAGTCGTTTCATAAATTTGTCCTCGTCTTAACTTTGCTCTTTTCATTTTAAGAATTCAAGCCTCTTTTATACAGCATTGTAGAAAAAAAAAAAAAAAATGAGCGTTTCACACCCGAGTGTTTGAGCTAAAGATTAAATGACTTCTTTTAGTACGATGACATTTAAAATTTTAATCTTCCAGGGGACAGACAGCTTTAGTTATCATAATGGAAATCTCTCGTAACCAAATAGTCTGAAACTGGCCCCATCATCATATACAGTATGATAAGGTCTTTTATACTTGCAAACAAATACATTCACGTTGGAGGAGACCTCTCGTAATGAAGGGATTAACCCAGTCACAATGATGGTATCCTTACTGAACTTTCACAAAATTCTGGTGATAACAAGAAAAGATAAGACAGAGGTCATCGTTTGAGTGGGTTAATAACCATTATTTTGCAACTGCTTTCCGACATCTTATATCTCAATAGTAAAGGCAAGCTGTGAATCTCAGTGACTGTCTGTGCATTTGTTCATTTCGTTCAGGAGAACAATAATAGATATTGACCTAATTCTTTTCGTTGTAGATCGGAGTAAATTCAGGGGGGAGGGGTCATAAAAATAACAAACACCTCTCCCGACACAACGGAGCGATACTGTCGGAAATCTCGACACGCAAAAATAATTTTTGTTCGACTTTTTGGTCAGAATGGCCACTGTGGGCTCCATAACTATATGAGAACAAAGATAAAGGAATTTGCAAATGTATGTGATGGAAAGGCTATTAGTTAGGGCTACAGATTTTTGCGGGCAAGCACTGACCATTTGTCCCATCTATAGACGGACGCCTGAATCCCATAAGGGGTGGCCTTAAACAAATCGCCTCCATGTTGCCCTGTCCCCTGCCATTTCATTGCCCTCCCACTAGCTCACACCCCATTCTCTCAAACCTCTCCACTCCATCCCTCCCTCTCATCCCTAGTCTTTCCCTCCCTCGTCCCCCCCTCAACTCACATACTCAGGTCGTTAGTCTCTCGTTCTTCATCCTCTCCATGTAGCCAGATTCAGTGTATATCTCCTAACGCGTTCTATCACATCCACATCCACACCACAACGCTCCTTCGCTTCCTCATTTGTCAGTCTCTCTCTCCATGTAACTCCACATGCACCTCTTAAATAACTCATATCCACTGCTGTCACTCTTGACTTGCGTCCTTCCAACAAGGTCCGAGCTTCGTTTCCTTATATTAGAGTTGGTATCACAGTATTATCTTGCAACATCTTTTTTTTACTTCACTGCTCCCAAAGAACCAGCAACCTTTCTTTCTTGATGTACCTTTCATGGACTTCATCCTCTAAACTTCCATCTTTACTCATCACACTACCGAAGTAGTACTCACATTTTCCATTTCCTCACCGTCCAACCTCACTCTGTATTCAGTGACTTCACTTCTCTCGAAGAGCACAACTTTACACATCCCTACGTTCGCCTTTAGATTCCTTTTCTTACACACTCTGCCAAACTCTTTCACCAAAACTTGCAGTTCCCCTTCGTCTTCACGTAACAATACACTATCATTTTCAAACAACAGTACTGTAAGTTTCCAAACGCTGCCCCTCCTCTTTAGGGTCGCTCCAACATAGACTGCACTACCTTGTATCGCATTTGTAACTCCATCCATGTAAAGACTGAACAACCATGGAGATATGACACATCCTTGTTTCAGTCCAACATTCAGATAGAAAAATTCACTCAGTTCTTCATACACATGGATTGCAGCTTTAGTGCCCTCATACATATGCTTGAATGCATTTAACATTTTCCCACTTACTCCATATATATTTCATATTTTTCATATTCCTTGTCTCTCCACTCTGTAATATGCTCTCTCAAAATCCATGAAGGCCACATACAACTTCCTTCCCCTTTCTAGAATCTTTTCCATTAAAGATTTTAGAGGAATATCTTATCTACACAACCTCTTCCCTTCCTAAAACCTCCCTGTTCTTCTCCAGCTAATTCCTTTTGTTGTTTTCTCAACTCAGTCGTATCCTACCATATACTTTTCCTGTTACACACTTCTTTTTCCCTTTTTCCTTTGTACAGGAGAATAATTATACCTGACTTCCAGTCCTCCGGAACTCTACTTTCACTCCTAGGCCAATCTGCACATCTATATCCAGTCCTATACTATCTCTCTCCCGTGCTTTAGCACATCACCACACACTCCATCCATTCCTGGGCCTTTCCCCATTTTGACTTTCTTCATTGTTTACACTATTTCCATTCTACTGATCTTTTCCTACTGTATCTTTTCATCTCCCTCCTCTTTCCAGCCACTTACACTCGCACAACCTTCATTCACTATGTTTAACAGTTCCTTAAAGTGTTCTCCCCATCTGCTCACTTTTTCTCCCTTCTCCACCAGCAACCTACCATTTTTATCTTTCACTCCCCTACTACCTTTTTTATCACCGTGACTAACTCTTTTTATCTCCTTCCGGGACATATTCTTACATCCCCTCCACTTTACTCTCAATTTCCTTCCAAATTCTTCATCCACTCTCCTGTTATTCTCTCTTACTAATCACATCTCTCCTCTTCTCTATGTACAGTATAACCCTCTATCCCGTCTCTCAACTTCCTCCATGCTTCTTCTTCCCATGCATTCACTATACACTTTCTTCTTTTGCGTCACAGCTTTTCTTACCTCTTCATTCCACCATGCAGTTCCTTGCACCCCCTCTCGCCTTCTCCTCACCCCACACACCACCTCACATGCTGCACGCATATCTGCTGTGAATATATTGCACACACCTTCCATAAATTAAACCCAAAAGGTTGGCATATGCTATGGTTGAACCACTCCGGCTGTAGTGCGTGAGGCGTACTGAGTCAGAGCTCGCCAACAACAGGTAGAAATTTAAGATTACATGATGACAGATCTACCTCTCACAGAATAAGGATCTTTAAACATAGAGTGAGATCGTGGTTTAGTTATACAAATGACTTATTTTCGATCGACGGTTATGGGAAAACATTTACTTAACATAAAAATCAGAATAATCAACGAAGTAAGCATGGATGCATTTGCAGCGTCTTATAATGAATTTATGATGAGGCAAATGTTACTCTCTCTCTTTCTCATCAGGTTCACCTCCCTGCTATCACACCATACCTGTCCCCTCTCACTCACCTCTCTTCTTTCTCCCTCATTCGTTGTCCAACTTCGCCCTCTTCTTCACACATTTTTTCCTTCCTCTGACCCCCACGCGTCCACCCTCTTGTTCACACCTGGCCTATTCCCTCGCACACTTCCACACTTTCAACCATCTTTCGTAGCTATTTCATTCAAGTCTCACTTTCTTCCTTGCACATTCCCTTCCTCCTATTCAAACACGTTCTTCCTCGAACATAGCCTTTCTCTCACGCTCTCCCTACTTTCCCCTCACTCACACCCGCCATCTACGGTATCTGGTCCTACACCATTCTCAGAAGATACAGAGAGCCGGGCTGTGGGAGAGGAGAGGAGAGAGGGAGTGGATAAATAGCAAGAGGGGAAGGAGGGAAATAATGAGAGGATAAAAAAAGAGGTATTATGTATGAGATGTACAGGGAGAGAGAGTGGAGCAAAGAAAGAAAAAAGGGAGTGAAGAAAGAAATCAAGGAGATAGTGAAGACACTCGCAAAGAGGCAGGGGAAAAGGAAGAGAAAGAGACAAGTATGGAAGGAATAACTGTGAGTGTGGGAGATAGTATAAGGAACGAAAATATTTTTGAATGCGGGACGATGAGACGATGGTGGCTGTACATCTCTCTCTCTCTCTCTCTCTCTCTCTCTCAGAATGAGGGAAAGGATGCATGGAAATTAATGAAGAACGGAATAGAATGACGGTACTTGATAGGAGAATAACAGTGACCAGAATAAAGATAATTATCCTTCCGTTGCAAGGCCCTGTCTTCTAGGAAGAACGGCATATTGAAAGAGAATTTTATTTCTCTATTCTTTGTCTCTGCTGCGGTAATCAATTTTGTTTGTGGGAAACAGAAGAGATAAGGGATGACTGTGAATTTTTATTTTCTTGTTCCGGGAAAAACCAAACTGTAATTTATTTTTGTAGAAAGAGCAAGAGATGTGAGAGGATGATACAGTATGATTATCTTATGCATCGTCAGAAAATAAGTTCTAGTTATGAGAAAGAACTGATCGCCGCATTGTTAAAAATTTTTGTTTCATAACTCTTCCGTTAACGGATTTATTAATATAATCAGTCAGCGAGTTAGCCCCCTCCCCCCCCTCTCTCTCTCTCTCTCTCTCTCTCTTTCTCAGTAACAAAAACAGTAGAAAAGAGTTGGATACGAGAAAATGAAGAGAAGAGGATAAAAATGAAAACGAAAAAGGAATGGGAGTAGTGACTAAGGACAGGACAATAGAGAAAATGATAGTAAACGGAAGAAAGAAAGAGACGAAAAACTGTGAAGGGAGCCAGAAAGGAAGGAAACGTGTGGGCAGGTTAGAACTCGGTACACCTATAGTGGAGTCCCAGGCTACTCTACTTTAATGATTTACGGCACATTATTCTCTTGAGGCTTGTGGTTTTGTAATATATAATAGTGGGTTTGATCTAATATATGTAATTTTTGTGGTAGAAGTAATAAAGATCATGACTGTGCTTGTGATACTGATGGTGATGGTGATGTGGTTTAGTTTCGAGGAAATTAATGATAACGATGTGGAGAATGACGATGATGATGGTGGTGATGGTGTTGGTCATGGCTGCGGTGGTGGTGGTCATGATTTTACTGTATTAATGATGGTGCTCAAAGTCAGTTTCAGTGGTAATTGAATGGGTGATGATGGTGATGGCAATGACCATGATGATATCAGTGATCATGACGATGATGATAGTAATCGTGATGCTGATGGTGATGGTGACGGTAATGAAGGTTAGCACGGATGAAAATAACTATACATCTCGCCTCCTACCTTTCTTGTAGCTTGTTGCGGTGCAATGTAGCTGAGGGAGAAAGAAAAAACAAACATCAAACTGGAAAATACAAAAGCAACGGAAAAGAGCGAAAAAAGGACAAAAGGCGAAGAAGAAAACTACAGGAAGAAAAGAAAGAAGAGATGGAGAGGAAAAAGTAAATTATCACATCTATCTGTCTATTGCCAGACGCCTCAATCCCGTTCGGGATGGCCACAAACAAATCGCCTCCACGTCGCCCTGTCCCTCGCCATTTCACTGCCCTGCTCCCAACTCACACACCTTTCTCTCATATACCCCTCCACCCCATCCTTCCATAGCATCCTCGGCCTCCCCCTCCCTCTCCCCCCCTCCACCTCACTCACATCACTCGCTTCGTCAGTCTTTCACCCTCCATCCTCTCCACATGGCCTAACCACCTCAGTGTATTCCTCCTAACGCTTCCTATCACATCCACAGCCACACGACAAAGCTCCTTTATATCCTCATCTGTCAGCCTGTCTCTCCATGTGACTCCACAGGCTCCTCTTAAATAACTCATTTCCACTGCTCTCACTCTTGACTTGTGTCCTTCCAACAACGTCCAAGCTTCACTTCCATACGTTAGAGATGGTATCACAATACTGTCATGTAGTAACTTTTTCACTTCCATGCTCACTTCCCTGTTTCTTATCACTGCTTTCAGGGAACCAGCAACCTTTCTTCACATAATGGAAGTTAATGAAAGGGTATAGTGAAGGGGAAATGTAAGAGAGGGAAAGGAAAATATGATATAAACATAAACAAGATGTAAGAGTAAGAAAGGAAAGAAAGGAAGATGTTAGGAAGAAAAGAAGGTTGAAGGTGGTGCAGGTTTCAATTCGGTACACGTGTAGTAAAGTCCAAGACAGGTCCACCTTACTTCATCAATTTTGGCCTCCTACTGTACCTCTCGTGTAGCTCTTGATGGAATAAGATAGTGCCCTGGTCGAAGTAGTTGATGATGGCGGTGACAGCCATGACGACTGGTTGAAATGGTGGTGTTGATGATGGTGGCGATGGTAATGACAATGATGCTGATGTTTGTTTAGTTACATGTTAACTGGATAGATACTGATGATGATGATGTAGATGATTGTTATGATGAGAGTGATGTTGATGATTGTGGAGATGATTACGGTGGTGGTGATGAAAAGTAGTTTAGTATTGATAACTTTACATCTCCTACCTTGCTTTGTTTCACGTGTGTTGTATTAAAGTGAAAAAAAGGAAGAAAGAGAACGAAAAGGAGGAGAAAAGAATGGAAGATTTAAAAAAAAAATGATAATGGGATGAGGGAAACACAAGGGTAAAAAAATATGAAAATCCATGAAATAATGACAAAGGAACAGAGAAAGAATTCTGAAAGTAAAAGAAAAAATAACGACGAAAAGGAGAAAGAAATAAAATAATGGAATAGAAAGAGAACGAAGAAAGAGAAGGACTGTAGAGAGAATGAACGACGAATAAAAAAAAAAAAACAATAAATAGGGAAAAAATACAAGAAAGACAAAAAAGGAAATGGGAAAACAGAGCAAAAAGGAGAATTGGCAGCGAATAGGGTCAGACACTTTTGTGATGATCTCAAGCCAGTCCATCTTATTTCACATGGGCTCATACTTCTGTTGCTGTTCTATCTTCATTTTTTTTTTTTAAGTTTCCTACTCTGGGCAATGGATTCAGGGCCTATCTCAAGGCCCAGTAGTCAGTCCTCCTACAACTTCCACATGTTACTACTTCGGCGCAAACATCCACCGTCCATATTGAATAAATGCTAGGGCTTTCTCATACAGGACTTGTGTACTGGTTTTCCAGTAATATAGCGGAAAAAGAAAGGAGCCAGGAAGAAATTAAAGAAAAATATAAAAAAAGAAGAAACATATAGAATATAGAATAAAGAAAAATATAAAATAAAGAAAAGGAAACAAGAACAGACAAAGGGTCTGACAAGAATCTATCTGTCAATCTATCACCCTGTCTTTCAATATGCTGTAGATAGATAGAAAGATAATAGCTGTATTATTTCTCTCTCTCTCTCTCTCTCTCTCTCTCTCTCTCTCTCTCAGGGGAGCGCGGTAGCTCGGTGGTAGGGTGTCGGGCTCGTAATCGTGAGGTTGCGAGTTCGCGCCCCGCCCGGTGGCTGCTGTGCTGGGAGGGGTAGCGCTCTCCTGTAACCCTAGCAGGGCTATATGATCTGATGAGGTCTAGCTCGAGGATTAAGCCCCTCTCTCTCTCTCCCTCTCTCCATTTATATACCGGTATATGTACTGTATATAAGTAATCACTCGCGTAACCGAACTAATTAAGCCAAAGAGGGGTCAGCTAATGCAGAAAAATTCGAATAATGACAAATATAGTATTTTAGGCATACAACTGCTTGTACAGTATAGGTGCATTACATTACTCACCAATTTACCAGCCTGCCTCCTCAGTCTCACCCTCACTGTCGTCGTTACTCTTGGGAGTTGTGGTTGGATGAGGTTCTGTTGAGGTGCTGTTGAGGTATTCGAATATTTGTTAATATTTATTAATTTTGTTAATTATTCAATATGGGGATTCGGAAAATGTCAACGTTCGTATAATTCAGGTTCGAATTCAAGAGTGATTACTAGGCATATCGTTTCATTTCGTTTGGTTTAGTTTGGTTATTGAAGGCTCCAACATGCTTGCATGCGTCGGACTTGGTACCTGATGGCGGCTCTCAATGCTGCTCGACCTCTGGTAACTTCCCTATTAATTAAGTCCATTATCTCTGAAGGCAAAGGTCACACTCAGTGAAATCGTCCCACGTCCTTTTCGGTCTACCACTTGCCACCCTGCCCCTGCCATTAACACTTCTCTCTTTCTACACCCAATTATCATCCCCAGTCCTCTCCACATTCCCAAACCATCTCAAGCTCCCTCTCCTCATTCTAACACCAATACACTCCAGTCCCATCCTACCTCTCAACTCTTCCATCGTAAACCTAGTCCCCCCTAGGCCTCAAACTCAGGGACGCACTGCACATCCACCTGATCAATGCATTTATTTATGTATGTTTGAGACCCCGAATATCGTCTTCCTTTACTGCCCAGGTCTCACTACCATACAGCATAACACTCCTAACACATTCCGTATACAAAGATCCCTTAGCACGGAGGGAGAGCCCTCTCAGTGTCAAGAGAGGCAACAGCTCCCTGAACTTCTTCCAACAACTCCTCACCCTAACCACAGAGCTGGCTCCAGCCCCAGCTCCAGCAAATATCATATGTCTCAAATCCAAAGCTTTTCCACACACTCAAGGGACTCGCCAACAAGATCAATACATTCACGTCTGACAGTTTCCATATAAATATATATATATATATATATATATATATATATATATATATATATATATATATATATATTGTCACTGGGTTTTTAAGCTTATGCAAAATCAAAGAATAATATTCAATAATACTTGAGAACAGGACAAAAAATTGACTTGTGAAAATCAAGCAATGATTACTTGATGCCGGCTTACTTCGCCGATTCTCTAAGGACGAGAATTTATAAACTTTCTCAACAGTACACAGCAGAAACTAATCACTCACACGTGCTGTTTATTAGTACTGTTGGCCTCTGGAGAAAGTGACTCCACCCCTGACAATCAATAACTAATGCTATTAATGATAAACAGGTTCTTGCTGGTGCAATTAACTCCTAGATGGCACAACGGATTTGCGTTAATAAAAAGGACTGGCCTAAGTACCAGTTATGAATAATGCAAAGCGTTTATGCAAACTAGGAGCTATAAGTGAAATAAGCTTAATGGAGAAATAAAACACGAGTTTACATTACATTAAGCTCAAGAAAAGAACTGTTAATTTATTGATTACTATGAAACAAATTTACGTTACATGTTTTATTATGAATTCAAAAATAAGAACACACTAGCTCACTCAAAAGCTAAGCTCTTAAACCTAGGAAAATACGAAAAGAAATACTGGTCAGAGAGTGGGCTAAGCGGGAACTGGGCGTCATTGCTGAGGAAGGACGCTGCCTCGCTGAACCTCTCACCAATTCACGCTTGGTGGGGATCAGGAACTCGCTGTACACACGCTGCTCCAAGCTGGGCCAACGACCTAGTCCCATGGCGCTCTAATCATGACTAAGTTCAAATTGAGAGAGAGGCGAGAGCGAGCCGCACTTGGTAATGGCTTAACACAAAGAGAGTGAGCGAAACACATCCATAACAAATCACTCAGTGGAGGTGCTAAAGTCGTGCACAAAGACGAACACTTATGAAACAGTGAAGAATTTATGAAAACACTCCCGATCGGGTGAATATGTGGCGGTTGACTGAGTGATACATACTGGGATTCCACTAGAATTCGCGGTTTCCCACAAAAGTTCAGTGTCACAAGTTTATTTAGATATATGATCAGCCAACTCGTGACATTATGCCCCATAAAAATCAAAAAATTATTTCCTTCAGGAAATTTTTTTTTTTCAGTTTACATACATATAAATCCTATCAGGTGCACAAGATTCACACTGTGGTGTGTGTGTGCTATCCTGGTACAGGAGAAAGTCACAGTCATCAGTGAGCGAAAAAACCTCGTATTTACATTAATAGAAGCAAGCTTGAGGAAAAAACTCAGTGACGATGGTGAAAAATCCTGTACTCAGGTCAAACTGAGTGAAAAGTTCGCTACATTTACATTAACAACTAATTGTTATGTAGCATGATGTATGTAATACATGGTATAGGTGTGACAGTTGTGGTGTAACTGTACCTATGTGCAAAATGATATAATACAAATCAATAGTAAATAATGACGACGAGGCAGAAGAGAAGAGGCGGCAGCATGCTGCAGGGACGGCCAGTTGATCTCCACGATAATGCTGCACCCGCCACCTGCACCTGCGAAAGGAATCAAGGTGGAGCATCAAAAGTGTCATTTCTCTCTCTCTGCCAAGCAATCAGTACTTATGTCATTATTAACCATTAAACGTAGTCTTAGGATTTACAAATCTCTCAGGACCCTTGTAGTTTACTGGTTAAGCTAACTTATTAACTAGGAAATGTGTCAGTTCTTGAATTGCTCAAATCTCTTAGAACGGGCAGTTTACTGGTTAACCTAACATTATTAACCAAGAAACGTGTCAGTTCTTGAATTGGTCAAATCTCCTAGAACGGGCAGTTTACTGGTTAACCTAACTTTACACTTACGACTAATAACAGGAAGCTGAGAATCGTTACGCAATCTCGGGCAGGTCACGTTTTAACACCTACCGTGGGTGTGAACACTCATGTGCATATTGTGCATTCTCCGGGAATCCTGAAAGAGGCCCACAGCTCAAGACTTTCCACAAGGTAATTCATACACAGCCTCGGACTGTCTCTGCAGGGTTCTCGAACTTCCCCGTTAACTTACGGTATACATGCATATACAGGTCCTGGACGTAACGTGTCCTGTGGGACCAACGGGCGAGATGTCAGCTCTGCACCCAGATTACCACTGCCCTCTCTTTCAACTGCGTCAGAGATTATGGGTGTGGATTCGCATGGCACAGGAAGGACGTGTCCCTGATTGGTGTTATGTGGACACACATTGCAGGAATGCACAAAGCTATCTATCTCTCATCCCATCCCTGGCCAGAAAAAGTCAGCTCGGATACGGCCCTGGGTCTTCCTTTTGCCCAGGTGACCTCCTGAGGCTGAACAATGACCCCATTTTAACACTGCTTGGCGGTACTTGGCGGGCCTCGCCCTGAGGTGTTCGTGACTCACGGTACAGCCGTCCTTGTTTATGAAGGAACTTAGATTGACCTCCCCGTGAATACTACATCACTCTACCCTCTTGTTTCTTTCACACGGCAGCAAGTGTTGGGTCAGAATGCTGTTCTTGAACAACAACTTGGCTATGCATCAGATCTTGTGGCGATTCAATGGTCACCGGGGTGACACAGTTTGGAGCCTCGGCCATGGCTCGAGTTACTGTAGCCAAAGTCTGAGTAGCATCATTGGTGCAACTATACTTGGCACCTGGAATATTGCCTATGATAAGGTCAAATAAGGGTTCTGGCATGACAACTGCGACTGTCGTGCCAGTGTAAAATGGAGATGCCACCTGGATGCATTCCTCAGGGAACAATCTCACTGATCCTTCAATAAGGTTAGCTTGGTTCTGTTGACCTGTATACTCCTCAAGCCGAACTAGACTCTGCCTGACAGAGCAACATGAGGAACCATTGTCTCTCAGGACCTTCACAGGGATGTCTCCCACAAACCCTGGCTGAACAAGGAAGGCACTGTCACCTGTGGGAGGGCCTGTGGAGGAAGCAGCCAGCCACTGATGAGGCTGCTGAATAAATGATGCGGCAAACATGGTGTCCTGAGAATTAGATGCTTGAGGGGTTGTACTCACTGTGTGGGGAGATGGAGCGTTGACCTCCTGTGGCAGTGTTCACTGTCGCTGTAGGACTAGAGAACTGTGGAGGAGTACCCACACTGCTAGGGACGACACCACCATGCTGCTGCTGAGGAATGAAGGCTGCATTCGCCTCCTGCCTCCGATACACTGGGGCTGGTGCAGAAAAGGTTTGTCCCGACGGTCGATTGCATGGCTGATACTGCTGCTGGTTAGGGTACCTGTTGTACCTCTTCCACTCAGGCTTCTGAGTGTTTTGCCCCTGGTCCTTCTTCTGCGGTTTTGGACCTTGGCCATTATTCTGAGAATGGCCTTGTTGCTGGGGTTCAGTCTGAGACGATTTCCCAGATTTATCAGGTTTCCTGTTCCAGGTATGCTGCTTGCGAGTTTGATACCCGTATGCAGTGAAGAATGCATCAGCCTTCTCCACCATTTGGCTAGCATCTCTTACCTGGCAGATCTTAAGCTGAGCCATAAGTTCAGTAGGCCACGACTTTTCTAGCTGCGTGCGCAGCATAAGGTCAATTATCCCCTCACGCGTGAAAGGAGTTTCATCTTTCTCCATCCACTCATCTAAGTAAGCAGTAAGCCGGTCAAGAAACTGAATGGCAGTCTCTTTTTCCTGTAAACGTGCCCTCATGAACTGACTCTTGACGTCGTCAACTGTGAGACTGTACACTTTGACGAGTGCGGCCTTCATCATCTCATACGTGAGATTGTCTCCACAAATTCTGTGTAGAATATCGAGGGCAGGGCCCTCAAACAGGCTAAGAAACTGAAGCCGCTTAACTGCATCATCCAGCTGGTAAAGTTGAGCCATGTCTTCAAAACGAGTTATGTATGGCTCGATTTGCTCGCCTTCCTTGAAGGGGGGAAGCTTGATGTGTGGGGTCGCCATAATATGTGCAGGGATAGCACTCGTGGAGCTTGGGCCAGCTGCACCAGATGTGTCTGAAGCCAAGGAATCTCGCTTGAGCTTCAACATTTCAAATTCATGTTTTTCGCATGCTTCTCGCTCGACACGTTCGTGTTCTCGTTTTCTCTCTCATTCCGCATGCTGTTCTCGCTCATGTGTTAACTCGAGTTCGCGTTGTTTTTGCTCTTGTTCTAACTCGAGTTCGCGTTGTTTTCGCTCGTGTTCGCGCTGTTCTCGCTCGTATTCACGCTCTTTTTCGCGTTCCTCATGCTGAATTCGACGCTCTTCACGAGCATCATTCTCGCGTTGCTGCTCGTAATTAAACCGAGAGAGGACATAGTCCTTTATTTTCTCGGGGTCAGTAAGCCCCATATTCTTTAGCTTCCTGAACATAGACGCTGGTAGACATGATGCTAAATCAATCTAAGTGAACTAGAGACTCAGTACTGACTGCAATTTTGCAAAGAAAGATGCCAATAATCGAGAATAAAGAATATAGGCACAGGTTAGTGGTGACCAGTTTTATCTAAATAAACTGGTAAATAAAGAAAATTAGACAAACAACTGACTGTGAAAACTATTATGTAAATTAATAGAACTGAATCAATAATCACCAGTAAGATAGTGCTTATAGACTTTAATGATAAATACCTAATATGAGTGTGTGAGTATCGTCTCGTGAATAACTTTTGAGCTAGGAGTTATTATCCAGGAATGAGGTTGCCAAATGTCACGGGGTTTTTAAAAGTATGCAATATTAAAGAATAATATTCAATAATACTTGAGAAAAGGACAAAGAACTGCCTTGTGAAAATCAAGCAATGATTACTTTATTCCGGCTTACTTTGCCGATTCTCTAAGGACGAGAATGTATAAATTTTCCCAACAGTACACAGCAGAAACTAATCACTCACACGTGCTGTTTATTAGTACTGTTGGCCTCTGGAGAAAGTGACTCCACCCCTGACAATCAATAACTAATGCTATTAATGATAAACAGGTTCTTGCTGGTACAATTAACTCCTAGATGGCACAACGGATTTGCGTTAATAAAAAGGACTGGCCTAAGTACCAGTTATGAATAGTGCAAAGCGTTTATACAAACTAGGAGCTATAAGTGAAATAAACTTAATGGAGAAATAAAACACGAGTTTATATTACAATAAGCTCAAGAAAAGAACTGCTAATTTATTGATTACAATGAAACAAATTTACGTTACATGTTTCATTATGAATTCAGAAATAAGGAGAACACACTCACTCGCTCACTCAAAAGCTAAGCTCTTAAACCTAGGAAAATACGAAAAGAAATACTGGTCAGAGAGTGGGCTAAGCGGGAACTGGGCGTCGTTGCTGAGGAAGGACGCTGCCTCGCTGAACCTCTCGCCAATTCACGCTAGGTGGGGATCAGGAACTCACTGTACACACGCTGTTCCAAGCTGGGCCAACGACCTAGTTCCATGGTGCTCAAATCATGACTAAGTTCAAATTGAGAGAGAGAGAGGGGAGAGCGAGCCGCACTCGGTAATGGCTTAACACAAAGAAAGTGAGCGAAAGACGCCCATAACAAATCACTCAGCGGAGGTGCTAAGGTCGCGCACAAAGACGATCACTTATGAAACAGTGAAGAATTTATGAAAACACTCCCGATCGGGTGAATACGTGGCGGTTGACTGAGTGATACATACTGGGATTCCACTAGAATTCGCGGTTTCCCACCAAAGTTCAATGTCACGAGTTTATTTAGATATATGATTAGCCAACTCGTGACATATATATATATATATATATATATATATATATATATATATATATATATTTATATATATATATATTTATATTCATTCATTCATCAGCCATTACAAGTTCACTGCTGAACAAAGGCCTTCCCCAACCTTCTCCATGAACTCCTTGACTAAGCCAATCACATCAACATTTTCCTTGCAGATTTATCTACCTCTTCTCTCCTCCTGTCTGGCCTTTATCTCCTACCCTTACAATCTTTTGGTGTCCAGTCAGTCATCTTCTTGCTCCATCGGTTATCCCTTATTCTTGCTACATGGCTGGCCTACCTCCATTTCTGTCCTTTTATAAGAATATGTTAGAGGGTTTCTGGTGTGTGCGCAAGGACAGCACAGTCATCAGCGTATTGTAGCTCTAGGTAATATGTCATTTCAGTATTAGTGCTTAAAAAGTCTGAGATTAAATAAGTTATCCTCTAGAAGGAACTGAATATTTATTCCACCATTAGAGTTCATTTGTTGGCGACTTTGAAGGGTGACTGTAGTGAGATATTGAAAATGACAGGAGCCAGGACCCATCCTTGATTTACTCCCATTTCACCTTGGATTTGCTCCCATCTATGGACAGACGAGCATTCATGTTGTCGTGCAGGCTCTTTAGGATGGTAAGAATTTTGCATGAACTCCAAATTTACTTTCCTTAAATTTCCTCTTCTGAAAGTGTCATATGCTTTTGCAAGATAGGTGAATGCAATTTATATGTTTCAGAAAGTGTTAACTCAGTGAGATGTTTAGTCAGTCTGTATAATATCTTGGCTAGTACTAAGCTGTCATTGGCAAGGAAGGAGATACCTCTGCTGTTGTCACAATTTGAGCAGTCCCCTTTCTTCCTGTAGATGCTTACAATATCAGAAGTATGACATTCAGATGAAATTCGTTTTTGGCTCCAGATAGTTAGTATGAGATTACGCAAGTGTTGGTGGAGTAACTGGCTACCATCTTTCATTAGGTCAGATGGTATGCTATCAGGGCCTAGGCTTTTGTTATTTTTTAGAGATCTTGAGTAATGCGAGTGTAAGTGGCTGGGGAATGGCTGGGAGACGGAGGGATGTGAGAAGAGAGGAAGAAATCAGTATGATTGAAGTTGTGGAAGCAATGAACAAAGTTAAAATGGGGCAAGTCCCAGGTATTGATGGAATGTGTGGTGAAATGCTGAAGCATGGGGGAGATATAGTAGAAGAATGGATGTGAAAGATGTGGATGTGCACATTGGCCTGGGAGAAAGGTAGAGTCCCGGAGGATTGGAAGTTAGGTATAATTATTCCCCTGTACAAAGGAAAGGGGGGTAGGGGGGTTTCAAGAATACTCGCTCAGTATCCCTGCTTGTCGTACGAGACGACTAAAAGGGTTGGTGGTGGGTTAGTGCCCCAGCCCGTAAAAAGAACTAACTAAACAAGCAAATAAAGCACCTCGGACCAGGAAGGACCATACGTTGATGACTAAGGAACAGACAAAGGACATTCTTGGGGTGGGGACATGGAATGTGAGAGGAGTGAATGATGAAGTGAAAGAGAGAGAGATTGTTCAGGTGCTTGAGGATGCAAGAGTGATATGTGGACTGACTGAAACTAAATGGAGAGGTGAAAGGGTGAGTGGGAATATGTTTTAGGTATATGTGCAGGAGTTAATGAGAATGAAAGGGCAAGAGAGGGAGTATGTCTGATGATATGCAAGAAGTGGAAGGAGAATGTAAGAGAATATGGAACAGTGGGTGCAAGGATTGTAAGGGTGAGGATGAAAGTAGGTATAAAAGCGTGGGGGATTGTATGTGCGTATGCACCAACAGAGGACCGAGTGGCAAGAGTGATAGATGAGTTTTGGGCGAGTGAAGAAGCATGTATGGACAGTTTTGAGAGGAGCGAGAGAGTGCTTTTGATTGGAGACATGAATGGCAAAGTTGGGAATGTACGAGTGGATGTAGTGGTTGGTCAGTGGGGTGTGCCAGCTGAAGTAGATGGGAATGGTAGTGCTTTGGTAGACATCTGTGCTGCTAAGGGGTTGGCAATAGCTAACACCTACTTTCGGCATAAGATGATCCACAGGTATACATGAAGAGTAATGAGGAGGATGGATGGTGAACTTGTTGAACGAAAGGCAATGGTAGACTACGTGTGTGTGGATGAGCGAATGAGAAGACAAGTGTTGGATGCAAGAGTGTGGAGAGGTTGGGGGAATGGAGTCTTGGACCATCACTTAGTGATGGCCAAGGTAGAGCTGCAAAGAAAATGGTTGAAGAGACGAAGGGGAAGACAGGAGGAAACAGCTCCTGTGAGAAGAGTGGAGAAGTTGCAAGATAGTGAGAAAATGGCAGAGTATAAGGGCATAGTGGAAGAAAGATTGGGAAGGTATGAGTTAGAGCAGATGGAAGCGGTGCAAGACGTATGTCAGATATTCACGGAAGAGATAGGCGCAGTGTGTGAGGTGGTTTGTGGAGTGAGGAGGAGATGCAGGGGTGTGCAAGGGACAGCATGGTGGAATGATTAGGTGAAACGAGCTGTGCAACAAAAGAAGAAGGCATATAGTGAATGGCTAGCGAGTACAGGTAGGGGAGAAGATGAGAGAGAAGAGAGAGGTATATGTGAGCAGGAGAAGGGAGGTGAAGAGACTGGTGAAGGAGAGTAAGAAGAAAGTGGATGAAGAGTTTGGGAGGAATCTGAGTGTGAAATGGAGGAAGAGTAAGAAATTGGTTTGGAAGGAGGTAAAGAAAGTAACACAGTGTGAAAGGGGAAATAGTAGAGGAGTGAAAGATAGGAATGATAGATTGCTGGTGGAGAAGAGAGAGAAACTGAGGAGATGGAAGGAGCACTTTGAGGATTTGCTGAACGTAGGGAGTGAGAGCAGTGCGAGTATAAGTGGTTGGGGAATGGCTGGGAGAAGAAAAGATGAGAGGAAGGAGGAAGAGATCAGTAGGGCAGAGTAGTGGAAGCAATGAAGAAGATCAAGATGGGAAAGGCCCAAGGAATTGATGAAGTGTGTGATGAAATGCTGAGGTATGAGGGTGAGATTGTTGTGGAGTGGATATGGAAGTTGTGTAGATTGGCTTTGGAAGACGGAAGGGTTCCAGAAGACTGGAAATCAAGTATAATTGTTCCTTTATACAAAGGAAAAGGGGAGAGAGAAGTATGTGGTAACCATAGGGGTATTTGCCTTCTTAGTGTGACTAGAAAAAGATATGGTAGAATACTCATTGATAGAGTTAGGCATATGACAGAGCAGCAAGTTGGAGAAGAACAAGGGGGATTTAGGAAGGGAAAAGGGTGTGTAGATCAGATATTTATTCTAAGATGTTTAGTGGAGAAGTATCTAGAGAAGGGAAAGAAAGTGTATGCTGCCTTCATGGACTTGGAGAAAGCGTATGACAGAATAGATAGGCAAGGTATGTGGAAGGTATGAAGAATATATCGAGTGGAGGGGAAATTGTTGTGTGCTGTGAAGAGTATGTACGAAGGATCTAGGGCTACGGTGCGAGTGGCTGGTGAGCTGAGTGAATTCTTTGATCTCAATGTGGGACTGAAACAGGGATGTGTGATGTCTCCATGGCTGTTTAATATATACATGGATGGGGTTGTAAAGGAGGTGCAAGATAGGTCAGTGGATGTGGGGGTGGCTCTAATGAATGAGGGTGAGATTTGGAAGATTCCGGTGTTGCTGTTTGCTGATGATACAGTATTGTTGAGTGAAGATGAATGGGAGTTGCAAGGTTTGGTGAATGAATTTGGGACAGTGTGCAGGAAGGGGAATCTGAAAGTTAATATAAACAACAGTAAAGGTATGGCGTTTGAAAGGAATGAAGTTACAGAATGTACAGTGAGGTTGGATGGCTAGGATATGGAGAATGTGAGTGCATTCAAGAACTTGGGTAATGCAATGAGTAAGGATGGAACTTTGGGGGATGAAGTGCGTGAAGGGTACAGCAGGGAAGGAAGGTTGTTGGTTCAAGGAAAGCAGTGATGAGAAATAGGGAGGTGAGTATGAAAGTTAAGAAGTCACTGCATGATGGTATTGTGATCCCTACCCTGACGTATGGAAGCGAGACGTGGACCTTGCAAGAGGGGAACGAATCAAGAGTGAGAGCAGTGGAACTGAGTTACTTGAGAGGAGCATGTGAAGTGACATGGAGGGGCAGGTTGACGAATGAAGAAGTGAAGGAACGTTGTGGGGTGGATGTGGATGTGGTTGATAAGATTAGGAGAAATACACTGAGGTGGTTTGGACATGTGGAGAGAATGAAGAATGAAAGACTGACTAAGAGGGTGTATGTAGGTGAGGTGGAGGGAGGGAGAGGGAGGGTAGACCGAGGATGAGGTGCAGGGATGGGGTTGAGAGGTATATGAGGGAGTGGGGAGTGAGTTGTGGGGAGGGTAGTCAAATTGTGGGTGACAGAGCGACTTGGAGTCGTTTTGTCTGCAGCCACCCTTTGCAGGATTAGGGCGTCGGGGTATAGGTAGATAGATAGAGAAAGGAAATGGGGAAAAAGAAGTATGTGGTACTCATAGGGGATAAGAAAGGGATGCAGGGAGGGAGGAGAAGAATGAAGAGTAAAGGAATAGGTAAAGGAGAGGGAAAAAAGAGAAAGAAGAGCAGAGGAGGGAAATTGGGATGAGAAAAGAGAGAGAGTGACAGACAGCCGCATGAAGTGAGAAGGAATGATGGTGAGAGAAGGAATGTTGATGAAAAATGGTTTTACAATAAAGAGGAAAAGGGGTATGAAGGAAGGAGGGGGGGAAAAGGAGGCAATGGGGTAGGAAGGGGAGAGTAAGGCTATACGAAGAAGGATGGAAAGAGAGGGAGGGAGGGAGGGAGCTTAAGAAGAGAGAAGAGGTGATAAGTAAAGGAAAGGAGGGGGGTGGAAAGGAGAACGAAAATGATACGAGAGGAGCAAAACAGAGAGATTACTGAGAAAAAGAGTAAACCTAATCGACGAGATAAGAGAACTGTGATAATATTAGCGACTGGTGAAGTGAAGAAAATTGAAAATCGCTAGACACAGAAGGAAAATAGAAACAGAGGTGAGGAGGGGTAGCGAATGGAAATGAATGCTGGAACTGAATGTGATGTTTCGAAGATGAGAAGACACGAGTTGAGAAGTAGCTGGAGTGGAGAATGAGGAGGGGCGGAGGATACTGAAAGCGATTACCGTTTTGGGCTGGAGGCGGCTGGCTTGGTGATGTAGGGAAAGGGAAAGGAGAAGAGAAGGGAAGTAGAGTGAGGGTGGAAGAAGGGAAGGGAGGAAGAACGTATGGGAAGAGAAACACCAATGAGAGAGATATACAGGGGGAGGGAAAGAGAGAAGGAAGGATTTAAAATGATGTAAAAAAATGGGATGGGAATGTTGAGACTGTCTAGAGGTGGTAAACTGAGGAGCTGGCAGTGAAGGGGCTAGGAATGTGAAACGGCAGGAGGAGGAGAGGTACAAAGAAAAAGAGAATAGAGATAATGAAGGAGATGAAGAAGGAGGAAAGAGAGACAGGAAGCGAGAGAAAGCAAAGCTGGGAGGTAGCGGGAAAATTAAAGCGAAGAAAAAGAAAGGCTTGAGAGGAGAGGGGAGAACTAAAAGGAACAGACTGGGTGGAGGAGATACAGGGAAGGGGCAAGGAAGGAGAGAGACAGACTGAGCAGAGAAGGGATGGGGAGAAGAAATGGTGAAACTGAAGGGAGGGGGAGAGGAAAGGAGGGGAGAAGAAGCTGTGCAACAGAAGAGAAGGAAACTGTGAGTGTTAAGGAGGGCCGAGAAGGGTAGGGAGAAAGGGATGAGAAAATGCCTGATGAAGAAAGCACAAACTGATGCGAGCAGGGGAGATGAAATTATGTGATTATCAAACAGGGGTAGGGAGGGCTGGATGAAGGAAGGGGATAGGTGGAATGGAGGGAGGGGAGGGGATGGGGGAGGGAAAATGAGAAGTAGGTAAGTTGGAGAAAGGGTGGTGAACGAGGGAGGTAGAGGGAGTGGTTGGCATGTGGGAAGGAGCGATGGAGGTGGGTGGAGAGGATAGAGAGATTGGGGAGACTGGAGATGGGTATGTACAGCTGAGAGAGAGGGCAGGGATGAAGAAGGGGAGGGGAATTCTAGATGGAGTAGTAGAGGAGAGAGGGGTGGGGGGTACAGGGCAAAACAAAGGAAGTATGTAGGGAAGAGAGAAAGAGAGGGTAAACATGGATATAGGGCGGAGGGATGGACAAGGAAGGAAAGGGGAATAGGGAGTGAGAAGAGAGGGAGAGTGGGAGGAGAAGAGGAGGGAGGAAAGTGGATTAGTATGAAAAGTAGAAACTAGATGGTGGGATGAAAGATGGCTGCATGGACTGGAAGGTAGCTAAAGACGAAGGGAAGATTCGTGATAAAGGTATTGGTAAATTACAGAAGCGACAGATGAGGCAGGAAGAATAAGAAATACAAGCACAAGATGGATAAGTGAAAAGAATCGTGTATACAACATAGGTGATAAAGATGAAAAAGTTGTGAAAAATATTTAAAGAAACGACAAGGGATATGGCAGATAAAGGGAATCACAGAAGAAAGAAAGAGTGAACAAAGAAAGAAGATTAGTACATTGTATTACAAAGAAGAAAGAACCAAGGGATTGGACCCAGCAAATGGTTCCCGCCAAGAAACAAGAAAACACACACACACACACACACATACACACACACACACACACACACACACACACACACACACACACACACACAATAAAGAGCCAAGTTTAAGACTGGTTCATTTCGAGATGCCTGAACACACTGCTTTTAAAAGACTGAAGGTCGTATGCAGTAGGAAATACAGACAAAGGAAGACAATATCAGAGTCGATCGGTTGCATACATGAAGGACTGGGAGTAACGGTTAACTCTTGCATTAGAGAGTTGAACAGAAAATGAATGAGTTTGCTGCTGAATTGGTGCTATGCGACTGCCGTAATGGTGGATGGTGCAAACAGATAGTTCAGACGAGCAGTGACCATTGTAGTAGCGATAGAAAAAGGATAAAAATGCAAGGACGTGGCGATGAGATAGAGGTTGAAGGGGGCCAGGAAGAGGAGGATCGCTAATGAGACAAAAAGTCTTTGACTTTACCTTGTTGAGAAGAGCCGCATGTGGAGAGTCTCCTCACCTGTGAAAGTTGTACTGTACCCAGGGTCCAATAAAACCCGTGTATAAAGTCAACAACTCTCAAGGGGTAGAGAAGACATGGAGTCGGCTTAGCACATCCAATCCCTGGGAAGCAGTTTTTACAAGAGAGGTAATAAATCATCTTTCCAAGATAAATCCTGAGAAAATGAAACCCTAAGTATGTTGAAAGATGATGCACAATTGAGCTGAATATTGACAAAAATTAGAGGATATTCCTGTGGAAAGTTTTGATGAGTCGAGAGATGTAAGAACTAAGTTCCTGAAGCATTAAAAACAAGACTGCATTTTCCCCAATCAGAGATATGAGGCAGGATAGACATTAAGTGGGCTATAGCCTCATCCCTTGTCTGTTGCAGTAAATGCAGAGATGGACACTGCAGGAGGTGAATGGAAAGGTAAAGGGTGAACTTAGCGTACGAGTGGATCGGGTTATATAGCCTGCAGAGAACGTCACTGATGAATCGGAGGAAGATCTGGCAATTGGACAGAGCCCTGAGGAACACCGCTGTTAATAGTCCTAGGCGAAGAACGATGACTGTTTACAACAACAGCTATAGGACGACCAGAAAGGAAGCTAGAGGTGAAAACACAGACAGGATAGAAACTGTGGGAGAGAAGTTTGGAGATTAAAGATTTATGTCAGACTGGATCAAAAACCATTGAGATGACAAGTGCCATAGCAAAACTTTCGCCAAACTCCCGAAAGAATGATGACCAGGAGTCTGAAAGGAAGGTGAAAAGGTCGCCAGTTAGGCGTAACTATCGGAATTCATACTTACGATCGGAGAAGAGGTTATGATAGGAAAGGTTTTTAACATATTATATTAAAGAATTGATCATAATACTTCAAAGTACAGGATGTTAAAACAAGTGGGAGACAGTCTGAAGCCTGGGAATGGGCACACATCTTTATGACAAGGTGAATGAGAGCAAACTCTCAGCAAGAAGGGAAGGTACAAGTTGGCAGACAAAGGTGAAAGAATTTGCCTTGGAAGGGTGTAAGCACAGATGCAATTCTTGAGGACAACAGGAGGGACCCCATTAGGCCCATATGCCTTACCAGTAATGAGACGAGTGATGGTAGAAATTACATCAACTGAAGGCATCTTAATGTCAGTCATGAGGATGTTAGAGCAGGGGAGTGACAGAGGAACAGCACCGGAATCATCCAAGGTGGAATTGGTGTAGTATTTGTGGCAAAGTTTTGCTTTATCCGTAGAAGAAACAGATGCTGAGTCATCAGAGCTGAAAAAAGAAGTGAAGGATGATCAATTAAGTGTTCAGAGAGGTTTCTGGGAAGGTGCCAGAAGGAGCATGAAGAATCTGAATTGCAGAAGTCAGGGCCTTTAGTATGAATGAGTTATATTTAGCAGAGCGAAGGACAGGCTTAGCATGATTTCGGTCAGAAACAAAAAAGAGATGAGATTCTGGGCTGGGTTGGCTCCAGTACCTTTTGAAAGACCTGTCCTTGTTTTGGACAGCATTAATGCATGTGTGATGAAAACATTTTTTTAAGTCCGAGCGAGAGCGAAGACAACCTACTTCAGCCAATATTCACTTAAGAGTGTTAAGAAATGTTCAACTTAGGCTGTAAAACCCTCACCATTTGGGGAGATATCTGTATGTTACTATAGTACAGCTTTGGGTGTAAAAAACAGTATTCCTCGCCATTTGGAGAGATCTTTGTAGGTTAATGTAGTACAGCCTGGAGTGTAAATAAGTATTCCTTGCCATGTAGAGAGATCTCTACATGCTACTATAGTACATGTCGGGGTGTAAAAAGTATCCCTCACCATTTGGGGAGATCTCTGTGGGCTACTATCGCCATTTGGGGAGATCTCTAACAGCATTAAGGTGTGGCATATCATATAGTATGTGTCAAAATTCGCACCGGGCGAGCTCGGACACGTTCCACATCTTCAGAGTGGACGTCTGTTTCCTAGTTCATTAGTCACAGGATAAGAGAAATAAATGTATGCTTCCATGTCCGAAAGAATAGCTCTGTAGTATGTAAGGTATATTCAGATGGCTCTCTGCCATGGAAGCAACAGTCATTCCAAGGAATATTGAAGTATTCCCTGAGGGCCTCCCAATCAGCAGCTTCAAAGTGTCAAAGCTGCCGATTCATGGGAGGGTCAATAGACCTTACTGGAGCAATAGGACAGGTTAAGGTAATGAGGTTGTGATCGGAGGATCTCAACTGAGAAAAAAGATTAACAGTGCAAGTATAAGGAATAACTGTAAGGAAAATGTCATGTGCGTTGGAACTCTCGCCAAGGTGGTCAGGGGTACAGGTAGCATGTTGTAAAATCTGCTCTAGGTCATTAAGAATAGACATGATATAGGCTTGTTCACCAGGTGGATCAGTGAAAGGAAAGGAGAGCCAAAGGTGGTGGTGAACATTGTTATCACCAAGGATGGAGATTTCAGAGAAAGGAGAAACTGATAAGATGTGTTCCATCTTAAAAGTAACATAATGAAAACATATATATATAAACTGTTTTGTTCCTTTGATTTCCTCATATCTCAGAAATAGAAAAATAAGAGTAAAAGTAGATGATGTATATTCCACTTTCCACTCAGTTAACGCCGGCGTGCCTCAGGGATCAGTTCTGGCACCAACCCTGTTCCTCATTCATATTAATGATCTCTTATCTGTTACCCACAATCCTATCCATTCATATGCAGATGACTCAGCACTTCATAGTTCATTCACACTCAGACATCCGTTTGCAAAGTCCGATATCTCTAACTCTCACCTCAGTACAGCCATCTCTTTAAATCAAGACTTATCCACGATTAGTGAATGGAGACAAAACAACGTTGTCTCATTTAATGCTAGTAAAACTAAATATATACAATTTACTAATAGGCAGGTATTGCCAGAATCGTATATTACCTTCTATCTATCTATCTATTGCCAGACGCCTCAATCCCGTTTGGGGTGGTCACAAACAAATCGCCTCCAAGTCGCCCTGTCCCCCGCCATTTCACTGCCCTGCTCCCAACTCACCCCCCCCTCTCTCATATACCTCTCCACCTCATCCCTCCATCTCATCCTCGGCCTCCCCCTCCCTCTTCCCCCCTCCACCTCACTCACATACACTCTCTTCATCAGTCTTTCACCCTCCATCCTCTCCACATGGCCAAACCACCTCAGTGTGTTCCTCATAACGCTTCCTATCACATCCACATCCACACCACAACGCTCCTTTTTATCCTCATTCATCAGCCAGTCTCTCCATGTGACTCCACAGGCTCCTCTTAAATAACTCATTTCCACTGCTCTCACTCTTGACTTGTGTCCTTCCAACAACGTCCAAGCTTCACTTCCATACGTTAGAGTTAGTATCACAATACTGTCATGTAGTAACTTTTTCACTTCCATGCTCACTTCCCTGTTTCTTATCACTGCTTTCAAAGAACCAGCAACCTTTCTTCCCTGCTGTACCCTTTCAAGCACTTCACCCTCCAAACCTCCATCCTTACTCATCACACTACCCAAGTACTTAAACGTACTCACATTTTCCAATTCCTCACCATCCAACCTTGCTGTACATTCACTGACTTCACCTCTCTCAAAGACCATCACTTTACTCTTCCCTACATTCACCTTTAGATTCCGTTTCTTACACACTCTCCCAAACTCATCCACCAAGCCTTGCAGCTCCCCTTCGTCTTCACTCAACAACACAGTATCATCTGCAAACAACAGTACAGGGAGTTTCCAAACACTATCCTCTCTCACCAGGGCCACTCCAACATCCACTACCCTACCTTGTACCTCTTTTATTACCCCATCCATGTACAGATTGAACAACCATGGAGACATGACACATCCCTGTTTCAAACCAACTTTCAAAGAGAAAAATTCACTTAGTTCACCATCCACACGCACTGCAGCCTTCGCACCACTGTACATACTCTTCACAGCATTCAACAACTTCCCATCTACTTCATATATTCCTAACACTTTCCACAATCCTTGTCTATCCACCCTGTCATATGCCTTCTCCAAATCCATGAAAGCCGCATACAACTTCTTTCCCTTCTCTAGAAACTTTTCCACTAAAGATCTAAGAATGAATATCTGATCTACACAACCTCTTCCCTTCCTAAAGTCTCCCTGTTCTTCTCCAACTAATTTCTCGTTCTTTCTCTAACTCTGTCAATAAGTAACCTACCATACACTTTTCCTATTATACTAAGAAGACAAATGCCCCTATGATTACCACACACTTCTTTTTCCTCTTTTCCTTTGTACAAGGGAATAATTATACCTGACTTCCAATCCTCCGGGACTCTACCTTCCTCCCAGGCCAATCTGCACATCTTCCACATCCATTCTACTACTATCTCTCCCCGATGCTTCAGCATTTCACCACACACTCCATCAATTCCTGGGGCTTTCCCCGATATAACTTTTTTCATTGCTTCCACAATTTCTATCCTACTGATTTCTTCCTGTCTTCTCATCTCCCTCCTCCTCCCAGCCATTCCCCAGCCACTTATACTCACATTACTTCCATCCTCTATGTTCAACAATTCCTTAAAGTGTTCTCTCCATCTGCTCACTTTTTCTCCCTTCTCCACTAGTAATCTACCATTTTTATCTTTCACTCCCCTGCTAACTTCACTTCCACCCTGTCTTACTCTTTTCACCTCTTTCCAGAACATTTTCTTACAGTCCCTCCACTTTACACTCAAATTCCTTCCAAGTTCCTCATCCACTCTCTTCTTACTCTCTCTTACTAATCTTTTCGCCTCTCTCTTTCTTTCTACATATAACTCTCTCTTCCGCCTCTCAACTTCTTCCACGCCCCTATTTCTCATCCATTCATTGTATGCTTTCTTCTTTTGTGCCACAGCCTGTTTCACCTCTTCAGTCCACCACGCTGTTCCTTGCACCCCCCTCCGTCTTCTCTTCCTTCCACACACCACATCACATGCTGCACATATTTCTTCTGTAAATATCCTACACACACCTTCCACGTCTCCCATCTGCTCCAATTCATATTTGCCCAATCGTTCGTCCACTTCTCCCTTATACTCTGCCTTTTTCTCATCCTCTTGTAACCTTTCCACTCTCCTTGCAACTACTCCTTCCTCTCGTCTTTCCCTTCTTCTATTCCTCCATCTTACTTGAATTCTAATTCTGGCCACCACCAAGAAGTGGTCAGAAAGTCCACTCCCCCAACCTCTATAAACTCTGGCATCCATTACACATCTTCGCATCCTTTCATCCACACACACATAATCAATCATTGCCTTCCTTTCATTCAGTTCACCACCCACCCTTCTCATCACTCGCCATGTATACCTGTGGATCATTTTATGCCTGAAGAGGGTATTGGCTATCACCAACCCCCTCCCATCACAAATGTCCACTAACGCACTCCCATTCTCATCTATCTCAGCAGGCACACCCCACTCACCAACTATTCCATCCACTTTCACATTCCCAACTTTACGATTCATATCACCAATCAAAAACACTCTCTCATTCTTTCCAAACTTTTTCATGCACACTTCTACATTTGTCCAGAACTCTTCTCTCACTCTTCTAGCACGATCTTGCGTTGGCGCATACACACACACGATCGCCCACATTTGTATTCCAACTTTCAACTTTACCCACACAATCCTTGACCCAACTGATCCATACTGTTGACCGAACTGATCCATACTGTCTTATGCTCCTCTTCCATCTTTACTCACAACTATGCACACTTCTTCCTTTGCCCTCTCATTCTCACCTATTCCTGCACATATACCCCATCCATACTCCCATTCTCTCACACTTTCTCCTCTCCATTTTGTTTCAGTTATTCCACATACATCCACTTTCGCATCCTCAAGCACCTGGACAATCTCTCTCTCTTTCACCTCATCATTCGCTCCCCTTACATTCCACGTTCCGATAACCATGTCCTTTGTCCGATCCTTGGTCGTCATCGTTTGGTCAGTCCTTGTCCGAGGCTTATTGTTTGTTTTTTTTAGTTGTTTTCCGGGGACGGGCACTAACCCTCCGCCAACCCTTTTAGTCGCCTTTTACGACATGCAGGGATACTGGGGGAGTATTCTTGAAAAACCCCCCTACCCCCTTAGCTGGACCTGTCATGTCAGATCACTTGCTAAAACCGCCTCAAAGAAACTTGGATTATTGTACAGAGTCCGTAACTTCTTCACTGAGGAGCACCTACTTATAATTTATAAGTCATGTGAGCTCTCAGCTTGAATACTGCTCACTCATGTGGAGCGGATGTGGAGAGGTTGCATTAAAACAAGTACAGTGGGGCACCAATTTTCGCGCTTAATTGGGTCCAAAAATAATGAGCGAAAGTAGAATTAGCGAAAATTGGGGCATTGTCTTTATGACAAAAAGGCTAATTGGTTCCCGGTTATCCTAAAGTAACATCAGATTTTCATTTTCACTTGCAATACAGTACATCAAATCACTATTGTACATTGCATTGTGAGATACAAACAATAAAAACTGTACAGTACACATTATATGAGGAGAAACATACCACAGAGACCAGGTTGAGGTGTTTAATGGATGTTGGGGGTAAGTATCCGAGGCGCGTGGCGGGCTTATTTAGCCACGCCAGACGTATTGGCGCCACCTCTTGCTGCCTCGCTACCACCATGCTGTTTCCTCATACTACGCACTGTCGATTCTGGGATGTTAAATATTCGGCAGATTTCACTGTTTTTTGCGCCCTTGTCCATGTGCTCAACTATATTCCTTTTCATTTCATTATTATACTGCCGTTTCTTCACTCCAACACGATACTCTCTTTTAGCCTTGGCCTTTCCTCCCGACTTTGAATGTCCCGGCCACTTTTTATCACCACCACTGCCTCCCGGCCCTCCCCCCACACCACCAGCCTCTCCCCCCACACCACCAGGCCCTTTCCCCACACTACCAGGTATAGTAGAGGCCATTGAACCGTGAGAATCCAACACAATGGAGCTAGCACGCTCGTACACAATGGCGGGAATGGGTGGACAGAGTGTTGACATGACGTTAGTCAAGATGGCGGTGGGTTGCAGGCGGGCGGTGCAGGAAATTCAAAGTTCAAAATATTGTCCCAAACCCAAAATTTGTGCGCGAAAATCGATTTTTTTCAAGCGAAAGTGGAAGTTAGGGAATATTTGATGCATGCCGCGAAAGTGGATTCCGCGAATCCTGCTGTAGCGAAAGTTGGTGCACTACTGTAGACAAAATTCAGAACAAAGCTGTTAGAATTATTAATAACCCTGCTATTACTAATAAACTATCCCCCCCACAGGTAAGAAGAAAAGTTACCTCCCTTGCATTATTTTACAGATATTTCTACAGCAAATGCGTCCATGGTGCCACCTCTCGATGCCTTCCCTCGTGCTACACGGGCAGCTGGCAGCGCTCATGACTGGAATGTCACTCAGCCATACTGGAGAACTTCTGCCTATCAGAATTCTTTCATTCCCTGAACTGCATCTCTCTGGAACTCGCTTCCCCAGAGTTGTTTCCCTCCAGACTTCACCCTACTGCTGTTCAAGTCTAACTGTTACAGATATTTCATGAACAGCGGAACCAGTAATCTGGTGCATGGATTTTTTTTTTTCTTTATCCATTTGTTTTTCCTTCCTCTGTTCTATTATTCAGAATATATATATATATATATATATATATATAGTCAATAGGACTGGAGAATAGGTAAACAGCACAGATATATCTAGTCAGCGAATGATATGATAACCGAAGCCAGAGAGCAGATAATTCAAATGATTAAAGTTCAGGAACTCGAGAACAAAATTTTTTTGTTTTCGCACATATACGCAACAAACACCTTTGGCTAAGTGAGTATAGAGAAAGTAGGCAGATATAGAGACAGGTGTGATCTCAGTTGCCTCAGAGAGCTGAGTCTCAGTTAGGGAGAGAAGGTGAGGTTTAGAGGGGTGGTGTTCAACAGAGAGGAAATTAGAGGAAAAACCGTGAATGTTTCAGAAAGAACGAGTGAGTCAGACAGTGGTTCCAGGCATCTCTCTTGTCCGTTACCAGGAGAGGGGCAGATGGTGAGGGATTTTATGGTCCCTCCTCCCTGGGAACTCCAAGGATAGGTTTTGAAATGCCTTTTATCTTTTTTATTTTTATCTTTATTTATTTTTTATTTTTTAATAGAATTGGAAGTGTGGTATGTGATGTCCATGGAGTTTGGTGTTTACAGTTAGAGGAAATTGCACTTACTGAAGCAGTGAAAAGGAACAGCAAAAGAAGATGGTCGGAAACTAGTTCCGAGGACTGATGAAACGGGGGTTCCAGCTCTCCCTATCATCGGCTTTCCATCCACCTTAGGAGTACTGCCCTATTCATCTGATGCTAAAGACTACTTCCTACCTGATATGGTGCAGATGAGAGAAAGAGTCATATCTTGGTTAAGAAGGGGAGATAGTGATAAATATAAAAGAAAAATAAAGACTGAGTAACCAAAAGAAGGACGTGCAAGGAAAGAGAGACTGAACAGGATGTAGACAAAAGGAAGTAACAGATAATGAAGCTTGAAAAAAAGTGATAAATGGAATATATGACAAAGAAGTGCAGGAAAAAAGATACATAGAGCGCGTCTGAAGAATGCCGGGCATAATTAGAGCAAAGGAATGGCAAAAGGGAATGAAGGATAAAGCAAAAGGAAGTGACAAAAGAAAGAAAAATAATATATCACGTAAGTAGGAATGGCGCAGGTTTAAACTGGCTTCCCGTACTGTACGGTATAGGAGAAATTCACGCAAAAACAATCGCAAAGCTTAGCTCAAAGCTTATGAACTGGAAGACCTTCGCTTTACAAGCACAAAGCTACCTGCAAAGTCTTGCTAACCTTCCTAGGAGTTGCAAAATCGAACCGCAAAAATATCTGTTTTGTTCATTCTTTCTTTCTTTCTTTTCCATCAGTCATAACTCTAAAAAAAAAAAAAAAATGCGTACGCGAGCGTACTATACACCAAAACGTGCTTGTCAAGTGTAGATGTTTCTTTTCATGTTTAGAAAAGCATTCAGGCAGCAGTTCGCTAGTTTCGGCCTGAAAACCGCATCGCGGTCAACGGTAAGTGGGTCATTTTGCGCAGTGTTGGTTGGCTACAGCTCGGTTACAGTTAAAGAAACTACCAAAACACTTCCTTTCACGGGAAGGCACCCTCGTTTTGGTCTTTCAGTATGCTATGCATGTAACAATTGAGATCTAACACTTTTATACATAAGTAACCGGGGTGTCCGACGATGCCAGGGCCAAAAAGGCGAACACTCTAATCCTATTAATTTTGTTCAAGTTCAGTCTTGTTTTCTGCTCCAGAAAGACCATGTACCTCTTATGCTTTTGAAGAGGGATCATAAGACGTTCAGGAACTTTCTATTTCAGCTTTCGTAGACTGTCACACAGTATTTGTGAGCACTTGTTTACTATTACTGGTGATCTCAAATGACCTCGGAGGTCAACCTTACATAGCCTATGTCGGGACTGAATGTCAAGTGTGACTCCATGCCAAAAACTGGGTTGCAGGACTACCCGGCATTGCCCGACCCAAAAAGGCTAACACACTACCAGTGACCTCAAATGACCCAGATCTGAATTTTGACCCCCTAAAACCATCCTTGGGTCACCCTGATTCAGAATCTATATGGGTCGTGGGGTATCTGGCCGTAAGTTTGGGCGTGATTGAAGGAGAAACAAACAAACAAACAATGCGGCTCTTTATATATATATATATATATATATATATATATATATATATATATATATATATATATATATATATATACTTCCACATGGAGGGCATAAACTAGAAAACAAAACTTTTCTTCTAAAATGATTGGTAAGAAGTAGGAACGACCAAAGTGCACGGATAAGAGATGAAAAAAGCACAAAAAATAAGAGAGTATTCTGGATGGGAGGAGACTTGGAGACCTATACCCATTACTACATTCCACCCGTTACAAGTCTTTGACTGAAGTGTGGAATGTAGTAATGGGTAGAGGGGAGGCCCTCAGGCAGTAATTCTTTGATTTTACCTGGAATGACTATTACTTCCATGGCCGGAAGCCATCTGAGTGTGTCTTGCGCATTACGGAGGTTATTCTCTCGGGCATGGAAGCATACATTCCTTTCTCATATCCTTTGACTAATGCACGAAAGCCTTGGTTTAATCACGCTTGTTCTAATGCTGTCCGCAACAAGGAGAGGACCTATAAAAGGTATTGGAGCCAACCCACCCCTGAATCACATCTTTTATACGTTTCTACCCGGAATCGTGCTAAGTCTGTTCTTCCCTCTGTTAAAAATAATTTCATCTGAACTAAATGCTCTCAACTCTCCAACTCGAATTCTTCCTGCTCTTTCTGCCACCTTGCCAAAAACCGTTATAACAACTTTACCTCATCATCCTTCCCTCCTCTTTTCTACTCTGATGGCTCTGTAGCTATTTCTTCTACTGATAAAGCAGATCTTTTCACTCAGACTTTCTCCTCCAATTCCACCTTAGACGATTCCGGTGCTGTTCCTCCATCGTTTCCCCTCTCTGACTTCCTCATGGCTGACATTGAAATTTCTTCAGTTGATGTATTTTCTGCCATCACAGGCTTCAATACTAACAAGGCATATGGGCCTGATGGAGTCCCTCCTGTTGTTCTCAAGAACTGTGCTTCTGTGCTTACACCCTGCCTAGGCAAACTCTTTCGCCACTGTCTATCAACTTGTACCTTTCCTTCTTGCTGGAAGTCTTTCTCTCAATCAGCCAGTCCCAAAGAAGGGTGACCATTCCCAACCGTCTATGTATCGTCCAAATGCTTTAACATCCTGTATCTCAAAACTTTTCAAGTCAATTCTTAATAGAAAAATTTTAGAGCATCTTTCCTATCACAACCTTCTTTCTGATCGTCAGTATGGGATCTGTCAGGGATGCTCCACTGGCGATTTTCTCACCTACCTTTCAGACTCCTAGTCATCCTCCTTTCGGGACTTTGGCGAAAGCTTTGCCATTGTACCTGACATCTCGGAAGCTTTCGATCGAACCTGACATAAATCTTTAATTTCCAAACTGCCCTCTTACGGTTTCTATCCTTCTGTCTGTGCCTTCACCTCTAGCTTCCTTTCTGGTCGTTCTATAGCCGCTGTTGTAGACGGCCATTGTTCTTCTCCTAGATCTATCAACAGTGGTGTTCCTCAGGGTTCTCTCCTATCACCAACTCTCTTCCTTTTATTCATCAATGACCCTCTAAGCTGTACATCTAACCCTATCCACTCATACGCTGATGACTCCACCCTTCACCTTTCCATTCGGTTCCCGCAACATCCATCTCGGCAGTTGCTTTAACAAACAAGGGATGAGGCTATGGCACACCTAATGTCTGACTTGGCTCGTATTTCTGACTGGGATAAAAATAATCTTGTTTTTTTTAATGCATCAAAGACTTAGTTCTTACACCTATCAACCCGACAAAATATTCCACAGGTGTACCCAATAATGTTTGATAATATTTAGCTTAATCCTGCATCATTCTTGAACTTGCTTGCGGTTTCAATTACTCGGGACTTGTCTTGGAAAGATCATATTACATCTCTTGTAAAATCTGCTTCTATGAGATTAGGTGTGCTTAGCCGACTCCGTTCCTTCTTTACCCCTGCACGATTGTTGACTCTATACACGGGTTTTATCCGCCCCTGTGTGGACTACAACTCTCATGTGTGGGGTGGTTCCCCACATACAGCTCTTCTCAATAGGGTGGAGTCAAAGGCTTTTTGTCTCATTAACTCTCCTCCTCTTACTGACTCCCTTCAACCTCTGTCTCTTCGTCGCACTGTTGCATCTTTATCTCTTTTCTATCGCTACTTCAATGGTCACTGCTCCTCTGAACTGTCTGCATGTATTCCTCCACCTCTACGACGGGAGCGTAGCACCCGTCTAGCAGCAAACTATCATCCCTTTTCTGTCCAACTTTCTAATGCAAGAGTTAACCGTTACTCCCAGTCCTTCATTTATGCAACAGATCAGCTCTGGAACTGTTTCCCTCAGTCTGTATTTCCTGCTTCCTATGATCTTCAGTCTTTCAAACGCAGTGTGTCCAGGCATCTCGAAATAATTGGATCTTGAATTTGGCTCTCACTTGTATTTTGTTTCTCTGTAGGAGGGAACAGTTATTGCAGGCTCGTGGCCTTTGGTTTCTCCTTCCTCAAATAAAAACAAAAAATCTCCTCCCATCCTGAATGCTCTATTGTTTCTGTGCTTTTTCATTTCTCATCTGTGCACTTTTGCCATTCCTACTTGTTAACAATCATTTTAGAAGAAAATGTGTGTTTTCTAGTACACTATAGACGACAATACATCACTTAAACTCAGGGGTCTTAGTTATCGTACTTCTGAAAAATGCTAAATAATTGACAAGATCAGTAAGTCTCTTCAACAGTTGTTCTCATATATCATAGTTTTTCTTGCTCCATCAGCTTAATTCTACCTCTGGTGTTCCTGTGGCGTGTTTGGTAGCCATGAATGATGACGAAGGTAAATGTAAACAGCCTTACACACATCGTAAGCTTAGGAATTTGTAGTTACGGTCCTAGGTGTCAAGGCCACTCACAATGAGAGGGCTATCCTAACCTCATGATATTCTTCCGGTGGAAGTAAAAAACAAAATATAACTTATGTCATAGTAATAAATGATCCGATGAATATTTATTTCTAATTCATTAACGAATGTGGAGTCTTTCCCAAACTGCATAAAAATGCATAACAGTAGCAGGAATGGAATACTGAAGACGTTATATGGCTGTATGGGGTGATCAATATTGTTTTTATCGTGTTCAGTATAACGAACATTCCCCTGTATAAGAAAAATTATATGTTAGTAGCAGAACTATAACGTCGTAGTAGTAGTCGCTGCAGACCCAGGCTTATTTGTATGTAACCCCAGTGAACTGATGATTGCAAATGCACCTCTCCTGCATCCTCTTTTGCGGGGGGGGGGGGGTAGGTAGTTCAGCAATGCATGCATAAGTTGACAGCTCCACCGCTCTGGTATATCGGTACCATCACATGAAGGCGTCCCTCTCCGCAATCAATTCAATACAAAACTTGGCACTGATCAAAGAGTTAATAAGAGCTACGACAGACTGCGTAAGAACAGTAAAATCGAGAGAAGCTAGCAAAATTATCTGCTTAGGGCACAAAGTATAATTTTCATCATATCTTTTCTTAGGTCAGATATTCTTATTTAACTTGGGAGGAAACCATAGTTTCGAAAAGATTAAGGAACATCACATCCTATGCCTAATTTCGAAAACTCACTCCTGCGGTGAATAAAATTTCTTAGATTTGGCAAGAATAAAATCAAAATGTTATCCCAGTGACGTGGTTAAAATGTCGTCGTGCTGAGAGGGTTAAAAATTTGGAGGGGTTTCTGGGGTATGGATGATAGATGTGGGAGAGAGGACTGGGTGACGAGGGGTAAAATGAGGGGAGCAATAAGGAGAGGGGATTAGGAAGGCTGTGTTATGGCCCGAAAGTTACTGAACTGAGGGGAAATGGGAAAGGAGAGGAAGAGAAGGAGGAGGAGGGAAGAGGGGATGTGAGGGAAAGGAATGAGGAAGAGAGGAGAGATGATAGAAGATACATGAGGAGAAGCTGGAAGATGGAGAAGATAGATGACTAGAGAGGATGAGATGCGACCAAAGAGAATGAAGGGGAGTTTAGATATGAGTAGAGAGAAGGGCAGTTGAAAAAAAAAAATTGCAGAGGAGATAGGCGGGGATGAGAAGAGAGGTAAGGAAAAGGAAAGAGAAGGAAGAGAGGCAAAGGGGAAGAGGAATGAAAAAAAGGAGGGAAAGGAAGGGAAAAATGACTTAAGAGGGATGGTAAAGTGATGAAAGGGGTAGGGAATGGGGAGAGGAGGGATCTCTTTGAGCTCAAATGTTTCCCTCGGGCTCTCCAGGACCTCTCTCTCTCTCTCTCTCTCTCTCTCTCTCTCTCTCTCATTCGCCGTCCCTCCCACCCCGCCTCTCCACTCACACCCCGCTCACTCAAATTTGTTCGTAACCTCAGGGCACTTTTCCCCTTCTTTTGTCATGTAAATAAAACGCTACATATACATCACAAAGAAGTAATATTTAACCGTTTTAGTACGATGACGAATTTTTATACCGGTGTTTCATTTCATTCATGTTTACCACTGACATAATTTTATTTACCCCCTTCAGTCCGATGCTGTATTCTCATTTTGTTTTTACCTTCTCCAGATAATTTTAATCAACACAACGGAGGCTTTTCGAACTACAGTTGTTATATGTAGCCTTAACTGACCCAGACCATGTTAAAGGTTTTTCTTAACTTAAAAAAAGGGTGTGTTGGTTAAAAAAGTGAAAAAAAAAAAAATCTGAGTAAAAGGGTTCGTAGTAATAGCTATAGTCCCAGGTTCGTCTGAAACGTAGGCTCAGTGGACTGCAGGTTGAAGCTGCTCTCGTTCTGCAGTCCATCCTTCCCTCTTCTGTGGATACGAAGGAAGACGAGCGATGTTTGCATAACAGGGTAAGGGAGTCACACAGCCACAAGGTTATATCGAACCCATCACATGACAGTGTCCCTCTCCAGCACAAAATGAAAGGGTTGACAATTACAAACGGTCTCCGTTAACTTTTTCAAACATGAAAAATAAATAAAAACTGCAAGTACCTGTTCAGTGCCAGGATCATTTTAAATCGACACAGTGTCTGGAGGAAACAAAATTATAAAGGGCAATGGATGTCCTTGAGGTGAAGAGGTCTTTGTGTCAGTGTTGTGACTCGCATTACAGTTTATTCTTGCTGCCTGAGAACAGTTGTGCTGTATTCAGCTTAAGGAAGCTCTCGTAATGAACGGGCAAATGGAAACTGTACCTGGCCCATTCATTTCGAAACTTCGCTAATAATGTCAGCAAAACCCCGTGAAGAGTAAGGATAAAGTGCAAAAAAAAAAAAAAAAAATGTTGCCCACATCTCTTAAGACACGAAATTTAACTTTGTTCCATTTTTTCCCTGAATAACAGAAACTTTCTTTTCTTTGTTTCACAGAATTATTGTCCATTCACTTTGATTTTGCGAAGATTTTCGTTCTTCAGCATATTCTTTCATAGCCCAATGGCAGAAGGTACTGTATACAAGCATACTTTCCGTAGAACTTTTTCTTGACTCGCACCATATTATATATATATATATATATATATATATATATATATATATATATATATATATATATATATATATATATATATATATATATATATATATATATATATATATATATTTCCACGAGGCATTCGGAAAAGAGATATCAGAATTTTACAACTCAAAGAGAACAGATTATACTTCTATTAACATTTATAAAAAACAAGTCCCAGGCCACATTACTCACGCCAAACTTTATATATATATATATTTTTTTTTTTTTGCTAAACGAAATGCATAAGGTAATTCTTTCTACATTTTCTTTTAACAAAGTAAATGAATATTAAGCACAAGTCTCAGAACATTTTATATGTACACCAGAACATCAGACCATTTTATCTGTCACTTTTTCTGCCAGTTTTGGCTCTTACTTCTGAGAAATCTGAAAAAAAATATATGAACCCCTAAGAAAATGTTTTCACTAATTTCAGTGTCCTTTTATCCGGATAGATAATTATCAGTTTGTTACACTTGGGTTTTACTTGTTAGTGAGAATGCGTTAAAAAAAAATGGAGAAATACTTTAAGACGGTTTGGCCATATGAAGAGGATGAAGAATGGTGGAATTGAATAGGGGAATGTACATAAGTAAGGTAGAGGTAAGGTGGGACAGGGGGAAACCGAGAATGAAATGGAGGGATGGGGTGAAGACGTATATCAGAAAAGGAGAGGAGGGAGTATGAGCTGCAGAGAGAAGAGAAACATGGCAGAAGACTGGGTGACGTGCAAAAAAATCTTCTGTTACCACCTTTTGTGGGATCCAGGCATCTGGCGATAAAGTTTTAAACTTAACGTTACCAAAACACGTAAAGAACAGATCCCGGCGCATAAAATTCAAGATAAACCCGTCTCTTTCTTGCCTCTGAGAGGGGTCTGTGTGACAGACTAGGTGTATCCTCGGAGGTTTCATTCAGGCATGACATTAGATTTTCTTTTGTCTGGCACTCGCGTCAGTCCCCGCAGCAGGATGGCTGTGTACCCGGCTTTTTCCGTACACACACATGCTCTCTCTCTCTCTCTCTCTCTCTCTCTCTCTCTCTCTTTTTTTCTCTCTCTCTCTCTCTCTCTCTTTCTCTCTCTCTCTCTCTCTCTCTCTCTCTCTCTCTCATCCCTTGATACATTCTGTGACGTGTGCTTGTGTGTGTGTGTGTGTGTGTGTGTGTGTGTGTGTGTGTGTGTGTGTGTGTGTGTGTGTGTGTGTGTGTGAGAGAGAGAGAGAGAGAGAGAGAGACAGAGACAGAGAGAGACAGAGAGAGAGAGGTATATGGAACTGTGAGGAATATGGTTTGGATAATAATGAGGATCGTTTTCAGAAAATTCATAGAGAGAGGATTATCAGTGAAACTAATTTAAAGTGGCTCTTCATATGGTGGGAACGAGGGAGTAAAATTGTATGAGACTGCAATGATTTTCACAGTCATCCTATGAGATGGCCTGTACACTGGGTAACGATGATCCCGATGATGATGATATACTGTATTGCTGTTATTTTCTACCCTCTTCATCAATTTTCTCCACCACTCACCATAACTTCACTTCAGCCCTCCCCGTACGCCTCAACACCAGCCCTAACTTTTCACTTACTCTCCTCTCTCTCACCACGCAACGTAACTTTTCCCAGTCTTTCCACTTCCCTCTCTCACAACTGACAATAACTTTTCCCTCCCACCCACTCCTCACGATTCCCTCACTGCTGACCCGTAACTTCTAACTTCTTCCTTAGCCTCTCCCGCCCTCATCCTTCTCTCTCCACTGACAGTAACTTCTCCCTTACGTCCTAGTCATTATTCCCACTCTGCTAACCGTAACTTTTCTTATAACCACTCTCCCTCCCTCCTCCACAGCAACTACTCCCCAAACCTCCTCCCACACCATTGTCCCTGACATTATCTTTTCTCACCCCCCCCCATAATTTCCCCCTTCTTCAGCCTTCTTCCTCCACTCCTTCATCCCCACCATAACTTCTTTCTCGCCCTTTCCATATCGCTACCTTAACCACACACAATAACTGTATCCAAATCCTCCTTATAGCTTTCGCTGACAATATCTTCACCCCAGCCGTCCAGTGTTCTCTCTCACACAATGCTTACTGTCGTCTTATCTCGTCCATACCACTGACTTATTATCTTTTTATCACAGCACCGATAATAACTTGACTTCAGCACTTCCCTCACCATCCACCATATTGTCATGACTTCATCCAAAGCCTTCCCTTATCGCTAACCCTTATCATCGACCATATCTACACTCTTGCTATTGCTTTCTGACCAGCTTTATAGATATCTCTCATTTCACCATTGGCTTTAGCGTTTCCCCTTACAGCAATGCTCCTTACCTTACTCCACCCCTCAGTTATCACACACTGTATCCTTACATTCTCTAACCACTGAACCTAAATTCTCCCTTACCCAGGACCCTGACATCGCAGCCACACTCCCATCGTAACTCATCCTCTTCACTCCCCAAATACCCTCATCCAAAACACTTCATTTATCATTTTCTGAAAGTAACTTCTCCCATACCTTCCTAGCATGTCACCCTTATCATCCTTACTGCTCTCCCATCGTTTCCTCGCCTATGATATTAACTTTTTCCTTCACAGCACTGACCGTAACTTCCGTCTAACTTCTCCGTCACCCTTCCATCACCACCTACCTCCAACATTCCTTTCTTCTCCTGTCACCCTTTCCGTATCGTCACTTCCTCCTTCACCACCAGCAACATCTCCCCATCCATCCCCTCAGCCCATATCGTCACTCCCTACTTCTCCACCCCTAACCATATTTTTTCTCCAACCATTCCCTCCTCTCCTTACCCTCTCACAGCTACACACAGACGCCGCCCTTGAGCCCTTGTGATCTCCTCGGCAATAGACGTCGCCTTAAGATGCCTGAGGGGATACTCCACTCGGGCGTCAACTTCAGTTTGTTTTTACCATCTTCAAACCACATTATTTTGCTCAGGAGACACTTTAGAACTGGAGGAATTAGAGCTAGCTTTTACTAGACCCTCACTATTGCGCTGTTTTTACTCTCATGTGTCCTAGAACTAAATCTCTCCATCTTGAAAACTGAACTATCGCAACAAACTTAAATTAGAATGTAGTGCTAGTCACGAAGAACTGCTGTGTAAATTACATAGACTACTGAATATCTGTGACCATGATGTTTGTGAAATAAGCATCATAAAGACTAATAACCGGGTCAGGTTAATGTGAATGCAATCTAAATGATTTTGCTAAAAAAAAAATCGTTTGAAGTTATATATAAAAGAAGTTCTCTAACTAAAGGGGAAAAAGGACGTCATCGTACTATAGGGGTGAGAAGGAGGAACATTTCTCTTTTCCTCCCCTTCTCCCTCACAAACAACCGGAAACCTCTCTCTCTCTCTCTCTCTCTCTCTCTCTCTCTCTCTCTCTCTCTCTCTCCTTCAACCAGTGACCTGGTGGATAATGTTGCTCGTCTGAAGATGTCTGAAGGACACTGCAGTGAGGGTTTCAGGCGGGTAGGATGGCCACGCCAGTTTGTAGACACCTACATACAACCCACCAGGAAGTAATGCTTTCATACCTACAACTATCATTATGTTGTTGATAAAACACAACACAGCATAGAAAATGTTCTTGTGTAATAATATGCAGCATAATTTAGAATCTAGATTAGTTCTATGGAGTACCGAATTTGACATACGAGAGCATCTGTGCAAGAAGACTCTGTCCGTCTATCTCATCCTAAAGATTTTGCGACTCGAGGTGTTTTACTCCTCAAACTTAAACGATTTTATTGTAGCAAAACCACACAGTACCACACCACACCATACGGCACAAAATCGCCCTTCCAAATCACACCACACCAAAAACATTAACCGAAGGACCCTGTCCGCATTTAGTACTTTGGTTTTGATTTTATTAACCAGTACTAACCCTACCTCTCTCCACCCTTTAATCTGAGTATCAGCCTTCGTACAGTTTGTGGCCAGCCATACTCCTAAGTTGTGTGTGTGTGTGTGTGTGTGTGTGTGTGTGTGTGTGTGTGTGTGTGTGTGTGTGTGTTTCAGACAATTTATCTTCAAATTAGGGAGGAACTGAAGGTCTGAAGACGCTAAAGAAAGCTCTGTCTATTCCCCACCTTCGTGTTAGTCTTGCCGAGAGTATGAATATTCGTCACACAATAGCAAGAAGTAAAAAAAAAAAAAAAAATCCTTGGAGGTACAGATTACCTACTTGAGTCCGTTATACTCGTTAATAGGATATCTTCCTTGTTCTGATGATGAAGGACAATATGCCAACGAGCTTCCTAATTTCTCTAAGAATGTCACCGTCGTCTACTGTCAAGAGGCGTTCACCATCACTACTGCACATCAAAGAGGTGGCGTCAGTGGTGGAGGGCTCTTACACCTTCCTTACCTTTGCACTAATTTCCCTGCCTGGTACATTATCTCGGTTTAACGATGGAAAAAGAGAGCAAAGCCTTTGAAAGCTTCTACCCTTAAGGTAAAGTAGCTGTTTTTATGAGGAACATAATGGACGAGGAGACCCAAGGGCCTCACATGCTCAAGGCTGTAGAGTGACCCAGCCATTTTTTGTTATTTCCCTGAAGTTAATCCTTAGAGGCACTGTATTTTTTTTTCTTAATACCGACGCTTTGTTTTAGAATGCTTGCTAAAAAAATAATAAATGCTCCGAGGTTTTGAAAGTTTCGTGCAATTAAACGATTCATTTCTTGATGACAATCCCGATATTATTTGAGACTGCAAATCATGTTATTCATTGATATGCTAAATATACGGCAAATATCTATACTAAGTAGTTTTGATGTCATAATTAATTGCACTTTCACATCAACGCGTCTCCCACTACAAGTATAAAATTAATAATCACAGGAATAAAGTAAAAAAAAAAATCAGTCTTTGTTACATTGGGCTTTATATATATATATATATATATATATATATATATATATATATATATATATATATATGTATATATATATATATATATATATGAGGCACCCAGGACCAGAGGGGCATTACCCACAAGACTCTTGTTTTGAGTAATGAATCATTAAAGTTAGGGTTTAATTACATACATCGTTTCGATAGTTAAGGCATTATAATATATATAAATGGAAATGTCTCGTCAAGACATGTTGTCATGTTTTTTTAAGGTGTTTTGTGTTTTTTTTAGTGTTTTTTCCTTACACCCCCAAAATAAACCTATACATAAAACGTTCGTGCATGAAATTAATGTTACTGTGTAATATATATATATATATATATATATATATATATATATATATATATATATATATATATATATATATATATATAATGGTATTAGTAACATTAAAGTTTTATTATCCTAGGGCCAATAGTTTTTTTTATATGAATTTTTAAATGGTGTTTTTTGGTGTGTTTTTAATTTTTCGAAGACCTGACAAAAATTTACGAATGACATTATGCCAGTAGTTCTTGAATATTGCAAGGATGTTGTCCCAACCCACAGCATCAAAACATCGTGCAGAACAACTTGCAAGACTCACCCACTGCCTGGGCATTCATGTGTTTACTTGTTGCATGGCTGAAGTAAACTTCACCACTATCTCTCTTCCTCTTCAATTCCCTCTTCTTCCAAGTCTCTGGCCGCCTTGCTCTCTTCGTGGTTAACTTCCTGGCCTCACCATCACTTGCTGAATCACTATCACTCATGACTGTCTATTTAATTCACGAAAAAAAATGGCGAAATAGAAGAGGATAATCCACACGGATCTCTGCCATGCCATACACCAAACGTAGCACTGAGTGAGAAGGCAGTCAGCTGTTCACGGGAAGTGCTGCGTGATTGGCTGAGACCGGGTGTGTGGTCGCCAGGCGCGCGCTGATTAGCTGATGCCTACGCCCCTTTGGACCTGTGCCTTCAAGTACCTCTATATAAACCCATGCACAAAAAACATGCTACTTTCGACCCTCGTTAACGAGGCACAGGGGTTCTTTTTCTGTGAAATGTTTGTTGTACGATATTTTTTAACCTCTGAGCTAATTTTTTCCATTTTTAACTCACAAAGTTGGGAAGTGTGGCTTACGCCCCTATGGTCCTGGGTGCCTCATATATATATATATATATATATATATATATATATATATAAGCCACATACAGACAAATTTAACATATTAACATGGTTGACACGGGAAGTCTCAGTGGGGTCTTCTACTGTGCTACATAATGGTTCAAGTTTCATGATAATTATAAGGCAGTATACATATTATGTCGTAAAGCTGATATTTTAAAGAAGCCTTGTGATAGTACGCTAGAATCTGGTGTTAGAATCCATGTTAATAATTCCGTTGTATATCTGAAGATTTAATGCCAGAATTTTATTTAAGTGACATTATTTATTTTACTGGTAATATCATTATCATTAGCAGTGGCAGCAGCAGCAAGAGAAGCCCTATTCCTTTTCCCACCTAAAGATGAGGTAAGGTCATTCAAAGACGAGAGAGAAAGGAAAACAAAAAACATAACTATCAAAATATATTTCCAGTGAAATGGGCCGTGCAAATCAATCAATCAATCTGTCAACTGCCAAACGCCATAATCCCGTAAGTGATGGCCATTCGTCTTTCAGTTTGTTGTTTCACGGGGAGGGGCATTAATCCTCCGCCAACCCACTTTTTGGCACGTAGGGAACATGTGTTGGTTGGATATATAGTTACCGCCCAGGACTGAAAATGGTTTCCTGGCTTATAGGACCCCATTAATCTTGTAGTTTATTTTACAGCCACTTCAAAACGGAATAATAATAATAATAATAAATGATAGGAATGATTGGGAGAAAAAGGAGGACAAGAAGGCAGATACAGAAAAAGAGCGATAATGGTAAAGGACGAAGTAGACAGCACTACATCAAGTGAGTGGATGATGGTCTCCACCACGTACACACATCATAATTCACAAATAAGAACCCTCATCACACTTCTTTTTTTTTTAGACGTGCTTCCCATACACCTGTGGGACTAAACTTCCGCATGCTAAAAATAAATAAATAAATAAATAAAATGAAAATCAAGGGGGAGGGGGATGAAACCTCGGTCGTGTAAAAAATAATACTTCATCCATGCATCGCATTCTCTTACCAGTTTCTTTGCGTCCTGATTTTCCACACTTCACAGTCGCATTGTCACACGGTTAAGTACAATACGGGGCTTCATCCATTGTGGCCTCCCACACCCCCTAGCAAGTTCAGACGCACTCTCATGCACTGTTGTCACCACCCAGCACAGTCATTCTCGCAGTGTGGCTATACGACCTTGGCAAACTCGCATTTATGTTTCTGATCAGTAGACCCCCTCACTTCTGTGGGTAAGGTATTATGTAATCACAAGTATTCTTTTACTTTAACCGATTCTTGACACATTCACTAATACTAAGTGATTTTCATGATATTTAGACTATCACCAGATATCAAACTTTAAAATATCTTGAATAGTATATGTGTTAATAATATCAAATTTTTCAGTAAAATGAGTCTCTCCTAAGTTGTATTACATCGCCTAGTTATTGAAGGAGTCTACTGGTAAATTCAACATCGGACAGAAAGGGTTAGCTTTTTCTGAAATGATGAGTCTTTAATTATTTTACAGGGACAACCGTCATGCCATTAGGCCTGTACTCAGATATGACACTGCTTCCTGCTCACTAATGTTTAAATATCTTCCAATAACCATCTGAGATAAATATATATGGGCAAAAAAAATAATGAGGCGTACACCAAAAAGCTGTATTCAGGATAGACTCTTCTCACTTCCTAAGGGCACAAGAGATTTTCGGATGGACTTTAATAGACGCTGGAAATATTAAATAGTTTATTACGGCTGATTTCAAATAGTTTGTTTTTTCACATTCGGAGCGGCTTCTCTTCCTCTAATTGTTACCAAATTGCTCTGAAGTCTTTAAAAATTGTTCTTGTTGATACAGTAAGATTTTTTTACAACTCTGGTGGTGCCTGTGGTATGTAAGGGGTGATTTTAGGCATTTTTCTTTTTTTAATCACATTCCTGTTCTGTATGTGTCCCCTAACGTAATAAAATCTTCTGGTGTCAGGAGAAAAACAAAAAGAAAAAGGTTTTGTAGTCTAAACATTAGAGCATTGTTTGTTCTTCTGAACGACGAAATTTTGTTCACTTAACCCCTTGAATTTCGTTACAATACAGTAAACTCTCAATTACCTGTCGGTACAATATCCGGCTGAACACAATATCCAACGATTGGCTCTATTATAGCAATATCCTGCTGAATTATGCAACATCCCACGCCAAAAAGGGACTTAACTCGCAGTCCCAAGTAATATCTGTAATCAAGGCATCTCAACCGACTTGTAAATGGTGGCCAACCGGCACCAGGAGAAATCCCGAAATGCGAGAGCCAGTGAAAACGCCCACTATGCACCAGCTAATCAGAATCGTCCTCACTTGAAGTGCTGAAAATTCCCCTGGCACCCTCATTCTCGCCCATGGATGTCGTTCAGTGAAGACGTACCTGTGCGCTCTGCTCTTCCAATCACGTGGTCCCAAAACCCTGGTTTTGTTACTAACTCTGTGGTGTCCTACGTTCAAGGTAGTGTACTGTGCAGTATTGTATTGCAAAGCTAAGGGCCTGTCAGTGATCATATCCTAGTTCTCTCTTGTTACTGTATAATTATTGTGTACTGTCATGTTTATGAGTGTGAATGCTAACCTCTAGTGATAATATTCCTACCTCTCAGTGCTGTTTCTCCTACCACCCCTCCCGCACTGTTTCTCTTTCTGACGTGCCTCACCTGTAGCCCGAAAGTGCTCATAACTAGTTGTGTGTGATGGCTGAGTTTGTGGCTTTTGTGGTGGTGCCCAGGCTGATGCAAAGTCCTGCTGGCCTTGTGTTTTGTCCTGGTCCTTGTCTCGATGGTGCCTCCACCACATGCCAAGATGCGTCGTATTGCTTTCTCCATGGAGGAGAAGATGGAGATAATCGAGAAGATGGAGCAAGGCTGGACCTTCGCTTGTCTAATAGAGCACAATGAAATGCTCAGGACCATGTTGCAGGCTTTGCAGAAGAACAAACACTCCATCAAGATGTTCTTCCAGGGTCAACATGGTGAGACTGTGCTACGACACGAACTCAAGATGATGGCCAGGTCACACTTTTGTGAACTCAACCAGGCCTGACTGAAGTGGTTTCAACAACAGCTTGGCAGTGGCGTGATTGTGCATCCTGTCGAGTTAAAGGCAACAGCCACCAAGTGCGCTGAGCAACTGGGGATTGTGGGCTTCAAGGCGTTTGAAGGTTGGCTGACCCAGTTCAAACATAGACATGGGCTGTCCAACATAATGATCTATGGTGAAGCACTGGATGCAGAAAATGAAAGAAATGGTTAGTTTCGCAAGAAACTGATCAATCAGGTTTATAATGCTAATGAATCTGGTCTGTTCTTCAGGTCAGTACCGACTAATACCTTGGCTCACGACAAGTAGTCGATATCTGGTCGTAAGGTGAGCAAACAGTGTGTCTCTGTTTTGTGTTGTGCCACTGCAACAGGCTCCCATCATTTGAAACCTGTTACAGTGGGTCATGTTAAACAGTCACATTGTCTCTTCTGGTTAATGGATCGTTTCCCAGTGATATATTTCCACTCGGTGAAGGCTTGGTTTACTACCAAGATCTTCAAAGATTGGATTTATAATCATGCTGTGAAGGAGAGTATTCTTTATCATGACCAAGTGAAGGCTCTGCTGCTTCTCGAAAGTACTCCTGCTCATCCTTCTGAAACAGGGTTGTTTGGAGATGGAGGTCGTATTAGGGTTATGTTCTTGTTCCCTAATTCGACCTCAGTCTTCCAACCCATGGACCAGGGTATTATTGCAGCAACAAAGCAGCTAAACTAGATGAGATTTATGGAAAATGTGATGGTTGTGCTCGAGGATGACGAGAAGGCAGCCCAAGGCATGGATAAATGAGGGAAGAGGACCTTAGCCAACTTCAAGCGGTATTCCCTCAACTATGCAATCTACAGCTTGGTGCAGGCTTGGAGCGAACTGTCTGCACTCATGCTTGAGCATGGTTGGAACAAGCTCCTTAAGAGTGAAGAGGCCATTGCTGACTTTACTGACTTCGAAGTTCAGGACTTTGTCTGGCATATGGAAACACCAGGAGAACAAGTAACTGAGAACACGATCGATGATTGGTTGGAAGTGGACAAGGGAGACCCCGGGTACCAGACTCTGTCCAACAGGGAAATTATAGAGTCCGTGACTGCAGGGGACACAGAGCATGAAGTAGAGGAAGAGGAGGAGGAGGATGACGTCAAAATGGCAGAAATCTCGAGGTTCCAACAGGTTCATGATGCAATGGGCGTCCTTCTCGACTACTGCTAGCATCCTAATTGGCAGTCCATCTTTGCCGATGACATGGCCACTTACCTGCGACAGGATCGTGAGAATGTGATAAAGCTACGGTCGAGAAGGATCCCCAACAGTCTTCCATCACGTCCTTTATCCGTCCCGTGACACCTACAACTCTGTCGCCACAACCCCTGACTTCTTCTCATCATCTTCTGTCGCCCCAGTTGTCGACCTCTTCGTACTGGCTTCTGTCGGTCCAGCCTTCTACTTCCTCGCATTTCCGCTGTTTACCCAAGCCAGGCAGCCCCACGGCCACTTCTTCATCTCAGCCAGGCACCTCAGCCATGGCACTACCATCAGCCCCACCAACTGTTGTATCTCCACCTGAGGTCTCCTCCCTGTCATATACATCACTGGAGTTCGACCTGACTTCCTCTGCCACTCCATCTCCTTTACCTACGCCAGCACCTTTGGCAGAGATCGAGCCTGAGGTGGTGAAGCTGGAGTAATCTTAGGGGGAGACATTCACCACTAGACCACATGGGATTGTGTACCATACAGTACTGTACAGCACTGTACTGAACGGCGTACAACTCTACCCTCCGATGCCAACAGTTGGCGAGTATATAAAATAGTACACTATATACAATACTTTATTACTGTACTGTATCATTTCTGTATTATTTTTATATGGTTAGTTTTCATCTTTTACTCACGGTAAAGTTTTTAGGATAGAGGGTTGAGATGGATAAAATCAAAATATCTGACTAAAAGCTGAATGTTGTGCCGGATATAAAATATCAGGCATTTAATGTTGTTCGGCGTAGGGCTTGGTTGAATTCCGATGCATAATTTAGAGTGTACTGAATTTACTTCTACCGCTACAAGAAAAATTCACTTCAGCCTAGGTACGAACTCCAGTAGTGAGAAGGTTACTGAAGGATTCATTAAGATATATATATATATATATATATATATATATATATATACATACACTACACTCGCAGAGGTGAAGAACGCTGTGAAGCGGCTGAATAAATAATGGGAAAGCAGCTGGGGTTGATGAGGTATATGTATGTTGAGATGATTAAGTGTAGTGGAGAGAGGGGTATGAATTGCTTGTTGGAGATATGCGAGATGGCATGGATGAGTGAAACTGTGCCAGCAGAGTGGAAAAAGGCTGTCATTGTACTCCTTTACAAAAATATAGGAGAGCGAAGTGAGTGCAGGAATTAACGTGGCATCAGTTTATCGAATGTGGTAAGGAAAGTATTTGGAAGAACAGAGAATGTAAGAGAGATATCAGATGTCCTAGTGAGTGACGAATAGAGCTGTGGCTTGAGAAGTGGCAGAGGATGTGTGGATCAAATATTTGCAGGAAGACATAGTGGAGAAGGTGTGTGAGAAGGACTATAAGGTGTTTATGGCAATTATGGATCTGGAAAAAGCATATGACAAAGTAGACAGAGAAGAATTATGGAAGGTTCTGCGCATGTACGGAGTAGATGGTAAGCTGCTAGGTGCCGTCAAGAGTCTTTATGACAGTTGTGAGGCATGTGTATGGATAAATGGGCATCTAAATGATTGGTTCACGATCAACGTGGGCGTGCGACAAGGTTATGTGATGTTCCCGTGGTTGTTCAAAATATATATAGATGGGGTGATGAAACATGTGAAAACGAGTAATAGAGAGGGATGTCCTTCATAATGAATGGTGATTGATGGAATATCTCAAATCTCTTGTATGCTGATGATGCAATGCAACTTGCAAATACCGGAAAAGAGTTTGGTAGACTAGTGCAGAGTTTTGTAGATGTCTGTGAGCATCGTGCCTTGAGAGTGAATGTAGAAATGAGTAAAGTGATGGTTACTGAGAGGTAAGGTGACTCCCAGTGTGATGTTACAGTGAATGTGGGGAGACTACAATTGGTAGGAGAGTTCAAATACCTGGGCAGAGTGATAGAAAATGGAGGAAAATGTGCAAAAAATTGGGAAAGTAGAGTATCACAAGGTAGGAAAGTAGCTGCTGCTATGAAGGCCTTGATTTAAAAAAAAAAAAAAAAAAAAAACTGAGTGTTGCCGCTGCAGGATGCTTACATGAAGTTTTAGTGCCAACTTTAACATAAGGATGTGAGACCATGATGTGGCACGAAAATGAAAAGCCAAGAGTAGGAGCAGTGGAGATGGGACTCCTCAGGAATGTATGTGGAATACACAGAGTGGATAGGATTCGGAATAATGCAATTCGTGAAAGATGCAGAGTGAGGAAGTCTGCGCACACTAGAATCGAAGAGAGTATACTGAGATGGTTTGGTCATGTGGAGAGAATGGATGACAGTAGAGTGGTGAAAAGGGTATATCTGAGCGAAGTTGATGGAGGGAGGAGGAGAAGGTAGAGGGATGTGGTGGATAAGTGTGCGAGGATGAGAGGTTTGGAAGTTGGTGAGGCTAAGGGACTGACAAGAGACCGAGCTGGCTGGATGACTTTTGTGCAGAGAAGCGCATAACCTGGGATTTGGCACTTTTTTTTTTTTTTTTTAACGTGACAGAGTTCGGATTAATTCTATCAGATAGGTATATGTGAAGCTACAGAGTGTGGTGATTTTTTAAATTTTTTTTTCGTCTCTCTGATGGAGCCAGGATTTCGTGGACTTTAATGATAAGTTAATGGAAGCGTGGCCCTTGAAATGGACAAACTTAGGCTGTCTGGTCATTGCTACTTTTTACCCTGCCCTTGGGTGGGAAAGGAGGTCAGGATGATACACACACACACACACACACACACACACACACACACACTGCTCGCTGGTGCAGTGGTAACGTTCCCGCTTGCCAACTGGTGGACGGGAGTTCGCGCCTCGCTCAGGTTGCGAAAAGTTTCACTGACGAAGTGGGTGGTTACTGTCCCCCTTGAGCAAGGGGACAGGTGTGTCGTGTGTGAAGGTCACAGCCTTGCCCTTAGATCGGACTATATGAGCTCTCAACTCCCTTCCAGGAGGGTAAAAGCTGACGATCACGACCATCAAGTGATCCTGACCGACCCGGTGAATTAATCACACATACACATGCGTGCGCGTCATATATATATATATATATATATATATATATATATATATATATATATATATATATATATATATATATGCGAGGAAGAAGGAACCAAAGGCCATGAGCCTGCAGTACAGTTCCCTCCAAGAGAAAAACAAAATACAATAGAGAGCCAAATTCAAGATCCGATCATTTTGAGATGCCTGGACACACTGCGTTTCAAAGACTGGAGATCATAGGCAGCAGAAAATACAGACAGAGGGAGACAGTTCCAGAGCTGACCTGTTGCATAAATGAAAGACTGGGAGTAACGGTTAACTCTTGCATTAAAGAGTTGGACAGAAAAGGGATGAGAGTTTGCTGCTAGACGGGTGCTACGCGCCCGTCATAGAGGTGGAGGAATGCAAGCAGACAGTTCAGAGGAGCAGTGACCATTAAAGTAGCGATAGAAAAGAGATAAAGATGCAACAGTGTGGTGAAGAAACAGAGGTTGAAGGGAGTCAGTAAGAGGAGGAGAGTTAATGAGACGAAAAGCCTTTGACTCCACCCTATTGAGAAGAGCTGTATGTGGGGAACCACCCCACATATGAGAGTTGTACTCCACACAGGGGCGGATAAAACCCATGTATAGAGTCAACAATTGTGCAGGGGTAAAGAAAGAGTGGAGTCGGCTTAGCACACCCAATCTCTTGGAAGCAGATTTTACAAGAGATGTAATATGATCTTTCCAAGATAAGTCCCGAGTAAATGAAACCCCAAGCATGGTCAAGGATGATGCAGGATTAAGCTGAATATTATTAAACATTAGTGGATATACCTGTGGAAGATTTTGTCAGGTTGATAGGTGTAAGAACTGAGTCTTAGATGCATTAAAAACAACCATATTATTTTTACCCCAGTCAGAGATACGAGCCAAGTCAGACATTAGGTGTGCCATAGCCTCATCCCTTGTTTGTTGAAGTAACTGTTGAGATGGGCATTGCGGGAGTGGATAGGGTTAGATGTACAGCTTAGAAGGTCAATGATGATTAAAAGGAAGAGAGTTGGTGATAGGAGAGAACCCTGAGGAACACCACTGTTGATAGATCTAGGAGAAGAACGATGGCCGTCTATAACAGCGGCTATAGAACGACCAGAAAGGAAGCTAGGAATGAAGGCACAGATAGAAGGATAGAAACCGTAGGAGGGCAGTTTGGAAATTAAAGATTTATGCCAGACTCGATCGAAAGCCTTTGAGATGTCAAGTGCAGTGGCAAAGCTTTCGCCAAAGTCCCGAAAGGAGGATGACCATGAGTCTGAAAGGTAGGTAAGAAGATCGCCAGTGGAGCGTCCCTGACGGAACCCATACTGACAATCGGAAAGAAGATTGTGATAGGAAAGATGCCTTAAAATTTTTCTATTGAGAATTGACTCGAAAACTTTTGAAATACAGGACGTTAAAGCAATTGGACGATAGTTGGAGGGTTGGGAGTGGTCACCCTTCTTTGGGACTGGCTGAATGAGAGCAAACTTCCAGCAAGAAGGAAAGGTACAAGTTGACAGACAAAGGCGAAAGAGTTTGCCTAGGCAGGGTGTAAGCACAGAAGCACAGTTCTTGAGAACAACAGGAGGGACCCCATCAGGCCCATATGCCTTGTTAGTACTGAAGCCAGTGATGGCAGAAAATACATCAGCTGAAGAAATTTTAATGTCAGCCATGAGGAAGTCAGAGGGGGGAAGTGATGGAGGAACAGCACCGGAATCGTCTAAGGTGGCATTGGAGGAGAAAGTCTGTGCGAAGAGATCTGCTTTATCAGTAGAAGAAATAGGTACAGAACCATCAGAGTAGAAAAGAGGAGGGAAGGATGATGAGGTAAAGTTGTTAAAAAGATTTTTGGCAAGGTGCCAGAAGGAGCGGGAAGAATTCGAGTTGGAGAGTTGAGAGCATTTAGTATGGATGAAATTATTTTTAGTAGAGCGAAGAATAGACTTAGTACGATTCCGGGAAGAAACGTAAAGATGATGTGATTCAGGGGTGGGCTGGCTCCGGTACCTTTTGTAGGCCCTCTCCTTGTTGCGGACAGCATTAGAACAAGCGTGATTAACCAAGTCTTTCTTGCGTTAGTCAAAGGATATGAGAAAGGAATGTATGCTTCCATGCCCGAGAGAATAACCTCCATAATGCGCAAGGCACACTCAGATGGCTCCTGGCCATGGAAGCAATAATCATTCCAGGGAAAATCAAAAAAGTACTGCCTGAGCGCCTCCCAGTCTACGGCTCCAAAATGCCACAGACGACGTTTCCCTGGAGGGTCCACAGGCCGTACCGGAGTGATAGGACAGGTTAAGGTAATAAGGTTGTGATCGGAGGAGCCCAACGGAGAGAAAAGGTTAACAGAGTAAGCAGAAGGATTAGTTGTGAGGAAGAGGTCAAGTATGTTGGAGCTCTCTCCAAGGCGGTCAGGGATACGGGTAGGGTGCTGTACAAGCTGCTCTAGGTCATTAAGGATAGAAAAGATGTAGGCTTGTTCACCAGGTGGATCCGTGAAAGGAGAGGAGAGCCAAAGGTGGTGGTGAACATTGAAATCTCCTAGAATGAAGATTTCAGAGAAAGGAGAAATGGATAGAATGTGTTCCATCATAGAAGAAAGATAGGTGAAGAAATTTTGATAGCCAGTAGAATTAGGGGATAAGTAAACAGCACAGATATATTTAGTCAGAGAATGACAGGAAAGCCGAAGCCAGAGTGTAGAGAATTCAGAAGAATCGAGTTCAGGAACACGATAGCAAGATAAGTCGTTGCGTATATATACACAACAGCCACCTTTGGCTTTGAATTGAGTATAGAGAAAGTAGGAGGATACAGAAAAGGGTTTGCTGTCAGTTGCCTCAGACAGCTGAGTCTCCGTTAGAAAAAGAAGGTGAGGTTTAGAGGAGGAGAGGTGGTGCTCAACAGAGCGAAAGTTAGAGGAAAGGCCGCGAATGTTGCAGAAGTGAAGAAGAAGAGAGTCAGACAGTGGTTCCAGGCACCTCGAGTCGTCACCGGGAGAGGGGCTATTGGTGGGGGCATTTATGGTCCCCTCCCCTGGGGACTCCGAGGCTTGATGAAGAGACGCCATTATATATATATATATATATATATATATATATATATATATATATATATATATATATATATATATATATATATATATATATATATATATATATATATATATATACTGTATATGTGGGAGGATGTGAACAAAGTTTTGCATGAGACTGCTGAATGTACGATTGGAAGGAGACATAGATTCAGGAGAAAGAAATGAATATCAGAGGAAACGTGGGATATGATAAAAAAGAGAGGTGAGGCTAAATTGAGGAGTGAGATGCAATGCGTTGATGAACGAGAGATTGAATTAGCAAGAGCTGCGTACTGGAGTTTGAATTCAGAAGTAAGAAGGTTAGCTAGGAGAGATAAAAGAAGATGTGTGGATAAAAACCTTGCAGAGACTGAAATCTTAATAAACAAAAATGATGGTCAGAGTCAAAGAATAGTATATGAATCGATTAGAGAACTGAGTGGTAATGCAGGTAAACGCAAGGAAATACCAGTTAGAGACAGGGAAGGAAATTTATTGACCAAAGATGGAGATATTTAAAATAGATGGAAAGAGCATTTTGAGACAGTTCTTAATAGACCAATACCACCAGAAGAGGATATACCGTCTGCTCAGGAAGATTTAAATATAGAAACAGGAGAGTTGGGGCTTGCAGAAGTGGAGAAAGCAGTAAAACAGTTAAAGAATAATAAGGCACCAGGGGAGGACGGTTTATTTCCGGAAATGTTTAAAGTGGAGGGGGATAGATTAATAATGATCTTGACCAAGCTATTCCATAAGATATGGGTGACGGGGTTACTACCATCAGTTTGGAAGAATGGTGTAATTGTTAAAGTTCCGAAGAAGGGAGACCTGAGTGAATGTGCTAATTGGAGGGGAATCTCTTTGTCACCGATAGCTTTGAAAGTTTTCAGTAGAGTGTTGTTAAATAGGTTGGAGCCGGTGGTTGAGGGTATTCTGAGGGATGAATAGGCTGGTTTTAGAAAGGGACGTGGTTGCAATGATCAGATCTTTATAGTTAGGCATTTGATGCAGCAAGTTAATGAAATGAGAGTACTGTTAAGTCTTTGTTTTGTTGATTTTGAAAAGGCTTTTGATAGTGTTTCGAGAGAGACTATGAGGAAGATCATGAGACATTATGGAATACCAGAGGAGTTTGTGAGGGTCATTATGAACATGCATGAGGACACATTTTGTAAAGTGATGGTTGATGGTTGTCTGAGTGATTCGTTCGAAGTCAAGTCCGGAGTAATTCAAGGTGGTGTTCTATCGCCTTTACTATTTATATTGGTCATTGATTACATTATGAAACGCGTTGGAACAGAAACCGGTGCAGGTATACTTTGGGGAGAGAACAGGAAACTTTTGGATTTAGATTATGCAGATGATATAGTTTTGATTTGTGATGGGCCAGAAGAGATGCACAGAGTGTTGGACTGTTTGGTGAGTGAAGGACGCAAGGTGGGTTTGGTTATTAATTGTGGAAAAACTGAAATAATCAATATGAATATGGAAAATGCGCAGGAATGTGTAACTGGAGGTATGGTTGTAAAGCAAGTTGATAGGTTTAAATAGTTAGGTACTTATTTAGCCAAGGATGGTTCTTTGAACTTTGAATCCGAGGAAAGGTTAAAGAAGGCTAATCAGGCAATGGGAATGCTTAAAAATATTTGGAATAATAACAATTTTTCTGTGCTTACAAAAATCAAACTTTATAAGGTAATGGTTAGGAGTATCTTAATTTATGGACACGAGTCTTGGTACAGCACAGTGACTATGGAAAATAAATTCTTGGTGTTTGAAAAAAAAGCACTTAGAAGAATATTAGGAGTTAAGTGGTGGGAAAGGATACCAAATAGTAGAATTAGAGAAATAACGGGAGTGCAGCCGGTCGATGAATATGTTAGGTTCTCACGATGGAAGTGGCTAGGACATGTGTATAGGAGACAGGGAATAGTACGAGGTACACCAGGGTGGGTGGCACTTGGTAGGAGAGGTAGAGGAAGGCCAAAAGAGACGTGGGTGAGGACAATGAGACGGGAAGCTGGAGATGAGTGTTGGGGAGATCTTGAGGAGTTAGCACAAGATAGGATGTGGTGGTGTGAGTTCATCGAGGCCCTATGCATCCCCGAGGGTGCCACAGGAAATGATTGATTGATTTGATATATATATATATATATATATATATATATATATATATATATAAACAGCATTTCAGCCTTAACGGATCACTCATCACTTGTCCAGTTTACCAGATTAAGCCTTCCCTGGACCTTGCTTCACTTTGGAGGAAGAGCTTTGTGCCCTGATTGCCAGATGGGAGCCGTTCTTGAAAAGGTACCACCACCAACACCATCACCACAGCAACCACCACCGTTATCATCATGGCTAACACCACCACTATCATCACACCTACCTTCACCACAACCATCACAGCTACGGCCACCACCACCACCACCACAGTTACCACCTCATTAACCATCATCATCACCACCACCACAACTATCACCACCACCACCACCACAGCTACCATCTCAGCACCCACCATCATCACCACCACATAGCTATCATAACAACTGCAACCATCAAAGTCACAGCTACAGCCACCACAACCATCACCACCAACACAGCTACCACCACCATAACAGCTACCACCACCACGACTACCACCACCACACCACCACCATCACCATGATAGCCATCACCAACATCTTATCATCATAGCTGCCACCACCACAGCTACCACCATATTCTGTTGAATAACATCGTCTGTTCGTGGTATCCATGAAGTAACAGACATCAGATTGTAGATGTACAACCCCTTCTCCCCCCACCCCCGTCTGTTTAAAGACGCATAAAACTCCACGAAACTGTCCCTCCGCCTCTACCACGTGCGAATATTGTAAAACAATTGGAGACAATTACTACAGTTCAAAACACCCCTTCAGAAAAAACAATCGGCATCAAACTGAAAGTGACCCATCTGGGACCCACTTCGAACCATCCTGCAAAGGTTCAGCAAAAAAATAAAAATAAACAATCCAGTTTCTGTTGCGTTACGCGCACACACACACACACACACACACACACACACACACACACACACACACACACACACACACACACACACACACACACACACACACACAATGTGTGGAGCTTCTACTTTCCTCCACAAACAATTAAACATCAATAAAGATCGTTTGCGGTGCCAGCTGTAAAAGAATTAATTAGAACTGTGAAATTCATATGACTGGAGAGGTGGGAGAGTTGAGTGGCACCAAACCCTGTGTCATTCCCTCGTCCATCACCGGCCCCCAGTCCTGCATATGGCCCATTACTTATATTTACAGCCTCTTTCAAGAAGACAATAATTCAGCTCGTGAGGAAATGACGCTGTCCAACTCTATATCAGCCAATTTAGGAGTGGGTGTTATTTGAAGAGACGAGGGGTGCATATTTATGAGTTTGAGAGAGAGAGAGAGAGAGAGAGAGAGAGAGAGAGAGAGAGAGAGAGAGAGAGAGAGACTTTGTGAATTAAATGGAAACATAGTGAAAAACAATGTGTACCACTTTGTAAATAGAAGAAGACATCAAACGAACGAATAAAAATAAGAATACTTGTGTATATACACGAATGGGGACAGAAAGTGTGCAGGGAATTGATAAAGCCTACCAACCTTCCCACTGCCTGTATCATCCCCGAGACACCCAAATAAATTAGGCTGACAGGGGCACGCCTAGGAGAGTTGGCGTGTGGGATAACTGAGTGCATAGCTATGATATTACTCATTAAGTCTCTCGGCTACCCTCCCCATCGCCAACAAATTCCACGTTGACACGTAATTAAGGTCGGTTTCAGTGAACTCAAGGTGATTTATGTGTCTGTCGGATGCATTCTTGAAGGATAGGGTGGAATAGATTGCTTAAACTCACGCTCCTAATGGAAAGCGGGTTTATGTTTTACCTGTCATTTGTGTGTGTGGGAGGGGGTGTGGGGGTGTGTGCATGTGGATGTGGGTGTGTGGGTGTGTGTGTGTGTGGGTGTCAGAAGTAAAGTGGCACTAAGAAAGCATCAAATTATATCACTGAAAGACGAAAACGGTGAGGCCATTAAATGATGAAAGTTACAGAAATCTACAAAGAACTGTATGCATCAAAAATGTAGTATCAATATCTAACTTTTAAGTTCACACAAGTGAAATACCTGAGGTAGCACCAGATGAAGCAAACACTTCTCTTAAAAAATATGAAAAGAGGGAAGGTCCCAGGAGAAGATGGAATAGTAGGAGATTTAATTCCCGATGCAGCAGTAGAAGTACAAAACAGGCTCGTCCACTTATTTATTCAGTGTATAAAAGAGAAGAAAGTTCCCAAAACATGGTGTAATGCAAAAGCTATTTTACTTTACAGAAAAGGCGACTCAAAAGATCTTAGTAATTATCGACTCATTAGCTTATTATCAGTTACTTACAAACTCTTCTCGATAGTCCTTGCGAACAGAATAACAACAAATCTGGAAAAAAATTAACCTCGTGAACAGGCAGGATTCCAAAGCGAGTATTCGACTACTAATCATCTACACACAGTCAATCAGCTAATTGAGAAAACTACAGAATATATTAAACCAGTGTGCTTAGGTTTTGTTGATTATGAAAAGACCGTCGACTCACTGGAGCACATAGCAATTATGAATTCATTGCGAGAAAAGGGAGTGAATAACAAGATTGTAAAACTGCTCGAAACAATATTTTTGAGCTATGCAACAAGCATAATCAGTTTATTACTTGTGGGATTTTTGGGTCGAGTTGTAGAGGGCTCTGTGGTGCAGCACAACATGGAAGATCAGCTGTCGTTCTTCATTCTTCGTCAGACCACTGTTGTAGTCCATAGCCAGTTTGACTGCCCACTCAGCAGCGTCATTGGCCACTTTGAGGTGAGCCATGACATCAGGAATGGGGCAGAGGTCATTGATGCTTGTCAGAGTATCCAGTTTCGAACACTAGAAGAGGTTTTTCGACTTCTTGGTGACAAACTTAGGACTTCTCAGATCTGATGCCTTCTATTTTTTCAGCATTTCCTGCTTTTCCTCAGCAAAGACTTTGTCAGAATACATGGCTGGTGGAGCCAGGTCCTCACTGAGGTACCAGAGGTGGCTTTTGACTTTGTCCAGTGCCTTCTTTGCTATAACGGGATCCACCTATTTGAATTCTTCAATCTTCTTCAGGAGACTGAGGTCACTGATTGAAGCGTCGACAGCATTTGGGGCTTAGAAGCAGTGCATCACATAGATGGTGGCGAGGAAGACACAAATGTGTTTGATGGCCTCCTTTTCATGCCATATGAAGGGGAAGAAGGCTGCATCCTTCAGTTGATTTATGAAAAAGAAGGTCTTGAGACAGTAAAGGCTTTTGGCCATTCATCGTGCTCTGTGATAGGCACCTGGACGGTGAAAGGTCATCCGTGCTGGCTTCTTGCCGAGGAAAGCCAAAGACAGCTGGAGGAGTTCAAGGTAGTCATCATGGGGTTGCGTATGATCCACGTGGCTGATTATGAAGTGTTCAATGTCTTCGGCTTTGTCGGCAATCCACGACTGGAGATTTTTCATCTACTGTAGGTCATCATCGTGGGGATTGAAGGAATCTGTGTCAATTTTGTTCCAGAACTCTTTGAATCGACCGAAGAGAGGAATTTCAGGACCAGAAGAAGAGAAAGAGAGGTCAAAGATCCCTGCCACTGTGAGATCACACATGTGGTGCCTGCATGCCAAGAACAACAGCAGGACTTGGAGACCTCTTTCAGTGACAAAGCAAGCTCCGCTGTGAACCCCGGTGTTAGATGCTGTAGTATCAAAAGAGAGCCCTGCAATCCAGGACTTCACTTCCGCCCATTCATCGAGAGTCCATAGCACTATCGCTCCCATTGCTTCGCGCATTCCATCAGGGATCTTAGGGATTGCCAGGATCATCTCCGTACCAATCCCTGTAACAACAATCGCCAGGCGATCACTGCGGCCGCTACCATCAATGATGGGCAAGAGCTTTCCATCAAACTGAAGAATCAAGGGTGTTTGTGGCTGGATTTCTTTTTTGATCTTTTCAGGGATCTCAGTCCTTGATTCCTTCCGAACAGAGTGGAGAGATGCAACAGACAAAGTGAGTTCCCCCAAGTCAAGCCCTGCTGCGATCAAGGCGGGAGTTACCACTTGCCTTGGAACGTGCGTTGAAATGAGGCATGGATTTGAGAAGGCCAAAGAAAATGTGAAGTATGGTGTAGTTCTCTCCAGAAGTGGAACTGAATAAGCACTTTGCCCTTCAAGTTCCTGAAGATTCGATTTTTCTACAACCATATATATATATATATATATATATATATATATATATATATATATATATATACTGTATATATGCATGTATACTGAGAAATTATCCGAATTGATCAAATTAATAAACCTGCCTGGATTTCGAAGAACATTGAAGAAATCAACGTTCCCAAAAGAAAAGCATACTGTATAAAAATATAACCATACAGGAAATCATGATACGGAATATTCTAAATTACTGCAATAATGTAAGAAAATTAGTCAGAAAAATACAGAAGTTGATGAGGCAAAAATGTCTCATAAAGCAAAGTCAGATCCCATTCTTCTTCTTTTCATTTTTCATTCCATGAGGGAAAAAAAAAAAAAAAAAAGTAAATGATAGCATAACCCTTTACTAAACACGAGAGGTGATTATGTTCATGATAACCAAACAAGAGCAAAATACTGAACTACTCCTATCATATTTTCATACAGTATATTAATGTGAACATTCACAGGCCACAATTAGAGTTCTCAGGCTCAAACGATAAATTATATCAATCAAAGAATTGATGGATCCTAATTTGTTAGATAATCATTGCAAAATCAACCGAATTATATCAAGAGGCCGAGACGAGAGATCTCGCATACTGCGTGAATGTTATATAGAGTCAGTCTTTCCTATAACTATGATATTGAATAAATCATTTACTGAATGTAGAGTACCTAATCAGTGGAAGTTCGCTAATAATATTTATCTTTTAAAAAGGCTACAAAATATATACGTGTCACAAATTACCTCCCAATAGTTCTAACATAAGTAGTCAGCAAAACTTTTACAGAGAGAGAAAAAACATGAAATTACCTTGTACCTTGATAAGCATAATCTTATTTCAGATAATCAGCATATGTATCCAAAACAATTCAACAAGCCTGCAAATGTGCCTAACAGGTTTATAAATGTACGCGATAACTGGGATGCAAAAATATCGTCGGATGTTATACACCTAGATTTCCAGAATACATTTGACAAGGCACCCCATCTAAAACTATTAGATAAAACAAAAACCCCAAGGTCTCTCTAACAACTTTTGTTCATGAACTGGTAACTGGTTAACGAATGTAGTGATAAATAGCGAATCATCAGACTTGCTGGAGAGGAAAAAGAAAATGGAGTTCCTCAAACGTCGGTTTTAGGACCAATACTCTCTCTCTCTCTCTCTCTCTCTCTCTCAATTAGCGAGAAAATGGACTCCTATCTAAGGTAACGAATTTTGCAGGTGGCACGAATATTGGAGGTAAAGCAATTTCATCAGCAGACTGTGAATCTATACAAAAAACTTGAATAAGTCAATAAATTGGAGAGGAAAATGGTAAATGAAATTTATCATAGATCAATGTATGGCAATGCACTTGGACGACAAAAACTTTAAATATGAATATCACATATTCAGTATTCAACCGACGGAACTAAAGGACGAGAAGATTTAGGGGGTATTATCAGTAAAGGCCTCAAAAACTCAAAACAGTGTATTGCAGCCGGGAACAAGGCAAACAAAACGTTCGGCTTCACCGCAAGGAACTGATCATAAAACGCCCGATGTAATCTATGCTTTTTACGCCATTAGCTATACCAACTCTAGAATATGTGTGCGACAGTGGTCGCCGAATGTTATTAAGATGGCTGTTGACGCAAGTGATACAGGAGCTGGGGCTGTTTTGCTGCAAGAGGATGATCAGGGTATTGAACACCCTGTATCTTATTACAGTAAGAAGTTCAGTCCACCTCAAAAGAACTACTCAGCTATTGAGAAAGAGCTTTTGGCCTTGATTTTGGGTTTACAGCATTTTTAATTTAATTTGTGTTCTGGTTTTGACCCCATAGTCATTTATACCGATCATAACCCACTGAAATTCCATAGTAAGTTTAAAGATAAAAATCAGAGATTGACAAGATGGAGTCTACTTCTTCAGGAGTATTCATTAGACATACAACATATCAAGAGGAAAGAAAATGTTATTGCAGATTGCATATCTAGACTTTAGACAGATTGTTTTAGAGTAATAAGAAATCTCCTTTGTAAATTTTTTTTTTTTTTTTTTTTTGTGGGGAGGTGTTACATAGCCTATGATTTCATCATCCTTTGTATAATTCTAACGTACAGTATGCTGCATGTTTGATCACGATTCGCCTTGTGGCTTCCATAGTGACCAAGCTAGCATGTTTTACCTCACTCCCCCCTTCTCCCTTATAGTAGACTAAGTCGTTCTTTCTGTTGTTCAGAGCAGGAGTGTCAACTCTTTGTCCCCTATGGCTTCATTTGCGCGACCTTCTTACAAGTTGTATCAAGCTCTGCCGGCCCCTATATAATGAGCTCAGTCTCTGCATTAATTGCCACTTAGATCTACTCCTCATTTTGTTCACATCTCTGTCCTCCCCTGTACAGAGTATTGTTATTGTGAGTGCTCAGGAAGTCTCCAACCATGTAGCTGCTGTGTAATTTGAGTATAAGTGTTATTACATTTTTTCTTGTACTGTATAGCATAAGGTGTTAATTCGTGGGCCTGGTGAGGTTTTTGTGATTAATATAAAGTTTTTTGATGTCAGCCAGTAGTAATAATATTTTGTATCTGTAATAATATATCTTGCATTCACGGAACATTATCCGGTTTTCTCATTTTATCAGGGCCGACTTAGATAAATTTACACTTGCTAATTTCGTGTTAATAGAGGCTATTGCAGTTAACCATATATTTGACCTGTTTTTTGCCATTACATTATCCTTATGAGTCCTGAATGTGTAGTTGTTAGTTTGAGCATTAAACTTTAACTTGTAATTTTACCTAACTCTTTTGTTTTGAACCTGGAACTTTGCGGGACAGTAGTGATTTTTAGTATTCTCACTTGAAGTGTTCATTATCTTTCTGTGTTCCATAACAATATATATATATGAGAGAGAGAGAGAGAGAGAGAGAGAGAGAGAGAGAGATTAAATATGAGTACATAAGAAATACAGACAAGTGAAAGCCTTGTGGCCCACGACGAAGTTATCTATGGGAAAGAAAGGCTACGTCCGCTATGGTGTACCCAGTGTATATGAAAAGAAAAATATAAAAACGAGAAAGGTTCTCCCCCACCGACCACACCATCAGATTAACAGGCAGGAAAAAGGAAAAAATATCATGTTTATTAGAAACACCAAACATAGACTCTCTTTAGGAGAAACAGAGGAGAATCAGTTATGCGCTGTGTACTCTTTGTTCTACAGATTTGTAAAGTAGAAGCAAATACAATCACCTAATATTCTCGTTGTTAAGTAAACGGCTAGCAGTCGTCTGCTTACACTTACACGGAAAAATAGACAACGCTTAATTATAGCCAATAGTCTCAAAATATTTGTCTAGTCGAATATAAGCGCATCAAATAGTTTTCACATTAACCCACCGCGTCCTGTCGACGTTCTTCCACGTCCTCACGTTTTATCACTGCCAATCCCGTCGACGTACTTTAACGTCCTGCAATTGCAAGGTTCATAATTTCCACAATTTTCAAAATTCGCGCAAGATTTTCGATTCGCCCACCTACCCAAGCCTCCCCTACCTGCCGCCAGGTGGGCAGCGTCCCAGACCCCGCATGACCTGCGCTCGCCCTTGTCTCGGTCACTCATCTGTTAGCAGTGACCCAGGTCAGACATGGCGCATAAAGGTCTCTCAGACGACGAAATACAATCCGCCCTGGATGCCTTCACTGGAGATAGTGATTCTTCACTTGATGATGATGTGGTGGATCGAGATTATGTCCAGCCTGAGGAGGAAATAACAAGCAGTGATGAGGAGGTCCCTTCGCCCCAGAAAAAGCGGTATGTGACATATCGTAAGGCAAGGGAAGGCCAGCCTGCACCCAAACCACCTGCACGGACCTCTCTCCATCCCCTAGAGAGAGATTCTGATGAGGAAGAGGATGAGGACGATGACGATGATGGCGGCTTAGGACGTGATGTCGCCTCGTGGTTGGGGAAGGAAAAAATCTCACCCCGAGGATCAGAAGGTGGGGCGAGAAGGCAAATAAGGTATGGTCCAAGTGTTTTGTCTTGGGAAGTCGAAAGTTGTGTGGTGGGAGTGCGGGGTGAAAGGGAAAGTGGTGTGGTGGGAGCACGGGGTGAAAGGGAAAGTGGTGTGAGGGAGGCAGCACGAGCATGTGGTGCACGTAGGCCTAGGGTAGAGGAGGTGGAGCCACTCCCCAGCACGTCTTTCACCCCACAATATTCCCAAACTTCCTCCCCACAGCCCCAGGATGTGGGGAAAGGAAGGAAAGGGAAGGGAAAGGGTAAAGGAAAAGGGAGAGGGAAGAGAAGTGCGAGTGATGAAAGGCGCTGCTCTCCACCTCCCCAACCTCCCCCACCACCCTCACCTCCCCACCCTGACGAAGGCGACGATGGGGACGTGGCTGGAGACGGTGGTGTCTCGTGGAACTGGGAAGATGGGAGTAATTTTACTCCCATCATTCACCCTTTCACTGAGGAGTGGCGGTCTGGTTGCACAGCTCCAGGTGTGCATGCGGGTTCCACTAGGGTGGATTTCTTCCACTTGTTCTTTGGGGAGGCGTTTGTGGGGCACATAGTGGAACAGACAAACATATTTTCACGAACACAGCGCCGTGAAAGTGAACGTTTGGGAACAACGAGCAGGCATTCCCAGCAATATGACTATCCTGTGACAATTTCTGAGATGTTCTTATTTTTTGCCCTGGTTCTCTTGATGGGTGTTGTAAGAAAAAAACAAATACCTGCATACTGGACCACTGACCCAATGACCATCATACCTTTCTTTGGAAAGGTGATGAGTCATTATAGATTTCAGCAGATTCTCGGCCGCCTCCACTTTTTTGATGCAGAAGATCCAGCTAATGCTAATAACACTGATAAAATGAGGAGAATTAGGCTTGTATTTGATCATTTATGGGAAATGTTCCGCTCCTCATTTTATCCTTACAGAGACCTTGTCATAGATGAGAGTCTTGTGTTGTGGAGAGGCAATATTTCCTTTCGCCAGTACATACCCAGCAAGAGACACCGTTTCGGGTTCAAGATCTTTGTTATGTGTGACTGTAAGACTGGTTATGTGCAAGACATAGTCTTGTACACGGGTGCACAGACAGATATAACAGAAGATCGTAGTATAGGACTCTCAGGGGCCGTGGTGAAGACAGTGGTAGAGGGGTACCTTCATCGTAGTCATATGTTGTACCTGGACAACTGGTACACTAGCCCTCTTCTCGCTAGGTTCCTCCACCAACACGACACCGGAGTCTGTGGTACAGTCAAGAGAAACCGTCGCCATATGGTCAAGATAGGGAGGAAACTTGACAAGAACGAGGTGGTTTTCTTCCAGGCAAATAACATCCTTGCCACCCTGTGGAACCACAACAGGGAAGTTTGCCTCCTATCAACTGTACACAGCCCCCTGATGCACCGCACAGACTCCGTTGATCACCGTAGCGAGAGGAGGCGCAATGTCTGGAAACCCGAGTCTGTACTGTACACAGCCCCCTGATGCACCGCACAGACTCCGTTGATCACCGTAGCGAGAGGAGGCGCAAGGTCTGGAAACCCGAGTCTGAACATGAGGTAAGTGGATCAGTCAGACTCGATGATTTCCAGTGTTGACTGTGCCAGGACCACGATGAAGTGGTACAAAAAGCTCTTTTTCCACTTGCTCGACATCACGGTCCTGAACGCACACTACCTCACGCCATGACAACAGGAGTATCAGAGACCTTTGAGGGGTTTGTGAGGAAACTGGCACGTGAAATAATCGCCAGGCATGCCCAGGACAGACCCACACACCGCACCTGCACCCCCATGGCTGCCCAGACTCCCCTACGCCTCGCAGGACGCCACTATCCTAGTACAATCCCTTCCGAACCAAACTGTCATAAACCCCAGCGCCGCTGCCATGTATGCAAGCACTCGACAGTCAGACCAGCCACTCAGAGAAAAGACACAAGGTACGAGTGTGTAGAGTGCAATGTTGCGTTGTGCCTTCAGCCATGTTTCAGAGAGTACCATAACTTCCTACACTACTGAAACTGTGTGGGATGGCGATATGACGCTCAGGATAATGGTAAGGCCAGTCAGTATGTGCTAAGTCTTATATAAAGTTGAAACGAGTGTAATGTTTGCAGGAAAGTAATGTATAAGTTGAGAAATAGTGTAAGTTGAAAGAAGTGATATCAAAACTACACCCACTGTGTAAATCTGCGAAAATATGATGCTCAGTCTAACATTCTGGTCAGTAAATATGTGATAGCAAGAATATAAAGTGGAAACGGGTGTAATGTTAGTAGGAAAGTAATTTATAAGTTGATTACTAGTGTAAGATGAAACAAATGATATCGCGATAACACTCACTGTGTAAATATGCGATAATATGACGCTCAGTAGAATAGTAAGGTCTCCAATTATGTGATAGCAATTATATCATGTGGAAACATGTGTAATGTTAGTGGAGAAGTATTATATAAGTACAAAAATAGGTTGTAAGTTGAAATAGTAGTCATAGCGACTTCACCGTCTGTGTTATTATGCGCTATTATTACGCTAAATATTTACATAAGGCCTGAAACTATCTCAAAACAGTTCTCAAAAGTGGAAAAGTGTATAATGTTATTAGGAAAGTATTATGTAAGTTGAAAAAACACAAGACGAGTTGAAACAACAATCACAGCGAGTTCACTCACTACGTAAATAAGCGCTAACATTACGCTAAATGTTATCGAAAGGCCTGTGAATACGTAAAAACAGTTCAACAAAATGTAAAATGGTATAATGTTATTGGAGATGTATTATGTAAGTAGAAAAAATGATATGTATCATGATTCAGCAATGTTAGCAATTCATCGTGACCAGTCTGGCCGATTTTGCTCGGTTCGCACGATGGTACAATGCTTATTTCAACTCTACTTTTGAATAAAATCCAATTTACTCTTGTATCACATGTTTTTATGTTTGTAATAAATACATATCTACTTACTTTCCTTGGTTTTCCAGACTTATAATACCATAGAAAACGTGAGAGCCTCAGACCACCTACACAGAAAACGGTACCAGGTGTAACGAAGGTAAACCTGTTTAGGCCACTTATGGACCCCGGTGAACACTTTCTTGGTGATTGACCATTGTTTCTGACCAAAAGCGAAAGTTTTAGCAAAAAAAATTTGGGTCCAAAAATGGTCGGGATTGGGGGGTACCAGTGGTGAAAAAGTGGTCGGGACGGGGCGGGTTAACTACTCTTGCTGGTAACCTATCCATTGTTCCACAGTTCGAATATTAATATAATTTTCCCTTATATTAGTGTTGCATCTCTTGCTTTAGTGTATCATTCCGTTTTTTCTAGTCACAGTATCATTCTCAATTTCGAACAAATTTTGACATCTAACACCATCATATTGGTTAAGAATTTTAAATACTTGTAATAGATCTCCTCTGAGTCGTTGCTTTGTAGAGAAAACAGATTTAGCTTCAAAATAGTTGATCTTCGAAGGGTAAATTTCGCAGCGATTGAACCACTTTTGTGGTCCTGCGCTGCGCTCTTTCAAGATCGTCATCCTTAAGTATCGCTGCAAATTATTCTCCATGTAACAGAACTCTTAATAGTAACAGTTAATCCTCGACTGCGATTCTCAATTCTTGCACCGACTCAATCATGCTGTCATTACCTGCACATAGACACGCAGGGTTAGACGCCTAAAGCAACTTCCCACAACGCATGCTGTCATAAATACGGCACCCTGGCAAAATATTCCCACTTTCTCAAGGAATCCTCTCTTAACAGTCACTTTTCACACACGTTCTTACGGAATGGTCTCAGATAATTGGTTTGTATAACACATAAAAGCTAACAATAGAACGTTATATGCAGATCTGGTTTCAAATACTATGCACTGGAAATACTGAACTATATAAGCAACACTAGAGAACACCACTACAAAGTAGCGATTAAATGTCAGGTATAACATTTACATTTCATTTCCACCTCCTCGGCAAGTACTAGTTCGAGTAAATATTTTGCCTGATGAATCCAGCCGCCACTGAGGTGAGGTGGACCCAGCTTCCTTAGGGATGAAGTATCTGGCTATTCACCACACTTGTGATTTTCTAATGGCAACATTATCACTAAGGTTCAGATTTTTTTTTTTTTTTAATTAGGTTCAAGTGTAGTTAAATGAAGTTCTACATTTATGCACGTTTACATTTAATAGGAAAAATGAAAGTTTTTTCTCACCAACAGACATATTTAATTTATACTAATGATGCGATGATACTAAATAAAGAAAAGTAAGTGCCACTAACTAGGTACTGCTTACCAACCACATTATTTGGAGAATATGGAATCTCCTTCAGTGCACTGTACTGACAACAACACCGATGCTTGACTGCATGTCGGTGGATGTATGAAAGAATACTGAACGTTATAATAACACTAATTAAATCCTTACAATGTCATCCATTAAAACATCGGTTCCCAGTGTGTAATAGCAACATTACCTACTTAGTGATATAACCACTGTGCTATAGCCTACCTCCCCGTTGATAATAAGGATACAGTACATGACTGGCAATGGCGTAATATGGGGTTAGGAATGGCTTATGCCCTCATTCTTTTTTTGCTTTCTTACAGCTTGTATATCATGTAACAGTTACTTCTTTGCCATATTCCTCCGTCCATTTCAGTTTTCACGCTCCTACCGTATTCAGATGCTTTTGCTTGGCTTCTTGTACTCACTTTGCTCTTTATAATGTAATTTATTATTTCACTCTTAAAAAAAAAAAAAAAGGAGAGTTAACCATCTTTTCCTTCTCTTTTCATATTACGAGTTCCGTTTTTTTTTTTTTTTTTTTTTTTAAGTTTGGTGTAAAGTTGCCGTTAGTAGTTAATGGACTTTGTCAGAATGTAGTGAACTCCTGGCAACCTAATGAACAGTAAACATATAGGATAAATTCTTGTTCTATTACTTCGGAACCCTAGGGATGGAAAGCAGTGGTTGACCTGTACATTACCTTAAGGCAGTAACTTTCTTTGTTCGCTGCTTCATGTATTTTAGAATAGGTATCTTAAACAGTCATGTGAAATTAAGAAAATACAATTGGAAGATGTCACAGCTTATGAAAAGGTAGATGGAGGAGATAAAATGAGGGAGAGATATTGTGAAGACGGTTATGGAATGAGAGAACAACAGAGAGAGGACGTGACAGAGGGAGGGAAAGACGGGTAAAGGAGAGTGAGGGAGAGACAGTGGAGATAGAAGGAGGGAGTGATGTAGATAGTACTGTAGAGTGAGGGAGTGACAGGTACGAAGGTAGGGTAAAGGCGACACTGAGAAAGGAGGTAATGAGGGAGAGACAGAGGAAGGAGATACAGGGAGTTCGAAAGGAGAAGACTGAGATTAAATGTAGCAAAGTAGAAGGAAGGAGGAACAGAGAGAAGTGATAGAGGGAGGAAAAGACTGAGGAAGGTAGAGACAGAGCGAGACGAAGTGAGATAGGGAGATACAGGAAAGGACGTTCATGTTATTAATGATGACGTGTGCTGTATAAATCCTTTTTTCTTTTTCTTTTTTTAACAGCAGAAAACACAATCATACGTATATCTTACTCGAATTATCCAATTCTCTTAATATTCTTACGTATATACTCCATTATGTAGACACGGTGTCTATGTAATGGAATAAACTATCTACACAGCTTCTTTGGTTTTATACTCTTATGTGTTTCATACAAAAGTTCAGGTAGACTAATCTTGAAACCAACGGTGTATATAAGATTAGAAACAATATGTCACCCACATTCATTGCTTGAGAGCTACATAGTCACTCTACACTCAGAAGAAATAGACAATAAGACGGCATCGCACCATTCTCTGGTAGGCATTTCAAAGCAGGCAGGTGGGTCGTGGCCTCCAGCTGACGTCAGTATGGCTCCGCCCACCTGTGCGTGAGTACACCAGCTCATCTTTACTCCATGTTGAGGAGAGTTGGCTCCCGTATGGATGCTGCTGCTGCCTCGCTTCACCAAGGGTACACAAGGAAACCACGTGTTGGCTCCTTGTCAGCGTCTTATCGGTCAATAAAAGTGTGACGCTTAATCCATTTAATTCCTTCCTATAAGCCCCTCTCTCCAACGTCTGTTCCCTCGTAATCCTCTCACTGACAAATATTGGATAAACAGTTAAATAATAAGTACATGCATATCTTTGAAATTCTTAATTACAGGATCGATGTACTAAAATACAGCCTCAAACTTGGTCAGGTAAGGAACAGAAATAAAACAAAGAACATTTAATACTGTAGCTATTTTGGTGTAAGCTACTCGTACTCAGTTGGTAGCGCTGCTTCAGACTAACGTGGAGTCTTTCTTTAACCCCTTTAGTATGCGATTTCTCTACGAGGTATTGAAACTGAAAGTAACAAAGGATCACTGAAGGGATTATTGGAGTTTATTCTTAACTCTCAGAGTACAAAAGGCCTTTTTTTATTTTTTTATTGAACGTTACTGTCTGGAAGTTGGCTAATTAGGATAATGCAGAACAAATAGTCAAAGAGGAGGAATTTATTTATTTTTTTTTTATCCATTGAGTTACCAAACAAATATCATTCTTTGACCCATTGACAGCAACTTGCTCTCCCCTCGCACAACGGTGGTAGCACCGATTAAACAGTGTTTTCACAACATCCACTGTCCTATGTAATTATATTATATGGCTAATATCCCTTATATCTTTATTACACTATTAACTGCCACTAGTAATGTAATTACCAGAAGTACCATATTATAGGATTCAAATTTGCGGCGGTATTATGGCCTGCATGGTAAACGGGAAACCTTGAGGCTTACCGCCCTGTATGTTCAAAATGTTTTAGGTCAGGAGATGGAGGTGGAATATATTCCTGTAATGTTAATTTATCTCTACATTCCATAATTGATTGTGTCTGCAGATTAGTTAATTAATGCCTCAGTCTTTACTTCAAGGATGTTAAGGACGATGTTGATAAACAGGGTGCATAGTTTTAGTCGTTTTCCACCTAACACTTAAATGCTTGAGGAGACCGTGAACCTTTACATTTGGTTCATACGGCTGGTACTGTAACACAATGCAAAGCTGAAGTTATAAAGGGACTTTCCTAATATTAATAAATATACTAACCTGCAGACTATTTTACTAGTAACAAAAACAGATTAATAAAATTCAAACTGTCAGTTGACAAATGGGATAACATGCACGTTATCTGAAATGCCGTGGAATATACGAGTACACAGATTTTGTTAATATGCAATGAACACTGTACAGGAGAACCATTCAGTGAAGTGTGTGGAGAGTCAACACAACCCAGACCCATCAGCGAAAAAAGAATACGCTGAGGTAGTACTAAAATATGAAAGTCCAAAGAAATTGTTTCCTTAATCTGACTGATTCTGAATTACCAGGCAACCAATTTCTGAAATAGTTTTCTTTTTTTTTTTCCAATGTCAGTATCCTTGTATGTTGTGTTAATAGCTTACTTAATGTAAAATGGGATGTCACTGGCCAGTATCTGTAATAACTGTATAAGTAGATGAATGCATTAAGAACTCACATTCCTAGAATTCGTGGTTTGTCATTTAGAGGCGAATCCCTTTCTGGCTCATTTGGCTCATTTGAGTCCTTTTTAGTGGAGAGAGCATGTCTCAGGTGACCCATTCAGTTATTCACGCCTTCAGGTTTTTCGGATGCAAGGTACTTCACTTCCGTAAACTTCAGCAACAACCCATCTTACGGTTCTAATGGTCCCTCATTTATCCATTACTTTTACACTTATTAAAAAGCTCAGTCACTCCTGATTCACAATATTTTATTTAGTCCCTTACTCTGACCAAGACCATTTTCCTTTTCCCCACCTCCAAGGACCCAGAGCTAAAGGGTAGACCGGGTACAAGTCTGCTCTCCACCTGCACTTCATTACCTCTTCCGCCTCCCACTGCCTCTGAAAGGGTCAGACAATGAAGGTGAAGACAATGGACAGGACACCGACTGACAAATACGCCGCATTCCAAAGCTTACCAAAATAAAGCCGTCTACGAATTAAGATGCACTACTGTAACCTATTTCTTAAACACTATAAATTCCGTAGTGTATTTAATTTTCTTGGTTATGCCTATGTCGCAAGATATTCTACCTCATTATTTGGTTCAAAACCAAATAGGAAAGTTGATATATATTAGAAATATATTAGACTGAGTTACAGTACGTGTTATATATATATATATATATATATATATATATATATATATATATATATATATATATATATATATATATATATATATATATATATATTCACTTAACCGTTAAGACATGTATGCAAAATAACCACAGGAGAAATGAAAGAAGCGACAGTGAGTCTATCTATCTATCTATTGCCAGACACCATAATCCCGTAAGGGTGGCCATTTGACTTTGAGTTATTTGTTTTACGGGGAGGGGCACTAACCCTCCGCCAACCCACTTGCAGACACGTAGGGAGCACGTATGGTTTGGTTATATGGTTACCACCCAGCGTTGTAAATGGTTTCTTGGCTTACAGGAAACCATTTGGCTTGTCACTCAACGTAAAGCCACCTGTAAAGGAAAGAAAAGCATTAAGAAGTGACAGGACAGTGAGTACTTTCGTATATTACATCTTCAGACAGAGTGAAACAACTCTGTCTGAAGATGTATAATATGAAAGTACTCACTGACGCTCCTTTCATTTCTCATGTGGTTATTGTGCAAATATATATATATATATATATATATATATATATATATATATATATATATATATATATATATATATATATATATATATATTGTTACGGAACAGAGAAAGATAACGTACACTTTAAGTGAGAATACGAAGAGTCACTACTGTCCCGTAAAGTTCCAGGTTCAAAACAAAAGAGTTAGGTAAAATTACAAGTTAAAGTTTAATGCTTAAATTAACAACAAAACATTCAGAACTCATAAGGATAATGTAATGGCAAATAAACAGGTTAAATATATGGTTAACTGCAATAGCCTCTATTAACACGAAGTTAGCAAGAGTAAATTTATCTAAGTCAGCCCTGATAAAATGAGATACCAGATAATACTCAGTGAATGCCAGATAAATTATTACAGATACAAACTATTATCAAAAATGACTGACAAAGAACCCTACATAAATTACAATTTCACTAGGCCTACAAATTAAACTTATGCTATACAGTACAAGAACAAAATGCAACAACAGTAATACTCAAATTACACACAGCTGCTAGATGGTTGGAGATTTCTTGAGCACTCACAATAATAATAATATCTGTACAGGGGAGGACAGAGATGTGAACAAAATGAGGAGCAGATCTAAGTGGCAATGATGCAGAGACTGAGCTCATTATATAGGGGCCAGCAGAGCCTGATACAACTTGTAATGAGGACGCGCAAATGAAGCCATGGGGACAAAGAGATGACAATCCCGCAAAGTATAACAGAGATGTCGACTTACTCTACTATAACGGTAGAAGGGGGGACTGAGGCAGAACACGCTCGTGATCAAACATGCAGCAACTGTGCGTTAAAATTACACAAAGGATGATGAAATCATAGGCTATGTAACACCTCCCCACAAAGAAAAAGAAATTTACAAAGGAAATTTCTTATTACTCTAAAACAATCTGTTTAAAGTCTAGATAAGCAATCTGCAATAACATTTTCTTTCCCCTTGACATGTTGTATGTCTAATGAATACTCTGAAGAAGTAGACTCCATCTTGTCAATCTCTGATTTTTATCTTTAAACTTACTAAGGAATTTCAGTGGGTTATGATCGGTATAAATGACTATGGGGTCAAAACCAGAACACAAATAAAATGAAAAATGCTGTAAACCCAAAATCAAGGCCAAAAGCTCTTTCTCAATAGTTGAGTAGTTCTTTTGAGGTGGAGTGAACTTCTTACTGTAATAAGATACAGGGTGCTCAACACTCTGATCATCCTCTTGCAGCAAAACAGCCCCAGCTCCTGTATCACTTGCATCAACAGCCATCTTAAAAGGCTTAGCAAAATTTGGAGTAGCGAGCACTGGCTGACTTAATAAAATAGCTTTAAGTTTGTTGAAAGAGGATTCACAGTTATCGGTCCAGACAAATTTAACTCCCTTTTTCAGTAGGTCTGTAAGTGGTGATACAAGAATTGAAAAGTTAAGAACAAATCTCCTGTAATAACCTACCATTCCCAAAATCTTTGTAGCTCTTTCCTAGTTTTAGGTCTGGGAAGATCACTTATAACCTGAACTTTAGCTCCTGGTGGTGCAACATGTCCATCACCAATTACATACCCAAGGTACTGAACTTCAGCTTGACCAAACTCACACTTTGATAAATTAGCTACAAGATTAGCATGGACTAAACGGTCAAGAAAATTACTGACATGGCATAGGTGATCTTTCCAGTTGTCACTGAAGATTAATACATCATCAATATAAACAACACACCCTGCCAAACCCTCTGTTACAACATTCATGAGCTTCTGAAATGTGGCTGGTGCATTCTTCATACCATACGGCATTACTGAACATGCAAAAGCCTTTCCTAATGTTACAAAACATGAGATCTCCCTAGCACGTTCAGTCATAGGTACTTGCCAGTATCCCTTTAACAAATCAAACTTACTTATGTACCTAGCCTTTCCGATCTTGTCTATGCAATCTTCTACACGAGGGAGAGGGTAAGTGTCTGTTTTAGTTATCTGATTAACACGTCTGTAGTCGATGCAAAGCCTCTGTGACCCACCTGGCTTAGGGACTAGAGTGACAGGAGAACTCCACTCGCTCTGACAGGGCTCAATCATCTTGTGGTCCAACAGGTAGCCAAGCTCCTTCTGGATGAGAGGAACTTTCACTGGGTTCACACGGTAAGGAGGCAATTTAATTGGCTTTGCGTCTCCAACATCGACATCATGCATCAACACAGTGGTTCTTCCTGGAGTGGCACGGAACACTTGCGGGTACTCCTGCAGTAATGCCGAAAACTCCTGCCTTTCCTTGGGTGGTAGATGAGAAAGCTTAGTCTGGAGATCATTCATGATATCAGGATTCTTCCCCAAACTATCACTCAGGCTCATACTGCATGGGAGAGCTTCACTTGCAGACTCGGGTGGAACAGCTACAGTGCAGACTGGATTATTTTCGTCCCGCCTGTGATATAACTTTAGCATGTTGATGTGACATAGTTGCTTGCTCTTTCTACGATCTGGTGTGGCGATGACATAGCTGACATCACTGAGTTTCTTCTCCACGAAATAAGGACCACTAAACTTGGCTTGAAGAGGTTGCCCATGAACTGGTAGCAGAATCAAAACCTGATCTCCTGGCTGAAAGTGGCGTAACCTGGACTTCTTATCATACCAAGTCTTCATCTTCTCCCTGAGCAGCTCCTAAATTCTCTCTCGCCAGCTGTAAAGCAGTGGACAGCCGTTCTTTGAAATTCATCACATACTCCAGCAGGTTGACGTCATCTTCCTCCGACAGCCAGCATTCCTTGAGTAACTTAAGGGGTCCTCTTACTTCATGGCCAAACAGTAGTTCAAAAGGTGAGAAGCCCAGTGATTCATTTGGAGATTCTCTTGCAGCAAACACAACGAATGGAAGACCTTTATCCCAGTCTTTCTGATGTTCCAAACAGTATTTCTTGAGCATCGATTTGAGTGTTTGATGATATCTCTCCAACGCTCCTTGGGTCTGGGGATGGTAAGCTGAAGACGTGATCTGGGTGATGCCCAACTCTTTCAGAGACTGTTTGAAAACGTTTGACATGAAATTACTTCCCGGTCTGACTGTACCTCCTTGGGCAGACCAAACTTTGTGAAGAACCCTAGCATTTCCTTAACCACGTTCTTTGCTGAGATATTTCTAAGTGGAATGGCTTCAGGATAACGAGTAGCCATATCAATCATGGTCAACACATAAGAAAATCCTGAAGAAGTCTTAGGAAGAGGGCCCACAATATCCACCAACACACGGGTGAAAGGCGCCTCAAAAGGAGGAATGGGAACTAGAGGTGCAACCTTTTCGGTCTGATTACTCTTCCCCACAACTTGACAGGTGTGACAAGACTTACAATACCAGGAAACATCCCTGAAGATACCTGGCCAGTAGAAGTGTTTCAAAATGCGTGCCACAGTCTTCCTCACTCCAAGGTGTCCTGCCAAACTGGAATCATGAGCCACTCTAATGATATCCTGCCTACAAAACACGAGGGATGACGACTTGATGTACAACCTCCCATTCACAGTCGGCTGATGCTGTTGGGGTAAACACTTCCTCATAAGTACTCCTGACTTTACATAATAACAAGTAGAAGCACCGGCTGACTCTTCTTCACTGTAAGCAGAGTTAGCTAGACCTTTCAACACAGGGTCAGCAACCTGCAACTCAACCAACTCTTGACGAGACAAATTATCAACACTACGGGGTACTGCCTCATCTGGTGAGTGGTCCAAATTAGCAAGAAAAGTGTCAGCTAGGATAACATCATCATCATCATTATCCTCTAAATCACCAGTAACTTTAGACTTAGCCCTAGTGACAGCACATGCAGGGAACACATCAGGGATATCACAATCCTGGGACGCAGCCACTGGCTCACTAGACAACTGAGGAGCTGGACACACTTGACTTCCACCAATATCATTTCCAAGTAAGAAAGTTACACCTGACATTGGGAGTGTCTCAACCAACCCAACCATAACAGAACCATTAACAAAACCAGACTCTAAATTCACTCTGCACAGAGGAACAGAGAAGTAATTATTCCCTACACCTTGTAAGATTACAGTTTCATCAGAGGAATTAAAATTAGAGCCTAGAACACTGGTCAGCATAAGGGATTGGCAAGCACCTGTATCACGATATATTTTAACTGATTTCCTGTCATTACTGTCCAGAGGACTGACAAAACCATCAGACAGGAAATTAGCACATGAACTCTTGAGAGTGTCACCCACGTTACTGCTCAAAAGAGGAGCTCCATCATGAGAATTTAAGTTACCCCTCAAAGCAGGTTCAGTTAACTCAGTTAAAGAATTCTGCGAACTCTCAAGAGTGGACACTAGACCAATTGACTGAATATTTAAAGACTCCTTTTTGTTCACATCACGCTGTCTCCTAAAACATCTCTCCGTAGTATGACCAAGCTTACTACAATAAGTACATTTACTTTTCTGAAATCTAGAGGTGAAGCTGGTATTTACTTCCTGAGAAACATCATCCTTATTCTCTTTCCTGTTACCTGTACTCTGAGTAGAGGCAACGTACTTACTCTCAGCTTTCCTTTTTCTCTAGAATATCTCTTGTGAGTGAGAACATACTCATCAGCTAAAACTGCAGCATCAGACAAATTATCTATTCTTTTCTCATCAAGATATAGGCTTACATCTTTACTAATACACCTTTTGAAATCCTCCAGCAAAATCATCTGCTTAAATTTACCAAAATCAGAATCCACATTCTTAGAATTTAACCACTGCTCTAACAAATCTTCTTTGATTTTTGCATACTCAACATGGGATTGCTTATCTTGCTTGTAAGTTGTCCTAAATTTTACTCTATAGGCTTCAGGAACAAGCTCATAGGCCTTAAGAATCAAGCTCTTAACTACATCATAATTATCACATTGATCCTGAGGCAAAGATGCATAAGTTACTTGAGCTTTACCGGTGAGAACAGTTTGAAGGAGTACTGGCCAATACTCCTTAGGCCAATTAAAACCTGTAGCTACCCTCTCAAACAACTGAAAATACTTTGTTAAATCAGATTCATTAAAAAGGAGGGACAAGTTTAACATTTTTAGCCACATCAAAATCATCAGAGCTAGATGATCCAGTTCCACCTTGTTTCATGCGATACTCATGGTCTGCCTGAATCCTGGCAAGTTCAACTTGTGCCTGAGCCTGTATCTGTGCCTCTTCAATACGAGCCTGAGATTCCGCCTGCTTAGCATTTGCCTGAAATTCAGCTTCTTTAGCACGAGCCTCCCTGCAGAGCTAGCTGTAACTTAGCTAATTCAATCTGCGTTTGCTCATTTGGAGGAGTTACATTAAACAAGCTTTTATTAATCATGCCAACAATTTGATCCTTAGAATGATGAGAGTGAACTGCAATTCCCAATTGTTGAGCAACAAGCTTAAGTTCATTCTTTGTTCTGTTTTCTATATCACACACTGTTTGCACATTTGACAAAAAGTCCTTGGCTTCATCAAGTGTAGTAATAGTAGACATAATGAATAAGTAACAGTCACAAAATATCAAGCAATATCCTTATGATAATATCCTGAATATCCTGATATGAGGTCGCCAAATTTATGTTACGGAACAGAGAAAGATAACGTACACTTTAAGTGAGAATACGAAGAGTCACTACTGTCCCGTAAAGTTCCAGGTTCAAAACAAAAGAGTTAGGTAAAATTACAAGTTAAAGTTTAATGCTTAAATTAACAACAAAACATTCAGAACTCATAAGGATAATGTAATGGCAAATAAACAGGTTAAATATATGGTTAACTGCAATAGCCTCTATTAACACGAAGTTAGCAAGAGTAAATTTATCTAAGTCAGCCCTGATAAAATGAGATACCAGATAATACTCAGTGAATGCCAGATAAATTATTACAGATACAAACTATTATCAAAAATGACTGACAAAGAACCCTACATAAATTACAATTTCACTAGGCCTACAAATTAAACTTATGCTATACAGTACAAGAACAAAATGCAACAACAGTAATACTCAAATTACACACAGCTGCTAGATGGTTGGAGATTTCTTGAGCACTCACAATAATAATAATATCTGTACAGGGGAGGACAGAGATGTGAACAAAATGAGGAGCAGATCTAAGTGGCAATGATGCAGAGACTGAGCTCATTATATAGGGGCCAGCAGAGCCTGATACAACTTGTAATGAGGACGCGCAAATGAAGCCATGGGGACAAAGAGATGACAATCCCGCAAAGTATAACAGAGATGTCGACTTACTCTACTATAACGGTAGAAGGGGGGACTGAGGCAGAACACGCTCGTGATCAAACATGCAGCAACTGTGCGTTAAAATTACACAAAGGATGATGAAATCATAGGCTATGTAACAATATATATATATATATATATATATATATATATATATATATATATATATATATATATATATATATATATATATATATATATATACCCCCTACCCCTATGGGGGTAGGGTTTTTTTTCAAGAATACTCCCCCAGTATCCCTGCTTGTCGTAAAAGGCGACTAAAAGGGTTGGCGGAGGGTTAGTGCCCCTCCCCGGAAAACAACTAACTAAAAAAACAAACAACAAGCCTCGGACAAGGACTGACCAAACGATGACGACCAAGGACCGGACAAAGGACATTGTAACTGGAACTTGGAATGTAAGGGGAGCGAATGATGAGGTGAAAGAGAGAGAGATTGTCCAGGTGCTTGAGGAGGCGAAAGTGGATGTATGTGGAATAACTGAAACAAAATGGAGAGGAGAAAGTGTGAGAGAATGGGAGTATGGATGGGGTATATGTGCAGGAGTAGGTGAGAATGAGAGGGCAAAGGAAGGAGTATGTATAGTTGTGAGTAAAAGATGGAAGAGGAGCATAAGACAGTATGGATCAGTTGGGTCAAGGATTGTGTGGGTAAAGTTGAAAGTTGGAATACAAATGTGGGCGATTGTGTGTGTGTATGCGCCAAAGCAAGATCGTGCTAGAAGAGTGAGAGAAGAGTTCTGGACAAATGTAGAAGTGTGCATGGAAAAGTTTGGAAGGAATGAGAGAGTGTTTTTGATTGGTGATATGAATGGTAAAGTTGGGAATGTGAAGGTGGATGGAATAGTTGGTGAGTGGGGTGTGCCTGCTGAGATAGATGAGAATGGGAGTGCGTTAGTGGACATTTGTGCTGGGAGGGGGTTGGTGATCGCCAATACCCTCTTCAGGCATAAAATGATCCACAGGTATACATGGCGAGTGATGAGAAGGGTGGGTGGTGAACTGAATGAAAGGAAGGCAATGATTGATTATGTGTGTGTGGATGAAAGGATGCGAAGATGTGTAATGAATGCAAGAGTTTATAGAGGTTGGGGAAGTGGACTTTCTGACCACTACTTGGTGGTGGCCAGAATTAAAGTTCAAGTAAGATGGAGGAATAGAAGAAGGGAAAGACGAGAGGAAGGAGTAGTTGCAAGGAGAGTGGAAAGGTTACAAGAGGATGAGAAAAAGGCAGAGTATAAGAGAGAAGTGGAGGAACGATTGGGCAAATATGAATTGGAGCAGATGGGAGACGTGGAAGGTGTGTGTAGAATATTTACAGAAGAAATATGTGCAGCATGTGATGTGGTGTGTGGAAGGAAGAGAAGACGGAGGGGGGTGCAAGGAACAGCGTGGTGGACTGAAGAGGTGAAACAGACTGTGGCACAAAAGAAGAAAGCATAGAATGAATGGATGAGAAATAGGGGCGTGGAAGAGGTTGAGAGGCGGTAGAGAGAGTTATATGTAGAAAGAAAGAGAGACGTGAAAAGATTAGTAAGAGAGAGTAAGAAGAGAGTGGATGAGAAATTTGGAAGGAATTTGAGTGTAAAGTGGAGGGCCTGTAAGAAAATGTTCTAGAGGGAGGTGAAAAGAGTAAGACAGGGTGGAAGTGAAGTTAGCAGGGGAGTGAAAGATAAAAATGGTAGATTACTAGTGGAGAAGGGAGAAAAAGTGAGCAGATGGAGAGAACACTTTAAGGAATTGTTGAACGTAGAGGATGGAAGTAATGCGAGTATAAGTGGCTGGGGAATGGCTGGGAGAAGGAGGGAGGTGGGAAGATGGGAAGAAATCAGTAGGATAGAAGTTGTGGAAGCAATGAAGAAAGTTAAATCAGGGAAAGCCCCAGGAATTGATGGAGTGTGTGGTGAAATGCTGAAGCATGGGGGAGAGATAGTAGTAGAATGGATGTGGAAGATGTGCAGATTGGCCTGGGAGAAAGGTAGAGTCCCGGAGGATTGGAAGTCAGGTATAATTTTTCCCTTGTACAAAGGAAAAGGGGAAAAAGAAGTGTGTGGTAATCATAGGGGCATTTGTCTTCTTAGTATAATAGGAAAAGTGTATGGTAGGATACTTACAGACAGAGTTAGAGAAAGAACAGAGAAATTAGTTGGAGAAGAACAAGGAGGCTTTAGGAAGGGAAGAGGTTGTGTAGATCAGATATTCATTCTCAAATCTTTAGTGGAAAAGTTTCTAGAGAAGGGAAAGAAGTTGTATGCGGCTTTCATGGATTTGGAGAAAGCATATGACAGGGTGGATAGACAAGTACTGTGGAAAGTGTTAAGAATATATGGAGTAGACGGAAAGTTGTTGAATGCAGTGAAGAGTATGTACGATGGTGCGAAGGCTGCAGTGCGTGTGGATGGTGAACTAAGTGAATTTTTCTCTTTGAAAGTTGGGTTGAAACAGGGATGTGTCATGTCTCCATGGTTGTTCAATCTGTACATGGATGGGGGTAATAAAAGAGGTACAAGGTAGGGTAGTGGATGTTGGAGTGGCCCTGGTGAGAGAGGAGGGTGTTCTGAAACTCCCTGTACTGTTGTTTGCAGATGATACTGTGTTGTTGAGTGAAGACGAAGGGGAGCTGCAAGGCTTGGTGGATGAGTTTGAGAGAGTGTGTAAGAAACGGAATCTAAAGGTGAATGTAGGGAAGAGTAAAGTGATGGTCTTTGAGAGAGGTGATGTCAGTGAATGTACAGCGAGGTTGGATGGTGAGGAATTGGAAAATGTGAGTACGTTTAAGTACTTGGGTAGTGTGATGAGTAAGGATGGAGGTTTGGAGGGTGAAGTGCTTGATAGGGTACAGCAGGGAAGAAAGGTTGCTGGTTCTTTGAAAGCAGTGATAAGAAACAGGGAAGTGAGCATGGAAGTGAAAAAGTTACTACATGACAGTATTGTGATACCAACTCTAACGTACGGAAGTGAAGCTTGGACGTTGTTGGAAGGACACAAGTCAAGAGTATATATATTCATTATTGTTACGGAACAGAGAAAGATAATATACACTTTAAGTGAGAATACTAAAAATCAATACTGTCCTGTAAAGTTCCAAGTTCAAAACAAAAGTGTTAGGTAAAATTACAAGTTAAAGTTTAATGCTCAAACTAACAACAAAATTTTCAGGACTAATAAGGATAATGTGATGGCAAAAAAACAGGTTAAATATATGGTTAACTGCAATAGCCTCTATTAACACGAAATTAGCAAGAGTAAATTTACCTAAGTCAGCCCTGAGAAAATGAAAATACACTGGGTAATGCTCAGTTAATGCAAGATAAATTATTACAGATACAATCTATTATGAACAATGGCTAACAATAAGAACCTTACATGAATTACAAAAACCTCACTAGGCCTACAAATTAACAACTTATGCTATACAGTACAAGAACAAAATGCAATAACACTTATACTCAAATTACACAGCTGCTAGATGGTTGGAGACTTCCTGAGCACTCACAATAATAACCGTACAGGGGAGGACAGAGATGTGAACAAAATGAGGGGTAGATCTAAGTGGCAATTAATGTAGAGACTGAGCTCATTATGTAGGGGCCAGCAAAGCTTGATACAACTTGTAAGAAGGACGCACAAATGAAGCCATGGGGACAAAGAGTTGACAGTCCCGCTCTGAACAACAGAAAGAACGACTTACTCTACTATAACGGTAGAAGGGGGGGAGTGAGGTAGAACACGCTCGTGATCAAACAGGCGGCACACTGTACGTTAGAATTACACAAAGCATGATGAAATCATATGCTATGTAACACCTCCCCACAAAGAAAAAGAAATTTACAAAGGAAATTTCTTATTACTCTAAAACAATCTGTCTAAAATCTAGATAAGCAATCTGCAATATCATTTTCTTTCCCCTTGACATGCTGTATGTCTAATGAATACTCCTGAAGAAGTAGACTCCATCTTGTCAATTTCTGATTTTTATCTTTAAACTTACTAAGGAATTTCAGTGGGTTATGATCGGTATAAATGACTATGGGGTCAAAACCAGAACACAAATAAAATGACAAATGCTGTAAACCCAAAATCAAGGCCAAAAGCTCTTTCTCAATAGTTAAGTAGTTCTTTTGAGGTGGAGTGAACTTCTTACTGTAATAAGATACAGGGTGTCCTCTGGCAGCAAAACAGCCCCAGCTCCTGTATCACTTGCATCAACAGCCATCTTAAAAGGCTTAGCAAAATTTGGAGTAGCGAGCACTGGCTGACTTAATAGGATAGCTTTAAGTTTGTTGAAAGAGGATTCACAGTTATCGGTCCAGACAAATTTAACTCCCTTTTTCAATAGGTCTGTAAGTGGTGATACAAGAATTGAAAAGTTAAGAACAAATCTCCGGTAATAACCTACCATTCCCAAAAATCTTTGTAACTCCTTCCTACTTTTAGGTCTGGGAAGACCACTTATAACCTGAACCTTAGCTGCTGGTGGTGCAACATGTCCATCACCAATTACATACCCAAGGTACTGAACTTTAGCTTGACCAAACTCACACTTTGATAAATTAGCTACAAGATTAGCCTGAACTAAACGCTCAAGAAATTTACTGACATGGCATAGGTGATCTTTCCAGTTGTCACTGAAGATTAATACATCATCAATATAAACAACACACCCTGCCAAACCCTCTGTTACAACATTCATGAGCTTCTGAAATGTGGCTGGTGCATTCTTCATACCATATGGCATTACAGAACATGCAAAAGTCTTTCCTAGTGTTACAAAACATGAGATCTCCCTAGCACGTTCAGTCATAGGTACTTGCCAGTATCCCTTTAACAAATCAAACTTACTTATGTACCTAGCCTTTCCGATCTTGTCTATGCAATCTTCCACGCGAGGGTGAAGGTAAGTGTCTGTTTTGGTTATCTGATTAACACGTCTGTAGTCAATGCAAAGCTGCTGTGACCCACCTGGCTTAGGGACTAGAGTGACAGGAGAACTCCACTCGCTCTGACAGGGCTCAATCATCTTGTGGTCCAACAGGTAGCCAAGCGCCTTCTGGATGAGAGGAACTTTCACTAGGTTCACACGGTAAGGAGGCAGTTTAATTGGCTTTGCGTCTCCAACATCGACATCATGCATCAACACAGTGGTTCTTCCTGGAGTGGCACGAAACACTTGCGGGTACTCCTGCAGTAATGCCGAAAACTCCTGCCTTTCCTCGGGAGCTATATGAGAAAGCTTAGTCTGGAGATCATTCATGATATCAGGATTCTTCCCCAAACTATCACTCAGGCTCATGCTGCATGGGAGAACTTCACTTGCAGACTCGGGTGGAACAGCTACAGTGCAGACTGGATTATTTTCGTCCCGCCTGTGATATAACTTTAGCATGTTGATGTGACAAAGTTGCTTGTTCTTTCTACGATCTGGTGTGGCGATGACATAGTTGACATCACTGAGTTTCTTCTCCACGAAATAAGGACCACTAAACTTGGCTTGAAGAGGTTGCCCATGAACCGGTAACAGAATCAAAACCTGATCTCCTGGCTGAAAGTGGCGTAACCTGGACTTCTTATCATACCAAGTCTTCATCTTCTCCTGAGCAGCTCCTAAATTCTCTCTCGCCAGCTGTAAAGCAGTGGACAGCCGTTCTTTGAACTTCATCACATACTCCAGCAGGTTGACGTCATCTTCCTCTGACAGACAGCATTCCTTGAGTAGCTTAAGGGGTCCTCTTACTTCATGGCCAAACAGTAGTTCAAAAGGTGAGAAGCCCAGTGATTCATTTGGAGATTCTCTTGCGGCAAACACAACGAATGGAAGACCTTTATCCCAGTCTTTCTGATGTTCCAAACAGTACTTTTTGAGCATCGATTTCAGTGTTTGATGATATCTCTCCAACGCTCCTTGAGTCTGGGGATGGTAAGCTGAAGACGTGATCTGGGTGATGCCCAACTCTTTCAGAGACTGCTTGAAAACATTTGACATGAAATTACTTCCCCGGTCTGACTGTACCTCCTTGGGCAGACCAAACTTTGTGAAGAACCATAGCATTTCCTTAACCACGTTCTTTGCTGAGATATTTCTAAGTGGAATGGCTTCAGGATAACGAGTAGCCATATCAATCAGGGTCAACACATAAGAAAATCCTGAAGAAGTCTTAGGAAGAGGGCCCACAATATCCACCAAAACACGGGTGAAAGGCGCCTCAAAAGGAGGAATGGGAACTAGGGGTGCAACCTTTTCGGTCTGATTACACTTCCCCACAACTTGACAGGTGTGACAAGACTTATAATACCAGGAAACATCCCTGAAGATACCTGGCCAGTAGAAGTGTTTCAAAATGCGTGCCACAGTCTTCCTCACTCCAAGGTGTCCTGCCAAACTGGAATCATGAGCCACTCTAATGATATCCTGCCTACAAACACGAGGGATGACAACTTGATGTACAACCTCCCATTCACAGTCGGCTGATACTGTTGGGGGTCTCCACTTCCTCATAAGTACTCCTGACCTTATATAATAACAAGTAGAAGCACCAGCTGACTCTTCCTCACTGCAAGCAGAGTTAGCTAGACCTTTCAACTCAGGGTCAGCAACCTGCAACTCAACCAACTCTTGACGAGACAAATTATCAACACTACGGGGTACTGCCTCATCTGGTGAGTGGTCCAAATTAGCAAGAAAAGTGTCAGCTAGGATAACATCATCATCATCATTATCCTCTAAATCACCAGTAACTTTAGACTTAGCCCTAGTGACAGCACATGCAGGGAACACATCAGGGACATTACAATCCTGGGACGCAGCCACTGGCTCACTAGACAACTGAGGAGCTGGACACACTTGACTTCCACCAATATCATTTCCAAGTAAGAAAGTTACACCTGACATTGGGAGTGTCTCAACCAACACAACCATAACGAAACCATTAGCAAAACCAGACTCTAAATTCACTCTGCACAGAGGGACAGAGAAGTAATTATTCCCTACATCTTGTAAGATTACAGTTTCATCAGAGGAATTAACATTAGAGCCTAGAACACTGGTCAGCATAAGGGACTGGCAAGCACCTGTATCACGATATATTTTAACTGATTTCCTGTCATTATTGTCCAGAGGACTGACAAAACTATCAGACAGGAAATTAGCACATGAACTCTTGAGAGTGTCACCCACGTTACTGCTCAAAAGAGGAGCTTCATCATGAGGATTTAATTAACCCCTCAAAGCAGGTTCAGTTAAGTCAGTTAAAGAAATCTGTGAACTCTCAAAGGTGGACACTAGACCAATTGACTGAATATTTAAAGACTCCTTTTTGTTCACATCACGCTGTCTCCTGAAACATTTCTCTGTAGTATGACCAAGCTTACTACAATAAGTACATTTACTTTTCCGAAATCTAGAGGTGAAGCTGGTATTTACTTCCTGAGAAACATCATCTTTATTCTCTTTCCTGTTACCTGTACTCTGAGTAGAGGCAACATACTTACTCTCAGCTTTCCCTTTTTCTTTAGAATATCTCTTGTGAGTGAGAACATATTCATCAGCTAAAACTGCAGCATCAGACAAATTATCTATTCTTTTCTCATCAAGATATAGGCTTACATCTTTATTAATACACCTCTTGAAGTCCTCCAGCAAAATCATCTGCTTAAATTTGTCCAATTCAGAATCCACATTCTTAGAATTTAACCACTGCTCTAACAGATCTTCTTTGATTTTTGCATACTCAACATGGGATTGCTTATCTTGCTTGTAAGTTGTTCTAAATTTTACTCTATAGGCTTCAGGAACAAGCTCATAGGCCTTAAGAATCAAGCTCTTAACTACATCATAATTATCACATTGATCCTGAGGCAAAGATGCATAAGTTACTTGAGCTTTACCGGTGAGAACAGTTTGAAGGAGTACTGGCCAATACTTTTTGGGCCAATTAAAACCTGTAGCTACCCTCTCAAACAACTGAAAATACTTTGTTAAATCAGATTCATTAAAAGGAGGGACAAGTTTAACATTTTTAGCCACATCAAAATCATCAGAGTTAGATGATCCAGTTCCACCTTGTTTCATGCGATACTCATGGTCTGCCTGAATCCTAGCAATTTCAACTTGTGCCTCAGCCTCCTTAGCACGAGCCTGAAACTCAGCCTCCTTAGCATGAGACTCTGCCTCCTTAGCCTGAGACTCAGCCTCCTTAGCACGTGCTTGAAATTCAGCTTCCTTAACACGAGCCTCCTGCAGGGCTAGCTGTAACTTAGCTATTTCAATCTGCGTTTGCTCATTTGGAGGAGTTACATTAAACAAGCTTTCATTAATCATGTCAACAATTTGATCTTTAGAATGATGAGAGCGAACAGCAATTCCCAATTCTTGAGCAACAAGCTTAAGTTCATTCTTTGTTCTGTTTTCTACATCACACACTGTTTGCACATTTGACAAAAAATCTTTGGCTTCATCAAGTGTAGTAATAGTAGACATCATGAATAAATCACAGTCACAAAATATCAAGCAATATCCTTATGATAATATCCTGAATATCCTGATAAGAGGTCGCCAAATTTATGTTACGGAACAGAGAAAGATAATGTACACTTTAAGTGAGAATAGTAAAAATCACTACTGTCCCGTAAAGTTCCAGGTTCAAAACAAAAGAGTTAGGTAAAATTAAAAGTTAAAGTTTAATGCTCAAACTAACAACAAAACATTCAGGACTCATAAGGATAATGTAATGGCAAAAAAACAGGTTAAATATATGGTTAACTGCAACAGCCACTATTAACACGAAATTAGCAAGAGTAAATTTACCTAAGTCAGCCCTGATAAAATGAAAATACACTGGGTAATGCTCAGTTAATGCAAGAAAAATTATTACAGATACAAACTATTATGAACAATGGCTAACAATAAAAACCCTACATGAATTACAAAAACCTCACTAGGCCTACAAATTAACAACTTATGCTATACAGTACAAGAACAAAATGCAATAACACTTATACTCAAATTACACAGCTGCTAGATGGTTGGAGACTTCCTGAGCACTCACAATAATAACCGTACAGGGGAGGACAGAGATGTGAACAAAATGAGGAGTAGATCTAAGTGGCAATTAATGTAGAGACTGAGCTTATTATATAGGGGCTGGCAGAGCTTGATACAACTTGTAAGAAGGACGCACAAATGAAGCCATGGGGAAAAAGAGTTGACAATCCCGCTCTGAACAACAGAAAGAACGACTTACTCTACTATAACGGTAGAAGGGGGGGAGTGAGGTAGAATACGCTCGTGATCAAACAGGCAGCACACTATACGTTAGATTTACACAAAGGATAATGAAATCATAGGCTATGTAAATATATATATATATATATATATATATATATATATAGATATATATATATATATATATGTATAGATAGATAGATAGATAGATTGATATAAATAGATAGATAGATTGATATAGATATAGATATATATAGATATATATATATATATATATATATATATATATATATATCTCTCTATATATATATATTCTCTCTCTCTCTCTCTCTCTCTCTCTCTCTCTCTCTCTCTATATATATATATATATATATATATATATATATATATATATATATATAATATATATATATATATATATATATATATATATATATATATATATATATATATATATATATATATATATATATATATATATATATATATATATATAATATATATATATATATATATATATATATACATATATATATATATATATATATATATATATAAATAAATATATATATATAAACATAAATATATATATATATATATATATATATATATATATATATATATATATATATATATATATATATATATAAAATAAATATATATACAAATAAACATAAATAAAAAGATAATAATTATATATATATATATATATATATATATATATATATATATATATATATATATAATATAAATATATTTTTATAATTTATATTTATATATGTATATTTATATATATATATATATATATATATATATATATATATATATATATATATATATATATATATATATATATATATATATATATTTATATATATATATTAATATAAATATAAATAATATATCTATATATATATATATATATATATATATATATATATATATATATATATATATACATATATATATATATATATATATATATATATATATATATATATATATATATATATATATATATATATATATATATATTCACTTAACCGTTAAGACATGTATGCAAAATAACCACAGGAGAAATGAAAGAAGCGACAGTGTGTCTATCTATCTATCTATTGCCAGACACCATAATCCCGTAAGGGTGGCCATTTGACTTTGAGTTATTTGTTTTACGGGGAGGGGCACTAACCCTCCGCCAACCCACTTGCAGACACGTAAGGAGCACTTATGGTTTGGTTATATGGTTACCACCCAGCGTTGTAAATGGTTTCTTGGCTTATAGGAAACCATTTGGCTTGTCACTCAACGTAAAGCCACCTGTAAAGGAAAGAAAAGCATTAAGAAGTGACAGGACAGTGAGTACTTTCGTATATTACATCTTCAGACAGAGTGAAACAACTCTGTCTGAAGATGTATAATATGAAAGTACTCACTGACGCTCCTTTCATTTCTCATGTGGTTATTTTGCAAATATATATATATATATATATATATATATATATATATATATATATATATATATATATATATATATATATATATATATATATATATATATATATATTCTGTATATACCCCCCTACCCCCATGGAGGTAGGGTTTTTTTTCAAGAATACTCCCCCAGTATCCCTGCTTGTCGTAAAAGGCGACTAAAAGGGTTGGCGGAGGGTTAGTGCCCCTCCCCGGAAAACAACTAACTAAAAAAAACAAACAACAAGCCTCGGACAAGGACTGACCAAACGATGATGACCAAGGACCGGACAAAGGACATTGTAATTGGAACTTGGAATGTAAGGGGAGCGAATGATGAGGTGAAAGAGAGAGAGATTGTCCAGGTGCTTGAGGAGGCGAAAGTGGATGTATGTGGAATAACTGAAACAAAATGGAGAGGAGAAAGTGTGAGAGAATGGGAGTATGGATGGGGTATATGTGCAGGAGTAGGTGAGAATGACAGGGCAAAGGAAGGAGTATGTATAGTTGTGAGTAAAAGATGGAAGAGGAGCATAAGACAGTATGGATCAGTTGGGTCAAGGATTGTGTGGGTAAAGTTGAAAGTTGGAATACAAATGTGGGCGATTGTGTGTGTGTATGCGCCAAAGCAAGATCGTGCTAGAAGAGTGAGAGAAGAGTTCTGGACAAATGTAGAAATGTGCATGGAAAAGTTTGGAAGGAATGAGAGAGTGTTTTTGATTGGTGATATGAATGGTAAAGTTGGGAATGTGAAGGTGGATGGAATAGTTGGTGAGTGGGGTGTGCATGCTGAGATAGGTGAGAATGGGAGTGCGTTAGTGGACATTTGTGCTGGGAGGGGGTTGGTGATAGCCAATACTCTCTTCAGGCATAAAATGATCCACAGGTATACATGGCGAGTGATGAGAAGGGTGGGTGGTGAACTGAATGAAAGGAAGGCAATGATTGATTATGTGTGTGTGGATGAAAGGATGCGAAGATGTGTAATGGATGCAAGAGTTTATAGAGGTTGGGGGAGTGGACTTTCTGACCACTACTTGGTGGTGGCCAGAATTAAAGTTCAAGTAAGATGGAGGAATAGAAGAAGGGAAAGACGAGAGGAAGGAATAGTTGCAAGGAGAGTGGAAAGGTTACAAGAGGATGAGAAAAAGGCAGAGTATAAGAGAGAAGTGGAGGAACGATTGGGCAAATATGAATTGGAGCATATGGGAGACGTGGAAGGTGTGTGTAGAATATTTACAGAAGAAATTTGTGCAGCATGTGATGTGGTGTGTGGAAGGAAGAGAAGACGGAAGGGGGTGCAAGGAACAGCGTGGTGGACTGAAGAGGTGAAACAGGCTGTGGCACAAAAGAAGAAAGGATACAATGAATGGATGAGAAATAGGGGCGTGGAAGAGGTTGAGAGGCGGTAGAGAGAGTTATATGTAGAAAGAAAGAGAGAGGTGAAAAGATTAGTAAGAGAGAGTAAGAAGAGAGTGGATGAGGAATTTGGAAGGAATTTGAGTATAAAGTGGAGGGACTGTAAGAAAATGTTCTGGAGAGAGGTGAAAAGAGTAAGACAGGGTGGAAGTGAAGTTAGCAGGGGAGTGAAAGATAAAAATGGTAGATTACTAGTGGAGAAGGGAGAAAAAGTGAGCAGATGGAGAGAACACTTTAAGGAATTGTAGAACGTAGAGGATGGAAGTAATGCGAGTATAAGTGGCTGGGAAATGGCTGGGGGAAGGAGGGAGGTGAGAAGACAGGAAGAAATCAGTAGGATAGAAGTTGTGGAAGCAATGAAGAAAGTTAAATCAGGGAAAGCCCCAGGAATTGATGGAGTGTGTGGTGAAATGCTGAAGCATGGGGGAGAGATAGTAGTAGAATGGATGTGGAAGATGTGCAGATTGGCCTGGGAGGAAGGTAGAGTCCCGGAGGATTGGAAGTCAGGTATAAGTATTCCCTTGTACAAAGGAAAAGGGGAAAAAGAAGTGTGTGGTAATAATAGGGGCATTTGTCTTCTTAGTATAATAGGAAAAGTGTATGGTAGGATACTTATAGACAGAGTTAGAGAAAGAACAGAGAAATTAGTTGGAGAAGAACAAGGAGGCTTTAGGAAGGGAAGAGGTTGTGTAGATCAGATATTCATTCTCAAATCTTTAGTGGAAAAGTTTCTAGAGAAGGGAAAGAAGTTGTATGCGGCTTTCATGGATTTGGAGAAAGCATATGACAGGGTGGATAGACAAGGACAGTGGAAAGTGTTAAGAATATATGGAGTAGATGGAAAGTTGTTGAATGCTGTGAAGAGTATGTACGATGGTGCGAAGGCTGCAGTGCGTGTGGATGGTGAACTAAGTGAATTTTTCTCTTTGAAAGTTGGGCTGAAACAGGGATGTGTCATGTCTCCATGGTTGTTCAATCTGTACATGGATGGGGTAATAAAAGAGGTACAAGGTAGGGTAGTGGATGTTGGAGTGGCCCTGGTGAGAGAGGATAGTGTTTGGAAACTCCCTGTACTGTTGTTTGCAGATGATACTGTGTTGTTGAGTGAAGACGAATGGGAGCTGCAAGGCTTGGTGGATGAGTTTGAGAGGGTGTGTAAGAAACGGAATCTAAAGGTGAATGTAGGGAAGAGTAAAGTGATGGTCTTTGAGAGAGGTGATGTCAGTGAATGTACAGCGAGGTTGGATGGTGAGGAATTGGAAAATGTGAGTACGTTTAAGTACTTGGGTAGTGTGATGAGTAAGGATGAAGGTTTGGAGGGTGAAGTGCTTGAAAGGGTACAGCAGGGAAGAAAGGTTGCTGGTTCTTTGAAAGCAGTGATAAGAAACAGGGAAGTGAGCATGGAAGTGAAAAAGTTACTACATGACAGTATTGTGATACCAACTCTAACGTACGGAAGTGAAGCTTGGACGTTGTTGGAAGGACACAAGTCAAGAGTGAGAGCAGTGGAAATAAGTTATTTAAGAGGAGCCTGTGGAGTCACATGGAGAGACAGGCTGACGAATGAGGATATAAAGGAGCGATGTGGTGTGGATGTGGATGTGATAGGAACGTTATGAGGAACACACTGAGGTGGTTTGTCCATGTGGAGAGGATGGAGGGTGAAAGACTGACGAAGAGAGTGTATGTGAGTGAGGTGGAGGGGGGAAAAGGGAGGGGGAGGCCGAGGATGAGATGGAGGGATGGGGTGGAGAGGTATATGAGAGAGGGGGATGTGAGTTGGGAGCAGGGCAGTGAGATAGCGGGGGACAGGGCGACTTGGAGACGATTTGTTTGTGGCCACCCCGAGCGGGGTGGCCACAAACAAATACTCTCTCTCTCTCTCTCTTTATATATATATATATATATATATATATATATATATATATATATATATATATATATATATATATATATATATATATATATATATATATATATATATATATATATAGTATACACATATATCAACCTATTATCCTATTATATATCATCCTAATGTAAATAATAACATATGAGTTCTATGTACATTTTTTTTTACAGTAGCTAGGAAGATGGTTTCTGTGTAAACAGAAATATCACCAGCAAATCATGTATGTCAACATATATATATATATATATATATATATATATATATATATATATATATATATATATATATATATATATATATATATATATATATATATATCATCATCATCATGAGCCGTTGAGGTCCACTGCAGGACCGGCCTATCCCTACCGAAGCAGGGACGATACAGCCAATGTATCTCTATCCAGTGGCTTAGGCTGTCTGGTAGAGACTGTATGTAGGGTGAGAAGTGCTTGTGAGTGTAATTGTAGTGTTGGAGTGGCTTTGGATGTGTGTGTAGTCTGTGAACCGCGTGTAATCGGCCCGTGCAAGCCGGCTGGGTGCATGCATACTTTACAGTATGCGACACTGGTTCTACCACAGCACCCCTGATCTCCGGCAAGTAGTACGTGGCCAGGAGAACGCCCCCAAATTTTTTTTATCCTGGTGGGGCGCGAACTCTCACTCTCCAGTGTACGAAAACGCATAGTTTACCACTGTACGACAGAGGCTCCATTATATATATATATATATATATATATATATATATATATATATATATATATAAGTTAGAGCCTCTCTGCTACAGTGCTAGAGTGTGCATCTCGCACGCTGGTGGACGGGGGTTCACCTCCCGCCAGAGTTGTAAAAAAAACTTTGGGAAGCGTTCACTGAGCCACTTATTGCTTTGGCTGACATAAGGGATGCTGTGGTTGAACCAGTGTCAGATACTAGTATGCTTGGACCCAGTTGGCTTAAGACAGGCCGATTACATTTGGTTCACAGACTACACACAGAACCAAAGCCACTACAACATTACAATCACATTCATAAGCACTTCTCACCCTACATACAGTCTCTACCAGACAGCCTAAGCCACTGGGTAGAGATACATTGGCTGTATCGTCCCTGCTTCGATAGGGATAGGCCGGTCCTGCAGTGGTCACTCAACGACTGAAGATGATGAGGATGATATATGATGATATATAAGGTAGAGAGAGAGAGAGAGAGAGAGAGAGAGAGAGAGAGAGAGAGAGAGAGATTACCTTGATATAAACATTTCCTCTTTCCTCCACTTCGCACTCTCTTCTCACTTTCGTCTTCACTCCTTCAGTCACGCCATCTCAGCCAGGGAGGAAATGGGGTGGAAGTGTTGTTGTCTGAGCTGCTTTTTTTTTCTTTTTTCATCTCTTTACTATTTCTCGCCTCATATTTTTCACTTTTCATGTTTTGCTTTTCTGTAGCTGGATTCTTAGCTTAGAAAATCATCCCCAAAACAAAGCCCGCCACATCCAGCCGGATCATTCAGTATTCTGTCGATTCAGGAAAACATGGAAAAAGAGCTCACTGATCCTCCAGGGCAACAGGCTAGTGCAGGAAGTGGTGTGTTGCTGCTCCTCTTGCGTTGCAAAGCAAATTATTAACGATTCTTCTTGACATTGTTGCACGGTCTATTTCAGGTATGTTGAAACGTCTGGCAGAGGAGGGGTTAATCAGCAGTAACACCACTACAGTGACGCTAACATCAAAGGTTAAACACATCAGTCACCTTTCACAACGTTAGCACGATCGGTCTCCTGTAGTCTTTCTTTTTTTATGCATACTTCTCTGGGCAAAGACAGCCTGTTCACATAGGCCCAGTACTCTTCTACTTGCCACATACATTCACATGTCACAACTTGGGCACTAATATTCACAGTCCATACTGAATCCGTGGTAGGGTGTTCAGCTGCTATTAGCAATGTTTTTAAGACATATCGATGGTTCATGTAGTGCATCCATAATGTCGATTTTAACGAAGTTCAACTAACCAATCCGTTCGTGCCCCCGTCTGGGATCGAATACGCCTCACTTCAAATATTAGGCGACTACTCTAACCAGTGGGCCACCACCTCCATTTAATGTTTCCAGGTTGTCATAAGAATATCGTATTAATATGACCCAATAATGAATTAGGCCATGGAGCCTATAACCTCACCACTACTAGAGTCCACTCTTAAGTTAGCGAGCTGCTTTTGACGGTATTATGATACAACGTAAAAAAATCATCGTACTGAATTATTGACAAAGCGCCATTTTAGCTTCCTATGGTTTCCGATGTATGATTTAGTTTGCGAAATTTGTGTTCCTAATAGCAAGAGAGAGAGAGAGAGAGAGAGAGAGAGAGAGAAAGAGAGAGAGAGTTGGCTTACTCCAAGATATTTCTTCCTTGTCCTTTATTGGCTGTGTTTTAAAGGAAATACACAAGAACCACCAAGTAGCTCGAAGCATCACGCCGAATGATAAAAAATATCTTTATAATTTGCTCAAAACCGGTAAGAGTAGACCGACTACTTGGAGAGTGAATGCATGAGTTTGTTTTTAATATAATATGTATTTCTGTGAAGAAATCGCATGTCTGTGTGGTTGCATCGAAAATTTAGATATGTGCAGTGATTTTTAACGAGTCCCTTTCACTGGGCACTCTGATGATATGACTAGGTACTGTCTGTGTGGCGTGCATGTCTACTACTTCAGTTTAGCATTATCTTTACGTGTTCTTTTTTGGCCGGTGAGACAACTGTGTTGATTCTCCACACACCCCAGTTTGCAGTCGTTGCACCATTGGAAGAAAAAAAAAAATCTATGCTCTTCATGCATTTCCCTGCCTCTCAGATATTATGCTTCTTCTCTTACTTATCAACTGACAGCTTGAATTTCATTCATCTTTTTTTGCTAATGGTGTATACTGCACTTTGGCATATTTATTAACTTTAGGAAAGTGCATTAGTAACTTCACCTCTGCCTTGTGTTACTGTATCCGTGACTGAAAAAACCTATAGTCGCGACGCGCGACTCTGATGATGTTATCATCGTGCCCTGGGAACCTACCATTCAAAAGTGCGCCTGACTTCATGTATAATATGAGACGCATGTGATTCGTGAATAATATGGTCGTGTATAACAACATTCGTGTATAATATATTCGTGCATAATATTATGATTCGTGTATAATATGATACGAAATCGGACGCACTTTTGAATGATAAGGTGCCAGGATACGATAATGACAACCTTAGAGTCGTGCGCATCGACAATAGTGTAAAGAACTGAGAATCGCGATCTCCTCTAGCATTAAAGTACTGTGTAGAAAAGTGCTAAAACTCCATTTATTTATCACCATCATCCTTAACATACTTTATGTAAAGCTAGAAACATAAATTTTAAAGTCTGCATAGATAGTTAATGATGGAATGGAATGTATGATCATCACTCTGAAAAAAAAAGAAAAAAAAAAAAAAAAAAAGGCTGAGCCTCACAATTTCCCATTTACCAATCAGGCCATGATGCCGCCACTAATTGGAATCCTCTAATATGTTAATTCTGGTAATTCCAGGACTAGTGACTCCTAATAGTGCAATAAAAGGTATACGGGAGAGTATAAACTTAATATGTGAATTACATGGCTGAATCGGTAGAGAGGCGGCTTGCAGTCCTAATGGACCCAAGATCGAATCTCGGCTGGGGCAGGGAACAGTTTAAGATTTGAATTTCCTAAAAAGCAGACTTTCCTGATCTACCAGATGACCCGCCGACATGTAAAAGTACCCCCGCTAATACCAATACACCAGTCCTGTATGAGACAGCCCTAGCATGTATTCAATATGGACGGTGGGTGTTAGCGCCGAAGTGGTGACATGTGGATGTGTAGGAGGACTACTGGGCCTTGGGATAGGCAACTGCCCCCAAGAAATAGGCCATGAGCCAATGCCCAGAGTCGGACACATAAAAAAAAAAAAAAAAAACATACGACGGTGGATGTTGTGAAAACACTATAGCTTTGTGAGGAAAAGGAGGCTGCCGTCAATGGGTCCAGGAATAATATTTGTTTCATAATATGACAGCTGAAATAAAAATTATTATTAATCCCTCCTCATTCAGAAGTTAGTTTTGCATTATCCTAGTTAGCCTACTTCCAGACGATTATATTCAACAAAGGAAAGGCCTTTTGTACTTCAGGAGTAAAGAATCAATGCCAAAAATCCCTTCAGTGTACCTGTCTTAATTTCAGTTTCTATGTTTGAAAAGTTAAGTCTCATACCAAAGAGATTAAAGAAATATTGCCTCAGTCAAGTTCAAGCTGGGCTACTAACTGAGTACGAGTACATCATATATAGCTCCAGCATTAAATGTTCTTCGTTTAAAGTGTTTCTTAATTAAGAAAGTTTGAGACTTATTCTATAAACCAGTAATTGGAAATGTTAAAGGTATGCATGTATTTACTATTTCACTGTTCATTTATTTATTTGTTGGGACAGTATTATGAGGGAAAAAATGATGGAGGGAGGAGCTTATAGGAAGAAATTTCGTGGACTGAGCTTAACAATTTTAGTGATCGATAAAACCCTGACGAGGAGCCAGTACTTGGTTAGGTTGTGTACCCTGAGTGGAGCGAGTCTGCTGTGACATCCACGCGGGAGCCAAACTTTTTCATATCTCCCTGTACTTCAACGTGTGGAAGGACCCTGGTCCGACTCTAGTGAGGCACTGCTTACTACAGGGGGGCGCCAGTTCCCTACTCGGAGAATGAACTGTACTGTACCCTGAAAGCCGGCCCCACAGAAGCAGCTGCATATCTGGCTGATGGGTCCTCTTTGCCAAATAGTCAAAGGTTAAGCAAGAAATGCAATAACAACTGACAGGTAGGGAAAAAAAAAAAACATTACTTTGCTTCCATCATTCGTCCAAATCAGCCGTGACAGCTCTCAAGCTTTTCACGCAGAAACAAGCTGTCATATCTCTTGTAGACAAAAGTGGAACAAGTAGTATTCTCTGACTTCTTTTTAACCCCTTAGATTCAGTACGGTACTTAAAGGTACTAATGATCAGTATAATCCACTATTTTACAAATGCTGCAGCGATGTTGTTACAGACAGTCGTAATGGAAAGGCGCTGTATAATAAGTATGTCTCAGCAGCAGTAATCAGCCGCATACACTGCGAGTAGAAAAAAAAAAAAAAAGCACAATGTTAGGTGAATTTTAGTAATATAATATTATCACCTACGTTCGACCCAAAGTTTTATTTTCAGTTTTGGCAAACAAATTTCCCAGAAAAAAGTGGGTGGTAGGTTCTAACAAGTTTGAAAGAACTCCGATGATTGTCTCAAAACGAACGATCGAGTCACGACTATAATGAAAGTGACTGGCTACATATATATTATTTATATATCCGAGGCAACTAAAAAAAAAAAAAAAATAAAGACATGACACTTTTTCCAAGGCCTCAAGCTTGAAATGATTGTTTTCGAAGCAGAAGGAGGGCGCTGGGTTTTATAGGTGGCACTCATCTCGTCTACATTCTTGTCCGTACTTCAAGAGACGCTGACTTCAATCAAATTTATTTCTTTGTAGGCTATACTGTTTACCTTAATCTCAAGTCCCAGTGCAACTTGTTCAATTTCATTGTATACTCCATCATTATTTTACTTCTATTTTCCCCATTAACCCCTTTGTAACTGAGAAAAATCAGAAACGAAAATGAAGTAGTAGGTATATATGTGCTTAATAGCAATAATGCACCACATTTTAACTTGGTAATCGACAACATAGCTTACCCTACACGTATTGCCAAAGGGACTTAATCAGCTGGGTGAATTAGTCTGTAGGATGAGGCAGAGAATCTCATAGGTATGAACGATGCATGAATTGAGGTACTGTATACATGGTTCATTTTCACTGGGCTCTCAGGTGATAGGTGTCTTGCCCTGTGCATTCCTTTTCTGTTTTTTTATGAATTCTAACTACCTCGTTTATGATAGTAGGGTTAGCTTTTTTTTTTTTTTTAGAAGCGTAATATACGAACAATGTATATAAAAATTTTAGTTCTATGTTTGCATTACATAATGCTCTGATTGATGAATACTGTACACACACACACACACACACACACACACACACACACACACACACACACACACACACACACACAAAATACATTACTTGATAAAAATAAATCATGTGAAAAGGTGTAGTCATTTCACTGTCTGTGAAAATACGTTCATTGCTGTATAATAAGGGGCTCAGCTTTTGGCATGTATGTGTCCACGTCTGACTTTGTGGAAGAGGTTTAAAGTATCACGTACCCAGCAGTACATTTTGGGACCTAGATGTGATTTGCTTTCCAATATCTGACTGACTAAATGATCATAGTACATTGGCATTGGTTTCGTCCTTATTGTTATTCTTTCATTTCTGTCTGTAATAGAAGAACAATAGCGGTAGTATCGAGAATCGATCTGTAGGCATACAAGAAAAATATAGACCTGTTGACATTATTATAGGAGTACGATCCCATCACCCCTGATCATGGCACCACCATCCAGAGATTAAGCGAATTAAATACTGGAAGATAACATTAACTGCACAATATGATCCTCCCAAATCATTTCCTAGAGAGACGGAACTAAATTTTAATAGGATTGTAATCAAATACCGACTTCCTAGTGGCCTGCTGGTCAAAGACGGCTCTCAGTGTGAAGGTCAGGTGCCGGACGCACGTAATGATTCGGTGCAAAGAGAAATTCTTTTTGTTATTCACAGGGACCACTGGCGTGTACGGGCCACTCATTTACACTGAGATGGTTTCATTTATTCTAGTATAGCCTTGGTGTCTTATCCCTCAGAAGTTTTTGAGCAATTATGAGGGAACCAAGACTTATTATTTGTTTTAATCCCACCCACTTTTTTAAAAGCTTCCTTTATAGCTCATTCTTTACCATTATTGGTAACTTCGTGGCATACAAACACACCTATAATTTACTTCTTCATTGCTAGTAAGTACAGGGAATGTAGGATGCTACATTTTCTATTCTAGGCAGAATGATGGTGATTTTCCTTGCCCGCAGATTTCCGAATCTCACAGGCGGGTATATCTGTCTATAGCCAGGCGCCATAATCCCTTATGGGATGGCCGTTTGACTTTGTAGCACCATCTGGAAAAAAAACAAAACATGCACATCAATATACATACATTCATACATTCAAACATACATCCTGAAACTCTCTCTCTCTCTCTCTCTCTCTCTCTCTCTGAAATTAATACCACGACTTTTTTTTTTTAAAGCTTGTAATAAGGCAAATTTAATCTTGTGTTTCCAGTTCGATAAGTGTGCCATTCTCAGTGCTGGCTGCCATGGCGTCACACTAGGCAGATAAATCCAAAGACTGGTAAAAAATAACCAGTACCAGTAGCATTCTTTGTGTTTTATACCCAGATGAGCTTGGCCAAATATAGCGTCAAAACTGGTGTTATTATTTCCCTTCTAGATCTCTAATGTTCTGGAAATTGTATTGCTTCGTCTTCATTATTTACAGAGGTACATCGTTTCTGAAATTACACGTGCAGCTGTTGATCTGATCATGATATGTCACGTAATCAAGAGAGACAAGGAAGCAATTATATTAAAACAGGATTTGTTGCATTGGCAGAACAAAAAAATCTGCCCAACCAGGTTCAAACTGAAATGGGAATGAGTTTGTTATGCTATTTTTTTTTGACAGATGAGCAGGGGAAGGAAAAACACATTATATGAAAAACAATCTACTGTATACCCCAGTTTACACATGTTCATTAATTTATAAAAAAATCTGCAACATTTGGACTTGGACTGCTGTAGGTTGAAGTTTGGTGGAAAACTATTCAGGGGAATGGAGTTCCAAACAGAAGTAGTTTGGGAAATAAAATATTTTTGATAGGCAGTTTTACAATATGGCAATGTGACAGTCCAGTCATGAGCGCTGCCAAATGCCAGTGTAACGCATGGAAAGGCAGGGAGAGTTGGCAGAATGGATGTAACTTTGAACATTTGCGAAATGAGTATCTGTAAAATAATTCAAAGGAGACATCATTCCTTGTTACTTGTTGGGAAGGTAGTCAATTTGTAGTTGCAGGGTTATTAATTATCCCAATAGCTTTGTCCCGAAGTTATTCACTTTAGTGCAACCTTTCCATATCCACTCCAAAGTTTGAGAAATATTCCAACTGAGAGCGCACATGACTCTTGAATGTTGAAGCTAACTGCTCGTCACCGAAGAAGTTACGGATTCTAGTATATAATAATCCGAGTTTCCATGAAGCAGTTTTAGCAAGTAATCTAATATGAGAGTTTTGTCAACAGAAACACCAAGAATTTTAATACTTTTAGGGGTAGCAGCATTGAATGCATTATAGGAATCAGACAATATCTGTCTACAAGTAAACTGTATCTCGTTTTCCCGGCATTAAGTGAAACAACGTTATTTTGTCCCCATTTAGTGACCTTACGTAAGTCTCGATGTATAGAGATCCCTGTACTGAGTTGGAATGTAAAGCCATCAAACTCCGTGAATGGGTGTTTAAGTGTGGGTGAACTGTGAAACGTTGAGTCATCTGCATAAGAGCTAACGGGATTATAGGTGATAGAAACTCATTAATTCATATGAATTAGGAATAGGGTTGGAGCCAGGACCAATCCTTGTGGCACGCTGACATTTATCGAGTGGAATTTAAAATATACATCATCTACTTTTACTCAAACCTTTCTGTCACTGACATATGAGGAGATCAATAGAACAAAAAATGATAGACCGTAGCAAGGGAGTTTGGATAGCAGGAAACGGTGCAACACTCTGTCAAGAGGTTCAGAAATACTAAGGGCTACTGCATTGGTTTTTCCATGTTGGTCAATTGACTGTTGGATAGTATGAGTCAAGAGACTGAGTAATCAATGGTGGATCTTTAGTGGCGAAAGCCGTAATTTTCTGCCACTAAATAAGTTGTTGGATTCAAGATGTTTAACAATATTCTTATGAAGTACGATCTCAATTACTTTACCAAGAGAAAATGTAATAGGTATTGATATGTAATCAGAGGGATTAGAGAAACATCCTTTCTTCGGAACTGGGTGGTTATTGGCTTCATTTTAAAAATTAGAGAATGAAAAAGTACGTATTCTTAGTCCGAATAATTTAGAACAGGAGCAAGTTCATAGGTACACTTTTGAAAACGATTGGAGGAATTCCATGTGGACCTGGAGCATTGTTGGCTGGCAAATTGTCCAGGATGGATTTTGCGTATCAAGTCTGTAGGCTATCATTAGTGGAGCAGTTTCGGGAGAGGTACGTTCTAGTCCAGGAATGTTCTGATTAACTTCCTTTAATGTAGAAATCTGGCAAACTTACTGGCAAGGATATTGGCTTTTCCACATGGGTCATTTACAGTGTGTCCATCTGAAGATTTTAGTGGGGGAAATGGTGATGACAAGTTATTATTGCACGAACTTAGAGATGACCAGAACATTTTATCGTCATTAGGATTACTTAATATTTTGGATGGTTGGTTGTGAAGAAAGTTTGATTTAATGGGATTTATTACGGTTTTTACAAGGTTTCTATCCATCCTGAGGGACTCGGATGCTTTTCATTTTAAGTAAAAGCTATATGCTAAGGATTTTTGGTTCGCTGCCCAGGCACGGTTGCTGTGAAACCATTTCGGAGACTCCGATCTTTTACTAAATTGTTGTCTGTGTATGAAAACTTCCATACCAGCTTGTATAAAGTCATTAATGTGAGACTGGTAGAACTGATGTCAGTGGGGAAGCCTGCCCTGGAATATCAGCAGGATAATTTCTAAATACATCCTAGTCTGCCCTATCAAAGTGCCATCAGGTCACCCTGACTTTTTCAGGGTAGGAAGATATAGGCAACAAACTAGTGAGGCTTTAATGAGATTATGATTGGAGGATCCAAGTGATGAGAGTACATATGTTCTGCATTGATCTGGGTTATTTGTCAGGATTTGGCTCAAGAGATGGACGCCATGGTCAGGATTACCTGGTATTCTGATTGGTTGTTTTACCAGTTGCATGAGATCAATTGATTCTGCAAGCAGCCAGCATTCTAGACCAGTCTCGTCAGTCCTGGCAGAAAACAATAACCACTCTTCATTTTGGACATTAAAATCATCAAAAACATTAATTTCAGTGATATGGGTGAGGTAGATGAGAGGTCTGAGGTGAAGCACGGGTTGTATCTGGGATGTGTCATAATTTTTTGCATATTCAATATGTTCTTGGACTGGGGAAGGATGAAAGACATCATAGTCATAACTACTGATTTTGAGTGGTGGTAGGTGGGGGTGCCCATCATCAGCTTACTTGATATAGTGTGCCTACTTTTTCCTTCTTGTCTTTAATTCTTTTTCTGTGTATGTCCTCCTCTCTTCCAGTTTAACTCATCTGTCCTGTCACACTTTATTACCCAGTATCCCTGCTTGTCGTAAAAGGCGACTAAAAGGGTTGGCGGAGGGTTAGTGCCCCTCCCCGGAAAACAACTAACTAAAAAAAACAAACAATAAGCCTCGGACAAGGACTGACCAAACGTTGACGACCCAGGACCGGACAAAGGACATTGCAATTGGAACGTGGAATGTAAGGGGAGCAAATGATGAGGTGAAAGAGAGAGAGATTGTCCAGGTGCTTGAGGATGCGAAAGTGGATGTATGTGGAATAACTGAAACAAAATGGGGAGGAAAAAGTGTGAGAGAATGGGAGTATGGATGTGGTATATGTGCAGGAGTAGGTGAGAATGAGAGGGCAAAGGAAGGAGTATGTATAGTTGTGAGTAAAAGATGGAAGAGGAGCATAAGACAGTATGGATCAGTTGGATCAAGGATTGTGTGGGTAAAGTTGAAAGTTGGAATACAAATGTGGGCGATTGTGTGTGTGTATGCGCCAACGCAAGATCGTGCTAGAAGAGTGAGAGAAGAGTTCTGGACAAATGTAGAAGTGTGCATGGAAAAGTTTGGAAGGAATGATAGTGTTTTTGATTGGTGATATGAATGGTAAAGTTGGGAATGTGAAGGTGGATGGAATAGTTGGTGAGTGGGGTGTGCCTGCTGAGATAGATGAGAATGGGAGTGCGTTAGTGGACATTTGTGCTGGGAGGGGGTTGGTGATAGCCAATACCCTCTTCAGGCATAAAATGATCCACAGGTATACATGGCGAGTGATGAGAAGGGTGGGTGGTGAACTGAGTGAAAGGAAGGCAATGATTGATTATGTGTGTGTGGATGAAAGGATGCGAAGATGTATATTGGATGCAAGAGTTTATAGAGGTTGGGGGAGTGGACTTTCTGACCACTACTTGGTGGTGGCCAGAATTAAAGTTCAAGTAAGATGGAGGAATAGAAGAAGGGAAAGACGAGAGGAAGGAGTAGTTGCAAGGAGAGTGGAAAGGTTACAAGAGGATGAGAAAAAGGCAGAGTATAAGAGAGAAGTGGAGGAACGATTGGGCAAATATGAGTTGGAGCAGATGGGAGATGTGGAAGGTGTGTGTAAGATATTTACAGAAGAAATATGTGCAGCATGTGATGTGGTGTGTGGAAGGAAGAGAAGACGGAGGGGGGTGCAAGGAACAGCGTGGTGGACTGAAGAGGTGAAACGGGCTGTGGCACAAAAGAAGAAAGCATACAATGAATGGATGAGAAATAGGGGCGTGGAAGAAGTTGAGAGGCGGAAGAGAGAGTTATATGTAGAAAGAAAGAGAGAGGTGAAAAGATTAGTAAGAGAGAGTAAGAAGACAGTGGATGAGGAATTTGGAAGGAATTTGAGTGTAAAGTGGAGGGACTGTAAGAAGATGTTCTGGAAAGAGGTGAAAAGAGTAAGACAGGGTGGAAGTGAAGTTAGCAGGGGAGTGAAAGATAAAAATGGTAGATTACTAGTGGAGAAGGGAGAAAAAGTGAGCAGATGGAGAGAACACTTTAAGGAATTGTTGAACGTAGAGGATGGAAATAATGCGAGTATAAGTGGCTGGGAAATGGCTGGGAGAAGGAGGGAGGTGAGAAGACAGGAAGAAATCAGTAGGATAGAAGTTGTGGAAGCAATGAAGAAAGTTAAATTGGGGAAAGCCCCAGGAATTGATGGAGTGTGTGGTGAAATGCTGAAGCATGGGGGAGAGATAGTAGTAGAATGGATGTGGAAGATGTGCAGATTGGCCTGGGAGAAAGGTAGAGTCCCGGAGGATTGGAAGTCAGGTATAATTATTCCCTTGTACAAAGGAAAAGGGGAAAAAGAAGTGTGTGGTAATCATAGGGGCATTTGTCTTCTTAGTATAATAGGAAAAGTGTATGGTAGGATACTTATTGACAGAGTTAGAGAAAGAACAGAGAAATTAGTTGGAGAAGAACAGGGAGGCTTTAGGAAGGGAAGAGGTTGTGTAGATCAGATATTCATTCTCAGATCTTTAGTGGAAAAGTTTCTAGAGAAGGGAAAGAAGTTGTATGCGGCTTTCATGGATTTGGAGAAAGCATATGACAGGGTGGATAGACTAGGATTGTGGAAAGTGTTAAGAATATATGGAATAGATGGGAAGTTGTTGAATGCTGTGAAGAGTATGTACGATGGTGCGAAGGCTGCAGTGCGTGTGGATGGTGAACTAAGTGAATTTTTCTCTTTGAAAGTTGGGTTGAAACAGGGATGTGTCATGTCTCCATGGTTGTTCAATCTGTACATGGATGGGGTAATAAAAGAGGTACAAGGTAGGGTAGTGGATGTTGGAGTGGCCCTGGTGAGAGACGATAGTGTTTGCAAACTCCCTGTACTGTTGTTTGCAGATGATACCGTGTTGTTGAGTGAAGACGAAGGGGAGCTGCAAGGCTTGGTGGATGAGTTTGAGAGAGTGTGTAAGAAACGGAATCTAAAGGTGAATGTAGGGAAGAGTAAAGTGATGGTCTTTGAGAGAGGTGAAGTCAGTGAATGTACAGCGAGGTTGGATGGTTAGGAATTGGAAAATGTGAGTACGTTTAAGTACTTGGGTAGTGTGATGAGTAAGGATGGAGGTTTGGAGGGTGAAGTGCTTGAAAGGGTACAGCAGGGAAGAAAGGTTGCTGGTTCTTTGAAAGCAGTGATAAGAAACAGGGAAGTGAGCATGGAAGTGAAAAAGTTACTACATGACAGTATTGTGATACCAACTCTAACGTATGGAAGTGAAGCTTGGACATTGTTGGAAGGACACAAGTCAAGAGTGAGAGCAGTGGAAATGAGTTATTTAAGAGGAGCCTGTGGAGCCACATGGAGAGACAGGCTGACAAATGAGGATATAAAGGAGCATTGTGGTGTTGATGTGGATGTGATAGGAAGCGTTATGAGGAACACACTGAGGTGGTTTGGCCATGTGGAGAGGATGGAGGGTCAATGACTGACGAAGAGAGTGTATGTGAGTGAGGTGGAGGGGGAAAGAGGGAGGGGGAGGCCGAGGATGAGATGGAGAGATGGGGTGGAGAGGTATATGAGAGAGGGGGGTGTGAGTTGGGAGCAGGGGAGTGAAATGGCGGGGGACAGGGCGATTTGGAGGCGATTTGTTTGTGGCCACCCCAAACGGGATTGAGGCGTCTGGCAAAATATATATATATATATATATATATATATATATATATATATATATATGGAGCCTCTGTGGTACAGTGGCAGAGCGTGCGTTTCGTACGCGGGTGAACCGGGGTTCGCACCCCGCCAGGGTAATAATCTTTGGGAGTGTTCACCCGGCCACGTACGACTTTGGCGGACACAAGGGGTGCTGTGGTTGAACCAGTGTCTCTTAATATATAGTATGCTTGCACCCAGTCGGCTTGCACGGGCCGATTACACTCGGTTCACAGACTACACACACATCCAAAGTCACTCCAACACCACAATTATACTTATAAGCACTTCTCACCTTACATACAATCTCTACCAGACAGCCTAAGCCACTTGGCAGAGATACATTAGGTGTATCGTCCCGACTTCGGTCGGGATAGGCCGGTCCTGCAGTGGATACTCAAACGGCTGATGATGATGATGATGATGATGATATATATATATATATATATATATATATATGCAACCACAACAGTGCAATCCACATCAAAACTACAAGCAGCAACATTATGGCAGTACCACCAGTACCAGCAGTGCCAAGGAAGAGGTGGAACAGGATGAGGGCGGGGAAGAGGTCGGTCACTGGGGCGGAGGGGCCAAGGTGGAAACTTCAGCCAAGGGAACAGACAGATGCATTTCCAAGACAGACAACTGTTCGAGAAGGATTATGACTTTGAGCAGCCTAATAAGGAATTTGAGGAGCTAAGGAACCAGCTTGCCATATCGAAGATCACAGAGAATGGAGAGAAAAAGGACGACTCCTGGCATGAGACTGCTGAGAGAGATGATGTGGATGACACCATCTACTGTGAAAAAAATAAATCTTCTCTTCGACTCACCCTCTTCTGAGGCTATAGAATGCAGTGAAGGGTAGAGCCAAAGACCAGATTGGGGGCTTGAATGAAAGATAAAACGTTGAGACATTTGGAGTGAGCTCTGACCAGACAGGTTATTACCAAAAATTCCGTGGGGGTTACTACAGAGGAGGTTGCTATCGCAACTATAATTACAAAAAAAGATACTATACGGGTGGTGGTGGGTACAGAGTTGGGCGGGGAGGGTGCTGGGGAGGGAACATGAATGAAGTGGCTCAGAGGGGAGGGACTGCATCAGCAGCAGGGGCAGTGGCAGCCACAGGTGGGGGGGGGGGCAGGAAGCTCATACGCATCCGCTGTCAAGAGTTCCACACCGATGAAATAGTTAAAGGAGTGGTAAAATCCAGAGAGCTCTTATGCATCACTGTTGGAAATTCCGTGCTAGGAAAATAGGCGAGAAGACTGTTAGATCTTCTAAAACAATGCAAAATTTCTAGTGATGGAGCAATGCCATCTCTGGCGATGAGATCTTAAAATCCAGAATCGATGCACAGTACTCATATGATGGAGCACCACTTGTTTCTCTGGGGATTGTACTGTATGTTAAAAAATCAAGCAGAAATTATGGTGGGCCTACAGTATCTGTTCAGAATCCGTAAAAATGAACTACTGTACTATATACTTTGAAAATATTGTCTGTAAAGGTAAATAAATATATTACATGATTTGAAAAACAGACAAAAATGATGGTTCTAACAATTTAGAAAGTATTACACTGAGTATACGATACTGTTTGTAGTAGATGGGGACGCCCATCATCCACTCACTCAATGTAGGGATGCCTTCTGTTCTCTACACTGAGTGACAAGCCAAATGGTTTCCTGTTCCCTGGAAACCATTTACTACGCTGGATGGTAATCATATAACCGAGGTTTTTGGCAAGGTTAAGTGTCCCACAAATTCCTTTATCTAATAGCACTTAATCATGGCAAATGCTTCGGAGGGCCGAATACCTGCCCCAGGCCCTGACCAAATAGGCAGATTTTTTTTCTTTTTATGCAAGGAAGAAGGAACCGAAGGGCAGAAGCCCGAAGCCGTTCTTTTCAAGAAAAAAAAAAACAATACAATAGAGAGCCAAATCCAAGATCCATTCTTTTTTAGATGCCTGGACACACTGCATTTGAAAGACTGGAGATCGTAGGAAGTAGAAATATAGACAGAGGGAGACAGTTACAGAGTTGATCTGTTGCATAAATGATGGACTGGGAGTAGTAGTTAATTCTTGCATTAGAGAGTTGGATAGAAAAGTGATGAGAGTTTGTTGCTAGATGGGTGCTACACGCCTGTCATACAAGTGGAGGGATGCAAGCAGAGTTCATAGGAGCAGTGATCATTGAAGTAGCGATAGAAAAGAGAAAATGATGCAGCAGTGTGGCGAAGAGATAGAGGTTGAAGGATGTAAGTAAGAAAAGGAGAGTTAATGAGAAGAAAAACCTTTGACTCCACCCTATTGAGAAGAGCTGTATGTGGGGAGCCTCCCAAAAACATGAGAGTTGTTCTCTACATAGGGGCGAACAAAACCAGTGTTTAAAGTCAACAACTGTACAGTACAAGGGTAAAGAAGGTACAGGGCCAGCTTACCACACTTAATCTCTTGGACGCAGATTTTACAGGAGATGCAATCTGATCTTTCCAAGAAAAATCCCGAGAGAATGAAACCCAAAGTACTGTTTAAGGATGATGCAGGATTGAGCTGGATATTATTGACGGGTTGATAGGTGTAAGAACTGAGTCTTTGATGCAACAACAAGATTGCTTTTACCCCAGTCAGGGATACAAGCCAAGTCAGACAGTATGTGTGCCATAGCCTCATCCCTTGTTTGTTGAAATAACTGCTGAGATGGACGTCGTGGAAAGCAAATGGAAAAGAGAAGGGTGTAATCATCAGCATATGAGTGAATAGGGTTAGATGCACAGCTCAGAAAGTCATTGATGAGTGAAAGAAAGAGAGCTGGTAATAGGATAGAGCCATGAGGAACACCACTGTTGACAGATCTAAGAGACAACGGTGGCTGTGTACAACAGCAGCTATAGAACGACGAGAATGAACTTATAGATGAAGGCACGGATAGAAGGATAGAAAGCGTAAGAGGGAAGTTGGAAATTAAAGCTTTATGCCAGACTCAATTGAAAGCCTTTGACTTGTCAAGGTCAATAGCAAAGCTTTCGCCAATGTCCCGAAAGGAGGATGACCAAGAGTCTGAAAGGTAAGTGAGAAGATCACCAGTGGAGCATACCTGACAGAACCCATACTGACGATCAGAAAGAAGGTTTTGATAGGAAATATGCTTTAAAACTTTTCTGTTGAGAATAGACTCGAAAACTTTTGAGACACAGGATGTTAATGCAATTGGGTGATAATTAGAGGGTTTGCAATGGTCACCTGTCTTTGGGCCAGGCTGAATGAGAGCAAATTTCCAGCAAGAAGGGATGGTACAAGTTGACAGACAAAGGCGAAAGAGTTTACCTAGGCAGGGTTTGAGTACAGAAGCACAGTTCTTGAGGACAACAGGAGGGACCCCATCAGGCTCATATGCCTTGTTTACTGAGGTCAGTGAGGGCAGAAAATACATCAGCTGAAGAAATTTTTATGTCAGCCTTGAGGAAGTCAGAGGGAGGAAGTAATGGAGGAACCGCACTGGAATCGTTAAAGGTGGAAATTGGAGGAGAAAGTCTGAGTGATGGATGTGCATTATCAATAGAAGAAGTAGTTACAGAGCCATCAGAGTAGAAAAGGGGAAGGAAGGATGATGAGGTAAGTTATTTGAAAGGTTTTTGTCAAGGTGCCAGAAGAAGCAGGAAGAATTTGAGTTGAAGAGTTAAGAGCATTTAGTATGGATGAAATATTTGAAGCAGAGACAAGAACAAGCTTAGTGCGATTCCTGCCAGAAACATAAAAGAGATGTGATTCTGAGGTGGGTTGGCTCTGGTACTCCTTAAAGGCCCTCTCCTTGTTGTGGACAGCATTAGAACAAGTGTGATTAAATCAAGGCTTTCTTGCATTAGTTAAAGAATATGAGAATGGAATGTATGTTTCCATGCCGGAGAGAATAACCTCTGTACTGCTCAAGGCACACTCACATGGGTCCTGGCCGTGGAAACAATAATCATTCCAGGGAAAATCAATGAAGTACTGCCTGAGGGCTTCCCAATCAGGAGCTCTAAAGAGCCAAAACCGACGTTCATTGGAGGGTCCACAGGCTGTACTTGAGCGACAGGACAGGCAAAAGTATGAAGACTGTGATTGGAGGAGCCCAACAGAGTGGAAAGATTACCAATGTAAGCAGAAGGATTAGTTGTACGGAAGAGGTCAAGTATGTTGTAACTCTCTTTAAGGCGGTCAGGGGTATGGGAAGGGTGCTGTACAAGCTGCACAAGGTCATTAAGGATAAAAAAGATGTAGGCTTGTTCATCAGGTGGATCAGTGAAAGGAGAGGAGAGCCAAAGGTGGTGGTGAACATTGAAATCTCCTAGAATGGAGATTTCAGAGAAAGGAGAAACGGATAGGATTTGTTCCATAATAGATGTAAGATAGTTGAAGAATTTTTCATAGCCAGTAGACTAAGGGCATAGGTAAACATCACAGATATATTTAGTCAGAGAACGGCAGGAAAACCAAAGCCAGAGAGTAGTGAAGTCAGAAGAATCAAGTTCAGGAACACGAGAGCACGATAAGTTGTTGCATACATATACACAACAGCCACCTTTGGCTTTGAAATGAGTATACAGAAAGTAGGAGGATATAGAGAAGGGTTTGCTATCAGTTGCCGCAGACAGCTGAGTGTCGATTAAGAAGAGAAGGTGAGGTTTAGAGGAGAGGCGGTGCTCAAGAGAGAGAAAATTAGAGAAAAGGCCATGAAAGTTGCAGAGATAAAGAAATGAGTCAGTGATTCCAGACAACTTTTTGAGTCGTCACCGAGACCAGGGCGGATGTTGTGGGCATTTATGATACCCCCCTCAGGGGACCCTGAGACTTGGTTATTATATGCAGTTTTGGCTTAAATTTTGAATAGGAAGTGTAGTCTGTACTGTAAATGTAGTTTGGTGTTGACAGTTAGAGAAAGTTGTATGGAGAGCATGCTGGTCTACTCTCTGTGTTACTGAAATACTGAAAAAGTACAGCAACGGGAGATGGTCAGGAACTTGTCCTGAGGACTGATGAAAAAATGGGAGCTCCAGCTCTCCGTGTCATCAGCTTTCCATCCACCGTGGGAGTACTGCCCTACTCGACTGGTGTTTGGCCATGTGGAATGTAAGAGGTATAAATGAAGGGATCATGCGGGTGGAAGTGGTGAATGTATTAAAGAGCGCGAGTATGCCATAACGGCATTGTGTAAATGAAAGATGAAAGGGTGTAAAGTGGAGGAGTGGAAGGGAGTGAAATGTGTAAGATCGGGCATGAATGGGCGAGGAAGATGCAAGGAAGGAGTTGTTTTGTTGATGAATGGGGTATGGCGGACTGGAATGAGGGAGTACAAATGTGTCAGCTCGAGGTGTATATACGTCAAGTTCAAGTTTAAGAAGGTGAAAGTGGTGGTGATTGTAGTGATGAGAGCATTGGAGATGGGACTGCTGAGGAATGTATGTTTTGTTTTTTTTACGTGTCCAACTCTGGACAAAGGCTTCAGGGCCTATTTCTCGGGGGCAGTGACCTATCCCAAGGCCCAGTAGTCCTCCTACACCTCCACATGTCACCACTTCGGCGCTAACACCCACCGTCCATATTGAATACATGCTAGGGCTGTCTCATACAGGACTGGTGTATTGGTATTAGCGGAGTATTTTTACGACATGTCGGCGGGTCATCTCGCAGGTCAGGAAAGTCTGCTTTTATAGGAAATTCAAATCCTTAAACTGTTCCCTGCCTCAGCCGGGATTCGATCTTGGGTCCACTAGGACTGCAGACCGCCTCTCTACCGATTCAGCCACCGCCTCCCCCAGAGTGGATAGGATACGAAATAATGTGATTCGTGAAAGATGTGGAGTGAAGAAGTCTGTGGACACCAGAACTGAAGAGAGCGTACTGAGATGGTATGGTCATGTGGAGTAAATAGATAACAATCTGAGCGAATTTGAAGGAGGGAGGAGGCGAGATAGGCCAAGGAGTTGGTGGAGGGATATGGTGGATGAGTGTGGAAGAGATGTATGGGAGTAGGTGAGGCTAGGGAAATGACAAAAGATCGAGCTGACTGGATGAATGTTGTGAGAAGTGCATGTTCAGGGATTTGACGCAGCTTTTTAACGTGACAGCGTCCGGACTGACGCTATCGGATATGTTTATATGAAGCTACAGAATCTGGTGAATGTTTTTAGCGTATCAGATAGAGCCAGGATTCCGAGGGTTTGAATGATGAGTGAATAGAGGCGTGGCCCATTGGACTGTGCAAACTTGGGCTGTCTGGACATTGCTACTTCTCTCCCTGCCCCAGGGTGGAAAAGGAGGTTCGGATGATGACATTATCTATCTATCTATCTATCTGTCTATATAGATATAGATATAAATATAGATAGATAGATAGATATAGATAGATAGACAGATACATCTATCTATCTATCTATCTATCTGTCTGTTTGTCTATCTACCATCTATCTATCTATCTATATTTATATTTGAAAAAGAAACACGATCACAAAGTTAACTAAAGGATTCATAAAACGCGCGCGCGCACACACACACACACACACACACACACACACACACACACACACACACACACACACACACACACACACACACACACACACACACACACACGCAAACAAACAAACACATAAGGCAATGTCAGTAAGCGCTGGGACGGTGGCTATGATGATAACAATAAAAAGTTATCTCGTTACGGGTGGTAGGAGAGGAAACAGGTGTACGGCCTGGGAGCTGGCCTTCAACAATCATACTGAGGTTGGGGGGGGGGGGTAAGTGAGGCGGTGGCAAGCGAAGGGGCAGCTGGGGTACTAGGAGAGAGAGGTGTTGAGGGAAGGCGCAGACCTTTTTATTTTTTTAAATGAAAGTATCCCGAAAATTAGTCTGCCGCATTACAACGAGCATGTTTTATGAAACTGAGTAAGACTACTGTACCGAAAACAATGTTCAGCTAAAAAAGAAAATCTCTTCTGTTGAAGGGGTTAACCATGTTTGTTTGACTGTTTGTGTGAGTACATGCTTTCATTCATTGTTTGTTAGCTTGTATGTGTGTGTGTGTGTGTGTGTGTGTGTGTGTGTGTGTGTGTGTGTGTGTGTGTGTGTGTGTGTGTTTGTGCAAGCTTCCATTCATCATTTAAATTATATTCTGCTATTTTTTCTTTCTTCTTGACGTTAACAAGAAATTCCTCAGCACTTTTTTCTTATCCTCTGACTAATGCATTAAAAAGGAAAGCAACTGTTTAATCGAGCTTTTTCTAATGATGTTCATCTCTTCTATGTTCCTGCCCGGAAGTGTGCATGGTCTGTTTTTCGATCAGCTAAGCATAATTTCTATCAATCTATCTGCCTATTGCCAGATGCCTCAATCCCATACTGGGTGTCCACAAACAAATCGCCTCCATGTCGCCCTGTCCCCTGCCATTTCACTGTCCTGCTCCCAACTCACACCCCCCCCCTCTCTCATATACCTCTCCATTCCATCCCCCCATCTCATTCTTGGCCTCCCCCTCCCTCTCCCCACCTCCTCTTCACTCACATACACTCTCCTCATCAATCTCTCACACTCCATCCTCTCCACATGTTCAAACCACCTCAATGTGTTTTTCCTAACGCTTCCTCTCACACCCACATCCACAACACAACGCTCCTTCACTTCCTCATTTGTCGGTTTGTCTCTCCATGTGGCTCCACATGCTCCTCTCAAATTACTTATTTCCACTGCTCTCACTCTTAACTTCTGTCCCATCAACAAAGTCCAAGCTTCACTTCCATACGTCAGAGTTTGTATCACAATACTCTCATGTAGTAGCTTTTTCACTTCCATGCTCACTTCCCTGTGTCTTATCACTGCTTTCAAGGAACCAGAAACCTTTCTTCCCTGTTGTACCCATTCAAGCACTTTACTCTCTAAACTACGATCCTTACTCATCACACTACCCAAGTACTTAAACGCACTCACATTTTCCATTTCCTCCTCATCCAGTCTCACTGTACATTCACTGATTTCACCTCTCTCGAAGACCATAACTTTACTCTTCCCTACATTAACCTTTAGATTCCGTTTCTTACACACACTCCCAAACTCATCCACCTAGCCTTGCAGCTCCCCTTCGTCTTCACTTAACAATACAGTATCATCTGCAAACAACAGTACAGGGAGTTTCCAAACATTGCCCTCTCTCACTAGGGCCGCTCCAACATCCACTGCCCAACCTTGTATCTCTTTTATAACCCCATCCATATACAGATTGAACAACCATGGGGACATGACATCCTTGTTTAAATCCAACCTTCAAACAGAAAAATTCACTCAGTTCACTATCCACACGCACTGCAGCCTTAGCACCCTAATACATACTGTACTCTTCACTGGCTTCAACAACTTCCCAACTACTCCATAATACTTTCCACAATCCTTGTCTATCCACCCTGTCATATGCTTTCTCCATGTCCATGAATGCCACATACGACTTCTTTCCTTTCTCTAGAAACTTTTCCACTAAAGATCTAAGAATGAATCTCTGCTATACACAACCTCATTCCTTCCTAAAGCGTCCCTGTTATTTCCAAGTAATTTCTCTGTTATTTCCCTAACTCTGTCAATAAGTATCCTACCATATACTTTTCCTATTACACTGTATCTTACCATATACTTTTCCTATTACACTAAGACGACAAATGCCCCAGTGATTACTACACATTTGTTTTTCCCCTTTTCCTTTGTACAGGGGAATTATTATACCTGACTTCCAATCCTCCAGAACTCTACTTTTCTCCTAGGCCAATCTGCACACCTTCCACATCCATTCTACTACTATCTCTCCCCCATGCTTCAGCATTTCATCACACACTTCGTCAATTCCTGGTGCTTTCCCCATTTTAACTTTTTCATTGCCTCCACAACTTCCATCCTACTGATTTTTTCCTCTCTTCTCATATCCTTCCTTCTCCAAGCCATTCCCCAGCCACTTATACTTGCATTAGTTTCATTCTCTATGTTCAGCAATTCCTTAAAGTGTTCTCTCCATCTGCTCACTTCTCCAATAGTAATCTACCGTTTTTATATTTCACTCCCCAACTAACTTCTTTGGCACACTGTCTAACTCTCTTTACCTCTTTCCAGAATATTTTCTTACATTTTCTCCACTTTATACTCAAGTTCCTTCCAAATTCCTCATCCACTCTCTTCTTACTCTTTCTTACTAATCTTTTCACCTCTCTCTTCCTTTCTACATATAACCCTCTCTTCCGACTCTCAACTTCTTTCACGCCCCGGTTGTCTCATCCACTCATTATATGCTTTCTTCTTTTGTACCACAGCCTCACTCACCTCTTCAGTCCACCATGGTGTTCCCTGTACCCTCTTTCGTCTTCTCTTCACCCCACACACCACCTTACATACAGCACAGATTTCTTCTGTGAATATCTTGCACACACCTTCAACGTCCCCTATCTGCTCCACTCTATATTTACCCAATCGCTCCTCCGCTTCCCTCTTATATTCTGCCTCTTTTCCATCCTCTTGTAACTTTTCCACCCTCCTTGTAGAAATATAATGTTTTGAACTCTCTAGACTTAAATTATTCCTGCTCCCTCTGATACCTTGCCAAAAACTTCTCTAACAATTTTACTTCATCCCCCTTCCCCCCCCCCTTTTTTTTTTTTTTTCTCTCTCTCTCTCTCTCTCTGATGGCTATGCAGCTGTTACCTCTACTGAAACAGCAGAACTCTTTGCTCAGACTTTCTCCTCAAATTTCCACTTAGATGATTCTGGTGCTATTCTTCCATCTCCTCCCACCTCTGACTTCCTCATGACTGATACTAAATCTCGTTAGTTGATGTACTTTTTGCCCTCACTAGCCTCAGTATTAACAAGGCATATTGGCCTGATGGGGTTCCTCCAGTTCCTCTCAAGAAATATGCTTCTGTGTTTACACCCGGTCAAATTAAACTCATAAACCTTTGTCAACTTGCACTTTTTCATCTTGCTGGAGATTTGCTCTCATTCAACCCGTTCCCAAAGATGGGTAACCGTTCCCAGGACTCTAATTACCACCCAATAGCTTAAACATCCCGTATTTGGAAGTTTTTGAATAATTCTAAAAAAAAAAAACTTTCCCAACACAGTTGTCTTTTCAATTGCCAGTGTGGATTCCGCCAGAAACGCCCCTTTGGGGATCTTCTTACCTTCCGTTCAGACTCCTGATCATCCTTCTTTCAGGACTTTGGTGAAAGGTTTACCGACTCCTGGTCATCCTCCTGCTGGGACTTTGGGGAAAACTGCACTTGACATAGCAAAGGTTTTTGATCGAGTCCGGAACAAATCTTTAATTTCCAAACTGTGCTCATATGGTTTCAGTCCTTCAGTGTGTGCTCTCATCCCTATTTCTTTTCTGGTCATTCTATATCTGCTGTTGTCGGCGTCCACCAACTTTCCCCTAGAGCTATCATTCATGGCATTCCTCAGGGTTCTGTTCTCTCTTCCTTTTGTTCATGAATGACCTAAGTTGTATGCTGATGATTCCACCCTTCACCTCTTTATCTACTTTTGTCACCATCTGTCACAACATTTACATCAAGAAACACGGGATGAAGCTATGGCGCTCTCATCATCTATATGGCAAGGTCGCCCAGCGAGTGTCCCAGTTTTCGCTCGTTCTGCGCAATGACATCACACAGGAACATATACTGGTTCACCCACGCTCTTTCCACATATCTTTGCCCAGCGTTTAGTTGTTGTTAAAAATGACTCAGAAGAAGGGGGAAGAAAATTGGTGAGTAATTGGGTGGGGGGGGGAAGAAGGAGAGGACGTGTGGTGAATAATGAAAGGAAATGTGGTGAGTAATGGGAGGAGATGTAGAAGAGGAAGTGTGATGAGCAATGGGAGGAAATGTAGAAGAGAAAGTGTGGTGAGAAATGGAAGGGAATGTAGAAGTGTGGTAAGTAACGGGAAGGAAATGTAGAAAGAGAGGAAGTGTGGTCAGTGATTTGGGGAGGAACGTAGGAAATGAAGTAATGAGAGGAAATGCAGAATATAAAGGAGTGAGGAGAGTAATGGGAGGGTGTGTGCTGTGTAATGAATACAGAAGGAGGGAGAAACAACTGGGGCTTTCAGAGAATAAACGGAGGGAGAAATGGAGTGTGCTGCCGGTAAACAAAAAAGGAAAAAGGGAGTGATCTCAGTGAATACAGAACGGAAAATGAGAGTGTGCTGTCAATAAAGTCCTTGGGAGGAAGAGAGAGAGTGCAGTTTCAATTAATAAGATGAATACTGAAGGAAAGGGAGTGTACTGGTAAATAATAAATAAATACGTTTCATATTTCTGTGTTAAAGGAAACTCAAATTATTCCGCTAACAACATTTTTTTTCCACACCTTTATTACCTTCTTAGAATACTAAATATAACCATTCAGGGTAAGGTATTTTCCCAGTTCTCTGACCTGGACAGTTTCATTATTTTTTCATCACTTCTACAGGCTTTCCCTTTTTATTTATCTTCGTACCACTGTTTGAAATCCTCATCCTAAGATATACAGATACCTTAACAAACAAGGATATAACTTCATCCAGTACATTAACACTGGCAATTTCTGTCTCAGATACAGCTATTTGTAGGTAATCTCTACCTGCCCTCAAAGAGTCGGCCATCATACTTTCATATACCTCTACCTTCTACTGTCTTTACACCGCACTACATGCACATTAGATATCACACCTCCTAGTTCCATCTACCCCTTAGCAATGGCTGCTGCATGAATATCTACACATCCGGTGGTATCTTGGATTGCCACCACCGGCAAGGTAGGGCTGGAGGCACAGGGTCCTCCTGGTCAATATCAAATGACCCTTCAGACAACGGCTCTTGTACACACTGTTCATGCTCGTCGGTGGAGAAGTGTGGGTTCAGCCTTATAATTCACTAATATCCGTGGTCTAAGTACCAATTTGAATTCCATTTACTTTTTTTTCTACAAACATGATCCCCTCTAGCCGTTCCTCATAGAACCCCAAAGCTCTCCCTCTACTGAAATATCTCAATATGTTCCTGGTTACCAACTCCTCACAAACTTCCACAAAAAGTGGGGCAATTGTTGTTTTATCAATTCTGAATTTGCATTTGATACTGCTTTGAACTTCACTTCAGCTAAGTTTGATTATTCACTGTATATACTAAATTATCTAAATATTACCAAAGATACATATATGTCCAGTTTATCGCTCCCCCAACGCTTCTTCAGAACCCAGCATATTTGACTCCATATCCACACAGTTGGCTAACCTTAATCTCACCCTTAACACTGAAATTGCCGTTTTAGGTGACTTTAATGTTCATAATGTAGAGTGGTAATAGCATTCTGCCAGGACAGACGATACTGGTCTAGAATGTAAGCTGTTTGCAGAATCGTTTAATTTCACGCAATTGGTAAATCAAACAACCAGAATACCAGATAATCCTGACCATAACGCCTGTCTATTGGATCAATTCCTAACAAATAACCCAGATCAAGGCAGGATAGAAGTACTGTCACCACTTGGATCCTCCTACCAGAATCTTATCAAAGCCTCATTAGTTAGTTCCCCCAAACCTCCCCATTCTGAACCTGTTGGGGTAACCAGATGGCACTTTTATAGGGCTGTCAGGGATGGTTTTAGAAATAATCTTGCTGAAATTCCATGACAGTTCTTCTCCAGTGACATCAGGTCTACCCAGTTTCACATTAATGACTTAGTACAAGCTGATATGGAATTCCTCATACTATGTCAACATTTCACGAAAAGATCAGACTCCCCAAAATGGTTTCATAGTGACTGTGCCAGATCAACGCCCTAAAAGCCATTAGCATATAGCTCTTACTTAAAAAAAAAAAAAAAAAAAACTGAATCTCTCAGTCAACTTAAAATTGCTAGAAATCATGCAAAAGCAGTAATAAATGTCTCTAAACAAAACTTTCTTCACAACCATTAATCAAATTATCAAACAATCCTAATGATAATAGAATATTTTGGTCATCTCTCAGTTCATTCAGTAATAACTTTAACAAGTCATCACCCATTCCCCCCACTAAAATCTTCAGGTGATAACATTACAAATGATCCGGGTGGTAAAATGAACATCCTTGCCAATACATTTGCCAATAATTCTACTTTAGAGGAAGTCAGCCAGGATGCCCATGTACTAGAACTTGACTCCAGAAACTGCTCCACTTAAGATATACACTAGATATGTAAAATCCATCCTAGACAATTTACCAGCTAACAAAGCTCCAGCTCCGGACGGAATGCCACCAAATGTTTTGAAAAAGTGTTTTCCTGAACTTGCTCCTGTTCTAGCTAACATACTCAGACTCTGCATGCATACAATTTCATTCCCTGATTTTTAGAAAGAAGCCAATATCCTCCCATTTCTGAAGAAAGGAAATTCCACTGACCCCTCTGATTACAGGCCAATAGCTATCACGTCTTCTCTTGGTAAACTATTTGAAATTGTAATTAATAAGCACATACTTAAGCACCTTGATTCTAACAACTTAATTAGTGATAGACAGCATGATTTTCGCCACGAAAGATCCACCATTGATATACTCAATCTCCTGAATCATACCACCCACCAATCAATTGACCAACATGGAGAAACTCATGCAGTAGCTCATGATATTTCTAAAGCTTTTGACAGAGTGCGGCACTGTTCACTGTATCCAAAATCTCTTGCTATGGCCTAAGGTCTATTGTTCCTCTGATTTCCTCATATCTCAGTAACAGAAACATGAGAGTTAAAGTAGATGATGTATATTCCAATTTCCACTCGATTAATGTCGGCGTGCCACAAGGATCAGTTCTGGCTCCAAACCTATTCCTAATTCATATTGATGATCTATTATCTGTCACTCATAATCCTATTCATTCACATGCAGATGACTCAACATTTCACAGTCATTCACACTTAAACACCCATTCACAAAGTTCAATATCCCTAGCTCACAACTCAGTACAGCAATCTCCATAGAACAAGACTTACCTAAGATCACTGAATGGGGACAAAATAATAATCTCATTTAATGTCAGTAAAACCAAATATATACAGTTCACTAATAGATAATGCCTGATTCCTATATTACCTTCAATGCTATTAATATTCCTAAGTCTAAAAATATTGAAATTCACGGTGTTTCACTTAACAGTACCGACATCTGGATCTCTTGTGTTAGATCACTTATTAAAACCACTTCAAAGAAACTTAAATTACTTTACAGAGTCCGTAATTTCTTCACTGACGAGAATTAGCTATAATTTATAGGAGTCATATGCACTCATAGCTGGAATATTGCTCATCCTTATTGGATGGATGTGGAGAGGTGGGACTAAAACAACTAGACAAAATTCAGAATAAAGTTGTTATAATTCATAATATCCCTACTATTACAAATTAACTACCTCCTCTTCAAGGAATAAGGAATGATGCCTCACCAGCATTATTTTATATATATTTTGTATGACAAATGCTCAGACGAAATTGTATCTATTGTGCCACATTTCCATGCCTTTCCCCCTGCCACACGGGCATCTGGTAGAGCTCATGACTGGACTGTCACACTGCCATACACTGGTTATCAGAATTCTTCTACTCCCTGAATTGCAGCCATTTGGAACTCGCTTCCTCAGAGTGGTTTCCCCCCTAGCTTCAACCTACTAGTGTCAAGTCCAACTGTTACAGATTTTTTATGAATGGAGGACACCTGTATTCTAGTAAATGGATTATTTTTTTTAATATATTTGTTTTTCCTTTCTCTGTTCTGTTGTTTAAAAAAAAAAAAAAAAGACTATCCCCATGTACAGCTAGAATACCTCTTGCAAATTGTTAGCTGAGAAAAAAGGGTTCAGAAGCAACATATAGTTCTCCCATATTTAGCTGTTTAATCCATGTTATGTTCAAGGATTTGCAGATATCAGTGTTATGGCCCAAGTGAGGGTACTTCATTCAAAATTTCCATACAATATAGGCACCAATGTACCGAGTTTTTTTCCTTATGTTAAAACAGTCATACACTGCAGACTGTTTGGCATGTTTGCATCATAAACTGAGATCTGTTTATATGAAAAATTTAAACTGATCAGAAAATATGACTCAGGTACGCAGCTCAGAGGATGGTGTGCATACAAGTATCACTGAGATCAGACTGGGGCATGGGTTAGCCATGTTCTCGTGTGACGTCATCACTCCTGTTCGGCCGTACCCAACATGCGCTCTAGTCGACCTTCTCATATAGGCCTTGGGCACAATTAATTCTGACCTGGCCCGTAAGTCTGGTTGAGATAAAAGTTTACCTTGTTATTCTTAATGCACCTAAAGCTCAGATTTTACGTCTTTTGATTCCTCACAATCTTTCGCAAAAGCATCCATCAATATTTTACAATATTCAACTCAATCTTGCATTATATTTGAATATACTTGGAGTTTTATTCTCTGGAGATTCATCATGGAAAGATCATATTATCATTCTTGAAAAATCTTAGAGATTATGTAAAGTAATCCAACTCCATGTCTTTTTTTTATCTCCGCACAGCTGTTCACTATATACCAGCATTCAAACGCCCAGATATAAAGTACAACTCTCCTGTGGGGGTAGGGGGTGGGGGCCCCCATATTCATCACTTCTCAATATGTTGGATTCAATGGCTTCTTGTCCCATAAGCTCTCTTTCTCATAGTGACTTTCAACTTCTGTTTATTTACTGTTTTGTTGCATCTTTATCTCTTTTTAATCTCTGCTTTAATGATCGCTGCTCTTCTGGACTGTCTACTTGCATTCCTCTTCCGTTAAGGCGGTCGCCTAGCACTCGTCAGGCAGCAGACTCTCACCCCCTTTCTGTCCAGCTCCCTAATGCAAAAGTTAACCGTTACTCCCAATCCTTCCTGCATGCAACAGATCAACTCTGAAACGTCTTCCTCTGCCTTCATGTATTTCCTTCGGCTTATGACTTCCAGTCTTTTAAACGCAATTTGCCCAGGCATCTCGAAGCGAACTGACCTTAAATTTGGTTCTTTTTTGCTTTATTTTTTTTCCTTGGAGGGAATAATCTTCCGGGCTTCCAGCCTTTGGTTCCTTTTGCTTTTCAATGAAAACAATGATTTTTCCACTGTTCTTTCCTTCTTTCTTTCCGGCATAGTGGTTAAGCCTCAATTATTCTATGCATTTCTCGTGATAGCTCTTATTATCTATAGCTCAATTATCGTGCCTGCCTGTGGTGTTCCCATTAGTATAATGTAACTTTTCCCTGTCTTGCCTTTTTTAGTATAGCATTCTCCTGTCGTGTGTGTTGGACGCTAACAGTGGTCTTCTCTCCCGCAATCATATATTTTTCTTCTGTGATTTCATAACCATGATATAATAAAATTTTTTGTGGTACTGTTATCAGTTAGACATTTTGATACTCTCTCATATCCACTGAAGTCATAATTTCCCTTAGTCCTTCCTGTAAGTGTGTGGGTTGTGATGCTAAATTTTAAAATTGTTAACGTAAGTTCAGTCAATGGAGCTTTTAATACAGTTCATTCACATATCATTCTAGCCACTGTCAGGAGATGAGATTCTCAAAACCTGCGACAAATAGAGGAACTTTGGCCACCAGGCATTCATTTTTAAAAATTAATTTAAGTATTAAAAATGACTTATCTTTTTCTCGATCTCATCTATAATTGACAATTTGTTTTGCTTTGGAGACCCAGGGTAGTGATTTTAAGAGACCAGTCTTTACTGTCTTTATTAACGCTTTCAGTAGCGTGAGTCCCTTCTTGTTTTATTCATATTATTGTCAGATGATTTTATCTAGCTTAGGATACCGCCATAAGAGTCAAGCTATTGATGAAACCTATATACTCCGCCCACTTCATCTAGGCGTAAAATTACCATTCCTCCCTCTTAAAAACTGAGTTGTAGCAAGAGACTATCACTAGAATAAGATGCTTGTCATGAAATCCTGGGGCAAGAATGTTGAGTTGTAATACTGTCTTATTCTGCTATGGAAGAAGAGGAAATAGTCTGCAAAAGAACGAATACATCCGCCTGGTGAAAATAAATAAACTATATATTTGTCTCATCCAGTTCAAAAAGTTTTTTCCTCAGTTGCACAATACTGTCTCGAGATGCAAAAACTACATTAAGAATACATCATGGTAGAGAAACCGTTTAAATCACATTATCTTTTCTGATTACATCAACTTATCAAAGAACGCAAATCAGTATATTCAGTGGACTAATAGTTACAATTTATTTCCAAAATGATTCTAGTGATTTCCCATAAGATTAATGCAATTACCTGGTGGAAGAATTTATGAATGTTGATTAAAGTATGACGTTAAGCCTCCGTTTTTGCTATCTGTGCATGCACTCGTGTTCTTACCTAATTGTTCGTACCTAATTATATCTTTACAGTAATGAGTCAAGCTCATACCGTCCCGTGTTTTGAACCATTTTTATCATACATGTCTTTAAATTTATGAATTGTTTTGACACACACAATTTCATTCGTTAGTGCAATCCATTGATCAACTGCTCTATTTGGGAAACTGAATTTCCTAATGTCTTTATCACCTCTCTTTTTGTACAATTTTCTGCAGTGTCCTCTTAATGTTGCTTCCCCATAGGTTATACTCATTTACGTCTACTTTCTCTTTTCCTGTGATGCATTTGTATAACATAATCATGTCTCCTCTTTTTCTTCTCTCCTGTAACGTTGGTAGGATTAATTTTTCGAGTCTTTCTTCATAGCTTAGCTCCCTTAAACTTGGTGCCCATCTTGTAGCACCCCTTTGTACCTTTTCAGTCTTATCTACATGTTTTTTTAGATGGATTCCAAACCACTGATGCATACTCCAGAGTTAGTCTGATGAATGATGTTATTATCTTTCTCAGCATGACTTCATTTACATATGTGAATGTTACCCTAATTTTAGCAAGCAGTGTGAACATGTTCCTTTTTCATTTGTGTGGTCAGCCGGTGATAGTCTGTTACTGATAATCACTTCTAAATCCTTTTCCCTTTCTGATGTGTGTAGGGTTGAACTTCCTAACTTATTGGCCCAGTATTTTTTTTTTTTTTTTCACTTTTACCAAATTTTATTACATGACATTTGCCCACACTGAATCCTATTTGCCATCTGTTGTTCCATTTTTGAAACTTATTTAATTCCTCTTGTAGCTCTATGCAAGAGTATGTTTGCAATTTTCCTTTGTACTTTTGCACCATCAACAAACATATTTAGGTAGCTTCCATTTCCAATGTTGTTGTCTATGTCATTTATACTAAAACATAATTGGTGCCAGCACCGATCCCTGTGGAACTCCACTTATCACTTCTCTCCATGATGAGTAATTTCCCCTTAGCATTGTTCTCATTTCCCTTTTACTGAGAAAATCTTGCATCCACTTGTGCAGATTACCTTGGATTCCTCCTTGATTGTACAGTTTCCATAAAAGTCTTTTGTACAGTACTCTGTCAAATGCCTCTTTGAAATCCAAATATATGCTGTCTACCCAGCCATCTGTATTCTGTATTACTTCTGCAACTCTGTCATACTAACTTAATAGGCTACTAATACATTATTTTCCATTTCTAAAACCAAACTGTCTCTCTGTTATCATATTGTGTTTTTCCAGGTGATTTACCCAAATTTTTCGTATCAGTTTTTCTAAAATCTAGCTTACGATGCTGATCAGTGATACTGGTCGGCAGTTAAGTGGATTTTGTCTATTTCCTTTCTTGAAAAGGGGCATAATGTTTGCTTTCTTCCAAATATCAGGTAGTTTTCCTTGTGTTAAGGATTCTCTGAATATTAACTGTAATGGACTGCTTAGCTCTTTGGAATATTCCTGTAATACCCAGCACAAAATCTCGTCAGGGCCATTAGTTTTTCCCTTGTCTAATTTCCTCATCTCTTCCAGGACCTCTTGTTGCGTTATAGGTATATTTGTTAACATGTGAGGGCATGCTTGTTCATTTTCATCTCTCGCAAATCTACTTTCTATGGTAAAAACTGATTGGAAATTTTTGTTTAGTACATCACAAATATCTGTTCATTGATACAGATTTTCCCCTCATCCATGATGGATATTTTTTTTTCTTTAACTGTTGCTTTGCTTCGTATGTAGCTGTAAAACAACTTCGACTGATCAGTACTTTAATCATAATGTCTTCCTCAAACTGCCCTTAAGCATTTCTCCTTATCCTTGTATAATATTTTCTTGCCTGCTTCTAGTTGATGTATGCTCTCTCACTTTTAAGTCGTGTGTATCTGATCCACAGCAAATCTCTTTTCTCTCCTGCACCCCCCTGGTGGGAACCGCCTTGTCATGGTGGGGGGGCTTGCGTGTCCCTGTGACCTGACGAGCGAGGCTAGAGGGGGCTTTGGCCCCTGCTCTGCCCCTCTTGGGGAGAGAGGGCTACCCATGCTAGTAAGGTCATCAGTGAGGGACCAGACTAAATGGTTCCCAGAGTTAGGCTGCCAGTGTGGGTCAACAGTGCCGCCTGCCAGAGGGATCACCTTCTAAGGTTGTCCTGTGTTGGATGGTTTGATGTCTGGGCTGGGATGCGCTGGGGAAGGGGGTCTTAGCTCCTCAGTGGGCAAACTTTCGGATCATGTGGGGCTTCTTTTTAAACCGAGAAGCCACCATAGGGACGAGGTACCCCACTTGCGGCAGCCAGTGCTCGGTCCCCTCGTATTCCCAGTAGGCGGTTGCTCCTGGCCCCTGGAGCCATTTATTACCAACCCATTCTATATGGATACAAACACTGAAAATACCATTGGTCCTTGAGGGGAGGTCGACCAGACCCTCGAGATGTCACCCTCTGGTTGTGATGGTGGTTCTTTGCAAGTGCAGGCTGGAGCTCGCACTCCTGCTGCTGCTACTAATGATGCTGGTAGACCCCGCGGGTCACCTATCAAATCTTCCGAGATTTCTTACAATCTGGATACGCTTAAGCTGATCAATGTGTTTACATCTCTTTCCTACCGTGCCATTCACTCTCTTTTCAAACCGTTTGGAACAGTTGTTCGTATCCATCTAAGATATGATGATGACTGCAGGTCCAATCGGTGTTACGTGACCTTTACTTCTGGTAGTGCTGCCAAAGCCGCTTTTGAGGCAAGGAATTCTCTTTCTCTAGGGAAGGCCAACTGTACTGTTGAGCTGATCCGATCAAACAACGTAATGAATTGTGAAAATGACTATTGCCCCAACATCTTTGATGATGCTGAAGAGTGAGTTCCTAAGGTGCGCCATGCCCCCACACCTTAATGGTTTGTGGGGTATTATAGAGCAGGGAGAGGAAACTTCATCCACGCTGCTAGGTATCTAGAAAAAGAAATTGGAGTGCTTCCTGAGGGTAACCTGAAGAAGTATGGTAAAGGAGTGTTAGTTCGAGCAAAGGATCTGACACAGGCCACGATGCTCCTCCATCTACCTTGCCCTTCTGATGGCCTCTTTGAGACCATCAAACCTCATCGAACGTTCAATTACAGGAAAGGGCGTGTCTATAATCAGGATTTGTATGCTTTTTCAGAAAATGACATTCTTGAATTGTGCTCTGATAATGTCCAGCGAGTATCGAAGATCAAAGGAAATAGCAACACGATCATCTTCACCTTTTATGGTTCTTTTCTCCCAGATCGTGTTAAAATTGGTCCTCTGTCCCTTCAAGTAAAACCTTTTGTTGACTGTCCCCTGCAGTGTTACTCATGTTATGAGTTTGGTCACGGGAGGAAGAACTGTATAAATCTTTCCAGGTGCGGTCATTGCTCTGCCCTGGACTCATACCCTACTATTGAGTGTGAGTCAGATCCCTATTGTTTTTACTGCAGGGAGGCTCATTCTCTATGTTCTCGACAATGTAGAAGGTACTGCCTTGAGCAGGATATTCTTCAGTTGGCTAACTCACAGTTCATTAGCCTGGGTAGCTCAAGACGGGAACTTCTGTTTAGACAAGAGAAGGATGGTGGGCTAAGACATATGCCTCCTCCCTCTGCCTAATTCTTCCAACTCCACATCTGGTTCAGCTTCAGCACCTTCTCACCTTCCTCGACCAACAAAAGTTTCTTCCCGCTTTCTTCCGATTGCTTCTTATACTGTTCCTGTCTGGAATAAGTTTTCCGTTTTGTCAACCATGTCAGATAGGCCCTCCACAGCATTCTCATCTGAAAGACCGGAAACATTAACTACAAGAGTTCATGCCGCAGAAGTCCATGCCCCCATGGATTGTCCAACAAGAAAACCTAAAATATTTAAATCGCATCAGAAGCACCTTGGACGTTCATGTGAAACACTTGACTCAACAGGCATTCATCCTAGCCCGTCTGTCGTCTCTGCTGAATCATCAGCTGCCCGCTCTGTTGAGTCCTCGAAGTCTACAAAGACAACCACACACATACGTTCTCCAACTAAGCAATCTCCATGTTTTCCATCTCAGTCACACCAGAAACGTCCCCCGAGGGTCTATCGAGTCTCTTGACTCAACGGACGTTCCGCCTAGCAAGATTCCTCTGGGAGTATCAGATGGCCATCAGCAAAAGACACCCAATTCATATATGAAACCTGCCCCTAATCGAGAGAATAAATTAAACACTGCTAGGCCTACCTTTTCTTCAGAGTCCTGTATGCGAGTCCCGGCTACTGTACCAGGTACAGTCGTGGCCATAAGTAATCACCTATCCTCGTGTACCCCGTGCCTCTTGCTGGCTCCCTTACGCGCGGCAACTCACACTGGGGTAAAAGGGACTGAGAGGGAGGGGCCAAAGAGGGAAGGTGGGTGGGGGGACGAGTGATGGTGCTTAGGTGGAGTGAGGTAGGGGAGAGAGGGTAGGAAGGGGAGGGAGAATGAAATGCGAAGTTGTGGCCACATAATTTGTCTATTTTCATTCATTCAGGGCATCATATAAAGGAGTTACTATTCGGTAGATAAAGTTGCACTACACCTTGTATAGCGGCATCAGATAAACTTTGGATAGGTGGTGATGTCAAGGACTGGCTCTTGAGAGAAGTATCCTGACACGACAGATCAAATATTACTGCAGAGTCATCGAGATTTTGTCGGCCCAGATTATCAACGTGTATATAAGGCGACCAGATTCCTGCCTTTATAAAGGCTGGACGGTCCTGCTTTTTTTTTTTTTTTTTTTTTTACCTGTCCCGTTTTTTTAATTGTGACTAAAATGTCTTGCTTCTGGGGCAAATTATGTAAAATGTCCCGCTTTTAGAAAATTAATATTACATTAGATATAAAATGACCTTTTATGAAATTATGATGAATTAGTATAATTATGCATAATCCAAACCAAGTGAAATACCAAATTGTTAATATAAAATCTATAATACTAACTGGTAACTTTGGTGGGCCAATTCACCATACTGTGCTATATATTGGTTACTCAGTTTCTGGAGTTCGTTTGAGAAGTTAGTGTTTGATTAGCAGCCTGAGGGCGAGGGTGAGGTGTTGCGTAGCAGCCGTCGCACACTCACATTCTCTCTCTCTCTCTCTCTCTCTCTCTCTCTCTACACACACACACACACACACACACACACACACGTGACATTGTCCCGCTTTTAGCTCCAATAAATCTGGTCACCTTATGCGTGGAAGCCAGAGAACGAGGGGGGCCCGCCTCCTCCAGCTCACCAAAGACGAGTGGGAGCTGTTCAAACGAAACCAGCAAACCATCAACAACATTGTTTCCCCGGTGCCGCGACGTCTGCATGAGGTTTTTAAGGCATGAGGCCACTGGCTTGACCAGTGTCGGTAGACACTGACATTGATATATTCTGGGAGTTTGGGTAAGATTTTGTTTCATTTTCCCTCTAATAGATTATGAGCGATACCATTACCATATCCACCCATGAGCACAGACATCAAATTTATTTACCTTTTATGTGCAATTATTTTAAAAAGCCTTTTCATATAGAGATGTCATTAAATAATTATTGAATTATCATGATGGTGACTGTATAGAGGGAATGTACCGTATACCGCGAGAGAGATCATATTTACTGTGGACACAGCCATGTCAAAAGTTGCATATATTATTTAGTTCCAAAAATTAATTACATGTAAGGGTAGAGACGTTTTTTATACAAACATTACGGAAGTCAAAGCCATCCAGATTCCATTCTGCGTCTGAAGTCAAAATACACGGATAAACACAAATATCTGGCTCCGCACAAATGTTTGATGTCACGTCAGTATATTTCTCTCACGAGGTAGTCCTTGACATCACCACCTATCTAAAGCTTGTTATCTGACGCCGCTACACAAGATGTAATGCAGCTTTATCTACCGAATAGTAACTCCTTTATATGATGCCCTGAATGAAAGAAAAGAGACAAATTATGTTGCCGCAATTTCGCATTTCATTCTCCCTCCCCTACCTACCCTCCCTCACTCCACCCCAGCACCATTGCTCGTTCCCCCACCCACCTTCCCTTCTCTCTCTGGCCCCTCCCTCTCAGCCCCTCTTACTCCAGTATGACTTGACGCGCATAAAGGAGCCAGTCTGAGGCACGGCGTTGAGGATGATAGATGATTATTTATGGCCACGACTGTACTTCAGCACGAGTGCCGGTCTCCCTCTCTGGAGGCTCGTCGGGGCCCCCGCATTCCCGCAAAACTATTGACGTACCAAGTAAAGTTGGCACCGGGAAGTCCAATTCTTGGACTCCGCCAAAACCCTGCACTAAATAGTCATTTTCAAGTTCCTCCATTGGAATTCTCGAGGTTTGCGTGCTTACTGGGAGGACCTGCATGTTTTGATCTCCCAGTTCTCTCCAGCGAGCATTTGTCTCCAGGAGACGATGATGGGAGACTTTGTTCATCTCAGTCCTCCCGGATATAGAGCTTTTTACTCTGATCTTCCTGATGAAGGCCACCACGGTGGCACGGCAGTACTAGTCAGAGATGATGTGCCTTGTAGCAAGATTCAAATCGATACTCCACTACAGGCCGTTGCCATCAAAATTTTTAGAAATCAATCCTACACGGTGTGTAGGTGTGTGTAGGTGTGTGTTCCTGTCGAGAGGGGGAATCTCGTTCATCTAGTGCGTGATCTCCCCTCTCCCTTCCTTTTATTACAGGATTTTAATGGTCGCCATCCGCTGTGGGGTGATGGCATGGCTAACCCCAGGGGTGTTTTACTTGCTTCTTTTATTGAGGAAGAAGGGTTAGGGGTTTTAAATTCAGGGGATATGAAGCATTCACAAAATCAGACCGGTACTTTTACTGCCATTGATATTCCTCTCTGCTCTTCAAATGCCCTCTTAGATTTTAACTGGCAGGTCTTGCCACATTTATATGGCAGTGACCACTTCCCTATCATAGTGGAGTCTACAGCGTCAGAATCAATGTCTCGTCTTCCCCGGTGGCGCTTAGATAGGGCTGATTGGAAGCTTTTTACAGAACTGAGTTCCCCTGATTACATGATAGCTGATTTTAGTAGTACTGGGGATGCTGTGACATATTTTACGGATTTATTACATTCTTTTGCTCTCCAATCCATCCCCAGGACATCTGGACATTTTCCCGGACGTCCTGTCCCTTGGTGGAACAGTGATTGCTCTGCTGCTGTGCGGGCGAAGCGTTCCGCCTTCTCCCGTCTTCAGCGGCATCATGGGGACCCCCAGTGCTTGGGTGCCTTTCGACGGGTGCGAGCTCATGCTCAGCATGTCCTAAAGAGTGCACGGCAAGAGTCGTGAAAAGCTTATGTCTCCTCAATTACAACAAAGCCTCCACTCACACAAGTGTGGAATAGAGTGCGCAAGATATCTGGGAAGTTCGCAGCCCCTCCTCCTCCTGTCTTGTCCCATGCTGGTGTGATGGTGGCTGATCCTAAGGTGGTTGCTGACATATTTGCCAATCACTTTGCTAGTGTCTCCAGGAAGGATCCTACCTCGCCAATGGCACACCATCGCCGAGATTTGGAATCCCGAGGTGTTAACTTTGCTTCCCCCGGCGGTGAATCTTATAATGTCCCCTTTTCCATCTCTGAGCTTAAGATGGCTCTGTCTCAATGTCATGATTCATCTCCGGGGCAAGATGACATCCCATACGCCTTTTTACGTCACATGCATGATGGGGCTTACTCATTTTTATTAGACATTTATTATTCAATTTGGTATATCGATGACTTTCCCTCTTTTGGGGGTATTGCAGTAATTATCCCCATCCCAAAGCCGGGGAAGGATCACCAGCAGGCGACCAATTACTGTCCCATCTCCCTGACCTCATGCATTTGTAAATTGCTTGAAAAGATGGTCAATACCAGACTTATGTGGTATTTAGAGAGAGGCAATCACTTGTCGCCTGTACAATATGGTTTCCAGAAAATGCAATCCACGACTGATGCTCTTTTATCCTTGGAATCTTCCATTTGTGAAGTATTTGTCACTAATGAGCATCATGTCACGGTATTTTTTGACCTAGAGAAAGCATATGACACGGCTTGGTGCCACGGAAATTTTCTTCGTCTCTACAAGTTCGGTCTCTGTGGCCAACTCCAAACTTTTATTCGGCAGTTTTTATCCCATCGATTTTTATGGGTGCGGGTCGGGGGAATGTTGTCCGAAGCTCGTCCACCTGAAGATGGCGTGCCCCAAGGAAGTATACTTAGTGTCACACTTTTCGCCGTGGCTATAAATAATGTCATCAGTGTACTTCCGGACGGAGTTCGTGGTTGTTTGTATGTGGACGACCTGTCAATCTCCTTTTCAGTGGCAAGGATGCCTTTAATTGAAAGTTACAGTTGGCTATTAATAGGATTTCCCAGTGGGATGATATTCATGGATTTCGTTTTTCCGCCTCGAAGACTGTGGCCATGCACTTTTGCAGTCTTCGTGGAGTTCACCCTGACTCAGACCTGTATCTTTATGATAGAAGAATCTCTTGTGTGAAGGAGACTCGCTTTCTGGGTCTCATATTTGGCAACCGACTGATGTGGATACCACATTTTCGTTACATCAAGACAGCTTGTATGAAGGCTCTGTCACTTCTGAGGGCTCATACCTCTTGGGGAGCTGACAGGCAGACACTCCTCTTGCACCGGCCTCTTGTCCTATCTAAACTAGAATATGGATGTGAGGTTTACTCTTCTGCTACGGAGGCTTGCCTTCATGTGTTGGACTCTGTACACCATGCCGGTGTTCACCTGGCAACCGGTGCATTCCGAACATCTCCCATTCCTAGTTTACTGGTCGATGCTGGCGTCCTTCCATTGGACTTACACCGCCAATCCCTACTATTAAGGTGCTGGTACAGAGTGCACTGTCTTCCAGAATCTATTTCCTGCATAGCAGTTTCCTGTGATTCATGTTCTTTACAGTATATTGCCCGTCCGAGCTTCCCTAAGCCTTTTGGGTTCAGGGTTGTGTCTGTTATGGAGGAGTTATCAATACCTTCCTTTCCCATATGTCCCCACCGATTTCCTAGGGTCGATTACTGGGAGTTTCCGCATGTGTCTGTCTGCAGCCCTGCTGTTACCAACAAACACTCTTTACCGCAGTGTCAGTCCCATGCTCTGTTTTTGGAACATTCCTCTACACATTCTGGCTGCACCCCAGTGTTCACTGCTGGCTCAAAGTCAGATGCTGGAGTTGGATATGGTGTCGTGTTCCCCTCCTTTTGTAGGGGCGGTAGCCTCCCTAGGGTTGCTTCTGTTTTTACGGCAGAACTAACTGCTCTTAGTTTAGCTCTGCGTATTATTTTTACTCTTCCCGTTTCGTCTTTTACAATTTTTAGCAACTCCCATAGTGCTCTCTCTGCGCTAGAATGTTTTACACCTTCGTCACATCATCCCCTTGTTTTATCACTTTGTGAGTTGCTTTACCTCCTGCAACGTAGGGGTTACCAAGTTACATTTTGCTGGGTCCCGGCTCATGTGGGAGTTACGGGGAATGAGAATGCTGACAGGCTAGCTAGGGAGGCAGCCACCCGAACTCCTCCCCAAAGCCCCGTGCCCTTTAGAGACACGTTCTCCTCCCTCTGGGTGACAGTCCAGGACAGTTGGCAGCGAAGGTGGGAGGCCATTGGTCCCACCACCAAGATAGGGGAGATTACGAGAACTATTGATCGTCCCTGAACATATGCTAGTGTCCAGGGGCGACGCTCAGCAACTGCCTTGACCCCGTCTCCGGACGGGTCACTCACGTCTTATGCACAGTTACCTCATGTCCGGGGGTGTTCAGCCTTACTGTGATGACTGCTTGGTCCCCCTGACTGTGTGGCACTTGCTGGTCAAGTGCCCGAGTCTGGGGATCCTGCGCAAGCGTTACCTTTCCCGGTGTCGGGGTGCTGACGGTGCCTTCCGTCTCTCCCTGATTCTGGGAGAGTGGTGTCCCTCCCCCGGACATGAGGTGCTGTGGTTCGTGGAGAAGGCTGGCGTCCTCCATCAGCTATAATTTTAGCTTTTCTTTTTAACTTTTAAATTATTTTGTTTCTAATGCTCTTTTATTCCTGCCTTTTTTGACGGTTTTTATTGTTTTTAATATTTTTATTCCTCTTTCTGTTTTTATTTATTCATTGTGCCACAGTTTTGCTTTCTTTTAACATTTTGTAGCAGCGCCATATGACCGCGATGTTGCGGCGCCCCCTCCTTTTTTTTTTTTAATCAATCAATCAATCAATCAATCAATTCTCTCCTGCATATTCACAGTCAGTATTAAACCAGCTGTTTATCCTCATTTCCCTTCCTTTGTGCTGTGGGACATAAGTATTGACTCCTGTTTTGTAAAATTCATGGATTTTTTTTAAATAACATATCTAGTCTCCATAGCTCTCTTCCCAAACTATATCCTTAAACTACTTCTTTAGGCCATGATAGTTGCCCCTTTTCTGTAGTTTAGCCTCTTTTCGTCTTTCCCAGTACCATTAGCTATATGATATACTATCCTGAAATTGAAACTTAATACTGCATGGTTTCTTTTGCCGAATGGGGGTGACAGATTATATTGTAAATTTCATTTTTTTGCCTAGTAAATATGAGATCTTATAATAAGGAGACTTCTGGTCCTCTATTTCTGGTGTTCTCCTTCACATGGTATGTTAGAAAAAATTCCTGTACAAGATCCAAGAGATTTTGATCACAACAACTTTCATGGCTTTTTACATTTAGAGTATTCGAGCTTATATTTGTGTAAAAATCTCCCATTAGTATAAGTCTTTCAGATTTTTTTTCCATTCTATATACTATGGTTCATAAACTCTGAACTGTCTTTTCTGCCAGTTCTTCATATTCACCTCTATCCCATATGTTTGTATTGGGTGGCGTATTATTCTTTATGATGTACTAATCTCTACTGCAATTAAATCTTCTTGTGAGGGTATGTCTGTTTCTATCTCTTTGACTTGGAGTTTTTTCTCTGTAGGTGTCATAACTCCTCCCCATTTTTTTTTTTTTTTGTCTTCGCCAAATATTGTACTCATTCAAATTTAAAGAGTCGTTTAATATCCTCGGGGTTAATTTTGTTTATTATACAACTAATGCGAGGCTCATTTTCTATAATATAGCCTTTTATCTCTAATAATTTGGATGCCATTCCATCTACGTCTGAGTACATCAACTTAGCCATATTGTTCACATTTTTGACATTGGTTGAATCTACTATCTTGCTTTTATTTAGCCCCTGCTCTTTATGTGCCTTTTTTTTTTTTTTTTTACTTGCAATGCTACTACTTCGTAAAAAAAATTATATTTCTCTCCATCTGATCTTGCATCATTCTTTCTTTTTGCTTCTTCTCTCATTTCCTTTAGTGTGTGTGTGTGTGTGTGTGTGCCAATTGTACCAGAGAAAATATCCCAGAATCTGTCAGTGTCTTGTAGTGACCTTCCGTGTGGCGACGCGTAAATCCCTGCTAATCCCATCGTGGCCACGCCCATTTTCATCAACCAAACACAACTTCTTTCCAGCGGCCATGAAATATGTGTCATGTAATCTCTTGCTGATATCCGAATATATTACAAGATTTATCTAATGAAATAATTTCATTCCCGATCCCTTATAAACTGCAAGATTATCCCATGCAGAGTTTGGCTGGCTGTGTGTTGGCTCTGTTCGGATGCTTTAAGACAACAGCATTTTTTGCTTCTACGCTACGATAATGAAATTTCTCGTTTGGTCTCGCTGCTAACTGAAGACTTTGATACTGTATTAATTCAAGGAGTACACTGTTGCATCATCTAAACAGGGTAGTACTCCCAAGGCAGCTTGAAAGATAATAATGGAGCCTGAGCTCCCATTTCATCAGCCCTCGGGACTAGTTTCTTACCCTCCCCCATTGTTGAACTTTTTCATTGCTTCAGTAACACGGAGAGTAGGCCAGCATACTCTCCTTTACATTTTCCTTCAGTTGACAGCACTAAACTACATGAACATTGCACACCACACTTACTTTTCTGACTCTAAAAAGAAGAATTGCATCTCATCACCCAGCCTCGGAGAGGAGGTACCTTGGAACCACTGTCTGACTCAATTATTCTTCATTTCTGCAACATTCAACGCCTTTCATCCAAGCTTCTCTTCCTCTAAACTTCACTTTATCTTCCTCACTGGGACTTAGCTGTCTGAGGCTCCTGATAGCAAACCTTTCTCTGTATCCTCCAACTTTCTTAATAATCACTTCAGTGACAAAGGTGGCTGTTGTGTAAATGTACGCAACAACAATCTTGCTCTCCTGTTCCTGAACTTGAAGCATCTGAATTCTCAACTCCTTGGCTTCAGCTATCCCTTCATTCTCTGACCAAATATATCTGTGCTGTTTACATGTCCTCTAATCCTATTGCCAGACTCCTTAATCCCATAAGGGTTAGCTACAAACAAATCGCCTCCATGTCGCCCTGTCCCCCGCTATTTCACTGCTCTCCCCCCAGCTTACATCCCCCTATCTCACATACCTCTCTACTCCATCCCTCCACCTCGTCCTCCTCTTCACTCTCCCCCCTTCCACCGCAGTCACATACGCTCACCTAGTTAGTCTCTCGCTCTCCATTCTTTCCACATGCCTAGATCACCTCTACTGACTATGAAAAATTCTTCGACTACCTAAAAACTTAAATGGTACACTAGCTCCCAAAAGTATCTTTAAACTGTGGTGCGAAGAATGGCAAAATGAACAGAATGAAACGTTATTCCTGGCCACTTGTCGTGTCGGTATGGTTGGTACGCATGATTAGCCATCGTAGGTGGTACTGCTAATAAACACATCAACGCCACTATGTGACTGCAAACATCCATCGACTTGTAAATGGTGACAGTTCAGTAATATTTATACCTCTGTGTTAAAGAATATAACCCATTACACACATTATATTGTGATTAATGCATCTTGGGAAACATAGTAACTGCGACGGGCGGAGTTGTCATGTTCTAATATAAAGTGACTGCAATGGGCTGAGTTGTCATGTTCGAATATAAGTGAAGGAATGAATTCTCCGAGCTAGGCCTATATTAGACCATTTAGCCCTGATAGGGTGATGAGAGCACTTTCAACTGAGTTGCTACTCGGGTGGGGCGCGAAGTCGCTACCTCACGGTATTGAGCTACGCACACCACCATTGAGTCACCCAGCCCCCCTTGAATATAAATGAAACTCAGATTATTAAACAACATGAGAAAAATACCCAACACATTACTTTCATTATCACACCTACAAATAGATTAACAATGCAAAGGTTAATAATAGCCTATAGGGTCTGCATGTCCAACAATTTTAACCACACATCATTATTTACACATACTACCAATATGTGGCGATATCTCGGTTTCGGAAGGTATTGTGGTGTGGTGTTTGGTATGTGAGTGGCACAGTTTCATAGCAGGTGTCGTGGCTACAGAGTCATGGAAGTATCTGTCTGTTCTGACAGCAGGCGGTGGATACTCTGGTTATTAGATGAATAAAAGCCCCCCCCCCAAGTGTATTTAACCTTACCTTGTATTTATTTTACATAATTATATAATGTCCAATATAAGAATGAATCTCACATGTCACCTCCACAATATGGCTGGTGTATCAGTGACAAATGGGTTTATACGCGGCTCTTGGGAGGAGTTTCAGATAAGTTCGTTTACTGTCTTTACATTTCGTTTACCTCTACCTGTCAAATATTTTTGTGCCATTCACATTATACTGGGTGTCATATGTCTCCCAATCATAATCACAGATAATTTATAAACACTTTCTCAAAATATATCAATTCTGGGAAAGCTCTTATAATATTTATCTTGAGTGATGATAGCCTTGTGCTGACACTCGTGAAAGCATTAAAGATGAACCATTGAAAGATTTACTGTGCCTATTTTAAAACTAACTTTTTTTTTGTCTTTATAACATCATAACGTCAAATATATCTATATGTGACAAAATGATTAGTATTACATTAGAAAGAAAACGGAATTTAAAATCCCAAGTCAGATACAGGTGTATGGCAACCACTTCCAAGCATGCAGGGCTACCAATTTTGTTGCCACGTCACGCAACACATGTCAAATACATCGTCCATTGTGTCAGAAAGGATAGCACTTTATTTCAAAGATACTTTTGGGAGCTAGTGTACATACCCTATCAAATTCTCCTTTCTTTGAAATCTCCATTCTAGGTGCTTTCAATGTTCTCAACCACTTCTGCCTCTCCACTTCTTTCACTTATCTACCTTCTGAGCATGCTTACATCTTCTCTATCCTTAATGACCTAGAACAGCTTCTACAACACCCTACCCATATCCCTGACCGCCTTGGAAAGAGGTCCAACATATTTAGCCACTTCCTTTTAACTAATGCTTCTGCTTATGCAGTTAATATTTGATCTCTGTTGGGCTACCACAATCACAGCCTCATCACCTTACCCTGTCGTATCACTCCAGTAAGGCCTGTGTACACTACGACAAAGCGGCAGGTTTGACACTTTGGAGCTGCTGATTGGGCGGCCCTCAGGCCGTACTTCTTTGATTCTCCCTGGAATGATCATTGCTTTAAATGGCCGAAAGCTATTTGAGTGTACCTCATGCATTATGGAGGTTATTCTCTCGTGCATGGAGGCATACATTCCTTTCTCGTTTTCCGTGGCTAATGCAAAAAAGAACTTGGCTTAAGCATGCTTGCTCCAATGTTGTCCACAACATAGAGAGGGCCTTCAAAAGGTACCAGAGCAAAGCCATTCCTGAATCTCATCTCATTTATGTTTCCGTCCAGAATCATGCTAAAGTCTGTCTTTTGCCCTGCTGGAGGATAGATGGCACTTGCATCAAAGAACCACACCCGTGAGAAAGCTCTCCTGATTTTGACAAAATTATGAAGGATCTAGCAAGCTGCCACCTACCAGTCTTGGTAAAAAGTAAGACCCAGTCCTCAGTATATGTCATCTCGGAATTTAAAGGTTTTTGGACTTCGTTAGTATATTATTATTTTTTTTTTTACCTATACTCCTGGCCAGTTCCCTGTGGTTTGAGTTTTCGTGTCTGTGCATGTACGGTGCCAGGAGTGTGAAATGTTGCATCATCATGGCAACGCCACCCTGCCTGAACACATGCACCAATTCCACTCCACTGGTGGTGTTGCCAATGCTCTGAATGCTACCCTATTAGGACGATATGGAATACTCTGAACCTGCCACACTTGCTGACTCTGAGGTCAAGCTAGCACTCACTGATGCCGACGTCCCATCTTGGGAAGCTTGGCCCCCACTTGACCTTCACAGACACAAGGGTTCCACACCAACTGCTGTCACAGTGACTCCCAGGCTGCCTCAACCTGTAGCCCCATCATGTCACCCACGGCTCCAGCTCCACCAAAAGTCCTGTGGAAGATGCTTTGGATGTTAACAGTGAGCCATCGTCTCCTGCTGTAAAAAATCCAAGAGCAATGAGGCTTCTTCTCAGTGCAAGGTTCCTTCCTCGCCTCAATCTTCAGACAACATCTTCCCAGCCTGTACCAGTTCCTCCACCATTTGCTCTCTGGGCTGAATACATCAAACTCCTCTTCAAAGAGTACTCGACTTGATATGAAGCTTTCTTGGTTATCTGAGGCCACCAAGACATTCTATCTCAATTAGGAGCTAGCAGAGGTCACTATGTCTGCTGTCATCTTCTTCATCTGTATCTCAAGATGACATCATTGGATAATAAATGGTGAGTTCTTGTCCTTGTTCATGGATATTCAGGACCAAGTCAACAGGTCCCGTAAACTCCCTAGCTGCCTCATCACCGGCTACCCTGTTGGCATTGTCCCTTCCTTGGCCAAAGAACTCCCTGACAATTACACTGCTCATCATTTCCATCACAATGGGAAACCCATCAACCGACTTGTTGTCACCTGGAGTCTAACAGACCCCCCCCTCCACCAGTTGTCAGTTTCAGTTTCCTCCCTTGTCTCCTACCCCTAAGCTATGCTGAATGAAGGATGAACAGCCAAGGTGCTTCAAATGCTAGGGAACTGAACATATATCATGCTACTGTTCTGTCTCGGAGACGTGTGCGTGGTGTCCTGCCAACCATGCCTCCTGCACTGCCCATATCACACGCCTTTACCACCCACCACTGCTGCTACCACTTATGCTTTGGAACCGCTACCCTTACCTGTATCGCACACCTCGCAGTGGAGACGTCATCATTGTTATAACTCAGGAGTCAATGTGTGGCACTGTTACGGCTCCTAGAGCCGCATTACCACACACACTACCACCTTCACTCCCACTGCCACTGCAAATGGATGCTGCCACCTCATCTGCCTCTTCTTCCACTGCAATTCTGCACAAGTAATTACCCCCAATGAAATTATTGCCTCTCTGATGTCTCGATCCATATCACTTACGGCACAAATTGATGGCTTGGTCTATCAGCACACAAACACTGAAAGCTCACTCACTTCTCTTTTTAAGTCTCATCAGGTTATCTTGACTACCATTGCCATGCTCACAGAGAAATAGGACGCTATTGCATCTCGCATTAAGATGATCAGTGATATCTCGACAAAGGACTCCACACATACTACACAACAAAGCAGTGTTCATGCTCCCTCCTCATCCTCACCTGTCTCCCAGAAACCTAAACACAAAATTCGTTAACCGAATGCCGCTTCTTGCCTGTGGGGTCCAAAGTCAATCGAAGCTTGCTCCACTCCAGATCTATGTATGTTGCTATCACCCACATGTTTCTTTCATTCAAGAAGCTTTTGTTGGTTGTCCTCTACCTGGGAAAGAGGCTCCCTCCCTTACTGGCTTTATTTCGTTTGTTCACCATGCCAGGAATGGTCTCATTAGTTACATTCATTCCTCCATACCACATCAACTTCTCCGCTGATTTGTATATGATATGACCTTTCAATTTTTTGAGGTCACAGAGGGCTATGGCAGGATCCACTTATGTAACGTCTATTCTGGCCCTGGAAGAATAATCTCTCTGCCCTCCCTACTCCTACAGTTCTTTGCATGATCTACTTTGGTGCCCAACATCCTGCTCTGGGCGAACTCTCTCCTACTCCATATCACAATGGGCTTCCTCTCCTTGAATACATCCATCACTACCAGCTCATTCTCTGGTACGCTGGTGATGCCATGCACACTTGTGGAGGTATTTTCGATCACATACTCTTGATCGCATCATACCATCCAGGCTAATGCCGTCCCACGTCAGGTGCTCTTCCATTCCTACCCTTTTCTCGGACCACGTTGCCCTCAGCCTCGACTTTTCCCTTCCTGTTGGACCCATCCCCCGGCACATTCACACCTGCATTACGATTCCTCCCAAGTACCGCCCTATTTACATCTCATATATTTCCAGGCTCATACCCACATTTGATTTACAATCAACTGGCAACTTATATTCCTCTCTGGTAAACTCCAGACAAAGATTGAGAGACATACGGGTTAACTTCCGCGCATCCAGTTGGGCTGTGATGACGTCACAGAGCCCCTTCATCTCGGCCAGTCCGTTGAGTTTGTATGAGTGACCCTTCAAAAGAACTATTTCACTTTATGTGATATGCGTTTTGTGTTTCTTGCATTGTTCTACAAAGTCTGAGCCTTCCCATGGCATAAAAACAAATCCAAAAATACAATTATTTCGTGATTCAAAAATGAAAAGAATGGAAACAAATCTGGCGTGAGGATGGATTCTTAAGCCCTCTTTCAAATTATAATCACCGAAACTCTTTTATATAATGCAATATCACTTTCTCTTTTCTTTTATATAATGCAAAGTCTCCCCTTTATAATGGCATGAGAACAACTCTGAAAATACAAACATTTCTTGGTGAAATATCATCAGGAAAGTAAAAGACTCAAGTGCACTTATGTACTCTTTCAATTCTTACTCGTCAGAATTATTTTATTTTATGGAATATCACTTTCATTTACCTTTCATCGTGTTTGCAAAGTCTCAGCTTTCTAACAGAATAAAAACTAAACCAAAAGGCCAACTATTTCGTGGTATAATATGATCGGGAATACAAATAATACAAGGAATACAGGTACAATGCCATCCTAAACAATCAATAGCACACATGACACCTCAAGAAGATTGAGTAGTATTTATGCGAAAATGCATACCTATGCAGCAATAACATTTATTATAAAGACAGTAATGTACTACATACAATGGGATTACAGTAATGTTAAGAGCTAGTAATATACATTCTCAGGAAAGATGAGCAGAAATTTAAGGTTGTATTATAGTATCATGCCATTTTTCATCATCTGTAGAGTCAGATTTTTTAAAATGAAATGTGCATTGGTACTTTTTTTTAGTGCTGTGAAAAGTTACCAACGTTATCAGTTTGCTGTAATGACACAACAACGAAGTGTTCGATATGTCAGTTTTAACAATTTAAAGCTGAAAGACAGAGAGAGTAAATGAAATTCTTGTAACCTGAACTGTAATACTGTTTACTTTCTGAAATAACTTATCATTACTAACAAAATGAATCTCATAGCAGTCAGTTTTTTGCTAAACAGTAAGCTAATTTCAGTTATAGGCTACAAGTACAGTATCACCATTCACACAGCTCACCCCTCCCCCTCTTATGAAGAATACATTGCTTCTCCTTTAACCCCTTCGCTACAGGAGCATATCTTCTATTCCATTTTTGTTGTCGTTCACATAGCAGACTTTTCAAAATTGAGGGATTAGTTACAGTCTTTAATAACCCCTTCATTAAGAGCAGACCTTTGCCAGACTGAGAACGATTTGGTAGTACCCAGGTTAACTTTTAAAAAAGATGCCACTGCACTGCCCATCAACAGCGCCTTACTTCAGTACTTTTTCCACCAATATTGTTTTCTTACCACAATATATTCCAATGAACCTTGCTCTGGTAGGCTAGCTAATATAGGTCTACTGTTAGGCTACCTAAAATAACTGTAGGGAGATACACCGGTAGGATAAATAATATACCAGTAGGATAAAAAAAAAAAAAAAAAAAAAACTCAGGGACATCAAGCAGGCTTACCGTGATTTGACAGTGTTAGCAGAAGGGTTGGAACTGCATCATCCTTTAACCTTACCCTGCCTTTTGGTTGTGGAAAGCCCTGTGTATTGCTAGAAGTTTTGATCGCCAGTGTAATACTCAGAGATTTTTAGGCCACTGTCCACCAGTATAATGATCAGAAATTTTTGATACCTCCAGTTTAACCCCGGAAAAATTTGGCCACCAGGGTACTGTTGACAATTAGTCATCAATAAATGACATCAGTGCTGGGGATTATAGAAATTATGAGGAATAGGGTAGCATGATCTTATTTGAGAATTTATGGGAAATATGGCAGCATAGAGTAGTTAGATATTAGCACACCTTGCGGGCCACTCAACCTCGTCTGTACCACTCCTTGGAGGACAGCAAAATTCAAACTCAAAATGACTTAATCTAAGATTTGCTAAGTATTAAGAACTGAGATACAGATTACTCTTCAAACTGGGAATGACACCAAAGAAATATAATGAGGATCTGTATCACCGGAAATGAGAATCTTTGCATAACTAAATTAATATTCAATAATCAGGGTTTAGAGTATAACTCCAGAAATATGTATCTTTACACACTAGATTAATATTCCAAGAATACTAATACGCATGGATATAGTCCCGTGGTCTCTGACGAACTCGTCGGGAAGGAACCTGAAGATTATCACCAAAGAATATTCTCTAAGACTAAATGCACAACAAATGAAGAATCTTATATAAGCTAGGCACAATAATCAATAGGATCAGTAATCACATGGACCGTATTCAAATGGACAAATAGACCAGCCGATATTTACTTTGATACCATGAACCAAAGGGGGGGGGGGAATTTAGTGTGTTAAGAGGTTAGGCTGCGACTAGATCACCCGAATCCTTGGGATGCGAGCCACGGCCCTCCATAATTCTCGTCTGCAATGATGGAGAGAAGCAGCGGTCTCATTATTCAGCACAAGAAGGATCAGGGGAAAATATTACTAATTTAACTCACGAACGTATATGATGACTTAATACACGAGGGATAAAGGGGGCGGATGAGAGTTCGACACTAACATGCAATGATGAAGAGAGGCAGCGGTCTGGTATTTTTTTTTTTTTTTTTTTTTTTTTGCCTATCGACCATTGGGGCCGGAGCCCCTGGTCATTTAGTCATATATATATATATATATATATATATATATATATATATATATATATATATATATATATACATAAACACATCCATGCATATGAACATACACACTTTCATGCACATGTACATATATTTATAATAATTTTTATTTTATTATTTTTTATTTTTATTTTTATTTTTTTTATTTTATTTTTTTAACCTTATATTACTTATAAACTAAAATGCCTAAACTAAAGACCCTAAAACTAATCACCCAAATATATCTGTGTAGTTTATCGTTCCCCCAATGCTTCTTCGGAACCCAGTGTATTTGATTCCATATCCACTCAGTTGAGTAACCTTGACCTTGCCCTTGGCAATGAAATTACCATTTTGGGTGATTTTAACATACACAATGTTGAATGGTTATTGCATTCTGCCCGGACTGACGACGCTGGTCTGGAATGCGAGCTGTTTGCGGAATCGTTTAATCTCACCCAGTTGGTAAAGCAACCAACCAGAATACCTGATAATCCTGACCATAATGCCCATCTCTTGGATTTATTCTTGACAAATAATCCAGATCAATACAGGATAGAGGTACTGTCACCACTTGGATCCTCTGACCACAATCTCATCAAAGCCTCATTAGTTAACCCTCCTACATCTCCCCATTCCGAACCTGTCAGGGTGACCCGATGGCACTTTGACAGGGCAGACTGGGATGGATTTAGAAATTTTCTTGCTGATGTTCCATGGCAGTCTTTCTTCTCTAGTGATCCCAATTCTACCCAGTCCCACATTTGTGACTTAATACTAGCTGGTATGGATTTATTCATACCAAGTCAACAATTCACTAAAAGATCAAACTCTCCAAAATGGTTTGATGGCAATTGTGCCAGAGCAACAGCCCAAAAGTCATTAGCATATAACTCTTACTTAAAATCAAAAACACCTGAATCACTCTCCCAATTTAAAATTGCTAGAAATCATGCAAAAGCTGTATTAAATCTATCTAAATCAAACTTTCTTCAAAAGCAAGCATCAAAACTACTTAACAACCCTAATGACAACAGAATATTCTGGTCAACTCTTAATTCTTTCAATAATAACTTTAACAAGTCATCTTCCATTCCCCCACTAAAATCTTCAGATGGCAATATTACAAATGACCCACGTGGAAAGCAGATATCTTTGCTAGTACCTTTGCAAGAAACTCTACCATAGATGATACCAGCCAGAATGTCTCAGTACTGGAACTTGATTCTCCCGAAATTGCCCCACTTAAAATACAGACAAGATTTGTAAAATCCATCCTAGACAATTTACCTACCAACAAAGCTCCAGGTCCAGATGGAATTCCGCCAATTGTTTTGAAAAAGTGTTCCCCTGAACTTGCCTCTGTCCTAGCTAAATTATTCAGACTATGCATACGTACTTCTTTATTCCCAAATTCATGGAAAGAAGCCAATATCCACCCAGTTCCGAAGAAAGGAAGTTCGTCTGACCCCTCCAATTACAGACCAATAGCTATCACATCTTCTCTTGGTAAGGTATTTGAAACTTTAATTAATAAGCATATTGTTAAACATCTTGAATCCAACAACTTAATTAATGATAGACAATACGGTTTTCGCCACGAAAGATCCACCATTGACATACTCAATCTCTTAACTCATACCATCCATCAATCAATTGATCTTTTTGGAGAAACTCATGCAGTAGCTCTTGATGTCTCTAAAGCTTTCGACAGAGTATGGCACCGTTCCCTGCTGTCCAAACTCCCTTGCTATGGACTAACGTCTTTCGTTCCTTTGATTTCTTCTTATCTTAGTGACAGGAAAATAAGAGTAAAAGTAGATGATGTATATTCGAATTTCCACTCAATTAACGCCGGCGTGGCACAGGGATCAGTTCTGGCGCCAACCCTATTTCTGGTTCATATTAATGATCTCTTATCTGTCACTCACAATCCCATTCACTCATATGCAGATGACTCAACACTACATAGTTCATTCACACTCAGACATCCATTTACAAAGTCTAATATCTCTACCTCTCAACTCAATACAGCCATCTCCATAAATCAAGATCTATCTACAATCAGTGAATGAGGACAAAACAACCTTGTCTCTTTTAATGCTAGTAAAACTAAATATATACAGTTTACTAATAGACTGATATTGCCAGATTCGTACATTACCTTCAGTGCTACTAATATTCCCATCTCCAAAAGTATTGAAATTCTTGGTGTCTCACTTAACAGTGCCCTCAGCTGGACCTCTCATGTCAGATCACTTGCTAAAACCGCCTCAAGGAAACTTGGATTATTGTACAGAGTCCGTAACTTCTTCGCCGATGAGCAGTTAGCTATAATTTATAAGAGTCATGTGCGCTCTCAGCTTGAATATTGCTCACCCTTGTGGAATGGTTGTGGAGAGGTTGCATTAAGACAACTAGACAAAATTCAGAATAAAGCTGTTAGAATCATTAACAACCCTGCCATTACATATAAACTACCTCCCCTGCAAGTAAGAAGGAATGTTGCCTCCCTTGCATTATTTTACAGATATTTTTTTGGCAAATGCTCAGACGAAGTTGCGTCCATGGTGCCACCTCTCCATGCCTTCCCTCGTGCTACACGGGCATCTGGTAACGCTCATGACTGGAATGTCACTCAACCACATTGCAGAACTTCTGCCTATCAGAATTCTTTCATTCCCCGAACTGCATCTCTCTGGAACTCGCTTCCCCAGAGTTGTTTTCCTCCAAATTTCAACCTACAACTGTTCAAGTCTAATTCTTACAGATATTTTATGAACAGAGGACACCAGTAATCTGGTGTATGGATTATTTTTTTTTCTCCATTTGTTTTTCCTTCCTCCGTTCTGTTATTTAAAAAAAAAAAAAAAAAAAAAAATCCTAAGAAACAAATAACTAGACCTAAACTAGTGGTAAAAAAGCCTCGACCAAAAGAACACCATCGACTGCAGATATGAAATGCCTTTCTACATGACATACCTGCATTCATCACCTGGTGACTGTCAGCCGAGGCACAACCTAATATAGGGGACATCAATATATGAAAGAGAACCAGATGAGTCAGGAACATTTCCATGTACGTCAGCTGTCGGCCCTAATTAGAATAACTTAAGCAAGATAGTATAATGAATTTACATAATTTGTACAAAGAGTGAAGAACCTCGCCCAGCAGACCACCATCGACTGCAAGTGCCCAATACCTTCCTATATTGCACACTTGCACTCATCAGCTGGTGACTGTTAGTCGAGGAACGGGGTTTAATGTTGGGACATCAATATTAGAAATAGATCAGTGGGTGGAGGAACTATTTCAAATACGTCAACTGTCAATCCTAATTAACAGTACAATATATACATATTTACAGTTGATAAAAACCATAACCATACAGTAAAAAAGTCACATCACTCTGATCAGTCCGGTCTCTCTCAAGAAAGCCATCAATTTATCAGTCATAACAATGTCCCCATTACCCAGGATGGTGGAAAGGGTGAAGGTGACGTCTGGTGCGCCGCAGTAATTTATAAATGAAGCACGTTCACGAATAAATCGCCGACAGCGCAGGACGATATGACTAATAGATAACACCGCATTACAGATGTCACAGTGTGGTGGGAATTGTCTTTCCATATAAGGTTTCAGCAGTTGTCACTATTCCGTGCCTTTTTATAAGCATCCCAGACAGTGTTCGGGAATCGGCTGAAATTTTAGCTGATTATTTTATATTATTATCGATTCTCTAGGATCTTCAAAGAATACAGATGATACCTTTGCACTCAACATACGTAGAAAAGTGACTTACAATGTTGATTTTTTTTTTTTTGTAATAAGCGCACAGGAACTTTAATCATAATGAAGCCAAATTTATTAAGAATTCGACCAGTTTTATTACTCGTGTCAGTTCCATGTCTACGTGACTGTAAACAGTACTCAGTAACATGAATTTCGCATTTCACAAATGACAATTTTCAATATTCTTCCTTCAGTCAACTCTTAATCACCACTGCATAGGTCAAAAAGGGAAATATATTAACTTCGGCAGGTAAATCACTTGATTAGAATATAAAGGAAGACATTCGCAATTTTTAATCTCTGCTAAAACTTAGGCCTATGCAGTTATACGTCTTTGTTGGGGAAGAGCTGGTCCATATGTATAACAATTAATCATATTCACATTAATACTTGACTTAGTACTATCAATAGCTGAATCATGTTCAGATTATGAATATCAACTAAGACTAGACTTAAATATAGATCTTAACGGTTAAGTCATGAGCTATACTTACAATACTTAAGCTTAAGATTACACTTACAGTATTAGCTTATACTAACTTCCACTAATACTTAAAATTATGACACTTCACGAGCAGCTCATACTGAAGATTTCTCAGAAAAACAGAATCTTCGAACTGTAGACTGCACATCCGTGCCGTGCTTGGATCAATTCTGTCACCTCTCTTGCAAAGATAAACCCACTTGCTTCTTATATCATAAATTTTGGGGAATTGGTGGAAAGTAATGGATTTTTTTTTTTTTTTTTTGTTACTGGAGTTACAGCCAAACACTGCACAATTACTCGGCATACGTCACTGTAACTGTTCCCAGTGAAGACCAAATCAAATGTATACTAGAGTGACGATGAATATCCTGCCTTAATCTCTGTAGTTCACGCGGGCGGAACGGGCCCTGTGAATTCATGCACATGAGTGGTCGCGTTTTAGGTGCGAAGTGAGCTAACCTGTAGGTTTCTCAGTCTTGCTCCAGACATGACTTTTACGGTTGCTATGTTACAAAACCACACATTAAGCATCGCTCTGAAGCTCATACGTGGAAGGAATCAGCACATCCTCCAAGCAGAAAGAAAGATGGTGTGAGATGGTGTCTCTTTCCAGGGGCAACCAACATCTGACAGTTTGCACCAGCCTCAAACATCAAAAAAAGATCTGATTGCATTCCAGCAATGCATCCGTACTGCATCCTGGCAGTTCACATATAGCATTAACCATCAGACGAGTGTTAGATCCATGTGTGATCTAATTCAAGGTTGTCAAGAAAAAGCCCTTCAGTGCTCTCCACCACAGTACAGCTGATTACTTGCAAGTTCTTATTAATACATGGTCTGAACAAGCACAAGCACACAACCTACATGTACATATTCAAGATGCCTTCTTCCCCAGCAAAATGTCTGCACTCTCCGTCTGATGGCTGCTTTACTGAAGGCAGATGACGATGATGCCATGCTAATAACTCAGGATGCATTGCAATGTGCACTCATTAGGAGTAAGGCAACAGCTCCTGGGGATGATGGCATTACTTACCCTGTCCTGTGCCTACTCCTGAAAGTTCTTGGCAACTCCCTGCCACAGCTCAACAATCTTTGCTTCCATAAGAGATATGTGCATAATGCCGGGACCTCCAGCACGAGTGTGCCCATTCTGAAACCTTGTACTGACGAATTCAGAGCTATTTCCGCTACTTCCTGCTTTAGCAAAGTGTTCTACAGTAGTCATCTTCCTTACCCATCTCATATTTTGGGTGAAGGATAAACTTTCACCCTCACTGTATGATTTTCTGCCACAAAATAGTACACAACACTGTTTGATGGAACTCTTTATACTCCTCTGCCCCACCAGTGTTGTAGCAATATTTGATCTTAAAAGTGCCTTTGATGGTGCATACAGAGATATTATCTTCAATCAGCTGGTGGAACTTGGTGCCCAAGGAAACCTCTTGAGATGGGTACGGGGCTACCACCATGACAGAACCTTTCGTGTCCTCTTGAAGTGTGTGTGTGTGTGTGTGTGTGTGTGTGTGTGTGTGTGTGTGTGTGTGTGTGTGTGTAGCTCCTCAAAGGCTTTTGAACTCAGCATTCTGCAAGGTGATGTTCTAAGCATTCTTCTTTTTAATGTCCCTATGCACTGGTCAATCTCTCTTCTTTCCAGCATTTGCAGAACCACTGTTACCTGTTGCACTGATAATAACCACATTCACTCCAACTTTGCAGATGATCTTCGATGCTTACTTCAGTCATTCTATCGATCATCTTCCATTTGTGGTCTCATCCTCTTCACAGAAAAAGAAGAATCTTCTCTCCCAGCAACCCAAAAGCGGCTCCAGAATTCACTGTAGGAAATAGTGTCACACCCCTGTGCAGGCAGTACCTTTACCTGGGTATGCTTGTATGGATTACCCCAACCATACCTGTAAGACGACATGTTCATCCCATTGTCCGAGACATCCTAGATTGGCTGCATCAGCGTTTAATTCCCTTCAGGTGGTTCACCATCCATGCTGCCGTAATATCTATCCCTGTGGCCAGAACTATCGACGTTGTATTCATTCGGCCAGTTGTTGATTATCTCTCCCCTACACTCAGTCAACTCCCTAATATATTCGTAGAACAGACTGAATAATTTCATTTCAAAGTTACAAGATACATCCTGAGCTTTTTTATTTTTATTAAAATAGTGAACATGCAAATTGAACTCAAATTCCCCCCCCCCCTCTTCTTGAGAGAATTTACGCTAATGTATCCTACTGTACTTCAGTGTCAAATGCCTTCATTCTCCCTATCTCGCCCCTCATTATTATCGCGTCATCAGAACTTCACTTGACCCTGTTGTATGTCGACATCCACTTCGGCCCAGCAACATTAGGCCTGTTCCATCCTACAAAGGCTTGATGTTGCCCTTGGCAGAAGTGCATCATGTCCACATCTCTGGAGAATTCCTCATCTTGAACTTTGCTTTATTCCTGCCTCAAAGGCAGACCTACCACTTCTCCATAAACAATACTCCACTTCACCGAGTCTGGTACCAAGAGTGATGTCCTCAACAACTGTAGCATTAATAAAGGTCTTCAGTACTAGATATACCTTTTTTTATTGCCTTTATTTATTAGTTCTCAAGGTAAAAAAGTTTTACCTAGTGCAGAGGATTTACATCAACACCACAGGCAATGAGGACATTACTGATGATGCCAAACTTGGTGAAATGAAGAGTAGCTTTGGAGATCATTGTACGAGTGCCTTTCTCAGTTCCTGCCGTGCACCATCTCTACATCGATGGTTTCCTGCAAGCAGATGGGAGTACTGGATGTCCCATCTACTCACCCAATCTGGACCCACTAGAGGGAGGCTGGGTTGGCCACAGAGTATGGAACTTGTCTAGCTTTAGCTACTGTGAGCTACAGGGACTATTGCATGCAGTTAGTCTCCTCTCTCAGCGAAGACTGAATGGTGTAGTTATCTTTGACTTCAGTCTGCCCTTCAAGCCATTTCGTCTCCAAAACCCACATGCTACTGCTTAGTTCAGCAAATCTTAACTCAGTTTCTTCTCATGAAAATTCTCTTGCCATACAGTTCTTGTGGATTCCTTAACATGTAGGAAATGCAGCCAAGGACATTGTTGACTTCCTCGCGAAAAATGCCTGTGGACTGCTTCTACCTGATGATGCTACATTCTTCCTCCTCCGCTACAAAAAGAAGATACAATCAGTCGCTCTTCTTCCTACACTCCACAGCAGGGACGTTGAGCAGAATCAGAGTGTGTCCACCCAGCACTACGACCATTAACGTCTATCTTAACCTAAGTATCCTCGACATGGACTCATGGTTCGCAGGCACAGTATAGTGTTTGCTCGACTTAGGCTAGGATATTGCCCTGTCTGGCAGGTCTCTGAGACAGGGGACTGCCTCACATCTCCTCCTGCAGACTATGCGACCGTCCTAACTCAAACAACCTTCAGAATTGCCGCCTTGAGTGTCCCTCAGTCAGGAACCTACTGCCTCAGGGACAGTCCCTGACAATTATATGTAATTATCTACTCACAGATAATGATTTAGATATATTTCTCGTGCGATATCCACACTTTGGTGGTTGCTAACCCCTGTACTGTAAACTCTAATACATCTGTTTAACAAAACAGCATACCCTGCGAGACATGATTTCTCTGTACATAATACTTTGGTGGATGCTAACTACTGTATTGTAAACTCCAATATATCTATGTACTGTAATAAAACTGCGTGCCCTGCGAGACACGAATTACTCTGTACATAGTACTTTGGTGGATGCAAACTCCTGTATTGTTAACTCCATATATCTATGTAACAAAACAGTGTACCCTGAGAGACAGGAGTTTCTGTGTACATAATACTTGGCCTCATGTTCCTGTTACTGTGTGTGTCACCATTTGGCATTATAAATTAATTAAAAAAAAACTTTTCCCTACTAAAAATAATTTCATTCTTACTAAATGTTTTGAACTCTCCAACTCACTTTCTTCCAGCCCCTTCCTAAACTCTTTCTAACAGCTTACTTCATCTTCCTCTCCTCTTTCCGCACTGATCCCGCAGTAGCTGCCTCTTCTACTGATAATGCAGAACTCGTCACTCAGACTTTCTCCTCCAATTCCAACTCAGACGATTCAGGTGCTGTTCCTTCATCACTTCCCCCCTCTGGCAACCTCACGGCCAATATTAAAATTTCATAAATTGATGTGTTTTCTGCAATCACAGGCCTCAGTACTAACAAGAGTATCGGCCTGATGGGGTCCCTCCTGTTGTCCTCGTGAACTGTGCTTCTGTGGATACACCCTGCCCAGGTAAACTCTTTCACCTTTGTTTGTCGACTCGTATTTTACCTTCTTGCTGGAAGTTTGCCCTCATTCAACTTGCCCTAAAAAAAGTTGACCATCCCAGCCGTCTCACTATCACCCAACAGCTTTAACATCCTGTGCTTCAAAGTTTTCGAGTCTATTCGTAGCAAATAAATTTTAAAACGTCATTCCTATCACAACGTTCTTTCCGATCGTTGGTATGGTTCATTTGCGATGCTCCATTGGCGAAAGCTTTTTTCATTGTCCCTGACGCCTCAAAGGGTTTCAATCCATTGTAACATAAATCTTTAATTTCCAAACTGTCCTCATACGGTTACAAACGTTTTATGTGTCTCTTTATCTCTAGCTTTCTTTTTGGTTGTACTATAGCTACTGTTGTTGACAGCCACCGTTCTTCTTCTAAAGCTATTACAGTAATCGTGGTGTTTCTCAGGGCTCTATCCTCTTACCAACTATCTTATTCCTATTCATCAATGACTTTCTGAGCTGCAACTCTATCCAAATTCACTCATAGACTGATGACTCCACTCTTCGCCTTTCCATTCGCCTCCCGCAGTGTTCATCTCAACAGTTCCTTCAACAAACAATCGGTGAGGTTATGGCACACTTAATGTCTGATCTGGCTCATGTCTGTGGTTAAGGTAAAAGTAATCTTGTTTGTATGCATCAGAAACCCAGTCCATATATCTATCGACCCGTCAAACTCTTCCAAAGGAATATCCTTTCATTTTTTACGACACCCAACTCAATCCTGCATCATTTTTTAACATACGTGGAGATTCATTTTCTCAATCCTGCATCATTTTTAACTTACTTTGGGTTTCATTTTCTCAGGTTCTATCATGTACAGATCAATTACCTCTCGTGTAAAATCTGTTTCTAAGAGAGGTGTGTTAAGCCGATTCTGTGGCTTCTTTACCCCTGCAGTTGTTGCCTGTATATACGTGTTTTATTCGTCCCTAGATACAGTACTACTCTCCTGCATGGGGAGGCTTCTCACCTACAGCTGTTTTCAACAAGGTGAAGTCAGTCTTTTCGTCTCATTAACTCTCCTGCTCTTACTGGGTCTCTTCAGTCTCTATCTCTTCGTCTCACTGTTGCATCTACATCTCTTTTCTATCGCTACTTCAATCGTCACTACAATTTAAACAGTCTGCTAGCATCCTTCTGCCAATACGGCAGGCGCGTAGCAGGAAACTCTCATCCCTTTTCTGTCAAGCTCTATAATGAAAGAGTTAACTGTTACTTCCGGTCCTTCATAAATGCAACAGGTCAGCTCTGGAACTGTCTACATCTGTTCATATTTCCTACTGTCTATGACATCCAGTCTACTTACGCAGTGTGTCCTGGCATCTGAAAGTGAGCGCCTCTTGGATTTGGCTCTTAATTATCTTGTTTTTATTTCCGGATGGGGAGCGAACAATTTTCGGGTTTACTGTCGTTGGTTCCTTACACCTTTCTTAATAAAACACGTTTAGTATGAGAACGTAATTTTTCCCCACATTCTTCATATCTGGCAATTAATTTCTGTTTTTGAGCAGAACTCCTATAGTGAAAGAATTATTTTAAGCCATATGAAATCCCAACAGTTTGAACGTTTCTGATGAACTGAATTCAGTTACCTGACAGTTGCTAGAGGAAAATTTAAAATACCTTGTTGTATAGGTGCAGCCATGAAAACTTAATAAAATCATTCTGTATAGTGATGCTCTTAGATTTATACCACCTCTTTCTTCCACTACCCAGAGAAAATGTTAATATTATCCCATGAAACAAATTCCCCCGGGGCATTTATACGCTACACTCTTACCACATACTAAGTTTTGCTGTCCTCTCCTGTTTTAGTTGCTGTTTCGACGTTGTTTCAGATATTCATAGACTCACCTCTAACTTTCTCACTACGATGGTGTCTGTGTTAGATTATTCAAAAGACGAAAGAGGAAATTAAAGGTTAATGCCTATTGATTGGACGAGGGTCAACGGGGTATATAGTTGCTGCAGAGGCTCACTCTTCCATTAAAATAAGACACTTAATTAATAGCTGGATTTACATTCAGGTCCCCGATTGTAGCCTAGTGCTAAGTGAACAGGGACAATCATTTTTTTTTTTTTTTTAAGCCAGATCCGCCTGTGAATCGAACTCGAGTTTTTCCAGTTACGGCCTGAATGTGCCAGCCAATACACCACTCGTCCACACTGTGCTGTGGGGTGAACAGAGACATAAGTGAATCAACATTCTCCAGGAGTATGACCGGTAGGCAATCAGACTTGGAATTCCCCACTTGCCCCCCTGGATTTCCTTGACATTACACCATTTGCTTTACGGTTTTGGTTCCCTTTACAATGGTAATTAGCTTGGAAGGGCAATCAATAATGATCCCTTTTCTCGGTAGATGCTTTACAGGGCAGGACAGTTCTCGGGAGTTGGACGGAGGTTTTGCAGGTCTTGAGAGTTGCACGGAGGTTTTGCAGGTCTTGCAGTATATGATTAAGGCGATGCTTTTGATAAGATCTGAGCATCTGACATTCTTATAACTGATTTCTTTTCATTAATACTTCGTCAGTTTTATACTCTGTAAGCATGTAGCTTCGGTAGTATAAGGTGATTATTTTCGTTACTGATAGAAGTGGTGCTGTACTTGAGTACCATTTCGTGACTGCTTTCTTCACCACGTCTTCCACACCTCTATTCTGATATTTTTCGACGATGCGAAACCGTCAGAAATCGCGACACGTGAATATATGCGAAAATATTTTTCTTTCGGCGTTATAGTTAGAATTCGCCATTGTGGGCTCAAGAACGGTGCGCAAAAAAAGCAAATAGTTTTTACAATAATTCTGTGAAGGATTGGTCATTAATTAGTCAGGCAAATTTTTGCAAACAAGCACTAGTTTAGGAGGTGGAGACTGTAGCACCAGTCGAGCAGGGCAGTACTTCCAGGGTGGACGGAAAGCTGATGACAGGGAGAGGTGGAGCTCCCATTTCATCAGCCCTCAGGACTAGTTCCTGACCTTCCCCCTCTGCTGAACTTTTTCAGTGTCTCAGTAACACAGAGAGTAGGCCAGCATGCTCTCCAGTACAAGTTTCTCTAACTATCAACGCCAAACTACATGCACAGTACACACTACACTTCCTTTTCCAAAATTCAAAAACAAAACACGGCTGTACAACACATAGCCTCGAAGTCCGAAGGGGAGGGGGGACCATAAATGCCTCCACCTTCCGCCCCTCTCCCGGTGACTACTCGACCTTCCAGGAACCACTGTGACTCACTTCATTTCAGCAACATGTCGCGGCCTTTCCTCTAACTTTCGCTCTGTTGAGCACCACCTCTCCTCCTCTAAACCTTACCTTCTTTTCCTAACTAAGGCTCATCTCTCACAGGCAACTGACAGCAAACCCTTTTCTGTATCCTCCTACTTTTTTTTTTCTTAATGTGAGGAAGAAGGAACCAAAGGCAACGAGCACGTAAAACTGTTCCTTCAAAGAGAAAACAAAATACAAGAGAGAGCCAAATTCATGATCCGATCATTTCGAGATGCCTGGACACACTGCGTTTGAAAGACTGGAGATCATAGGAAGCAGGAAACACAGACAGAGGGAGACAGTTTCAGAGTTGACCTGTTGCATGAATGAAAGACTGGGAGTAACGGTTAACTCTTGCATTAGAGAGTTTGACATAAAAGGGATGAGAGTTTGCTGATAGACGGGTGCTACGCTCACATCATTGAGGTGGAGGAATGCATGCAGACAGTTCAGAGGAGCAGTGACCATTGAAGTAGCGATAGAAAAGAGATAAAGATGCAACAGTGCGGCGAAGAGACAGAGGTTGAAGGGAGTCAGTAACAGAAGGAGAGTTAATGAGGCGAAAGCCTTTGGCTCTACCCCATTGAGAAGAGTTGTATGTGGGGAGCCTCCCCACACATGAGAGTTGTATTCCACTGAGGGGCAGATAAAACCCCTGTATAGAGTCAACAATTGTGTAGGGGTAAAGAAGGAATGGAGTCGGCTTAGCACAGCTAATCTCTTGGAAGCAGATTTTACTCGTACAAGAGATGTAATATGATCTTTCCAAGATAAGTCCTGAGTAAATGAAACCCCAAGCATGTTCAAGGATGATGCAGGATTAAGCTGAATATTATTAAACATTAGTGGGTATACCTATTGAAGATTTTGTCGGGTTGATAGGTGCAAAAACTGAGTCTTTGATGCATTAAAAACAACCAGATTATTTTAACCCCAGTCAGAGATACGAGCCTAGTCAGACATTAGTTGTGTCATAGCCTTATCCCTTGTTTGTTGAAGTAACTGCTGAGATGGATGTTGTGGGAATCGAATGGAAAGGTGCAGGGTGGAGTCATCAGCGTATGAGTGGATAGGGTTAAATATACAGCTTAGAAGGTCATTCATGAATGAAAGGAAGAGGATTGGTGATAGGACAGAGCCCTGAGGAACACCACTGTTAATAGATCTAGGAGAAGAACGATGGCTGTATACAACAGCGGCTATAGAACGACCAGAAAGGAAGCTATAGATGAAGGCACAGATAGAAGGATAGAAAGTGTAAGAGGACAGTTTGGAATTAAAGATTTATGTCAGACTCGATCGAAAGCCTTTGAGATGTCAAGTGCAATGGCAAAGCATTTGCCAAAGACCCGAAAGGAGGATGACCAGGAGTCTGAAAGGTAGGTGAGAAGATCGCCTGTGGAACGTCCCTGACGGAACCCATACTGACGATCAGAAAGAAGGTTGTGATAGGAAAGATGCTCTAAAATTTTTCTATTTAGAATAGACTCGAAAGCTTTTGAGATACAGGATGTTAAAGCAATTGGACGATAGTTAGAGGGTTGGGAATGGTCACCCGTCTTTCGGACTTTCTGAATGAGAGCAAACTTCCAGCAAGAAGGAAAGGTACAAGTTGACAGACAAGGGCAAAAGAGTTTGCCTAGGCAGGGTGTAAGCACAGAAGCACAGTTCTTGAGAACAACAGGAGGGACTCCATCGGGCCCATATGCCTTATTAGTATTGAGGCCTGTGATGGCAGAAAATACATCAGCTGAAGAAATTTTAATGTTAGCCATGAGGAAGTCAGAGAGGGGAAGTGATGGAGCAACAGCACCGGAATCGTCTAAGGTGGAATTGGAGGAGAAAGTCTGAGTGAACAGATCTGCTTTATCAGTAGAAGAAATAGCTACAGAGCCATCAGAGTAGAAAAGAGGAGGGAAGGATGATGAGGTAAAGTTGTTAGAAAGATTTTTGGCAAGGTGCCAGAAAGAGCAGGAAGAATTCAAGTTGGAGAGTTAAGAGCATTTAGTACGGATGAAATTATTTTTAGCGGAGCAAAGAACAGACTTAGCACGATTCTGGGCAGAAATGTATAAAAGATGTGATTCAGGGGTGGGTTGGCTCCGGTACCTTTTATAGGACCTCTCCTTGTTGAAGACAGCATTAGCACAAGCGTGATTAAACTAAGGCTTTCGTGCATTTGCCAAAGGATATGAGAAAGGAATGTATGCTTCCATGCCCGAGAGAATAACCTCTGTAATGCACAAGGCACACCCAGATGGCTCCCGCCCATGGAAGCAATAATCATTCCAGGGAAAATCAAAGAAGTACTGCCTGAGGGCCTCCCAATCCGCAGCTCCAAAGTGCCACAGACGACGTTTCTTTGGAGGGTCCGCAGGCCATGCTGGAACGATAGGACAGATTAAGGTGATAAGGTTGTGATCGGAGGAGCCCAACAGTGTAAGCAGAAGAATTAGTTGTAAGGAAGAGGTCAAGTATGTTGGAGCTCTCTCCAAGGTGGTCAGGGATATGGGTAGGGTGCTGTACAAGCTGCTCTTGGTCATCAAGGATAGAAAAGGTGTAGGCTTGTTCACCAGGTGGATCAGTGAAAGGAAAGGAAAGCCAAAGGTGGTGGTGAACATTGAAATCTCCTAGAATGGATATTTCAGTGAAAAGAGAAATGGATAGAATGTTTTCCATCGTAGAAGTAAGATAGTCAAAGAATTTTTGATAGTAGAGTTAGATGATAAGTAAACAGCACAGATATAGTCAGAGAAAGACAGGAAAGCCGAAGCCAGAGTGTAGAGAATTAGAAGAAACGAGTTCAGGAACACGAAAGCAAGATAAGTTGATGTGTATGTATACACAACAGCCACCTTTGGCTTTGAAATGAGCATAGAGAAAGTAGGAGGATACAGAAAAGGGTCTGCTGTCAGTTGCCTCAGACAGCTGAGTCTCAGTTAGAAAAAGTTGAGGTTTAGAGAAGGAGAGGTGGTGCTCAACAGAGCAAAAGTTAGAGGAAAGGCCACGAATGTTTCAGAAATGAAGAAAAAGAGAGTCAGACAGTGGTTCCAAGCATCTTGAGTCGTCACCGGGAGAGGGGCAGAAGGTGAGGGCATTTATGGTCCCCCCCTCCCCGGGGACTCCGAGGCTATGTTACCTGACGGCATTTTTTTTTTTTCCAAATTTTGAAAAGGAAGTGTGGTTTACACTGTGCATGTAGTTTGGTGTAGATAGTTAGAGAAGCTTGTATTGGAGAGTATGCTGGCCTACTCATTTCAAAGCAAAACGTGTCTGTTGTGTAGATATATACAACTACCTATCTTGCTCTCGTGTTCCTGAACTCGATTCTTCTGAATTCTGTACAGTCTGGCTTCGGCTTTCTTATCATTCTCTGACTAAATATATCTGTGCTGTTTACTTATCTCCTAATTCTACTGATTATCAAAAATTCTTTGACTATCTTACTTCTACGACAGAACACATTCTATCCACTTCTCCTTTCTCTGAAATCTCCATTCTAGGATTTCAATGTTCACCACCACCTTTGGCTCTCCTCTCCTTTCATTGATCAACCTCATGAACAAACCTACATCCTTTCTATCCTTAAGATCACTCAGGGTCAAAGGTCATGCTGCCTAATGAAAGCCCATATCAGACTTCCTATATCTTGGTAATAGTAAATATCTCTATCTTCAACGATTTTCTAGTGATAGCCCCGCCCTGAATATCCATGACCTTGGGTTTGACCTTTGAAGGTCATTTACGGTCTAAAGTCAAGGTACCAATTCAAAATCCATGTGGTATTCGGTAAGTAAAAAATTTGCTAAAAATGGGGAATAGGGATTGCTAAAAAAAAAAATTAAACAGACAAGGAAGGATCGCTGGAGAGCATGGAAAACCAGTAAGGATTCAAGTAATGCTGACATAAACCTACAAATCCCTTTTGAGTCTGGTATTCACAGATTGTAATGTGTCAGACCAGGGATTTGTGGGTTTACATTATCAAAGTCATTTGAATCCTTGCTGGTTTTGCATGCTCTCCAGTGATCCCTCCTTGTTTGATTATTTTAGTGATCCCTATTCTCCATTTTAAATTACCTACTTTTTTATTTACCTAGTTTGCATACTTTTCTTATAATCCTATTATGAATTAAACAATCAATATTCTTGTGTTTCAATTACCATTAACCCCTCACATCCCGACTGATTCCCCCCTACGATAGCCCCCAATCCCAAGCTATTTTGGAAAAAAATTTTTTGGTCAAAACATCCGCTTTTGTTGAGAAACAAAGGAAAATCACCAAGAAAGGGATTACTGGGGTCCATAAGTGGTCAGAACAGGTGAGACTCCACACGTCAGGTACTGTATTCTGTCACTGATGTAGCCTATCAGGCTCTCACGTTTTCTATGGTAGGTAATTTTGGGAGAAACAACAAAGAACACGTGTACATTTATTGATTTGGAACTAATAAACAATCACAACAACAATGTAATGGTTTTCAATGTGATATATAGGAAAAATATGCATTGTTCCATTGTGCGAGCATAGTGAGTTTGATGACATTGGTTACACGGTAGTTGCTAAGTTTCTTGTTTCAGGAAACATATCATTTTTTCTACTTGCATAACACTGTTTCAATGACATTTTACCATTTTTGACTTTATATAAATGTTTTCAGCTGTTTACATTCATTATGATGATATTTAGCATAACGATTGCACATAGTTGCCTACTCAGCGCACTCGCTATAACTCTTGTCTCAACATATATTAATTTTTTTTTTCTTTCATATTATTGTTTCCATGACATTATACCATTTTCTAACCAACGTAAATGTTTTCACCTATTTACATTCTTTATGAGGATATTTAGCGAAATGCTAGCGCATATTCACGTAGCAAGCACACTCGCTACCACTCGTGTTTCAACTTATATTTTATTTTTTCACTTCCAATATACTTCGCCACTTACAATATACCCGTTTCCACTTTATACTACTATTTACATATTTACGGGCCTTATTTTTTACACTGAGTGTCAGAATATCGCATCTTTATACACTGTCTAAAAATGTTTCGACTTACAATATATTAATGCACTTACATAATAATTTTCCACTTACATTACACCCATTTCCACTTTATACTACTCTTTACATATTTATGGGCCTTATATTTACACTGAGCATCGAGGTGTTGGGGAGATGCAGATGAGGGAGGTTGGGGAGGAGAAGTGCAGAGGGCTTCCCCACTTGCACTCCTCTTCCCTCGGCCTTTATCCTTCCCGTTCCCCTTACCCTTACCGTCTTGGGGAACATCAGGGGGCTGTGGGGAGGAAGTCCTGGAATACTGGGGAGCATAAGACGTGCTGGGGAAGGGCTCCTTCTCACCTCCCTGCTCCATCATCACACCACGTGATTCACCACGCACCCTCACCACCGCACGTGATACGTTCCGTTCCCTTGCACCACCACATGAGAGTGATGACTCACTCCCGCCACTCTCCCTTTCAATTACCTCCCCTACACGTTCAAGTTCACTCCTCACTCCCTCCATGCCACTTCTGCCCTTCCCAAATAAAACACTAGGCCCATACCTGATAGAACGACGTGCTGTCTGCTCGGGGCTGCGATGAGTGATGATCTCGTGGCCATACCACGTGGCAGCACGTCCCATGGCTCCATGCTCGTCCTCGGTTTCAGGCTCCACATCACGTAGGGGCTGCAGAGAGGTGATTGCATGATGTTTTAGGGCAGGCTGGTCCTCTCTAGTGGCACGATATGTGACGTAGTGCTGCTTCCTCAGGGACGGGACCTCCTCATCACTGTTGCTACTTTCCTCCTCCACTGGTTGTACCTAATCTTTGTCTGCCACCTCGTCATTGAGGGGCGAATCACTGTCACCTGTGACGGCATCAAGGGCACCTTGAATATGCTCTTCTGAGAGACCTCTGTATGCCATGTCTGACCTGGGTAACTGCTAACAGGTGAGTGACCGAGGCGAGGGTGAGCGCGGGTCGCACGGGGTCGCCGAGTGTCCCCGCCTGGTGGCACATAGGGGAAGGTCTCCCAACCCTACGTACCAAAAATCAAGTGCGAGATTTGAAAATTGTGCAAATTATGAACCTTGCAATTGAGCGACATACCAGTACGTCGATGGGTCTAGCTGTGACAAAACGTTGCAATGTACCCATACGTCGACAGGACACCTCGGGTTAAAGCTTTTATGTTGTGACTCTAAACACTTGGCATTTTCTAATAATTTTCATTGCTGTAATGTTGTGGCTTTACACACACTGATTGTTAGTTGTTATTTTATATTCTGGTCTTCATTTTGTTTACTATAGTTGTTAGGTCTTATACAGTGGTCACTGATTGTTTCCGAATCTCTCTCTTTTCTTTTTTAACAAAGATAATTTTTAAGAAGTTGCACTGAGTAAAGTCTGAAATGCAATATATTCAAACTGATTACAAGACAAAATCTATATCTGTGCTGTGTGTGTTGCATAACTATTTTGCATAATACTGGGTAATTTTTTTTGTGATATTGAAACTGCAACATTACTAAATCAGTTACAGTAATAAGTGATGTTGGGAGCACTTCTTATGCCTACCCTATCCCTCTTCGTCCCCTTTCTCTGCCTCTTCTTCTTCCCCTCGTCCATCTCTTCCCCTCCCCCCCTTCCTCTGCACCCACCTACAGTTTACTCATAAGTTCATTACTGTCGCAATGAATCAATAGCGTTGAAAAACTGATCCAAGTTTGGCATCAGTTCGCTTTAAGAAATGGCCATGATATCACAACATGGTCACTTCCAATTCGTGCGCAAAGCACAAACCCGTGCTTTTCAGTTGTCTCTTGTGAAGTCTACACACAAGTCTGCTGGACTTCAGGGATGAACTAAAAAAAGTTAAATGAAGCCCTGAGTTAAAAAGCAATGTAATGTGTAAAGTTGCACCGGTGCACGTTATTAACGCAAAGACCCTCTCCCATAACAGCACTTCACTGCCCAGGTAAGTAATCTACTAGGTAGAGTTTTCCACTTAGTAATAATGTAATGCAATATAAAATTTAATATAGCCACACTGCTATTGATGCACTATTGATACTTGATGGCAATTCCGTACTTGAATGGCTTCTTACGTGCTTGCAATGGCGTAGAGGAATCTCTACAGTATGTATCCAGAAGGTGGATGATCATCTTTCGACTAGGTGTTTTAAAATATATAGATCAGGGACACAAGCAGTGACCCATTAAGTACGACTGGCTAGCTTTTATCCCGAAATACCGAATAGATTTTCTTGTAGACCTGTGAAACATAAATATGAATAGGCCTAATGATAATAAGAACAAACTGGCAAATTTCGAATGTACCAAACATTCTTACAACACTTTTATTCTACATAATCAATGTTTCCTGACCTAAACTATTTAAAAGGAACCCTCAGGATGTTGTTTCAAGAATAAGTTTGCTTTCTAGGATTTTTCTTAGGTGACTGTTTTATTAGTTTCCAGCAAATTCTTGGGCGATCCTTTTTATGAACAACTACCATGGTTCATGATATCTCTCTATCTTCAACGAGTTTCGAGTTATAGCCCCATGAATTTCCGTGACCATGAGTTTGACCTTTCACGGTTATTTAGAGTCAAAGGTTTTGGTTCCAAATGAAAGCCCATATTACGAGTTTCTGTATGTTCCTAAGAGTAAATATCTCTGTCTTCAACCACTTTCAAGTTATAGCCTCTGAAAATCCGTGACCTTGATTTTGACTTTTCAGGATGACTCAGTTACCTCCAAAATTTAATCACTTTCTTTGGAGAACAGTGGTCACGTATCCTGAAAGCTTCATGTAATTTCAATCAGGGATTTTTCTGTAATATTGCTATGAAACAAAGAAACAAACAAACAAACTTGACCAAAAATAATACTTGTCAGACTCCGTCTGGGCGAGGTAAAAGCAGCTACGATCAATAATCCATGTAGGGATCTGGGCCTTTTGACTAAGCAAGGGCAGGTCTTTCATCTCTCTTGAATATTACTGGAAAGTTTAGTAATACCTTATTAGGCTTTACAATCTGGAGCTCTGAATCAAAGTTACTGATGACTAGAGGACCCCCCTCCTCCCCAACGGAGGAATCACACAGCTGCGAGCAAATACATATCTAGCGCGGCTTGGATTATGACCTTCATCTTACCCTACATTCACCAGTTTCGAACTCGTAGGAGATTTTCATTCCTACTACACACCTGCAAAATTTTTTTGTTATATCTTGAGCATTTGCGAATTTCTCGTGGGAACAGACACACAGACCTTGACCTACTTTCACCAATTTCGAACTCATAGGAGATTTTCGTCCCTGCTACACTCCTGTACAATTTTTTAATGATATCTTGAGCAATTGCGAAGTTATCGTGCTAATCAACACACAAATACGTTGAAACTGAAAACAATGTTCGTAGCAGATTTTAATCCCAAATACACACCTGTACAATTTTGTGATATCTTGAGCGACTGCAACGTTATCGTGGTAACAGATACACCGACCTCGACCTACTTGTATCAGTTTCGAGCTCGTGATCGAGTTTTCCCCCACTACACTCATGTAAAATTTTGTGATATCTTGAGCGGTTGTGAAGTTATCGGGCTCACACACACACACACACACACACACACTGATAACAATATAAGCTTCGCTATCGCGGCTGGTAAATATTAGTGGTTAGGACATATTACCGTTAGTTTAGCAATATCATATAAGGTTTTACACCCTGCAACTTCAAACTAATGAAGTGATATTTTAACCTTTCCAATTCACTTGAATATTTCTGACTGATATTTAGTAGTAACATCTAACCCCCAAGAGACCAGGGTGGCTGCACGATGGATCTGGTGGGGAGGGTACTCAGCAGACTACTTCCCCTGTCCTACCGGATAGCCGTGCAACTCATCGGCTCCTACCGTTGGGTTCCCTTATTGTTGGAGAATTGAAAAATAGCCAAACCGACACCTTTGAGTGACAATAGTTTCTAGGGGTTAATTAGATTTTTAATATGGAACTCCTAATTAATCCTACGTGATTCTAATCCTTCCAACTTGCTTGATAATCTCTACTATAAAAGGCCTTATAAGATTCTGTCACAGAAGCAGTTTGCCAACATAGCTATTGATTGCATTTTTTTTTTTTTAGAATAGAAGAATATGGTGAAAACGTTAATATCCACCAATGAGAGAGAGAGAGAGAGAGAGAGAGAGAGAGAGAGAGAGAGAGAGAGAGAGGATCAACTACTTAATGGAAACGAGGGATGAACAAAGGAAACGGAACATTGATATGGCAGAATAATAGGCAGCACACGCGATTAATACGCACAAGGACAGTATAAAAAGCTGAAGTGAGCTAGTGGAGTGTTGAGTTAAAATGAACAATGCTAGTCCACTTCAGGCACATTAACTGATGCAGTATGAGGTGAAGCAGAGTGAGTAGTGTGAGGTGCGGCAGTATGAAGAGAAACAATGTGAGGTGAAGCTGTCTGAGGTGTGGCAGTGTGAGGTGTGCCCCTGGGAAGTGTTGATATGTGAGGTGTGGCAGTGTGTGGTGTGGCAGTGGGCGGTGAGGCAGTGTAAGGTGAGACAGCTGAAGTGAGGGAAATGTGAGGTGAGGCAGAATGGCAGGAGGGAATTGTGAGGTGAGGAGGTGTGATATAACACAGAGTGAGGCGAGACAGGGCAGTTTTAAGTGAGGAGAGGCCTTGTAAGGTGAGTCAGCATGAAGTGTGACAATGCGAGTTGTGGCAGTTTGAGATGAGGTAAGACACCGTGAGAGGAAATTAGCCAGTGTGAGATGAGGTAAGGCGATACAGTAAAGCAATGTGAGATGAGGTTAGCCAGTGCGTGATGAGGTGAGACAGTGCGAAGTGACGCAGCGTGATGTGAGGTAGGTACTGTGAGCTAGTGTGAAATATTCCAGTGTAAGGTGAAGTAAGTAGTGTAAAGCTAGGCAGAGTGAGAAGTAGGAGCATGAAATGAGGTAAGCAGTGTAATGTTAGGCGATGTGCGGTGAGGCAAGCAGTGTGAGACAGAAGAGTGTGTGGTGTAACAGTGTCAGGAGCACCTGGGAGAACACAAACACAAGACACGAATGAATAAGAGGAAAAGAGAAATGAAAGACAAGATGGCAGGAAATCAGAGAAGTGTAACGTAGGCAAGTGTCCAAAAAATACTATGTAAAGAGAACTCAAAGGATTAGGAGGAACAAAGACACGGGAGAAAGAATCAGAAAAATTTAAAGAGAGAGAGAGAGAGAGAGAGAGAGAGAGAGAGAGAGAGAGAGAGAGAGAGAGAGAGAGAATTTTATTAGCAAGGAAGTGGCTAAAAAGTAATTGTCCATTAACAAGTTTTGTATGAAAGATTTGTAGTCAGCTGATGCATGTCAGTTTGCAGTGGCACGAATAGTAAACGATTTATGGTGCTGATGGGAGTGAAAAATTAATAATAATAATAAAAATACAAATACTAATGAATTGAGAGAAATCCATGTAAGTGAAGTTTAAGCTCAAGAACAGTCATGAAAGACCAGTAGTGTCCCTCTTTATTTTATTCTTTTTATCGCTTTATGGCATAGTTGTCTATTAATGCAATATAGCTACATTATTCGTATTCCCTAACCATTCAGGCTTTCAGACATATTTTATGGATGGTGTTTCAGGAGAAACTAAGGAACATCGGGAACCAGGAAAAGCAGACTTTGCGCCTTAATGACGCTCATGATATACATGTGCTTAATACTTAAGCCTCCGCCACCTTCATCAGATACACTACACCCAAATTCCCAATTCGTGTTCTGGAACGCCATGCCATTAACAGGTCGCTCTGAAGGTACTGCCTTACAAGGTGGGCGGGACAGAGAGGTGGAGACTGGGGGATGGATTGTGTGGGAAAGGGTAGTAAATGACTTGTCTGATGTGTGTGTGTGTGTGTGTGTGTGTTTTAATTTTGCGTGTGTCCTTGCGGCGCGCACGTGTGGAGAGAGAGAGAGAGAGACAGAGAGAGAGAGATGAGGTGGAAGAGGATGGTGTAGCTTAAAGTACATATTAACCTCCTATGTGGGTTATTGTATTGGCCGTTGTTTACCAACTTAAGTGATTTTCATGGACAATTGAACTTTCCTCAGCTCTACCAGGGAATGTTCATACCACGAGGAGAAACGGAAAAAAACGTAAGAGGTGATACCGAATTTAGTAAAAAGCTTTTTTGACATAAAATATCAGTATCAAATTGGTATGACTTCTTTCGACATTATTTTGCCTCCGAAAAATTAGGTCACAGAATTTAGAGGAACAATTTTTCCCCTGCAGGTTTATATGCCATATTATGCGGATACACACTCACTCCTTTCTTTTACTGCATATGTGTTTCATAAGGGAATAGTTCTGTTGAATCATTCTAGCACCTATGAATGTTTAAATAAATAGGATGCAAATTTCCTTCAACTTTACTGGCACTTAAGTTTAGTGCAGTGTGTGGCAGCCAGCTTGAGCGAGGCGAGAGACTCATTTTAAGTCATGCTGTTGGTCAGTGAAGTTCACTCTGGTGTTTAGTACAAACGTTAACTGAAGTGACTGGTGTTCCTCATAAATGTTACTTAGTTAAGAGGCTTTGTGGAGTTATGTATAACCGTTGATTGATAAGTGACTCTGGGCAGTTCCATATGTACCGTACATTGCTTAGGGAAATTATTGACTAGCTTCTCGTAAACGCTGAGTGTGAAATGAATGTGAAATTCCTTATAAACGTTGATTTAAGTGCACGTGGAGTTCCTTTTTAACGTTGCTGAATGAAGTGATCCTGGAGTTCATTACCATTTGTATGACGATTTTTTTTATAAACGTTATTTAAGTCATTGCATATAGAATTCCATATGAAGGTTCCATATGAAGTTCCTTAAAAACAGTGCTTAGTAAACAGACAGTAGTGTTCATCATATAAGTAGATTAATGAAGTGACTGTGGAGGTCTTTTAGCATTGTTACGGAACAGAGAAAGATAATGTACACTTTAAGTGAGAATACTAAAAATCACTACTGTCCCGTAAAGTTCCAGGTTCAAAACAAAAAAAATAGGTAAAATTACAAGTTAAAGTTTAATGCTCAAACTAACAACAAAACATTCAGGACTCATAAGGATAATGTAATGGCAAAAAACAGGTTAAATATATGGTTAAGATAGCCACTATTAACACGAAATTAGCAAGAGTAAATTTATCTAAGTCAGCCCTGATAAAATGAGAAAGCCGGATAATACTCAGTCAATGCAAGATATATTATTACAGATACAAAATATTATCAAAAATGACTGACATAAAAACACATGAATCACAAAAACCCCACCAGTCCCAAGAATCAACACCTTATGCTACACAGTACCGGTACAAGAAAAAAATGTAATAACACTTATACTCAAATTAAACAGCTGCTAGATGGTTGGAGACATCCTGAGCACTCACAATAATAACATCTGTACAGGGGAGGACAGAGATGTGAACAGAATGAGGAGTAGATCTAAGTGGCAATTAATGTAGAGACTGAGCTCATTATATAGGGGCCGGCAGAGCTTGATACAACTTGTAAGAAGGACGCGCAAATGAAGCCATGGGGACAAAGAGTTGACAATCCTGCTCTGAACAATAGAAAGAAAGACTTACTCTACTATAACGGTAGAAGGGGGGACTGAGGTAGAACACGCTCGTGATCAAACATGCAGCATACTGTACGTTAGAATTACACAAAGGATGATGAAATCATAGGCTATGTAACACCTCCCCACAAAGAAAAAGAAATTTACAAAGGAAATTTCTTATTACTCTAAAACAATCTGTCTAAAGTCTAGATAAGCAATCTGCAATAACATTTTCTTTCCCATTGACAAGCTGTATGTCTAATGAATACTCCTGAAGAAGTAGACTCCATCTTGTCAATCTCTGATTTTTATCTTTAAACTTACTAAGGGATTTCAGTGGGTTATGATCGGTATAAATGACTATGGGGTCAAAACCAGAACACAAATAAAATGAAAAATGCTGTAAACCCAAAATCAAGGCCAAAAGCTCTTTCTCAATAGTTGAGTAATTCTTTTGAGGTGGAGTGAACTTCTTACTGTAATAAGATACAGGGTGTTCAATACCCTGATCATCCTCTTGCAGCAAAACAGCCCCAGCTCCTGTATCACTTGCGTCAACAGCCATCTTAAAAGGCTTAGCAAAATTTGGAGTAGCGAGCACTGGCTGACTTAATAGGATAGCTTTAAGTTTGGTGAAAGAGGATTCACAGTTATCGGTCCATACAAATTTAACTCCCTTTTTCAGTAGGTCTGTAAGTGGTGATACAAGAATTGAAAAGTTAAGAACAAATCTCCTGTAGTAACCTACCATTCCCAAAAATCTTTGTAGCTCTTTCCTACTTTTAGGTCTGGGAAGATCACTTATAACCTGAACCTTAGCTCCTGGTGGTGCAACATGTCCATCACCAATTACGTACCCAAGGTACTGAACTTTAGCTTGACCAAACTCACACTTTGATAAATTAGCTACAAGATCAGCCTGAACCAAACGCTCAAGAAATTTACTGACATGGCATAGGTGATCTTTCCAGTTGTCACTGAAGATTAATACATCATCAATATAAACAACACACCTGCCAAACCCTCTGTTACAACATTCATGAGCTTCTGAAATGTGGCTGGTGCATTCTTCATACCATATGGCATTACAGAACATGCAAAAGTCTTTCCTAGTGTTACAAAACATGAGATCTCCCTAGCACGTTCAGTCATAGGTACTTGCCAGTATCTCTTTAACAAATCAAACTTACTTATGTACCTAGCCTTTCCGATCTTGTCTGTGCAATCTTCCACGCGAGGGAGAGGGTAAGTGTCTGTTTTGGTTATCTGATTAACACGTCTGTAGTCAATGCAAAGCTGCTGTGACCCACCTGGCTTAGGGACTAGAGTGACAGGAGAACTCCACTCGCTCTGACAGGGCTCAATCATCTTGTGGTCCAACAGGTAGCCAAGCGCCTTCTGGATGAGAGGAACTTTCACTGGGTTCACACGGTAAGGAGGCAGTTTAATTGGCTTTGCGTCTCCAACATCGACATCATGCATCAACACAGTGGTTCTTCCTGGAGTGGCACGGAACACTTGCGGGTACTCCTGCAGTAATGCCGAAAACTCCTGCCTTTCCTCGGGAGGTAGATGAGAAAGCTTAGTCTGGAGATCATTCATGATATCAGGATTCTTCCCCAAACTATCACTCAGGCTCATGCTGCATGGGAGAACTTCACTTGCAGACTCGGGTGGAACAGGTACAGTGCAGACTGGGTTATTTTCGTCCCGCCTGTGATATAACTTTAGCATGTTGATGTGACAAAGTTGCTTGTTCTTTCTACGATCTGGTGTGGCGATGACATAGTTGAGATCACTGAGTTTCTTCTCCACGAAATAAGGACCACTAAACTTGGCTTGAAGAGGTTGCCCATGCACCGGTAGCAGAATCAAAACCTGATCTCCTGGCTGAAAGTGGCGTAACCTGGACTTCTTATCATACCAAGTCTTCATCTTCTCCTAAGCAGCTCCTAAATTCTCTCTCGCCAGCTGTAAAGCAGTGGACAGCCGTTCTTTGAACTTCATCACATACTCCAGCAGGTTGACGTCATCTTCCTCCGACAGCCAGCATTCCTTGAGTAACTTAAGGGGTCCTCTTACTTCATGGCCAAACATTAGTTCAAAAGGTGAGAAGCCCAGTGATTCATTTGGAGATTCTCTTGCAGCAAATACAACAAATGGAAGACCTTTATCCCAGTCTTTCTGATGTTCCAAACAGTATTTCTTGAGCATCGATTTGAGTGTTTGATGATATCTCTCCAACGCTCCTTGGGTCTGGGGATGGTAAGCTGAAGACGTGATCTGGGTGATGCCCAACTCTTTCAGAGACTGCTTGAAAACATTTGACATGAAATTACTTCCCCAGTCTGACTGTACCTCCTTGGGCAGACCAAACTTTGTGAAGAACCTAGCATTTCCTTAACCACGTTCTTTGCTGAGATATTTCTAAGTGGAATGGCTTCAGGATAACGAGTAGCCATATCAATCAGGGTCAACACATAAGAAAATCCTGAAGAAGTCTTAGGAAGAGGGCCCACAATATCCACCAACACACGGGTGAATGGCGCCTCAAAAGGAGGAATGGGAACTAGAGGTGCAACCTTTTCGGTCTGATTACACTTCCCCACAACTTGACAGGTGTGACAAGACTTACAATACCAGGAAACATCCCTGAAGATACCTGGCCAGTAGAAATGTTTCAAAATGCGTGCCACAGTCTTCCTCACTCCAAGGTGTCCTGCCAAACTAGAATCATGAGCCACTCTAATGATATCCTGCCTACAAACACGAGGGATGACAACTTGATGTACAACCTCCCATTCACAGTCGGCTGATGCTGTTGGGGGTCTCCACTTCCTCATAAGTACTCATGACTTTATATAATAACAAGCAGAAGCACCGGCTGACTCTTCCTCACTGCGAGCAGAGTTAGCTAGACCTTTCAACTCAGGGTCAGCAACCTGCAACTCAACCAACTCTTGACGAGACAAATTATCAACACTACGGGGTACTGCCTCATCTGGTGAGTGGTCCAAATTAGCAAGAAAAGTGTCAGCTAGGATAACATCATCATCATCATTATCCTCTAAGTCACCAGTAACTTTAGACTTAGCCCTAGTGACAGCACATGCAGAGAACACATCAGGGACATCACAATCCTGGGCCGCAGCCACTGGCTCACTAGAGAACTGAGGAGCTGGACACACTTGACTTCCACCAATATCATTTCCAAGTAAGAAAGTTACACCTGACATTGGGAGTGTCTCAACCAACCCAACCATAACGGAACCATTAACAAAACCAGACTCTAAATTCACTCTGCACAGAGGGACAGAGAAGTAATTATTCCCTACGCCTTGTAAGATTACAGTTTCATCAGAGGAATTAACATTAGAGCCTAGAACACTGGTCAGCATAAGGGATTGGCAAGCACCTGTATCACGATATATTTTAACTGATTTCCTGTCATTACTGTCCAGAGGACTGACAAAACCTTCAGACGGGAAATTAGCACATGAACTCTTGAGAGTGTCACCCACGTTACTGCTCAAAAGAGGAGCTTCATCATGAGGATATAATTTACCCCTCAAAGCAGGTTCAGTTAACTCAGTTAAAGAATTCTGGGAACTCTCAAGAGTGGACACTAGACTAACTGACTGAATATTTAAAGACTCCTTTTTGTTCACATCACGCTGTCTCCTGAAACATTTCTCCGTAGTATGACCAAGCTTACTACAATAAGTACATTTACTTTTCTGAAATCTAGAGGTGAAGCTGGTATTTACTTCCTGAGAAACATCATCTTTATTCTCCTTCCTGTTACCTGTACTCTGAGTAGAGGCAACTTACTTACTCTCAGCTTTCCCTTTTTCTTTAGAATATCTTTTGTGAGTGAGAACATATTCATCAGCTAAAACTACAGCATCAGACAAATTATCTATTCTTCTCTCATCAAGATATAGGCTTACATCTTTATTAATACACCTTTTGAAGTCCTCCAGCAAAATCATCTGCTTAAATTTACCAAAATCAGAATCCACATTCTTAGAATTTAACTACTGCTCTAACAGATCTTCTTTGATTTTTTGCATACTCAACATGGGATTGCTTATCTAGCTTATAAGTTGTCCTAAATTTTACTCTATAGGCTTCAGGAACAAGCTCATAGGCCTTAAGAATCAAGCTCTTAACGACATCATAATTATCAGATTGATCCTGAGGCAAAGATGCACAAGTTACTTGAGCTTTACCGGTGAGAACAGTTTGAAGGAGTACTGGCCAATACTTTTTTGGGCCAATTAAAACCTGTAGCTACCCTCTCAAACAACTGAAAATACTTTGTTAAATCAGATTCATTAAAGGGAGGGACAAGTTTAACATTTTTAGCCACATCAAAATCATCAGAGCTAGATGATCCAGTTCCACCTTGTTTCATGCGGCACTCATTGTCTGCCTGAATCCTAGCAAGTTCAATTTGTGCCTGAGCCTGTATCTGTGCCTCCTGAATACGAGCCTGAGACTCCGCCTCCTTAGCCTGAGACTCCGCCTCCTTAGCCTGAGACTCAGCCTCCTTAGCACGTGCATGAAATTCAGCCTCCTTAACACGAGCCTCCTGCAGGGCTAGCTGTAACATAGCTAATTCAATCTGCGTTTGCTCATTTGGAGGAGTTACATTAAACAAGCTTTTATTAATCATGCGAACAATTTGATCTTTAGAATGATGAGAGTGAACTGCAATTCCCAATTGTTGAGCAACAAGCTTAAGTTCATTCTTTGTTCTGTTTTCTACATCACACACTGTTTGCACATTTGAGAAAAAATCTTTGGCTTCATCAAGTGTAGTAATAGTAGACATCATGAATAAATCACAGTCACAAAATATCAAGCAATATCCTTATGATAATATCCTGAATATCCTGATAAGAGGTCGCCAAATTTATGTTACGGAACAGAGAAAGATAATGTACACTTTAAGTGAGAATACTAAAAATCACTACTGTCCCGTAAAGTTCCAGGTTCAAAACAAGAGTTAGGTAAAATTACAAGTTAAAGTTTAATGCTCAAACTAACAACAAAACATTCAGGACTCATAAGGATAATGTAATGGCAAAAAACAGGTTAAATATATGGTTAACTGCAATAGCCACTATTAACACGAAATTAGCAAGAGTAAATTTATCTAAGTCAGCCCTGATAAAATGAGAAAGCCGGATAATACTCAGTGAATGCAAGATATATTATTACAGATACAAAATATTATCAAAAATGACTGACATAAAAACACATGAATCACAAAAACCCCACCAGGCCCAAGAATCAACACCTTATGCTACACAGTTCAAGAAAAAAATGTAATAACACTTATACTCAAATTACACAGCTGCTAGATGGTTGGAGACTTCCTGAGCACTCACAATAATAACAACTGTACAGGGGAGGACAGAGATGTGAACAAAATGAGGAGTAGATCTAACTGGCAATTAATGTAGAGACTGAGCTCATTATATAGGGGCCGGCAGAGCTTGATACAACTTGTAAGAAGGACGCGCAAATGAAGCCATGGGGACAAAGAGTTGACAATCCTGCTCTGAACAATAGAAAGAACGACTTACTCTACTATAACGGTAGAAGGGGGGACTGAGGTAGAACACGCTCGTGATCAAACATGCAGCATACTGTACGTTAGAATTACACAAAGGATGATGAAATCATAGGCTATGTAACAGCATCAATACCAAGGCCTCCTAAAAAAGGAAGCCTTGGTACTGATGATAGGAAGGGTTAGAAAGGGAAGAGGTTGTGTAGATCAGATATTCATTCTTAGATCTCTAGTGGAAAAGTTTTTAAGGGAACGAAGTTGTATGCGGCCTTCATGGATTTGGAGAATGCATGTGACTGGGTGGATAGACAAGGGTTGTGGAAAGTATTAAGAAAATATGGAGTAGATGGGAAGTTGCTGAGTGCCTTGAAGAGTACGTATGAGGGTGCTTAGGCTGCAATGCGTATGGATAGCGAACTGAATGAATATTTCTATTTGAAGGTAGGATTGAAACAGTGATGTGTTATGTCTCCGTGGTTGTTCAATCTGTACATGGATGGGGTTATAAAAGAAATACAAGGTAGGGCAGTGGAGGTTGGAACGGCCGTAGTGAGAGAGGGCAGCTTTTGGAAACTCCCTATACTGTTGTTTGCAGATGATACTGTGTTGTTAAGTGAAGACGAAGGGTAGTTGCAAGGCTTGGTGGATGAGTTTGGGAGAATATGTAAGAAACGAAATCTAAAGGTGAATGTAGGGAAAAGTAAAGTTATGGTCTTTGAGAGAGGTGAAGTTAGTGAATGCACAGTGAGGTTGGATGAGGAGGAAATGGAAAATGTGAGTGCGTTTAAATACTTGGGTCGTGTGATGAGTAAGGATGGAAGTTTAGAGGGTGAAGTACTTGAAAGGGTACAAAAAGGAAGAAAGGTAGCTGGTTCCTTGAAAACAGTGATAAGAAACAGGGAAGTGAGCATGGAAGTGAAAAACTTACTGCATGACAGTATTGTGATACCAACTCTAACACTGAGGTGGTTTGGCCATGTGGAGAGGATGAAGAGTGAGAGACTAACGAGAAGAGTTTATGTGAGTGAGGTGGAGAGGAGGAGAGGGAGGGGGAGGCCAAAGATGAGATGAAGGGATGGAGTGGAGAGAGTATATGAGAGAGGGGGGTGTGAGCTGGGAGCAGGTAAGTGAAATGGCGGGGAACAGTGCGACATGGAGGCGATTTGTCTGTGCCCACCCTTTATGGGATTAAGGCATCTGCCAATAGATATAGAGCAAGGCTTCACTAGGTTCGCTTTCATTCTTGCCAAAGTGTGTGTATTATCTCAGGAGCGTATGAATTGAGTACTTTACTACAATGACTATTTGAAGAAGTACCCTGACGATGTGAACAGAAGAGAGACTATAATATTTACCTAGAGACTGTATGTAAATGAGGTGAAAAGGAAGGGGTGTAGGAAGAGACAGAGAATGAGTTTGTGCGATTGTGGTTGAAGCATGAGAACACTCCTTAATGAGACATAGGAACACCTATTTTTCCCTTTTTTTTTTTTTTTCTCTGTCTCAGCCCTTCATGGACTTCTTTGAGTATTTTCTAATTGCATTTTCGGTTTTTATGGCTTTCATTTCGTTTGAAAATGGTGAGAAGCTTTTTAAAAAAAACTGTGATGTTATTCCCTAACAGCACTGGACAGACGGACGCCATCGTGATGAGCGAAGACAGACGGACGCCATCTTAGAATGCCATTTTTTGAACTTATTCACCTTAACCAGTGCCTATTTATCCAAATTTAACTTGATTTTCTTAACCTAACCTTATTTATCGTATCCTACCCAGCCCTAATCGAACCAGACTTATCCCACTTATCCCTTATGTATTCGTATTATCCATACTTGCTGATGGATTCTCTTCATACTCACTTCAGCACAACGTTACAGTCACTGAATCAGTTCTAAGGTATTAATTAATTTATTTTTTGTTAAATTTTAAGAAGTTGTCCTATGTCTCCTTTAGAATTACCCAACGATGATCTATTTTAGGTTTACTCTTGCTATTTTCAAACGATGTTAAGCATACATCGAATTGGTTACTAAAAGGGGTTAGTTATGGCCATGCTGCATAACAAACTTACCATTAAGAAGTGTCTCAAAAACTTTGGGAAATTGTTTGAGTAGAAAGAATAAAATAAACAGATCCAATCGCATATTAGTGGATAAAGCGCAAAGGACAATTAATGAAGTGAAGCACATACGGATGAAGGTAAAAGACTGAAATGTGAAACTAAAGAAGAGAGAGAAAGGAGATAGGAAACTGAAGTATGAAAGGAAGTGATGGATGAATGATATAAAAGAGTGATGTATGAAGGTTATTTGCCAAAAAATGAAGACAGCTAATTAACGGCTCAATATATTGAGAGAGAAGTCAAGGAAAGAGATGAATATGCATGGGGTATAGGACGGATAAATACAGAGTACAGAAGAGAACAAGGGAATGCAGACAGCAGCAGATCCAGTGGTCCTCTCGAAGCTGTTTGTCAGACACTGTGACTGTATCTAATTATATGATTACAGATAAGGATTGAAAAACAAGAACTCCCCACCCCCACTCTCACCACCACCAAACCCTCCAACTGAACCTGGTAGGAGTAAGTGAGAAGGACCACCATACACTATTGAATAACTGTCATGGAAATTTCACTAGAAAGTTTGGAAGGTGAAACTCTCCTATACAATCTTAATATGTAAGGGAAATGTACCAATACTTTCAAGCTAAAGTACTGATGCTGCTTTCACAGTGATGTGAAGTAGAGGATAACAATTAGCTGTTTCTCGCCTCATTCATCCATGAATGTGTTGAAGATTGAAAGCTAGATACTTATCTAGGCGACTTTTAAATATTAGCCTACTGCTGTCCACCATATTCCTAGGCAACTTGTTCCATATGTCGATGACCCTATTGAATAATGTTTTGATTTCACCTGACTAGAAACGTTTGCCAATTTTTTGTATCCGTTACCTTTGGAGTTCATAATGGTCTACTGCATAGTACTCATCAACTATCATATTGGCATGTCCTATAAAATTTTTGAATCATTGATTAAATTCCTTCTCAATCTTCACTTTGATAAGTCAGTCAGCTTCACCACTTTCAAATGTCTCTTGTATACTTTGTTTCTCAGTCTAGGCAACATTTTAATTACTCTTCACTGCACTATGCCTAGCTTCTCTATCTCTTTCTTGTAATACAGTGAAAAGAACTGAACACAATATTGCAGATATTCTCTTATTTGATTTCAAACGCTCTGCCTATAGACCCAACTATTTTGTTTCTTATTTCTTCTGTGCTCTGATGACTTGGCTATGATTTATTGAGTATTATTCATAGCGTGACATAATTTTGCACTGTTACTTCCGTTTTGTAGTTGTCGATACTAAAATCAGTTTGTCATGTTTAAGTCCAAGTGAACACTTTATCAAGAGCCCTCTAAATCCAAATCATCAGCCTTTGTGTAGAGATATCCGTTTTGTTAGTAATTTTCATATCATCAGTGAATTTAGAGATTACAGTGAAAACTGTCATCAATGCCATCAATACAGGACCCAAAACTGAACCTTGAGGCACTCTGTACCATTCATCCAGCCTGATTATTTACCTTCAGTAACATCTTTATGGTTTGTAAGCCGGCTTAACATTCTGCCTCTGATGCCACAAACTTTAATTTTCTCAGTAAGTCTCTCGTGGGAAATGTTATCAAATCCTTTCTGGAAGTCAAAATATATTACATTGACTGATTTAGTATTACATACCTATCCATAATGTCACTAATAAAGTCAAGTAGATTTGTAAGATGTGCGATTATTTGTAAATCTGTGTTATGTCTTTAAAGAGTTTTTATTGTTTTAAATGCTTAACAAATTTATCTCTACTTATGGTTTCAAACAATGTGCATAAAACTAAAAATTTTGTGAACTGGACGGTATTTTATTGGGTGCGAATTACTGCCTTTTTAAAATACTGGTGGTAAATCTGCTAGTGTCTAGTCATGTAGTACAGTGGACTTCTGAGTGATAAGTCGAATATTGGAACTGAAGGTTTCAATATCTTATTTTTCAATTCCTTTAAAACTCTTGGAGGTGTTATATATATCTAGCCCTTTGTTTTGTTTTTAAGTTTAATGACTGCAGATAATACATCTCTCTCACTGACTGTGATGTTAAACCCGTCCCATACCGACTAATTTATTACAAATCCCACCCCCAAAACCCGACAAATTTTCAACTTGTTTTTTTTTTTTTATATTTTTCCTCAAGCCTCTGCTTTTTATGAGAAACATCGAAAATTCAGAGAGAAAGCGCTCACCTGAGGTTAAAAATGCCCTAAACAGGTGAGAGACCACTCACCTACTACTGCATTCTGTGAAGCCGCATGCCATAAAAAACACTTTCTATAGGAGAGAAATTAACCAAAACCACTCAGAGTAGGTAGATATTTTTTAATTTGGTACGAATTTATATGTAGTACAAGAGTATATTTGTTTTCATACAATAATATAGGCGACATCAACATACAGAACCTCCCTTGGCGATGTTACCTCCTCATCACTTCTGCTCATTACTAACTCTGGTGCCACGTAATCTTTATCCTCCACATTGGGAATCATTTTTGCCTAGAATTTCGTCGTCAGAGAGACCGTGGTGCTACATGTCTTTACTGGCCAGGTCACTGCCAACAGGTGAGTTGCCGAGATAATGGCGTGCGGGGGGGAGGGGGGGTTATACAGGGTCAGGCAGTGTCGCCACCTGGCTAGGGGTAGAGGAAGGTCTCCCACATATGCCTAACAAATATCACCCGCAAAACTTGAAAAATGTGCAAATGACAGGCCTTTCAGTTGCAAAACGTGCGATGCACATCGTGGGGACTAAACGTGAAAAAGTTGCAACGTGTATTGTACTTTGGAGGTATGGGACGGGTTAGTTAAACTAGCCTCATCTACATGTATAATGGAGAACAAAGTGATTGGCCTTGAATTTTCTACCTTTAATGCCGATGCAAAGTAAGAGTTAAGAGTTCTGGCCACCTCCATTGCCAGAACTAACAGGTACATTGCTGGTGTTAAAATTTTCTGACTTTTGATGTACCCAAAGAGTTCTTTTGGGTTTGATATATTGATGTTAGTAAAATGCACTTAAAAATTTTGCTATTATGTTTTATTGAATTTCTAGCTTTCGGACAAAAGTTGTGATATATATAAATATCCTCTTCATTCTTTCTGGCATAATTTTCATTAGCAATTATCTCTGCTGAAAGTTGTTTCTTAATGTTGTTAATCCACCATTTTGGTTGATACGTTTTTTCAGACCACCTGTTGAGCACTGGTACAGACCTTGAGAGCATTACTTAAACTTTCTGAAAAAAAAAAAAAAAAAAAATTATTCTTTTTCTGAATAATCGGATTCCAGTCATTAATATGGGTACCTATAATTGTATTTAGTTTATGAAATCAGCTCATTTGTAGTCTAGAACTTTCTCATAACTAGAATTTACGTTGTTGTTGGAGAAATTAAGATTAAATATGAATAGATGGTAGGGGGATGAATATAGCTTTGAAAGGCGAGTTGATTGAGGAGGTAGAGTGTTTTTAATATCTAGGGTCACATGTTGCTGATGATGGAAGAATAGATGCAGAAGTGAAGTTTAGAATAAATGAAGTAGGAAAGGTGCTGGGAGGAATTAAAAAAGTGTTTAGATGTCGTTCGCTTAGAATGGATGTAAAGAGAAGGTTGTATGAGGGTGTTGTGGTACCGACTGCGTTATATGGGGCTGAAACATGGAATATGGGTGTAGCAGAGAGGAAAAGTTTGAATGTAATGGAGATGAGGTGTCTGAGGAGTATGTGTGGAGTGACGCGCATGGATCGAGTGCGAAATGATGAAGTGCGAAGGAGAACTGGAGTTGTTCCGGAGATGGCTGGTAGAGTTGAGCAGAGGGCGTTGCGATGGTTTGGGCATATGGAGAGAATGGATAATGAGTGATTGGTGAAAAAGATAACTAGATCTGATGTGAGAGGTGTAAGGCTGAGAGGAAGACCACGAATAGGATGGATGGACAGTGTGAAGAGAGCACTGGATGAGAGAGGGATGTCTGTTGAGCAAGGAAGAGTGGCTGTGCGTGACAGAAATAAATGGAGAGAAATTGTGAATGAATAAGTGATGACGCAGCCCTGAGGGGATATTCTCCTGCATTTGGTTTGATCAGCTAGTCAGGTCAGGTGCAGGTAAGGGGATGGGTCTGTTATGATGTGGCAGGGGTAAACCAGCTCTGCTGTTGGGCCCTGCTGCGGATGTCACTGATTACATTGCGCAGTTGACCCTTGTGCGGTGTGGTGCGGTGAGGATCTGTCCGTTCTCCCCTTGGGGCTAAGATGCGAATGAATGTGTTTGAATGGATGAGTAAATGGGGAATGTGTCGTCGTGTCTCGGCTACCTCCCTTTCCTTGGGGGAAGCAGCCTAGGTATATAGATAGTATATAGAGATGAATATTCGATGGCCTCTCATGCTATGTTCATCTCTTACTCTAACAAAATAAACTTGAATTTTCTGATGTAGTCAGCACAAGACTAAAAATATTTCCTCCATGTGTTGGTTGCTCTACTCACTGATACAGTCAATTTTTTCCAGCAAGATAATGTAAGCAGTGTATGAGAACAGAGATTCAGTCGAAAAGGTAAATTAAGAAATCATAAATGACAATTATCCTGGGTGAAACATACTGTTATATCTCCGTCCCACACTACCACAGGCTCCAACAGCACTAGATCAGTATAGGAAGGACGTTGCCCAGTGAGTTCTTCCTAGAGGTAGCCTTTCAGTGTACAACAACATAGTAGCACAGGCGTTATACATAAATGCTGGCTTCTTAAGTTCACTGTCTCTATTTTGCAAATAATTACACTTCTTGCTTGCCAACTTCACCTCACTGTTTTCACAAGTACCGAAGTTATACAAACTTCACTAACTGCACTGACACTTAATGTTTCCCAGCAACACTTCACAATCTTCACAAGTACTGAAGATATACAAACTTCACTGACACTGCACTAACACAGAACTACACTCAAACTTGACTGAAAACTGGCAGAAAACTGCTCTAGTCTCATCCTCATCCTTATATAAGCTTCCTATATTCTAGAGTGTTCTACTACTTCTCCACATTTCTTGTGAATTCTCGGGGGAGCAACAGTTACAAGAGTTACCAACTCGGAGACATGCAAAATATGCCAGAGTTTTCTTAGACTACATAACACTCTAAATTATTTAGCATACAAACTGAGATGTGTGGAAGGTGGTGGTGACCATCATCCACTCACTTGATGTAGTGCTGGGTACTTCTTCCTTAGCCTTTATCATTCTTTTTCTATGCCTGCCCTCCTCTCTTCCTATTTCTCCCTTCTCTCCTGTCACTTCTTATTGCTTTTCTTTCCTTTACAGGTGGCTTTACAATGAGTGACAATGCAAATGGTTTCCTGTAAGCCAAGAAACAATTTACAATGCTGGGTGGTAACCATATAACCAAACAATACGTGCTCCAAATGTGTCAACAAGTGGGTTGGTGGAGGGTTAGTGCCCCTCCCCGTAAAACAAATAACTCGAAGTCAAATGGCCACCCCTTACGGGATTATGGCATCAAGCAATAGATAGATAGATAGACAAACTGAGATATAATTACATAATTTAACAAATAATCACACAAATAAAACATTATAGAGTAAAAGAGCACAAAAAATAATGTATAACTTACAAAATAGCTTTGCTCACAATAGCAGGACAACTGGCAACTCTGACACATATAGTAAAATGCAAGCTACAGTGAGAAACTTCCAGACTAATTAACCCGCCCCATCCCGTCGACATATGGGTACATTGCAATGATTTGCATTTGCCAGTTCCGGTGACGTACCAGTACGTCGTGCAATTGCAAGGTCGCTAATTTGCACAATTTTCAATTTTCGCACGTGATTTTTCGTATGTATACACGGGACACCTTCCTCTATTCCTGTACAAGATACCAAGCAGGGACAATGCCTTACACTGCATAACCTCCCCCCTCCCCCCTCACGACATTGTCTTGGCAAAGGACCTGTTACAAGTGACCTGGCTAGTAAAGTTATTCAGGGCCAGAGTGATTCCCCAATCGATGACAATGTGGAGGACAATGTTTACATAGCATTAGAAGAAGAAACAGCCATAAATATTGATCAGGTACTGTGGCAAAAATAGGTCAGGTATGGTGATTAGTTAGTGAGTGAAACAATGCTTATAATGCCTTTATTACTGCTTGAAAACCAATATACTGTCATACTACATATACATTCGTACCAAGTAAATAAATAAATACCGTTTATGAGTGGATAAAATAGTTACCCTCCCATAGAACTCGTTTTGTTTGGTGCCAGCATGTTAGAAAACCCACTCAGGTAAGGAGGAACTCCTACCTGGATTGGGCACTTTAAACCTCAGATGAGCGATTTCTCTATGAATTTTCGATGTTTCTCACCAAAAGCGAAGGTTTTAGCCAAAAAAAAAAAAAAATCGAAAATACCTCGGGACTGGGGGATGTCGGAGGTGCGGAAAACCTTGGGACGTGACGGGTTAACTAGAAAATCTCACTTCTCAACACTACCTCCTCCCTAGTCCTTTGTCGTCCTGACAAAACTACACACTGTATACAAAAATAAACCTTAATCCTAATGGAACATCTAACTATACACAAAAAATTCCTTAAACTATCAGGTCTTCTCCTATGCCGCTTCTGACGATGTCCCTGCTCCTCCACACAATCCACCCCTCCTAGAAGGTCTTAGTCCTCTTCGTGATTCACTTCTTCCCTCAGGAATCTATCACCATCTTCTTGTACTTCAGCTCCTTGGTCCTCCTCAACATCCTTGGTCATGGGGGGGGCACAGTTACTTTGAGACGTCCCAAATGTACTGTCCTGGCCCATGGGACTGCCACAGGTGGTTCATATGTACAAATTTTGAGCGAGATTTCCTGCCTCCCTGAATCTACTACATCTGATAGGCTGTCCAACTCAGTTTAAGGCCCTTTCCACGGGCTCTGCATGTTCGGTTACTGTCCCTTCTTCTGGTGATTGTATAACCAAACTTTGTCACCATCCTTAAAGCTCACCTCACTTGCCTTGGCATCATACTTGCACTTCATTGCCTCTCCTGAAAACTTGAGGGCTCCTTGCATTCTATGATGTACCTCAGCCAGCCTTTGTTGCAGGTGATTCACATAGCTGGAGATGTCTGTAAGCAGCTCTTTATCAGGTGGTCTTCCCATTAACATGTCAACAGGTAAACATAACTCGTGGCCCATCATAAGTTTTGCAGGGGTGTAGCCAACAGACTTCTGGAATGCAGACTGATATGCCATCAGCAATTCAGGTAATTTCTGGTCCCATTCCGTCTGTCCCTCTACACAGTAATTGGCCAGAGCTTGTCTCATGGTCCAGTTGCATTTCTCCACCACCCCATCAGACTGTGGCCTTAGTGGGTTCTCCTAGTCTTCTTGATTCCCAGTAACTTGCAGCACTCACAGAACACAGCTTGCAATTGTTCTTTGATTTTTTTCTTGAGCTCTTTCTGTTCTTCGCTTTGGGCCTGTAATTGTTCTTTGAGTTCAGCATTTTGGGCCTGAATTGTCCTTTGAGTTCTTTCTATTCTTCATTCTGTGCTTGTAATAGCTTTGTAATTGGAGCTACCGATGCCTCTTCTTATCCAGCTTGGCCTCTTGTCCGTACACCTACTGCCTCCATGTTGAAGGTTTTACTCACTGTAGCTCTTAACCCACCCCATGCTGGCAACGTACATGTACATCAGCCCCTATATGTGTGTCAGTGCCAGCAACGTACACGTACGTCGGCAATTTGCCATATTTTTCAAAATATGAAAATTCAAATTAGGCACACACAAAAATCTGCTGGGATATTCCTGCACCTCTCTAGGCCTCCCAGTATCATACATATACCCAGCAAGGGCGTTCTTGGCTTGAATAGCATAGTTACCGACGAAGAAAATGCAGAGCTTCTGCCTCCTCTCGCTATGTGGTGGCAGTGGGCTATGAAATCTACAGGTGTTAATCCCAAGTTTTCAGCTGCATGCACAGGGAGAAGCAACCTCAAAATCATCCTAAATGGCTCCTGTGAGTGCTTTTATGGTTGTTTTCCATGTCTTCTCATAATTTCTGACCTATCTAGCAAAAAACAAAAAAGGTCAAAAATTTGCCAGCACCACGGGCTCCATGAGTCTTCAAAGTCAGCTGGCACGTGGCAGGTTAATGATCCACACTCCTGATACCACTGTTACATCCCCATCCCACACTGCCACAGGCTCCAATAGCAGAAGATAAGTATAGGAAGGACATTGCCCAGTGGGTTGTTCTTCCTAGAGGCAGCCTTTCAGTGTACAACAACACAGCAGCACAGGCATTGTAAATAAACACTGGCTTCTTAAGCTCGCTGTCTTTATTTTCAAGATAATAACACTCAATGCTTACCAAATTCACTTCACTATTTTCACATGTACCAAAGATATACAAACTTCACTAACTGCAATGACACTTAATGCCCAGCAACACTTCACTATTTTCACAAGTACTGAAGATATACAAACTTCATTGACAGTGCACTGCCACAGAACTACACTGAAATTGAACTGAAAACTGGCTCAAAACTTCTCTAGTCTATTCCTTATCGTTATATAAGCTTCCTATATGCTAGAGTGTTCTGCTACTTCTCCACAATTCTCGTGCATTCTCTTGGGAGCAACGGTTACAACAGTTACCAACTCCGAGACATCCACAATATGCGAACGTTTTCTTAGACTACATAACACTCTAAATTATTTAGCATACAAACTGAGATAAAATTATATAATTTAACAAAGAAGTACATAAATAAATCATTATAGAGAAAAAGAACACAAAAAATGAATGTATAACTTACAAAATAATTACACTCACAATAGCATGCCAATTGGCAACTCTGGCACATACCATAAAATACAAGAAAATTAGAAACTTGCAGACCACCTAACTGGAAAATCTTGCTTCTCAACAATACTTTTGCTATTTGTTCCAACTGACTTGGTGGACAACAGATTAATCCAAGCATCATGGTGTGTCTCAAGTTTTAATCTGATCGCAGTGTCAAATCAGTATTAGCAGTGGGTGTTAATGAAATTAGTACCGGATGGAGAATAGCTTAATATATGGCCTTACACCACCTCTCATTATTCCATTTCTGTTACTACTGAAGATACTGTAAATAGGTACATTTTATTCTGCTATAAAGTCTCTTTGTTCAGTATTTAGCCATGATTCGGTGATGCCAATCATGCCAAATTCATCAACAAAAACATGAGCTTCTAAATAGATAAACTTATCAGGCAAAATGCATGCACTCACAAGAAAAACCTGTCTGATCATGATTGTGATTTATTTTAACTGGCTCACCTCCCCCAAGCACTGTGCTTTTTCTTTTTTCTCCAGAGAGACGTGCACGGCACCATTAAGGAGATGGCCAACATATGCAGAACCAAGTGCGCTCAACTGGAGACCATCCTCTGTAAACAAGGTTAACTGTTGGTAAAAGTCATTCTTTGTACTCAAAAATTCCCCGTCATTCTGTAAACAAAAGCACCTTAACCAATTCCATAAAATGAATGCCTTGTTACAGATTATGATCTGAGCACCAGCCTTAGTAACTACCCCTGAATTCATCACGTTCTATGTCTTGGCCTTGTAGTGCCAAATCATTGTATTGAAGCACTCCAACAATTCTGATATGGTCTTATAGTCGTCACGACACCATCCACACCTAAATGAATGACAACAAGAGTTTTATCACTTGAACCATTGGTAACTATCCAGGACCTCACTTGCATCATCACCTTCAGGAGGCTCCTCTTTGGAATCTGCAAGGATCTGGAATTTGTTGTGCATTATCACTGTTATGTTAGTCCTCCCCTTCACTGTTTTCACTCAACTTCGGACTGGTTGGCATTCCAATGTGGTATGATTAGTAGTATATTAACCCATGGACTGCATAATTACCCTTTTTTTTTTTTTCTACCCCGTGGTGCTCAAAAAATGAAGAAAAAAAGCTTTTTCTTTTTAGTTTTTGTTTATTATAAACTAGAAGATAAACCAGGGCATCATCTGGTGAAAAGAAACAATCTCTCTCTCTCTCTCTCTCTCTCTCTCTGTAGGGCCATGCATAAGTTTATGTAAGGGAATAGTTAAAAAATAAATTAAAAAAACAAATGTTTTTTTTTTTGTTTATCATAAACTTGAAGATAAACATCCAGGGCATCATCTGATGAAAAGAAAAAAATATCTATCTCTCCATCTTTGCGTAGTGCCATGCGTAATTTTGGGCAGGAGTGGAGTAGTTGGCAGTGATGCATGGCCAGCACAGCCTGAGCTGTGGCTCACAACGTGACGCTACCCGGTCTGAGCTGTGGCTCGCAGTCCACGGGTTAAAGATAGAAGAATGAAACGGATATACATATGAATGAACTTTAATATGTGCAGGCGTATTAACAAAATACGGTAATTATTATGTATGAATAACACAGTATTAATTACACATTATTGTACGAGGTGCTATCCAAAAGTTTTCAGACTGGGATCGTGACACATACATGGGTTGTAGTAGTTTGATGTGCCTCTAGGTGCCAGTACTAGCATACATTGTGAGTCAGTGTGCTACACGGCATGGAGCTAGGTGGATGTGGGGATTCATGGCGTTCATTTGTTTGCTATCGTGCACATGTCGTTCGGTGACTTTCGAGATGGATATAATAACGGAGCAGTGAATTTGCATCAAATTTTGTGTGAATCTAGGAAAAAAATGCAACAGAGGCCCTGGCAATGATTCATCAAGTGTTTGATGAGCAATCTCTTGGTCGGACATAAGTGTTTCAGTGGCATGCACAGTTCAAGGCCAGTCAAACACTGATTGACGACGACGACTACACAGTGAAGCCTCAACCAGCATGACTCCTCAGAATGTTACAAAAATTTTGCAGCTTGTCCGTGAGGACTGACGTTGGAGCATTCACAATGTTTGTGAGGAGGTGGGAGTTGGTTACAGGACGTGTCAGTGGATTCTCACTGAAGAATTGGGCATGTGCTACATTGCAGCCAAATTTGTCCCCGGGTTCCTGATGGCAGTCCAAATGCAGGAACACATCGGTGTCTACACTGAGCTTCTTGGACTCGCCTCAGAAGACGAAACCTTCTGTCCAGGATCATAACTGGCAATGAGAGCTGGATTTATGGTTATGACCCTAAGACAAAGCAACAGTCATCCTAGTGGTAAAGTCCAGCCTTACCAAGACCCAAAAATGCCAGCCATGTCAAGTGCATGCTGACCGTTTTCTTTGACATTAAGGGGACTGTGCACAAAGAATTCTTCCTATCTGGCAAAACTGTCGATTCCAACTTCTACTCTGATGTTTTGCGGCGACTGCAGACGACAACTGGTTGCTTCGCCATAACAATGCCCAAGCTCACAGTGCCCTTAATATCCAGCAGTTTTTGGCCAATAACAACATGGCTATCGTCCCCCACACTCGTTACCGGATTTAGCCACCTGTGACTTCTTTCTATTCCCAAAAATGAAAATCAAGCTGAAAGGGCATCATTTTGATACCACTGAGGACATCCAGAGGCAATCGTAGGCAGTGCTCGGGACTTTTGTCGAAAAGGACTTCCAGGGAGCATTCCAGCAATGAAGGAAGTTCTGAGACTGGTGTATCAATGCACAAAGGAAGTACTTCGAGGGAGATGGCAACCAATAGGAGCTATGGTGAGTTTTTCGTTTTATATAGCATTAATCCGGAAAATTTTGGATAGCACTTTGTAGTGTGACTTAAACAGCAGTACACCATTTATTTACATTATTGAACTGTATTGTGTCATATGTACTGGGGTTCACTGAAAAAATGTGGACTTTACTCACTCCCACCAACTGGTTGAAGGGTCCAACACTATGCTTCACCCTGCAACCTTGACTGTCGACAGACTACTTTCAAAATTGAATCACTTCATTATTCCTTAATCCCTAACACTTCCACCAACTTTGATCCAGATCAAGTCAGGACTGTTTGAGTTGACTTTTCCCAGTGACTGACTTTTGATCATTCCGCGAGTTCTGGACGTTTGACTTATTGTTGGCAAATTGAATCTTTCTATCCTTATCTTGCCATAAGCCCTTTGACAAAGTTTATTCTACAGCATAAAAAAGCTGTTTGAGTTGACCATGCCATGTGACCTTGGCATTTAACCTATTCCTCTCAGAAGTAAGTCAACTTCGTGAGTGATCCTTAACTCATCCACTAAACTAGGTCCAACTCAGATCAAAATTGTTTTATTATTTTGTTTGCACACAAGTACACGGTGTAGTTGGCCTTGCACTGTGACCTTGAACTTTGGTTGTTCTCAGAATCGATCCCTTTCATTTTTTATTGATTATTAACCTTTCCACGAAGTTTGATTCATTTTGGATAAAATCTGCTTGCGTTGACGTTTCCATTGTTTCTTTGGCATTTAACCTTTCCTTATAACACTGGCGTTTGACTCATCATTGTGAATTTGATCTTTAATTGTTAGGAAACTGGAATCGTTATATTCTTGGCTTATCCTTAGCCTTCCCACAGAGCTTGGTCTAAATCGGATTAAGTGTTTATGTTGACTTTGCCTTGTGACTTTAACCTTTAACCGGTTGTTCTATAAAAATGTAGAGTTACCCCAAAGGTTACCCTTTACTCGTTACACCAAGAGAGATTAATATCTAATCAGAATGTTTTGAGTTCCTTAGCTAACGATCACACACATGGGTCAAACTTTAATATTGTTTCCTTGACGTTTCTCAAAACTGAGTCACTTTGTTCTTGCCTTACCCTCCAAGCTTAGTATAAACTGGATGCAAAGAACTTATTGTAATTGTACACGATCAGTTTTTCACCTGGCCTGCGACTTTAACCTTAGATCCGTCAGTAGGGTTGGATTAAAGAGGAGGAGGGTGGGGACCCGAAGCTATAGCCCTAGGGTCCCAGCTCAAAGGAGGCAACCCACAAAGCAATGAGAATGGAAATTCTATAGTTTTCATGCCCTTAAAATATGTAGAACATCAGACATTCTTATATGTGCTGTATATGCTAGGTATAATAAAAAATTCGATGGGTGTCTATACTACTGAGGTATGCCAACATTATTCTTAGGGAGCTTCCAAAGGATGCTGTGCTCCAGAGTCCCCACAGTTGTTAAAACGGCTATGTTTAGAATTCTCAAAAGCAATAACTTTACTCATTGACTTTTCCCGAACCCTTCACTAACGTTTGGTTAAAATAAGCTAAAAACGATTTGAATTAAATTGGTCACACACACACACACACACACACACACACACACACACACACACACACACACACACACACACACACACACACACACACACACACAATGTAGGAGAGACACATAATGAGGGGATTACAGTCTCCATGAACCTCTTCAGAATCCGTGACTTCTAATTCCATCCATAAATACTCTGCATGACTCATTCACTTCGCTAGGGCCCCTTATAAAGAAGGGATTACTGTGCTGTCGGGGAGAGAGAGAGAGAGAGTTTTAAATGCAAAAATTAGCCAGACTTTACGGTGCTAATTAGATGGTAAAGCCGTAACATTAACAAGATGTGCTCTGTAATTACGAAAGTTTCAGAATAGAAATCAGAGAGAGAGAGAGAGAGAGAGAGAGAGAGAGAGCACAAACACACAAAAACAAAAACATACACAAACAATAAGGTCATATAGTACAGTATTTGAAGTATTGGATCGCCCATATAAGAATTCAGCCTTCAGCATAATACTCATATAGTTGCGTTAGCTAATGGGTCAGTAAGGCAGAGGGAACTCTTCCTGATTTGGAGTTAAAAAACATTACCTTCTCTTCACTATGGAAACATTTATTTTAGTCACACTAGACAGTATTATTGAGCAAAAAGTATGATTGTATGTGTGAATGAGTTAATGAAGAAACAAGTGATCTAAAGTGAAACACTCCTGTGTGTGTGTGTGTGTGTGTGTGTGTGTGTGTGTGTGTCCTTGTTTTCACCCATGTCTCTTTCACTGCATTCCAAAATCTTGCGGTTCTGTTATATTTAACTCTGTCAGTGAAGCTGAAGGGAGGTTGTGTCTTCACCACTACTTGTTCATATGTTTTTGTGTGCAATTGCCCCAAAAAGGTGCTGTCGTATTTCAGTGAAATCTGATGGAAAGGTTGGCAGTGGCTCCAGTGAAGAGTTGATGATATTTTTAGGTGGAGCCGGATCTGGATATAGGAATAAAATTTAATATTAAATTTTACTACCTTTTTCGGAGATATTCGTTGAATGAGATTGTGTAAACGGGACCGTAGACTTAATTATATGAAATCTCATATTTATTCATCTGGTAGGAAAGAGAAATTACAGTTTTAAATCAAACTTTATTACTTAGGCAGAGGTATCCATTGTCTGAGTGCTTTCAAATTCTGTTGTAAGGTGTTATATTAGTTCTCTCTCTAATTGTTATTCAGGCGGGACACTACAATACACTGATGATGATGATGATGATGACTTCTATATGTATTTCAGTTCTGACAGAGAGAGAGAGAGAGAGAGAGAGAGATACTGATACTGATACTGATATTCATTGGCCTCATCTAATACAATTAGGAATCATATACAGTACACATGCGAATTCTAAAGCCCAGGTCTGTTTAGCTGGAGCTCTTGTACAGACCTCTTACTAGACTCACCATGCTGAGAAAAAACAGACGAGACCTACAGATAATAGAAACTTATGTAAAATTTTGTAACTTTAGTTCCCACAGTAGTCATTACACACATACTTAATATTATGGATATACATATACTGTACAAACACATCGTAAATAATGAAAGATACACACACAACTAGACAGGCTATACACAAGTAGCACAGATAATTTATACAATGCAACAGGAGAAAATAATGAATACACACACACACACACACACACACACACACACACACACACACACACACACTTTATCTTTATCTCTTTTCTATCGCTACTTTAATGGTCACTGCTCCTCTGAACTGTCTGCATGCATTCCTCCACCTCTACGACAGGCGCGTAGCACCCGTCTAGCAACAAACTCTCATCCCTTTTCTGTCCATCTCTCTAATGCAAGAGTTAACCGTTACTCCCAGTCCTTCATTTATGCAACAGGTCAACTCTGGAACTGTCTCCCTCTGTCTGTATTTCCTGCTGCCTATTATCTCCAGTCTTTCAAACGCAGTGTGTCCAGGCATCTCGAAATGAATGGATCTTGAATTTGGCTCTCTCTTGTATTTTATTTTTCTCTTGGAGGGAACTGTTATTGCCGGCTCATGACCTTTGGTTCCTTCTTCCTCGCATAAAAAAATAAAACACACAGACACACACACACACACACACACACACACACACACACACACACACACACACCTCCTCCTCCTCCTCAATCAACGTAATAACACCCCTGCTTCACCTTTACCATACACATACGTAGGGCAGACTCTCTTTTCATCAATTCTTCCCTATCGTTTTTCCCTCCTTCCTTCTCCTCCTCTCTTCCTCGTCTCACCCTTTCCAATTTTCCACTCAGCTTTGAGTCTCATCCTCTTTCCATTCTACTCCTCCTTCAAAACTCATCCAATCCCCCATCTTATCTGCTTTTTTCACTTATTCTCTTCTTCAACTTCTTTCCTCTCCATCATTCTCTCCCACTTTTACACATTCCGCCATTACCTTCCACTCCTCCATACTTTTCTCACTTTCTCTCCCTTTCTCCTTTCTAGTCCTTCTCTAACCCCTGGCTTCCCATCCGTTTCTCTATTCTTCCTCTCTCTCCTACTCTTTCTTTCTCTCACACCCCCATCCCTCCTCCACACGCCATCTCTCCCAACCTCCACCATTCCCTACCTCTTTTCTTGTTCATTCACCTCCACCCCACCAGCCCCTCCCCGGCTCCCGCTAAGCTAATAATATCGTTGGTCCAGCCTGCACCACCAACTTAGACTGACTTTAAGGTATTTCCCAAACTTTCAGCTCCGAGGCTCAGCCAGGTGAACTCACTGTGGGATACGACTCAACTTACACCTCTAACTACACCTGCTATATATTCTCGGTAATTGCAGTAATATCATGAGCATTTTACTACGATGATGTCTTACGTTAATTTCTTTTTGCCTTTATCATAGGTTTAAGTTCTGATCTCGTTGTAAAGAGTTTCTACTTACAGTTTCAGCCAGCGATAGAAATGAAATATTGCTACCTATTTCAGCACGAAGACGCTTCTTACTTTGTTCTTGATTGATCTATGCGATCTTATTGTAATTATAAGAAACCTCTTAGCCCATGAGGATGTTTCCATGTAATTGCTAAGTGGGATGACATGTCACATAATGTTCTTGGTGCTGGTTGATAATTTTATTACCAGTTCCGCCCCGGAGAGGCTAGGGGGCGGGCATTGTTTTCTCTCTGTTTGTTTGTCTATTAACAACTTTACGCGGAAACTACTTGTAAGAGTTTAACTTACTGATCGCCTGATTAAATTTTGGGCCAAACTGGGTTAAGGTCTAGGCTGTAGGCCCGAAAAAAAAAAAAAAAACGCAGACGGGTAAAAATAGTTTTTTTTCGCCATAACTCCTTTCAGACTCGTCATATCGATATGAAACCAAAACCAAACGGTGCGTCTTTCAAATCTGCATCCTATAACATGCCTCAGTAAACAAATTTCCCACGCAACCCCCGGCTCCTCCAACCATGCCACGACCGCCTTTGCCTCACACCAGCCCGACGTTGGCGCCTAGCCTGCCCAGGGCACACCCCTCCCTCCGGCGCCCCGCCCCACGGGAAAACCCGAACCTGATTCTTGTCATACTATGGGAATTCTCAGCCTGCAGCTCCTGCTGCCCTCTTCATGACATACGGGACCAGCTTAAAGCTCCTCGCTGCAGAATCACAACCCCGGGTTCGCGTAAGGTGTCTTCATTAGAAGGCGTGGCCCCAGGAGACGAACGGACGCCCATGGACGAGCCCCATCCGGGAGAACCGGAGCAGGAACAGGAGAATGAAAGCCCTAGACAGCTGGATTTTTAGGCCCAACCCTGCACCAACCCACGGTGGCGGGGTCCATTACCCCTAAGTATCGCCCCCCAGTGTACCACAAGATGATATTAAACAGCACGAAGGCCAGACTGCTAGTTGATACGGGAGCCGCCAGGTCCTGCCTGTACAGCCACTATTTCTCCTGCCACAGTTTGCTTTTCGGCCCACTCCGCCCTACTGCCACTCACCTTGTGGCCATGGGGGATGGCCCCCTGCCCATCCGTGGGGGGATAAGGCAGCTGAGCAGTGGAAGGCTGGGCAGTGGGAGACTGAGGCTTGGCCCGCCTGGATGAGCAAGCCAGCTTACAAGGAAGGGGGTGGGTTCTCTCTGTAGAGAGAGCCAGGCAGCGAGTGGAAGGAGGGATGCCGAGGCACTTCTTCTTTGCAATTGCCTGATCGATGCGGCAATTGGCAGTGGCGGTGATGGGTGCCACATTGAAAGGGATCCCCAGGGTGTTTGTGATGGTCTGAGCAATAGCCACTGCAAGCTCTGAGCCCAGTTCCCTGAGCTTCTCTGCCGTGAAAGTGAGGACGGTGGAGCAGGAGCAGGGAGTGGGCTAGGCATTGAGCTGGGTGGTGGAGGTAGGACTTAAGGTGGTGGGCTGGGCACCAAGCTGGTTGATGAAGGCAGAATGGACGTTGGCGGGCAGTGAACCTCAACAGTGATCTGGCCTACAGCTAGGGAGGAAGGCAAAGGAGAAAACTCCTGCTTGTTAAGAGCGGGTGGACTCGGAACAGGAGGGCAGTGTTGCTGTCCCCAGATGTAAGTGCCTGGGGGAGCTGGATTGGCACTGGTGGTCTACTGCTCTCGCACCCACGCAACCTACCTCTCCTAACCCTGGTTCACCCTCTGGACCCTCGTAGGGCAACTGCGGTGCCAGGTGAAGTGTTGCCCCGAGCAATTTTTCTTTTTTTTATGCAATAAAGAAGGAACCAAAGGCCAGGAGCCTGCAAACCGTTCCTTCCAAGAAAAGACAAAAACAATAAAAACGAGAACCAAATTCAAGATCCGTTCATTTCGAGATGCTTGGACACACTGTGTTTGAAAGATTGGAGATCATATGAAGTAGGAAATACAGACAGAGAGAGACAGATCCAGAGTTGACCTGTTGCATAAATGAAGGACTGGAAGTAACGGTTAACTCTTGCATTAGAGTTGGACACAAAAGGGATCAGAATTTTTGCTAGGTGGGTGCTACACACCCGTTGTAGAGGTGGAGGGATGCAAACAGACAGTTCAGAGGAGCATTGATCACTGAAGCAGCGATAGAAAAGAGATAAAAATGCAACAGTGCTGTGATGAGACAAAGATAGAAGGGAGCCAGTAAGAGGAGAGTTGATGAGATAAAAAGCCTTTAAATTCCACCCTATTGAGAAAAGCTATATGTGGGGAACCTCCCCACACATGAGAGTTGTACTCGAAACAGGGGAAAATTAAACCTGTGTATAAAGTCAACAACTGTGCAGGGGTAAAGAGGTACGGAGTTAGCTTAGCAAACCTAATCTCTTGGAAGCAGATTTTACAAGAGATGTAGTATGATCTTTCCAAGGTAAGTCCTGAGTGAATGAAACCCCAAGCATGTTCAAGGATGATGCAGGGTTGAGCTAGATATTATTAAACCTTAGAGGGTACTCCTGTGGAAGATTGTGTCAGGTTGATAGGTGTAAAAACTGAGTTTTTGATGCATTAAAAACAATAATATTATTTTTACCCCAGTCAGAGATACGAGCCAAGTCAGACATTGGTTGTGCCATAGCCTCATCCTCTGTTTGTTGAAGTAACTGTTGAGATAGACGTTGCAGAAACCGAATGGAAAGGTGAAGGGTGGAATCATCAGCATACGAGTGGATAGGGTTAGATGTACAGCACAGCTTAGAAGGTCATTGATGAATAAAAGGAAGAGAGTCGGCGATAGGACAGAACGCTGAGGAACACCACTGTTGAAAGATCTAGGAGAAGAATGATGGCCATCTACAACAGCAGCTATAGAATGACCAGAAAGGAAGCTATTGATCAAGGCACAGATTGAGGGATAGAAACCGTAAGAGGGCAGTTTGGAAATTAAATATATAGCCAGACTTAATCAAAAGCCTTTGAGATGTCAAGTGCAATGGCAAAGCTTTAGCAAGTCCTGAAAGGAGGATGACCAGGAGTCTGGAAGGTAGGTGAGAAGATCGCCAGTGGAGTGTCCCTGACGGAACCCATACTGACAATCAGGAAGAAGTTTGTGATAAGAAAGATGCTTTAAAATATTTCTATTAAGAATTGACTCGAAAACTTTTGAAACACAGGATTTTAAAGGAATTGGACGATAGTTAGAGGGTTGGGAATGGTCACAATTCTTTGGGACTGGCTGAATGAGAGCAAACTTCCAGCATGAAGAAAAAGTACAACTTGACAGACAATGGTGACAGAGTTTACCCATGCAGGGTGTAAGCACTGAAGGACAGTTCTTGAGGACAACAGGAGGGATTCCATCAGGCCCATATGCTTTATTAGTATTGAGGCCAGTGATGGCGAAAAATATATCATCTGAAAAAATTTTAATGTCAGCCATGAGGAAGTCATAGGGGGGAAGTGATGGAGGAACAGCACCGGAATCGTCTAAGATGGAATTGGAGAAAGTCTGAGTGAAGATATCTGCTTTATCAGTAGAAGAATTTTTTTTTTTTTAATAAATAACAGAACGGAGGAAGGAAAAACAAATGGGTAAAAAAAAATAATCCATACACCAGATTACTGGTGTCCTCTGTTCATAAAATATCTGTAACAGTTAGACTTGAACAGTTGTGGGTTGAAATTTGGAGGAAAACAACTCTGGGGAAGCGAGTTCTAGAGAGATGCAGTTTGGGGAATGAAAGATTTCCTCCCTTGGAGAGCTTCTTTTTTTTTTAATGCATGGGAGGAGGAACCAAAGCCCAGAAACCCATAAGATTGTTCCCTCTGAGAAAAAATAAATAAAAAGATAGCAGACAGCCAAATTCAAGATCTGTCCATTTTCAGATGCCTGGACACACTGCATTTGAAAGACTGGAGGTCATAGACAATAGACAATAAAAACAAAAGAAGACAGTTCCAGAGTTGGCCTGTTGCATACATCAAGGACTGGAAGTAACAGTTCTTTCTTGCCTTAGAGAGTTGGACAGAAAAGGGATGAGAGTTTGTTGCTAGGTGGGTGCTGCACATCCGCTGTGGTGATGCAGGGATGCAAGCAGATATTTCATAAGAAAAGTGACTACTGAAGTAGCAATGAAAAAGAGATAAAAATGCAAGAATGCAGTGAAGAGACAGAGGGTGAAGGGAGCCACTAAGAGAAGAATAGTTAATGAGAATAAAAATCTTTGACTCTACGTACTTGAGAAAAGATTATTGTGGGAAACTTTCCCACACAAAAGAGTTGGACTCTACACAAGGGGGAAAAACGTGTACAAAGTCAACAACTGTGCAGGGGTAAAGAAGGCATGGAGTCGGCTTAGCACACCCAATCTCATAGGAGCAAATTACACAAGTGAGGAAATATGATCTTTCCAAGATTAATCTCTAGAGAATGAAACCCCAAGTATGGTAAAGATGATGACAAATTGACTGGGATATTGTTAAACATTAGAGGATACTACTACAAAAGATTTTGACGAGTTGAAAGATGTAAGAACTGAGTTTTTAATGCATTAAAAACAACAAGATAACTTTTAAGTCAATCAAATATATTAGCCAATTCAGGCATTAGGTGTGCCATAGCTTCATCCCTACTGTAGTTTGTTGAAGTAAGCGCTAAGATAGATGCTGCGGGAAGCGAACAGAAAGGTGAAAGATGGAGTCATCAGCATGGATGGGTAGGATTCGATGTACAACTTAGATCATTGCTGAACCAGTGGAAGAGAGTTGGTGATAAAGCAGAGTCCTGACAAACACAATTATTGATAGCTCAAGGAGAAGGACGGTGGCTGTTTACAAAAGCAGCTTTAGAATGACCAGAAAGTAAGCTAGAGATGAAGGCACAGATGGGAGTATAGAAACCGTATGAGGGCAGTTTGGAACATGAAGATTTATGCCAGCTTCAATCCATAGCCTTTGAGATGACAAGTGCAATGGCAAAGCTTTTGCCAAAGTCCCGAAAGGATGATGACCAGGAGTCTGAAAGGCAGGTTAGATGATTATCAAAGGAGCTCCCCAGACGGAACCTATCCTGACAGTCGGAAAGAAGGTTATGATAGGAAGTTTTTTTTTTTTTCTCTAAGAATTGACTCAAAAGTTTGTGAAATACAGAATTTTAAGGTAATTGGGCGATAGTTGGAGGGCAGGGAATGATCACTCCTCTTTGGGTCAGACTGAATGAGATCAAATTTCCAACAAGAAGGAAAAGTACAAGTTGACAGACAATGGTTAAAGAGTTTGCCTGGGGGGGGGGGAGGGGTGTAAAGACAGAAGCACACTTCTCGACGACAACAGGAGGGACCCCGACAGGCCCAGGTGCTTTGTTAGTGCTGAGGTCAGTGTTGACAAAAATACGTCAATTGAGGACATTTTAATGTCAGCCTTGAGGAAGACAAAAAGGAGACGTGATGGAGGAACAGCAGCAAAATCGTCTATGGTGGAGCTGGAGGAAAATGTCTGAGTGAAGAGTCCTGCTTTATCAGTAGAGATTTAAAAAACCATCAGAGCAGAATAGAGGAGGAAAGGATGATGAAGTAAAGTTGTTAGAAAGGTTTTTGGCAAGGTGCCACAAGGAGTTGGAAGAATGTGAGTTGGAGAGTTCAGAGCATTTGGTATGAATAAAATTATTTCTTGCAGAACAAATAACAGACTTAGCACAATTCCAGGCAGAAACATAAATGAGGTGAGATTCAAGGATGGGTTGGTCCCGGTACCTTGAGTGGACCCTCTCCTTGTTGTGGACAGCATGAGAACAAGCGTGATTAAACCTAGTTTTTTTTTTCTTTTTTATTAGTCACAGGATATCAGAAAGGAATGTTTGCTTTCATGCCCAAGAGAATGACCTCCGTATGTGCAAAGTACACTCAGATGGCTATCGGCCATGACAGCAATAATCATTCCAGGGAAAATGAAAGAAGCACTGCCTGAGGGCCTTCTAATCAGCAGCCCGGGAGTGCCACAGCCGTCACTTCTTGGGAGGGTCCACAGACCTTACTGGAGCAAAAGGACGGGTTAAGGTGATAAGGTTATGATCGGAGGAGCACATTGGAGAGAAAATATTAAGAGGATAAGCAGAAAGATTAGTTGTTAGGAAGGAGTCAAGCATTTTGGAACTCTTCTAGGCAGTCAGTGATACAGATTGGGTGATGTACAAGCTGCTCTAGGTCATTACGGATAGAAAAGATGTTGGCTTGTTCACGAGGTGGATCAGTGAAAGAAGAGAATAGCCAAACGTGGTGGTAAATACTGAAATCTCCTAGAATAGAGATTTTAGAGAAAGGAGAAATTGATGTGTTCCGTTTTAGAAGGAAAATAGTTGAATTTTTCATAGTCAGTAGACTTAGTGGAAAAGTAATAGACATATTTAGTCAGAGAATGACAGGATAGCCAAAGCCACAGAGTAGAGAATTCAGAAGATTCTAGTTAAGAACACGAGAACAAGATAATTATGTTGTTGAATACATGTACACAACGGCCACCTTCGGCTTTGAAATGAGTATAAAGAAAGTAGGAGCCTACAAAGAATGCTTTGCTAGCAGATGCCTCAAACAGTTGAATCTCTGAGAGGAAAAGAGGGTGAGGTTTAGCAGGGGACAAGTGGTGTTCAACAGAGATAGAGGTGGAGGAAAGGCTGCCAATGTTGCAAAAATGAAGAAATGAGCCAGGCAGTGGAGAGGAGTGGATGGTTTGGGATTTTATGGTCCCCCTCATCGGGAGTCCGAGGCTTGGTGTTGTGGTGTCAATTTTATAAGAATATTCAAAAGGAAGTGTTGTCTGTAATGTACATGTAGTTTGGTGTTGACAGTTAGAGGAACTTGTACTGGAGAGCATGCTGGCCTACTCTCTCTGTTATTGAAACACTTTTAAAAATTCAGCAAAGGGGTATGGTCAGAAGGTAGTCACGAGGGTTGATGAAATGAGGGCTCCAGCTCTCCTTGTCTTCAGCTTTCCATCCACCATGGGAGTACCGCCCTATTTGACTGGGTGAGTAAAGCTGTGAATCGGTTATTCAAATTTCGTATTTTCGGAACCAGCTGTACAGTATTTTGAAGTTATTAGAAATCTGCTTCTGCTATAACTTATATGTTTTATCCCTTCGTATGCCATGTGGGGCAGACTGACCCACCCAAATTTTTTATAATTATGTCATTCAGCCACTTATTGTTTTAGAGATCTGGAAAACCCTGCCTTTTTTTGTCTCTGGCGAGCGTATTAGCACATATTTGAGTGGAAAGGCACATATAATTCAGGAGTTAGGGGGGCGCCTAGCATTCCGTGCAACTTTTTTTTTTTCGAGTTTATAGATATTATTGACCATGTCACTGAATAATGAGAGGTTCTACAGTCAGTGGGGAAGAATCGTAGAAGATCCTCCCATTTCTGAGGCTGATACTGACACCCGCAGTTATTTAACTGATGATAAAATCATTCATGGATTTTCTGATTATACATCTGACAATCTTGTTTATGTTTGTGTTTACTTGATCTGTTAATCATTCAGGGGTTTTCTAAATATAAATGTCAGTCTTGTTTATGTTCTGAATATAGATGCAACCAAGTTGTTTGCATCATTTTTTCATCGATATTGTTTTTTTTTAATGGTACTTTAACTTATAAAACATTTATTTTATTATGTTAAGAGCTTGCTAAATGAACAAGAATGATGTAACCTAAAAATATATGCACATCATTCATTACCTGTGCAATCTTGCAAAACTTTTGAGTATCATAAAAATTTTACTTTCATTAATAATCACAAAAAAACACAAGAATATAATACAAAAGGGACACATGGTGGATTGCATACACGTATCCACATGCCATGTCCTAGACAACTTATGTACAAACTTTAACGTTTGTACTATTGCTTCTAATAATCTTGACCCACCCAAAGTTGCGGGCGCAAGGGCTCACCCCCTTTCTGCACTGCCGGTCACAGCCAGAGCCACAACGAACAACTACCATTACACCAGTTGCCCAACTACTAGTTTACACTTGGCGTCACAGCTGATGAAACAGCTGTAATTACTGTAACTATTGCCCGATGGTTTTACCTACGATTAATGATACTATGCACGTCAGTATGCTTTACTGTTGTGGAATGCCTGAAAGGTGGTGGAGCGACTATCGTTCACTGGTTATTAAAATTGTTGAATGTGTGCTTTGTGAAAGGTATGGTGCCCATTGACTGGGCAAGTGCTTGTGTGGTCCCATTGTATAAAGGTATGGGTGATAAGTATGAATGTACTAGCTTTAGGGGTATGAATCTGTTGAGTATTGTAGGAAAGGTGTATGTCAGAGTGTTAATTAACCCCTTAACCGTGGGGCGTCACTTTTGTGACGCTTGGGAGCAAGGGATCATACCATGGGGCGTCGCTTTTGTGATTCTATGTTATTTTGAATTCACCTGGGCTTCCAAGTGGTGGCTTGTATCATCTATCAGTACTGCCAATGTCCAACACTAGTCAGCACTCCTAATCTCATCTGTACTCCCATCCATTGTTGACAATTTACCCATTTCTCCCCGTTCTTGACTCCCTTCCCTACCCCCCCTCCATTACCCTATCCTCTCGCCTGCCCAGCCGTGCTACGCTAAGTAAATCTTCCCTGGAATTTTTCACTGATTTCATCCATTGAAATAAGCCCTATGCCCTATTCTTATACCAAATAATATATACAAGAAAGAAATAAGGTAAGTGAGAGTGCCATACACCTGGAATTGGCTAATTATCACCTGACAACACCTCACGTGCACTCATTCGCTAATTTTCGCTGTTTATTTCCCCTTGAAATATGCCATATAATCTATTTTCGTAATAAATATACATATAAGGAGGGAAGGGAGAAGCCTAAGTGATATTTACATTCACCTGGAACTACCTAATTTATAATGTATTGTCTAGATTTCCTGTCAGTCATTTCACTGCTATACATTAGCTCTGTGAAGAGGCTAACATTGGCAGTATTGCATTTCCTTAGGTAGGCCACCACCCCGGCCCACCCTTATCAGTTCACTCTCATCTTCCAATGTGGAGGTACGTCTGTTTGCTCTTGCTGACTCCAGGGACTTTTCACCCCCATGCAAAGGGCCCTGTGACCTTTACCCCCTACTAAACTTCGTGTGGAAAGAGGTAAAGGGCTGACAATTGATAAAAGAGTGACTACGATCTTTCTATTGAGTAAAACAGTGCAAGTGGAATTGTAAATAATGTGTAAATAATGTGTAAACAGCAAGTGAAAGTAATGAATGTAAATATACGTGAACGTGAACAGTGGAAAATAGTTTTATAAGTTACTTCAAGTGACAGTGCATAACACAGTGTAAATAAAATAGAAATGTAAATATCGTAAATAAAATAGAGAACGTAAATAGAAATGTAAATGAGTAGTATTATAAGAATACGAGTATATACCCTGGGAGTAATGAAAGTGAAAGTTTCACTCTAGCATGTCTGAATACTATGAGTTATGAGAGTGAAGGTGAAAGTGACATTCACTCTCAATGCTAGTATACAGGACGAGAAAGTGAATGCTACGTATTTTACTGAAAGAAATTGAATCCCTACAGTGACAATAAACTAATACTGCTGAAGGAAACTTATGGATAAAGACTGTAGAGATATATAAGTGTTATATAGTAATAGAAATATAAAGTGTGAGGGGTTTTATGAATAATAAATGACAGAATACCAACAGCGAACTAGCGCAAGTGGGAACGTCATACACGCTCGTAATTTTCATTGCTTTCACAGTGGTTTTTATTTGGAGTATGGATCCCAAACTACTTGATAATCATAGAGTAGTGTTTATAGTGTTAATATCTGGCTGTGGTAATCATATTACGAGTTGTCAGGAAGTGTAAAGTGGAGACTTCGTTACCCAACTTCAAAGGTCTCCACAAGTCCTATGGTAATCGACGAAGGCTCAACAAACATCCCAGGAGAAAGCTGAAGGTATGTGCCATAAGCATATGTAATTTTAATATTCTAGGACTAATAACTGATTTTTGGCAAATATTTTTTGAGAGTCTGTCGGAGCCCAAATAACCCCGCTGGAGACGCAAAACATTGGGAAACATGCCCGCGGTGTAAGGGTTAAGAGAGTTAGAGAGGGTACATAGGGATTGATTGGTGATTGGCAGTGTGGCTTTAGGAGAGGGAAGGGATGCATGGTTCAGGTGTTTGCTGCGAGACAGGTGTGTGAAAAGTATTTAGGTAAGGGTAAGGATGTGTTTTGGGCATTCATGGATTTAGAGCAATCGTATGATAGAACAGATAGGGAGAGTTTGTGGACTGTTTTAAGATTGTATGGACTTCATGGTAGGTTATTAAAAAGAGTGAAAAGTTTTTATGTAAATAGTAGGGCATGTGTAAGAGTGGTTGTTACTGTGAGTGATTTGTTTCCAGTGAGAGTGGGGCTGCGGCAGGGATATGTGATGTCACCTTGGTTGTTTAATATCTATATGGATGGTGTTGTAAGGGAGGTGAATGCATGAGTTGTTAGATGAAGGTTTGAGTCTGGTGAATGTTGATGGTAGAGAGTGGAATCTGAAGCAGCTGCTGTTTGCAGATGATACTGCAGTGGTGGCTGATTCAGAGGAGAGATTGAGATAGTTGGCAGAGGAGTTTGGAAGGGTGTATGAAAGGAGGAAATTGAAAGTAAATGAGAATAAGAGTAAAGTGCTGATGTGTACGAGGTTGGTAGATGGTATGAGGATGAATATAGTTTTGAATGGTGAGTTGCTTGAGGAGGTAGAGCATTTTAAGTATTTAGGGTCACATGTTGCTGTGGATGGAAGAGTAGATGCAGAAGTGAAGTTTAGAGTGAATGAAGGAGGAAATGTGCTGGGAGGAATGAAAAAAGTCTTTAGGTCTTGAAATGTGTGACATACAACATAGTGCCCCCGAGAAGGAAGCAAGTGAAGATTACAATAGTGCCCCCGAAAACGAGACGAGTAGTGTACAGCCCAGTGCCCCCTGGAACTCACCGACACCCCCACCCGGACCCCACGGAGTAGCCGCAACCAGACGACGGGATACAGTGCAACAACAGCATATGTCAGCCCGGGCCGTGCGCCCCTATGACACTCAGATGCTGCGCCGTCACCATAGCAGGAGGAGGACACTACCTTCGGGGAGCAGAATTGCCGGATCAGCTGGGGGTGGAGCTGCTCTCATAGCTCCAGACAGCGCCCCTCAGGAGACGGCCTATTGCCGCTCCCACCCTCGCGAGATGGCAAATTGCCGCTCCGAAGGTGCCCCTACAGAGACGGCCTATTGCCGCTCCTGCCCTCGCCAGATGGCCTATTGCTGCTCCGAAGGTGCCCCTCTAGAGATGGCCTATTGCCGCTCCTCCCTCTGGCAGAAGGAGACGGCCTATTACCACTCCCGCCTTCGTCAGACAGCCAATTGCTGCTCCGAAGATGTTGCCCCTGAGACGGCTTATTGCTGCTCCTCCCTCTGGCAGAAGGAGACGGCCTATTACTGCTCCCGCCTTCATCAGACGGCCAATTGCTGCTCCAAAGACATTGCCTCTGAGATGGCCTATTGCCGCTCCTCCCTCCGGCAGAAGGAGAAGGCCTATTGTCGTTCCCGCCTTCGTCAGACGGCCAATTGTCACTCTGAAGAAGTTGCCCCTGAGACAGCCTACTGCCGCTCCTCTCTCCTGCAGAAGGAGACGGCCTATTGCCGCTCCTCTCTCCTGCAGAAGGAGACGGCCTATTGCCGCTCTTCTCTCCTGCAGAAGGAGACGGCCTATTGCCGCTCCCACCTTCGTCAGACGGCCAATTGCCGCTCCAAAGGTGAACAGAGGTGTGCTGACTCCCCCACTCAGGCTGCGGCCAATTGCCAGGTCTTGGCACTTGGTAGCTGCGCCCCTGGGCAGCCACGGCCAATTGCCGGGCCCCACGGCCAAAGGGAGGTGTTGAGTGAGTCATCGCCCCAGCAGGAGACAAGAGCCCGGACCTCGCATACAGAAGCGCCCCAGCCAGGCCCTACGGCCTCTCCTGGCCTCCGCTCCCTACGCCTGGCTCTGGAGAAGACTCACCTGACAGACTCTGGTTCAGGTCGGTGCCTCAGTTCCTCCCTGTCGGCGCCCCTCGACTTTGGGGACCGCAGTCCTCAGTCCCTCCAGACCCTTCCCAGGACGCCCGGGCGTGATCTCCCCACGCCCATGGGGCGGCGTAAGACCTCCACCTCTGGCTGAGACCTGAGCCAGAGATTTCTGGATCTGTTCGGCCCTAGTCCTGAGGGCCACACCCCTGAGCCTAGCCCGGAGACTGCAGGCCCCTTCGCCACCTGCAGCCCTGGATGTGAGAGGACGCCCCCGCGAGTTGTCCCGTGCCCTCTCGGCACGCCCCCCTTGGCGGTGCCCCTATCCCGGCCGAGTTGTCGCTGGTTTGTCTCCCCGCCGCCTCCATGATGAGAGTCTCATGATAAGCGTGGTGTTGCCCCAGCAATAGTGAACTGTTTTAGGTTAAATGTGATGTTGCCCAAACTAGTGTGACAACGGTACAGTGACTTAATTCTTGTGGAATATCAGGGCAAGTGAAATCACGGTGGATGAGTAAAGGACGAGTGCATAAATTTACTTCTGGTAAATCAGACTCACGAGTGACAGAAAATCAGTAAGACTATTCCCCCCCGAGAAATCGTCTGTAGTAAGATACTCCAACCTCTTCGGCTCTAAGGAAATAATAGAGAAAGTGTTAATAGTATTTCCCCACTTGTATTGCCAGTACATTCCCAATGTCATTCCCTCTCCCCAGTAACTAGCATGAATGTAAACAAGAAATAGAATCAATTACCAAAACCCTTTTGCTATCAGGAAATATTAAGTTCAAAGTAATAATGCTTTCTCTTCCCCAGTATTACCATAACTCTGTTCTGACCCGCTGCAAGTCACTCCCCTCCCCCTCCCCCCCTCCCCCATGGGAGCCTCACTCCCTGCGCCCCGTGCGTGCCTGTATTCTCTGTACACCTGTGCACTAAAATTAATTGTGTTGGCATCAGTATCAGTTAAGCCAGTATCCTGCGAGATACTAATTTCCTAGTTAAGGTTTTATTTCTTTGCTATATATTATGTTGTAATATCTGCTGTCTTTGTCCTGTGTCTGACTGTGGTAATATACGTGTAAAGATTATTGCCTGGAGTTTTTGTGTCCTGCCTCTCTTCATTGCACTAAGTCCCGGTCTCGAAAGAGGACCCCGCTACATGTTAGGTGTTCTAGGACCAAGAAGTCGAGCCTATTTCGCCTCGCATTACACTGGTGGCCAGCGGTGGTTCTTGACCTGGGGTAGAAGAGAAGTAGTGAGAAATATTTGGCAACATGGCAACTAAACTGCACGTTCATTTACACATGTTTGACCCCGACCAGTATGATATACACACGTATCTGGCAAAAATTAAACCCTTACTGGATATTGGTTTTGAAAATGACCAATAGAAAATTGCAGTCACACTACCACTATTGGGCAAAGCGGCAGCGAACATAGCACCGAAAATTGTCCCGGAGCTCACCTGGCAGAACTTTACGAAGTTCACTGTTCAAGCCATCACCCCATCATTAGGGAGAGTGGTGGCTCCATCCCAATTGGATAGTTGTTCATTTGACGGGGACTTAGATAATACCATGATACAGGCAAGACGCCTAGTTACTGCTGCCTACCCGGAGGCAGATGAAGAAACCCGGGATCAGCATACATTTAACACTCTGCACAGAGTGCTTCCGAGTGTTGTCAAACAACACTTCACTATCCATGACCCAACAGGAGACATGGATAGAGATATCCAGCTGATACGGTGCCTCCTGACCGCCTGCCCTTCTCCCCAGCAAATTAATGTGGTAAAGAAATTTCCCACTCAACCCCCGGCTCCTCCAACCATGCCACGACCGCCTTTGCCTCACACCAGCCCTACCCTGGCGCCTAGCCTGCCCAGGGCACACCCCTCCCTCCAGCGCCCCACCCCACAGGAAAACCCGAACCTGATTCTTGTCAGTCCATGGGAATTCTCAGCCTGCAGCTCCCGCTGCCCTCTTCATGACATACGGGACCAGCTTAAAGCTCCTCGCTGCAGAATCACAACCCCGGGTTCGCGTAAGGTGTCTTCATTAGAAGGCGTGGCCCCAGGAGACGAACTGACGCCCATGGACGAGTCCCATCCGGGAGAACCGGAGCAGGAACAGGAGAATGAAAGCCCTAGACAGCTGGATTTTTAGGCCCGCCCCTGCACCAACCCACGGTGGCGGGGTCCATTACCCCTAAGTATTGCCCCCCAGTGTACCACAAGATGAAATTAAATGGCGTGAAGCCCAGACTGCTGGTTGATACGGGAGCCGCCAGGTCCTGCCTGTACAGCCACTATTCCTCCCGCCACAGTTTGCTTTTCGGCCCACTCCGTCCTACTGCCACTCACCTTGTGGCCATGGGGGATGGCCCCCTGCCCATCCATGGGGAGACTCGGGCCCTGCGGGTCGACACCCACCAGCCAGTGTCCACCCAACATCCATTCGTTATTTTTTATTCCTCCTGCCGGAGCTATGACGGGTATTTAGAGCTGGACTTGCTCCAAAAACTTGGAGCTACGAACGACTGCCACCACCGACAGGTCCATTTCCGCCCCCCACCCCGCCCCACCCAGGCCGTTTGCACCTGTACGGCACGGCCCCTGCCAGAGGATTCACCCCTTCCCCCCTCCCATGCTCCCCTCCCCATCCCCTCCCCCCACCCCCTCTCCTCCTCCTCTAGTGCCCCCTCCCACCACCCCCGCTCCTTCCTTCCTCGCCACCGTCTCCACTGCTGTTACCATTCCATCCCACCACAAAGCTTGGGTGCCCCTTAACAGGCCCTCAGGCCCCTCTGTTTTATTCTCATCCCTCCTCCCGTCGGGAGCCCTTTCTGCCTGTCTTTTATCTCCTACTTTCCTCCCTCCCCACCATGCCGCTGTCCGCATAGCCAACCTCACCCCATCCCCCCCCTTACCCTCCCCAAAGGGCTCATTTTCGGAGAGATGGAGGAAGCCGACCCCTGTGCCCCATCCTTCTCCCACTTCCCCGCCCCCCTCCCCCTCATCCCCGACAATCTCTCCGACCAACAGTCAGACACCCTATGTCACCTCTTCATGGATTCCCCTGAACCTAGCCCGGGGACTGCGGGCCCCTTCCCCACCTGCAGCCCTGGATGTGAGAGGACGCCCCCGCGAGTTGTCCCGTGCCCTCTCGGCACGCCCCCCTTGGCTGTGCCCCTATCCCGGCCGAGTTGTTGCCGGCGTGTCTCCCCGCCGCCTCCACGATGAGTGACTCATGGTAAGTGTGGTGTTGCCCCAGCAATAGTGAACTGTTTTAGGTTAAGTGTGATGTTGCCCAAACTAGTGTAACAACGGTACAGTGACTTAATACTTATGGAATATCGGGGCAAGTGAAATCACGGTGGATGAGTAAAGGACGAGTGCATAAATTTACTTCTGGTAAATCAGACTCACGAGTGACAGAAAATCAGTAAGACTATTCCCCCCCGAGAAATCCTCTGTAGTAAGATATTCCAACCTCTTCGGCTCTAAGGAAATAATAGAGAGAGTGTTAATAATATTTCCCCACTTGTATTGCCAGTATATTCCCAATGTCATTCCCTCTCCCCAGTAACTAGCGTGAACGTAAACAAGAAATAGAATCAATTACCAAAATCCTTTTGCTATCAGGAAATATTAAGTTCAAAGTAATAATACTTACTCTTCCCCAGTATTACCATAACTCTGTTCTGACCCGCTGCAAGTCACTCCTCTTGCCCTCCCCCCCCTCCCCCCTGGGAGCCTCACTCCCCGCGCCCAACGCGCCTGTATTCTCTGTACACCTGTGCACTAGAATGAATTGTGTTGGCATCAGTATCAGTTAAGCCAGTATCCTGCGAGATACTAATTTCCTAGTTAAGGTTTTATTTCTTTGCTATATATTGTGTTGTAATATCTGCTGTCTTTGTCCTGTGTCTGACTGTGGAAATATACGTGTAAAGGTTATTGCCTGGAGTTTTTGTGTCCTGCCTCTCTTCATTGCACTAAGCCCCGGTCTCGAAAGAGGACCCTGCTACATGTTAGGTGTTCGAGGACCGAGAAGTCGAGCCTATTTTGCCTAGCATTACAGGTGTCGTTCATTTAAAATGGATGTAAAGAAAAGGTTGTATGAGGGTGTTGTGGTACCGACTGCGTTATATGGGCTGAAACATGGAATGTGAATGTAGCAGAGAGGAAAAGTTTGAATGTAATGAAGATGACGTGTCTCGGGAGTATGTGTGGAGTGACGCGTATGGATTGAGTGAGAAATGATGAAGTGTGAAGGAGAACTGGAGTTGTTCGGGAGATGGCTGATTGAGTTGAGCAGAGGGTGTTGCGATGGTATGGGCATATGGAGGGAATGGGTAATAAGCGATTGGTGAAAAAGATAAGTAAGTCTGATGTGAGAGGTGTAAGGCTGAGAGGAAGACCACGAATGGGATGGATGGACAGTGTGAAGAGAGCATTAGATGTGAGAGGGATGTCTGCTGAGCAAGGAAGAGTGGCTGTGTGTGACAGATTTGAATGGAGAGAAATTGTAAATGAATAAATGATGACACAACCCTGAGGGGATATTCTCTTGCATTTGTCTAATCAGCTGATCAGGTCAGATGCGGGTAAGGGGATGGATCTGTTATGATGCGGCAGGGGTAAATCAGCTCTGCTGTCGGGCCCTGCTGCGGATGTCACTGATGGCACTGCGCAGTTGACTCTCGTATGGTGTGGTGTGGTGAGGATCTGTCCCTTCTCCCCTTTGGGGCTAAGATGCGAATGAATGTCTTTGAGTGGATGAGTAAATTGGGAGTGTGTTGTCCTGTCTTGGCTACCTCCCTTTCCTTGGGGGAAGTAGCGTAGGTATGTAGATAGGTAGAGATTTTCTCTCCTCTCTCTCTCTCTCTCTCTCTCTCTAACTTTCTCAGACACACACACACACACACACACACACACACACAATGTGTGTGTGTGAGAGAGAGAGAGAGAGAGAGAGAGAGAGAGAGAGAGAGAGAGAGATCCGCAACCAATAATGAACTATGCATAATGTAATATAATAAGTGATTAGTTAACGAAAGATTCTGTTACTGTGAATTGTCAGTTGTCCACTGTTTCAAAGGTTCCCAGACATCATCATTGCTACAAATGTAGAATGCAGCTGGCAAGTCATATAGCAAATAATATATACAAATTATGATTTAGATACACAATAAAACAGTACTATGATTCCATGCTCAAGAAATATGTATAAGCAAAGGTGATGACGGGGTCACAGTGTGAGCATGTGGTCAGTACACTTCCTGCAGCCATGAGCACTGATCACCATGACAGATACACCCAGCGAGGCCAGTTCATTGGCATGTGGAAAGCTGGCAAGAATATCAGGGAGATCGTCAGAGAGATGGGGATCATGAGAAAAACAGTTTGGCCTTGGGTTCAGTGATGTGAGGAGTTGGGGAACATGGAAGATGCTCCGAGACCCTGGACGTCCGAGGGTGACCAACACAGCAGATGATGCTTGGATTATAGCTGACACTCGTGAGCATCCCTTTACCAATGCAGCAGCTACAAGGCAACTGCTGAAGTTGGATACATCCGGGAATGGTCAGACGACATCTACATAGTGCTGGCATCCACCACAGTGTGCCTGCTGTGAAGGAGAAGCTTACAGCACAACACCGCACTGGGAGACTATGATTTGCCGAGCAGTATGTGGGTCAGGACCTTGACTTGTGGGCAAAAGTAGTTTTCTCGGACGAGACAACCTTCCACTCTAAATACCATGGTTAACTGCACTGCTGGAAACCTAATAACACCCGATACGACCCCGAACATAGACATCAAGAAGCCAGAAGCGGACATGTGACCCTAAACATGTGGGAAGTTGATCAACCTGAACAAAGTTTGTGAGCTAACAGAGATGCATGGCAGATTCACCGCAGTCCAATATGCGGAAATACTGGAGGTGATGCTGCCAACGGTCCGAGCTTACACCCTGCCCTTCCCGGTAACCATCATATTCGTGCAGAAAAATAAGTTACTGTGTATTCTGTACTGACATCATTCATATTTGATCCAGTATGACCTACGGTGCACAAATAGGAAACATTGCACATGCTTTTGCACCACATAGTAGGGTTGCTATTACATTATTTCCCACATCAAAGTTTAAATTGCACTAACCACCATATGTTTCTCACTCATTTATTTGTTATATAATCTGGCTAGGAAAAGATTGTCAGCATCTAGCACTAGTTTCCTCACTAGCGTTATTACGTACATGGGTATCTGTCTTTCTCCCTTGTTAGAATATTGTGACACCCTAGTTAGAATATTGTGAACACTAATTATACTGGTCTAACTACCATCATCCTACATCGGCTAATCCTCCTCCTCGCATAAGTAATAACACATTTGTCAGTGGCTACATAATTATGAAATACTATATACATATAACGTAAACTAGGCATCCCATCACTGTCATTTAGTTTCTTAAATTAATCAATCTGTGTTTTATCACCTGTTACATTTCCTGTTTCAGTACAGCTACTTTTTTTTACCACCCTATATTGTCTTTCACAACTTTAATTACAATGTAACTGGCAGACAGGTTAATATGTTTATTCTGCATTTTTTTCTCTTAGTATGGCTTATTTTGCTATGACCGTAGTGGTAAGACCTGTATTTTGTCTGAGACTGGTATATCCGGTGCTGTAATCCCCATTTACATTGATGTATGGTGAAAAATATAGTCAGTGAGTTTTCAGTTAGTTGATATCAAATAGGAGTGAGCCATAACTGGAACTCATAAATATACTGAACTTGCTTATCACAGTGGGAAAACATAACTAAATTGTTTTTCACAACATACAGAAGTACAGTACGACCAAAATATACATGAAACACTGATGCCGACGAACAATTGCCTCCTGCATTTACAAGAGCTATTTTGTTAAGCCATGTTTTATATCATACAGGCAGGGTTTGTAATATCATATCCCACAGTTTCTGGGTAATGGAGTTATTATTATTATTATTATTATTATTTTCATATTTGTGAGAACTGTGAAAGCCCCTGAATTATATTATCTCGGTTAAAATCCAAAATAATTGGGAAATGAGACTTGTTTGTTACATATGTAACTTTAGCTGTTATAGGTGCTGGTGAACACTACACCTGTACTACGCCAGCATAGATCTGCCCCTTAATCTTACATCTTTTTTTACATTTACATTATTACCTCAGCCAAGAAGGTTATGTTTTCACCCCTGTCCGTTTGTTTGTTTGTTTCTGTGTTGATTTGTGAGCAAGATTACACAAAAACTACTGGATAGATTTCCACGAAACTTGGTAGAAAAATGGGCCCCATTGAGAGATGAGGCGTTTTTGGACATTTTCCTAAATTTTTCAGTGAATATTTCACGGATCTTGATTTAAAAAAAAAATCAGGCATATTTAGGATGTTGTTATCTACGAATGTGTACAGGTTGACGCAGATCCATATAAAATTCCGGATCTAGCAGATTTAAATATGCTTTTATAGGGGGGCTGTTGGGCCTTGGCGGAGGTATGCACACTACTGAGTGCCATTCTAGTTTACATAATGTTTACGTTTTCGCAGGATTGCTGCCCCATCCACACTGCACGAATCGTCGCTCGGTGGTTCGACAAACACCGTGATCAGATTGAGCTCCTGGACTGCCCAAGCAAGGTCTGCGACTTGAATCCTATCGAGTCAGTGTGGGGCAACATGGTCAACTCATGGGAGGAGGATCAGGGGAGGACCCGGCAACTACTCCACCAGCACACCGTGAGAGAATGGGACCGGCTTAGGGGAAAAAAAACCCTGAGATCCTCTACAACATAATGTCTTCGATGCCCCGCCGTTTTGCAAGAGGTTATTGATAGAGAGGGACACTGGACTGTTTATTAATGTTTCATGTTGTCATATGACGTTTCTGAAATAACTAACGTTTGTTTCTGTATGGCAAGTATTAAAAAAATAAGAAAAATAATAATCAATAACCAGTGACTTCATGTTTAGTTTTGTTTTAACTTCCCAACATCAGAATAATGCAGTACATAAAATCATACACAAATACCATACATAAAGATGTTACAGGTAATGTTAATATTATATTTCACATCTGACTAACTGCACCACACAGGAAACTCATTCAACATAGTATAGTTGTCATGAATTTGAGTTATACAGTCGAAAGGCTAAAGGTCATACAACCTCCGACATAAGCTAGTATAGCTCACACCTCGCTGTATGGGACACCGCTTGACAATCGAGAATGCACCTGGAAGGGGATTTATAGTATTTTGGCTGGATAATGTAATATAGGGACAAGTGTCTCAGTATCACGAAAAGACTAGGTATGTGTCACATGGCAGAAAATGAGGTCATGTTAAGCAAGTAAAGTGTTGTCATGTCCACACTGCTGTAAATGTGCTGATAAATGACACGCCCACTCGTTCAAACGATTAGTTAACCATACTCTTATATCCACTTCATCAAAGGTTACATGAAACATAACCTCTATACAACCATACAGTGTTATTAAAGGTGAGGCAACCTGCGACCAGGAATCCCCATGTAATGTTATCTAATGGCAATTGTTTTGGTCACTGAGACTGCAACGATATTATACATAGATCAACAGTAGATAATAACAATAACCTTCCTGTTAGGTTGGTGTTCGGTGTAACTCTGGTGGTGACTCTCATGGCGTCAGTGTATGTGATGGTTGTAGTTCCGTGTGAAATGTCCGATAGATGTGTTAGAAGCTTTTGTTTGCCGCAGTTAACATAATAAACAGGGACTGTCCAACGCTGCCCTTTTAAAACTGAACAATCACAATTCCCTATACTCGATGTCACGGCACAGTATTTTGTGACACAATCTCTCCATTTGTATTTCGGTGTTCTAATAATTCCTTTATCTCACAGTGTTATCTTACCCACGTGAAAAATATGTCACAAATGGTAAATTCAGTCAAACAAGCGTATTTCCCCGAGAACACAGCAATCTCCCCACCGTACCCACCTCTCTTATTATCCTTAAATCACAACACGTGAGATAATATTTGGCTTAATATCGAGTAAAGCATACTGACGTGCATATCACTAATCGTCGGTAAACTCATCAGACAATAGTTAATCACAGCTGTTTCATCAACTGTGATGCCAACTGCAAACTAGTAGCTGGGCAACTGGTGTAATAGCAGTTGTTCAATGTGTCTCTGGCTGTGACCCGCGGTGCAGAAAGCAGATTAGGGCTACTTTGGGTGGGTCAAAATTATTGGAGGCGACAGTATCTTTGCGCATGTGGCAGAAATCCAGAAATTTATTTGAGGTCTTTCAAGACCCCACAAGGGGTTCCGGGTTACGTTTTTTCGCCTGGCATATGAAGGGTTAAGTAGTTTTCTCTAGCTCGCCAATTTCCCGACAAGCATCTTTGCTGCTGCCAGTATAACATGTTATATGATTCCACAGTCTAAAAGGAAAAAAAAAAAAGGTAGTCAAGCACAACCCTGTTGTAGCAGTAAGTTTTTAATATATTTTATTCCTCTGCAATTTCTCAGTTCACTTTCCATTTTTTTTCAATTTCGCCTCTTGTTTGTTGAACCCTTTTGCTGCTAACCTCTATCGCACCAATTACTCTAATATCTATCTCAGTCCACTTAATCATGGCTATCTCAGTGCTTCCAGTATTTATCTCACCTATTCTGTCAACCCTATTACTGTATTTTTGTCCTTCTCTATCTCCTAATATTTATTCCATCATTTTGTTGTTAGCCTCTCTCCTACGTCGTATTATCTGATTGCCCTTATCGTGTCATATAATTTCCTGTTTTAGTCCAGACATCTTTTGAATCTTTCACACTTCTATTTCTTTAACTATTCCTTCACAACTATAGATTCCAGCTAAGCTAAATCACGGTCTTCCGGCAGCAACAACAATATTTACAAAAACATGTCCTCGTACTCCACGAGTTGGTTAATTATAATGGCATCAGACCATCAGGGTTTCTACAAAATTGTCAGAATTGTCCAGAGATAGGATAACAAGTCAAGGGACTGCATTGTAGCCGCACGCACCACTGCAGCATTATAAGGGCAAATGATAAATATAGTCCTATGCGAAGGAGGTTGTTCCTAACTCGTTGGTTTGTTTGCCTGTCTGTTAGCAAGATCACTCAAAAAATTATGAACGAATATTGATGAAATTTTGTGGCAGGGTGGACTATGTGTCAAGGAAGAGATGATTAAATTTTGAGGCGGATCTGGATCCGGATCCGGGGTACCCCGCGCAATATGAATTTCAATGAAATTTTGTGGAAAGGTAAGCCATGGATCAAGAAAGAATTTATTAAATATTGGGGCGGATCCAGATCCGGATTCGAATCCTGTATCCATGGATCCGGATCCGGATCCTTTTTAATGGCAATGGCATTGCCGGAGGCATGCACTCTCTTAGATCTTTGTAGTTACTAGTTAAACTCTTAAATGACACCCTTCTGGATCACAGGCCGCCCCATTATAACTAAATGCTTAGTGATCTATCCTATCTTTTGTGTTATATTTACAGTTATGCTCATGTATGCAGTGTGTCATATTTCCGGCTGTTCTGATACACGGTCAAATAATATTCTTGTACTCTAGATTTCTGTCTGAGTATTTGTAAGTATGCATGTATTGAGTGTATTATTTAATATCCTACCCCCTACCGTTCAGCACAATCCTTTTAACGTCTGCATCCCATCTTTCATAAAAGAGCAGTGACTCAGTCTGTGAAGGACACACTGGGTGACACAGCTAGGGCCACATACTGGATTGGTCACCTCTGTGGATACGAATATATATATATATATATATATATATATATATATATATATATATATATATATATATATATATATATATATATATATATATATATATATATATATATATATATATATATATATATATATATATATATATATATATATATATATATATATATATATATATATATATATATATATATATATATATATATATATATATATATATATATATATATATATATATATATATATATATATATATATATATATATATATATATATATATACATTGGCGAGGAAAATTGTTTAACCTCAGTCCTTGCTAAGCTCTCTCCTACGTTTTACTTAACTCTACTCCATTTCTTTTCTCTCTCAAAGCACTTATTCTTCCACTCTATTCCACTTCTCTCACACTACCTTCCTATTCTCTCACCCCACCCCTTCTCTTCTTTCACATGTAACAATTTTTCTTTTCTTCAAATGGATCTGAAAGAGTGGGAGGAAACGCAGGAAAGAGCTTGTGTCCATTTTTTTTTTTTTTAACTTTTCCGTCTCTGTGTAGCCCGAAACGTTTCAGAACTAAAGATTTTAAGCTCTCTCCCGTTATTCCCTGTCACTCATTCTGATCTGCTGTGCTAAAACACATCTCTTTCACTACCATATATCTTCTCTCACACTGTTTTATGTATTCTCTTACACTACCCCACCTCATCTCTAACACTCTCCCATCCCTTCTTTAAACTCCCAATCACTCTTTACATATCCAGCGACCTCTTGTTTCTCATTATTTCTCACGTCTCTCTTAATACACTCATTCTTCCCACACATGTATCACCTCTTCGTATCCTCCATTTGCCTCTAGCGATTGCACAGACGTATAAAACCAAAGCAAAATGTTCAGTTCAGTGGCCAGGC
>NC_137058.1:16645217-16650217 GCF_032717465.1 Coenobita brevimanus
CACCATAAAGGAAAAAGAAAATACAAACCACCCAGCAAACAAACAGAGAAAAGACACAGGTATAAAACAGGTAAAGGGTCACAGATAAACAGGATGCTGACCTGGGTAACACACACACACACACACACACACACACACACACACACACACATATATATATATATATATATATATATATATATATATATATATATATATATATATATATAAGTGCATCTCTGAATAGGTGTGGGTTCCACGGCCTACACACACACACACACACACACACACACACACACACACACACACACACACACACACACACACACACACACACACACACACACCGCTCGCTGGGCAGTGGTAACGTTCTCGCTTGCCATCTGGTAGACGGGAGTTCGCGCCTCGCTCAGGTTGCGAAAAGTTTCACTGACGAAGTGGGTGGTTACTGTCCCCCTTGAGCAAGGGAACGGGTGTGTGCGTGTGTGAAGGTCACAGCCTTGCCCTTAGATCGGACTATATGAGCTCTCAGCTCCCTTCCGGGAGGGTAAAAAGCTGACGATCACGAACATCAAGTGAACCTGACCGACCCGGTGAATTACACACACATACAGTATGACGAAGTACTCAATGGAATTATAAACAGGTAAATAAATGAATATAAATAAATATACACAGACGTTTTAAAGAGGAAGAAGAAGGTTACGGCACAATGCAAACGGCTGGAAATAGTACGTGCATTAAATAAAGGCACAGGCACAGAGGGTGAGATAAGAGGAGGGACGCGGAAAGCCATTCCACGAAATGGAGAGAGATGAGGACGCAGGCGGGGCTTTTATACACACACACACACACACACACACACACACACACACCACTCAAAATACATACACTTTTCCCGTACAACCACTACAGACACAGAGGCACACACATACGGAACACTGGACAAAACATGTAAATATCAAATAGGCAACCGAAAACACAAACACACCACACACAGAAATACGATGACGAAAATGCATATGGAAACATAACATGAAAAAGGACACAGAAAACGCAGACCACACGGAAAATAAACAGAGAAAAACACAGGTATAACACAAGTACAGGTTCACAGAAAAACATGACACTGACCTGGGTAAAGACACACACACACACACACACACACACACACACACACACACACACACACAGATTATATAGATAGATAGATAGATAGATAGACAGATAGATAGATAGATATAGATAAGGATATATATATATATAGATATATATATATATATATATATATATATATATATATATATATATATTAGGGGGACCCCTCAAAAGTAGAAACTTTTCACTTCCACAAGGCTGTATACGTACGTAACTTATCATCATTGAAGACACTATGTGAAAAACCTGATGAATTGCACGATTTTCTGAGGGCACTCCCGATGCCGTAATTTAAAACAAATGAACTGAAAACATAGCTTTCATGGTTTTTCATCAAAAAACGAAATACGTATTTTAAACGTTTCCAAACATAGACATTCTTTATTTGTGTGCTGAAAGAACACATTTGAAACACTAAGTATATGAATAATGCATCACTTTGTCTTCATCAAAGCAGCTTTTGTCGGAACTTGCGGTCTTTTCCGGTTGTCAGTGATGAGCTGCAGTATACACTGCTTTTGAATCTCGCCTCTCGTCAGGTCATCGTTGTACAACTGCATGAGAGCTACTCTTCTCTCGGCACACTCGTTGACAACCTTCAAATGTTTGCACTTGGCCAGAAGCGACATATACCAGGGGACTGTCAGCCTAAGGTTGGGTGATTTCGCCATGAATGCCCTGGCATCATCTTAACATCTGGTGATGTATTTGCCAGTGAAGCACAGTGGTCGAACGCATCACCATCGAAACGTCATGCCAGAATCTGATGAGGAGAACGGTGAAGGTTTTCCACTATAGCTGCTTTAGTGGCGTCATCGACATGATGATCAAAAGAAGCGAGTGGGTCCAGATGCTCAGAGAAGTACCACAAATGATGGCACAATGACTTGGCAGCTGCCTCCACCACTATGTGGTCAGGGTACTCGTGGAGCAGAGAAATCAGCTTCTTGTCGGTGAAGACGATCTTCTCTGGATGTGGTGACTCATGCTTATATACAAGTAAGACACCCCCCCCCAGATGTCTCCCTCGCTGTCAAGTTCATTTGCTTCCTGAACAGAAAAATCTTTAGCAGGTATATTGCTTTTGCCATCCAGTGTACATTGTGCACAGCACCTGGAGCACAAACTGTCTGCTATCACATGGAGAGTATTTCAAGAACATACTGGAGAGCAGTATTAACTCTCTATGATCTTCTCTTGGGAGCTGACTGTTCATGGCATCAGTGCAGAACAAAATCATTTCTTCGCATAGACTATTGGGCATCCCAACAAACAGCTCGTCTCCAGCAGGATATAAATCAATTTTATCCATATCTGGCCGAAGTTTTTGGAAGTGCTTGAAGATTCCCACTTCAGGTCCACTACTTGGCAGAAACATTAAAGACAACAGACAGCATCAACTGAGACACATTATGATGGCAGGCAATCCAAATGAGCTCTTTGTCCAAAGCTTTTTTGCTTAGACTGCATGCTCCCATCTTCAGGCCTGTGTTAGCTGCTGTTGTATCAAAAACAAACCCCTGAATCATTGGTTTTAGATTCAATTCATCCAATGTTTTGATGCATGCATTGCACTGGACTTTCTCAGTGCCAGAGAAGTTGCTCTGTCTCACTACCAGTCACCAAAATGGCGACTCGGTCCACTGTGGGTTTACTGTTTCTAGCGATACCTGGGAGCAATTTACCACCCCAGTGTTGAAGTGTAAAGTCTGGTGTGAGAGCAGCCCATCGATCAGTTGCTACTTCTTCGCAAGTGGTAGCTTGTGCTCGCTGCATAATATTCCGAGACAGTACTACAGACTACAGGTTATGACCAAGCACTTGTGCGACAGTGCCCAAGACGAACATGGTTGAACGATTAGGCAGTTTGACACGATCAAGGATGGGAGCTACTTCCTCAGCTGCAATGGTTTTCTTAGCTTTACTTTGCTGTCTAATTTGTTTGGATGCCAATAGCCCTTGAAATTCATCCTCAGACTCTGCTGATGAAGTAGCACTACAGCCTTCAACATCAGTACAATTGGATGGTACAGTCATATCCATACACTGTGCAATGAGCTTGCACTTTTCTTTGTGAGCATTGGCTTGATCACTTCTATGTTGCTTACAAGCCTCCTTGTTTGCCAAGATTCTGTCCATCCCGGACATATTCCCGCTGAAGGGTTTCTGTTGCTGTAAGCCCAGGAACTGCTTATCCTCTTCGTTTGTCACGGTGAACATAGTGTCCTTTGGAGAAATATCAAACAATTTTGTGAGTTCTTTCTTGGAGTTTTGCTTTTTGACCCAGTTCCCTGGTTTCGGTAACAACCTGTTGTTCTTCCATACACAGTACTCTGTGAAGCTTCTGGAGATTGTGAATACCCGAGTCTACTCTTTGGGTTGGGATGCGTGCTTTATCCTGGGTCACCATTAACTTCTCAATGATACTTTTAGTGCTGAGACTGACTATAAGACCATTCTGATGATGAAACATGAAGTTCCTGAGGACATTGGCATTAAATGGCAGGCAAGCACCCAATATAACTTTCTCGGACTTGCCCAGATGCCATACTTTTGGACTGCTTCTTGTCATAGGCATGACCTGTGAATGGAACACACTGATAAACAAAGCTTTATTATAATTATCGAAAATAATACTCATCAGAACATTATGTTGATATATTTCTTTCAATTTGCTCCACATATCTGAATACTTATGATCATATGCTGGGTACAATGATTATTAAACATTGTTTGGCATTAGAAATATTCCATTATTAATTAATCAAATATTCATCAACAATTGCCTGGTATGTGGAGCATCAAAACTGAATATATCAATGTAACTTTTTCATAAGTGTCATTATTGGTAGTTATAATAATGATATTAATTTTACTTGCCAAATCAGAATAATTCACTGTTCGACATCACAACACTCTAGTCATCAAGAGCACCAATTGCACTAACGTCCATTCTCGGTAAAGTTTTTGAGACACTGATTAACAAACACATAGTCAAGCATCTAGATATCAATAAATTAATCAATGATTGGCGGTATGGGTTTAGACAAGAACGTTCAACTATAGATATTCTTTGCCTTCTTACCCATGAGCTTAACAAAACAATAGACCAACATGGTGAAACTCACTCAGTAGCACTTGGTATTTCAAAAGCATTTGACAGAGTATGGCACCAGGCCTTATTGTCTAAGATGCCACAATATGGCCTTGCATCACTGGTTCCTCCAATTTCTTCTTACTTTCAAAATAGTAAAATACGGGTCATGGTAGATGGAATTTAATCTCAGTTTCATTCCATAAATGCTGGCATACCACAGGGATCAGTTTTGGTGCCAACCTTCTTTCTCATTCATATTAATGACCTATTATCTGTCACGCACAACCCAATACACTCTTATGCTGATGACTCGACCCGTTGTGAGTTCTTTCACATTTAGTACCTCCTTTACACAATTTGATATAATAAATTCCCAAATAAACACAACAATTTCTCTGAACCAGGACCTTTCTAAAATAATCAATGGGGACACAAAAAGCTGGTCTCATTTAATGACAGAAAACTAAGTACATTAATTTCTCCAACAGAAAGAATCCCTCAGACTCTCACGTAATTTTGAAAGATGTCAATATTCCCATTTCTACTACAATTGATATCCTAGGTGTTACTCTAAACCCCAACCTAAACTGGACAGCTTATGATAAATCCCTTGCAAACAATGCTTATAACAAACTGGGACTTATGTACAGAGTTTGTGAGTTCTTCACTGACGAGCATATGGCCACAATGTACAAAAGTCATGTGCGTTCTCAGATCAAATACTGTTCACCACTGTGGAGTGGATGTGGAGCGGTTGCATTGAGGC
>NC_137058.1:16655217-16717717 GCF_032717465.1 Coenobita brevimanus
GATGTTACGTAGTTGGCTGTTCTCAAAATTTGCCAGGAAATTGCCGAGCAGAACCAAAAAGTGATTTTTTTTTTCCAAAGTAAACTGATAACATTAACCAACTTGCTCGATCGAACAAGTTCATATCTTATGTATAAATGACACAATGGAAGGTGGCCAGAGAATACGGGAGTAAAGAGCGAGAAGAGGGTTTAATACCGAGGATGTGTATGTGAGGAAGGTGGGATGGGGTGTGTGAGGAGGATACTGCCAGAAAGATGTGAATTCGAAATGCAATTAGAAATTTAGTAACATCTTTTTTGTAACAATAATTTTGCACTTTATGCTTCAGTATCTTTTTGTATACTTTTACTGCAAACAAAGTCGACACTGAAGCGATATAACTAATACACATGAGAATGATTAAGTGTGAAGTGCAAAAGAAAACGTTGAGGTGTTATAAAGCCTTTTATATCACGTAGAATACAACACTAATGTAAATGGCCCATGTAAGGGGTGATCATTGAAGATCTTAATTCTTCCCATCAAATAATTCTTGATAAAATATTCATCATTTTCCTATTTCTTTCAGTCTTCTTTACTCCCAGAATCGACTCTTCCAAAAAAAGGACATATTATCGCCCGTCTTAAGCAAAACAGAGAGATAATGTTTTTGCCGGCGTGTGTGTGTGTGTGTGTGTGTGTTCCCAACATATCTCAAAAAATTGTAGAAGAAAATTCACCAAATATTCAGGAAATAGCAACTATGTGTATGTACAGAAGCCTATTACTTTTCATGTGGACTGATCATTGACGGCCAAATGCCAGCCACAATAATTTTTTTTAGTTAATATTTACTGGATTTTTGTGCAAAGCACTGTGACTGAATCCCACTGAGTTTTGTGAATTGTCTACAAGTTTACTTGTAAGTAATTTGTACATAATCCAACGACATACTTTCCCGGGCAATTAGCACTCGCCTCTCACCCTGTGTGTTTATATATATATATATATATATATATATATATATAACTATCTCTCTCTCTCTCTCTCTCTCTCTCTCTCTAAGAGAATCAGCAAAGGTAGTAGGAAAACCTAATACAACCAAAGCCAGGAAGTATTCAGATCAAAGAAACCATCAAAAATGGAAAAAGTCTGAAACAGGTCCGAAGTAAAATGGCACTAGGAAAGCAACAAATTACATCACTGAAAGAGAAAAACGGTGAAATCATTAACTGCAGAGATAAGATGGTGATGAGAGTTGAAGAATTTTACAAAGAACTGTATGCATCAAAGACAGTAGTACAAATAGCTAACTTTTCAGTTGACACAAGTGAAATACCTGAGGTAACACCAGACGAAGTAAATATTTGTCTTAAAAAAATGAAAAAAGGGAAGGCTCCGGGATAAGATGGAATAGTAACAGATTTACTGTTGGATACCGGTGTAGAAGTACAAAATAGGCTTGCTCACTTATTTACCCACTGTATAAAACAGAAGAAAATTCCCAAAACATGGTGTAATGCAATAGTTATTTTACTTTACAAAAAAGGTGACTCAAAAGATCTTAGTAACTATCGACCCATTAGCTTATTATCAGTCATTTACAAACTCTTCACTAAAATACTTACGAACAGAATAACAACAATTTTGGAGGAAAACCAACCCCGTGAACAGGCAGGATTCCGAAGCGGGTATTCGACCATTGATCATCTACATACAATGAACCAGCTAATTGAGAAATCTATAGAATATAATAAACCACTTTGCTTAGGTTTTGTTGATTACGAAAAGGCTTTCGACTCAGTGGAGCACATAGCAATTATAAATTCATTGCTAGAACAAGGAGTGAATGAGAACATTGTAAACCTGCTCGAAAAAATATACAAAGAGGGAACTGCTACAGTTAAATTACTTAAAGACTCAGAAAAAATTAAGATTGAGAAGGGCGTGCGTCAGGGAGATACAATTTCACCAAAATTATTTGCAGCATGTCTTGAAAGTATTTTCAGAAAGAAGTGGAGGAACAATTGTGCAAATATGAATTGGAGCAGATGGGGGACGTGGAAGGTGTGTGCAGGATATTTACAGAAGAAATATGTGCAGCATGTGATGTGGTGTGTGGGAGGAAGAGAAGACGGAGGGGGGTGCAAGGAACAGTGTGGTGGACTGAAGAGATGAGACAGGCTGTGGCACAAAAGAAGAAAGCATGCAATGAATGGATGAGAAATAGGGGCATGGAGGAAGTTGAGAGGAGGAAGAGAGAGTTAGTGTAGAAAAAAAGAGGTGAAAAGATTAGTAAGAGAGAGTAAGAAGAGAGTGGATGAGGAATTTGGAAGGAATTTGAGTGTAAAGTGGAGAGAATGTAAGAAAATGTTCTGGAAAGAGGTGAAGAGAGTAAGACAGAGTGGAAGTGAGGTTAGCCGGGGAGTGAAAGATAAAAATGGTAGATTGCTAGTGGAGAAGGGAGAAAAGGTGAGCAGATGGAGAGAACACTTTAAGGAATTGTTGAACATACAGGATGGAAGTAATGCGAGTACAAGTGGCTGGGGAATGGCTGGGAGAAGGAGGGAGGTGAGAAGACAGGAAGAAATCAGTAGGGTAGAAGTTGTGGAAGTAATGAAGAAAGTTAAATTGGGGAAAGCCCAATGAATTGATGAAGCGTGGGGTGAAATGCTGAAGCATGGGGGAGAGATAGTAGTAGAATGGATGTGGAAGATGTGCAGATTGGCCTGGGAGGAAGGTAGAGTCCCGGAGGATTGGAAGTCAGGTATAATTATTCCCTTGTACAAAGGAAAAGGGGAAAAAGAAGTGTGTGATAATCACAGGGGCATTTGTCTTCTTAGTATAATAGGAAAAGTGTATGGTAGGATACTTATTGACAGAGTTAGAGAAAGAACAGAGGAATTAGTTGGAGAAGAACAGGGAGGCTTTAGGAAGGGAATAGGTTGTGTAGATCTGATATTCATTCTTAGATCTTTAGTGGAAAAGTTTCTAGAGAAGGGAAAGAAGTTGTATGCGGCTTTCTTGGATTTGGAGAAAGCATATGACAGGGTGGATAGACAAGGATTGTGGAAAGTATTAAGAATATATGGAGTAGATGGGAAGTTGTTGAATGCTGTGAAGAGTATGTATGATGGTGCTAAGGCTGCAGTGCGTGTGGATGGTGAACTAAGTGAATTTTTCTCTTTGAAGGTTGGGTTGAAACAGGGATGTGTCATGTCTCCATGGTTGTTCAATCTGTACATGGATGGGGTAATAAAAGAGGTACAAGGTGGGGTAGTGGATGTTGGAGTGGCCCTGGTGAGAGAGGATAGTGTTTGGAAACTCCCTGTACTGTTGTTTGCAGATGATACTGAGTTGTTGAGTGAAGACGAAGGGGAGCTGCAAGGCTTGGTGGATGAGTTTGGAAGAGTGTGTAAGAAACGGAATCTAAAGGTGAATGTAGGGAAGAGTAAAGTGATGGTCTTTGAGAGAGGTGAAGTCAGTGAATGTACAACGAGGTTGGATAGTGAGGAATTGGTAAATGTGAGTACGTTAAAGTACTTGGGTAGTGTGATGAGTAAGGATGGAGGTTTGGAGGGTGAAGTGCATGAAAGGGTACAGCAGGGAAGAAAGGTTGCTGGTTCCTTGAAAGCAGTGATAAGAAACAGGGAAGTGAGCATGGAAGTGAAAAAGATACTACATGACAGTATTGTGATACCAACTCTAACGTATGGAAGTGAAGCTTCGACGTTGTTGGAAGGACGCAAATCAAGAGTGAGAGCAGTGGAAATGAGTTATGTAAGAGGAGCCTGTGGAGTCACATGGAGAGACAGGCTGACGAATGAGGATATAAAGGAGCGTTGTGGTGTGGATGTGGATGTGATAGGAAGCGTTATGAGGAACACACTGAGGTGGTTTGGCCATGTGGAGAGGATGGAGGGTGAAAGACTGACGAAGAGAGTGTATGTGAGTGACGTGGAGGGGGGAAGAGGGAGGGGGAGGCCAAGGATGAGATGGAGGGATGGGGTGGAGAGGTATGTGAGAGAGAGGTGTGTGGAGCTGGGCAGTGAAATGGCGGGGGACAGGGTGACGTGGAGGCGATTTGTTTGTGGCCACCCCAAACGGGATTGAGGCGTCTGGCAATAGATAGATAGATATACTGGGAAAACAAAGAAGTGAACATTGATGGAGAAAAGCTAAACCATTTAAGATTTGCAGATGACATTGTCCTAATCTCAGAAACAGCGGAGATATTGCAAGAAACGTTAAATGACCTGAACAGAGAAAGTCTGAAAGTAAGACTGAAGATGAACCGAAGTAAAACTAAAGTAATATTTAATCCACAAACACCAAAGAGCGTTATCAGAATAAGTGATGAAATTCTTGAAGAAGTTAAGGAGTACAACTACTTGGGACAAATACTAAAATTAACGAAAGATCATGATAGCGAAATAAAAAGACGCATTACAATTGGATGGAAAGCTTTAGGTAAACATAGAGACATTATGAAAAGTACCTTGCCAGTCTGTATGAAACGAAAAGTATATAGGAGGGTAAATGTGCCACAGGAGACGCACTTGCCTGAAGGAGACGCACTTGAACCAAAAAACTTCCACATACAGGGGATGAATAGATGGAAGCATGAGTAGTGTGCCAAAACATTCTTAAACCATCGCCTGAGAGTCTCATGCGGTACCATCATCTTATTTTCCTATGTAATGATACAACTTGAGGTCATGTGAAAGAAAGTGTGTTTTTCAACAGATTTCTTACAGAAAGCTTAAGAATTTCACTTTTTTTAAGGCCCATTTTCTCACATTTCCCTAACACAGTCTTCTTTTCTGTTGTTGCAGGTGCACCGTGCATGGCTTGAAGAATAGCTCTGCACGATCAGAAGAGTTGTACCTGCATGCCTGAAGGGGGGGGGGAGGAAGCATCTCCATAGGTACTGTAAAAAGAGGTGATGTCTTATGCAGACACAATTTTTTGAGGTGGAGCCAGAGGGTCATAAAGCTCACTGGTAGGATGCCAACCCTACTTTTGTGTCTGGTATAAATAAGGTTGGGTTTCCTTCACCACCGACGGAGTTACCACCTTGAGAACAAGGGGGTAGAACAATACCTATGGAGAAGCACTGCGTAATGCTTATAGAGACGCGCGTATGCTTAGGGTGGCCTGGTTGCGTCTCCTTACGGCGTCGTAAATAGACTCTTCTAATAAGTGAAATGCACGGTCCCCTCACTGTTTAATCATACTAACCTTTTACTTCTTTCCAGGTGCATGAAATCTGATCGTTATTACAGCTAGAGCATGATTAAAAACTATGTCAAGTGCACCTAAAAACAAACAAAACTCCCAGAGCAGCGGACTTTTCGCTAGGAGTCATTACACACAAACAGACATAGAAGAAGGTATTAGAGAGCATGCTGAGTGAGTAGCCTATGTTATTTACTGAAGTACTGGTACCTTTTGCTTGCTTGGCTTAGTGCTTGAGAGAATTTAATTTTGTAAATAATATATGCATAAATCTACATTACTTAAAAAAACCATGCTTTGCTATATTTTTCCATCTTTTTTCTCTCATTCATGCAGGCAGGGCATCAGTATTCGAGCTGCAGCTAAAAACCATGGAATATCTGAAGCAACACTCCGTCACAAAATATCAGGGTACCACCCGGTCAGCATGAAAATGGGACCTAAACCACTACTCACAGAGGCTGAAGAGGATGCAATTGTTAAATATATTAAAGTGTCATGCGACAGAGCTCGGCCAGTAACCAAGTCAAATGTACTCAAGGCAATATCTACCATTATAAAGGATGAGAGAGAGGGAAACTATCCAAGGGCACTGCCTCCTTCCTTCAAGGATGACTGCCCACGTGAGAAATGGTGGAGGGGGTTTCGTGAGAGGCACCCTAATATTACCTTCCGTACATCTGAAGCACTCACCACAGCAAGGAAATATGTAAGCAAAGCATCAGTGTACCAGTGGTTTCAAGATACACTCACATACTTCACAGATAATGATCTCTTCGATGCACTGAATGACCCAGCTAGGAACTTTAACATAGACGAGTCGGGCTTCTCACTGTCTCCTAAACAAGGCAAGGTCCTGGCCCACCGTGGGCAGAAAGCAGCATTTGAAGAGGTGTCATCAAAGCAGAAATGTAACATAACAGTCCTAGCAATGGTGTGTGCTGATGGAAGTGTCCCTCCACCTATTATTATATACCCAAGGAAAAGAATTAATCCTATGATGAGCGAGGAGTTCCCAGAGAATATTGACTTCATTGTTGGAAAAAGTGACAAAGGGTATGTCACTTATGAGACACTTTATGAATATCTATGTAATAGTTTTAATGACTGGCTTAATACTCACAACATCCAGAGGCCGGTCATAATTTGGACTGACTGGCACGAGACAAGGAACAACTACTTCTTGGCAGACACTGAATGAACAACACATTATTCTGTGTGGCCTACCTCCCAATGCAACACACTTCTTACAGCCTTTTGATGTGTCTGTTTTTGGTCCTTTAAAGAAAGGCTGGGCTAAAATGGCCAAAGAGTGGGAAGAGGAACACAATGATGAAACCATTACGCAAATAAACTTTGCCAAAGTTTTCCTCCCTGCTTACATGAAGTATGTTACCGCTGAGAACATAAAATCTGGTTTAGGAAGTGTGGACTTGTTCCTTTTAATCCAGACAGCCCCGATTACTACAAGCTGGCAGCTGGTCCAGCACAAAGAGTAAGTGACACATGCATCTTTGAAGGGATTAACCAAGGTGAGAGTCAGGCCTGACTTTAATTACTGGTATTCATTAATATCATCATTATGTCAATGACTTAATTTGAGAGTAAAAGTGGTACTGAAATGGTTTTGGCAAACAATGGAAGTGTCTTCCCAGGAAAGACTGATTTTGACAAGGTGATCTTACTTTTTCACAGGTGGCAAAGTTGAGGTGTCCATACAGACAGCCCCCCATGTGTATCACAGGGGGATCCAGACAGCCCCTATCCTGCAGGTTACTACTGCCTAAGAGAGCGGGGAGAAATACAGGTTTGTCCTAAGCCTGGACTTGTATTTTTTAAATATGATTGCCTTACAGGGATGTCAGTTTCAGAAGTGTCAGTTGTTATTTTCAGGCACAGGTATTTAAGAGTTCCATTTCTCTTCTTTCCAGTTACTTCGAAGACTTTCTCTGTGACATGGTCCTTGACTACCATGGTTACTCTTCACTCGGGAATTACTACAGGAGAATGCCATTTCACAGCTCACCAACAGTTCTAGACTTCCACTCACCCACAGTTTCCCAAGAGGACCCTTCTACAAGTGGTGTGTCTACTAGGCCTATGGATGATACAACCAAGGAGTCAAACAACGTGTTACAAGATTCTCTCAGCCCCTACTTGCGAAAACACCTCCACTACCCTGAACGCAGACCTGGCAAGGGGCCAAAGAAAATAACAATGCTCTAGATCGTGTGTAAGCTATATCATGTCCTAAGATGTTAATGGAACTCAAAAAGCAAAAAGATGATAAAGAAAAACAGCAAGACGAAAAGCAGAAAAAGAGACTCGACAAACAAAAGAAATTAATGGACTCTGCTGGTTCCAAAACAAAGTCAAAGACCAGTAGACCTCCAAAGAAAAGGTGCTCAACACCTGTGGATGTCGATGAGGAGAGTTCGAGTAATGAAGCTCAAGAAGGCAGCGTTCATGACACTTCAGAAGAGAGCATAAATCTTAATGATGGTGGAGATTTTGGCATAAAGTTGCTTTGGAGGAACCAGTGGAAAACTCATGGGTTGGGGTTAAGGTTGAGAGGGCTGAAACATCAACATCAGGGCGGCAGCAAAAACCATCATTTCAAGAATTTATTAGAAAGGTCATCAGTAGTGATGATGGTGGTCTAACTGTGCCATTTCTTCGACAGAAAAGTAAGACCTTCTATTATTTTCCTGACGTAGAAGATTGCTCATAAGCAGTTCATAAAAATGAGGTTGTAGTTCTACATAACCCTGCAAAATCAGTGCAGAATCGTTTGAAGGGCTTTAGTTTCCCATCTGCCATAACAGTATCAATCACCTCTTACTTTCAAAAGTAATTTAAGCCAAGGAACAACTAGGCCTATGCCAATTCTCAGAAAGTCTTTACCTTTTTTATGTGTCTCTTAGTACAGCTTTAGTCTAGTTTTGCTTCAGCATATAAGCATAAGTGGTTGATAAATGATTGTTGTATCACTTCCCTGCATCATTGAAAGTCTTATGTTTGCATCCTACATGGAACCAATGCAGGAACTGAGTAATTTGAGATACATTCTGTGGCTTTTTTTTTAATTTTTATTTATACAGGTATACTGCAAATCTCAATTACTTCTGCTGACTAAGCATTGTAAGCTTACAGTCTAAGGTAGCATTCTTTGTTTCTTGCTTTCTAGCAGCTATAGAAGTTATAATTTGGCACTTTTTTTTTTTTTGACACTACTGCGTCTCCTTAAGTCAAGGGGCGTCTGATTAGGGTTTTTATGTCCTAACGAGACGCATGTCTTATTTGCATTCTACTCTTAAACAATAAATAATAAAAGAAAAATTGATCATATATTTTTTTTAATATAACCCTTTAGCTATTTATCCCCACTGCCCCCAATTTCTAATCTGGTACAGGCTGACAACAACAATGCGATGAAAAGAAAAAAAGGTGCGAAAAAATGCGTCTGCATTGGGCAGCCCCACGAACGTGTAATTCCAGCTATGACGTATGGTTGTGAGACCTGGAAACTGACAAAATCAATGGAAAAAAATAATCCGTTCTCAGAGAGCAATGGAAAGGTCAGTGTTGGGAATATCTTTAAGAGACAGAAAAAGATCAACTTGGGTGAGAGAGCAGACTAAAGTCAAAGATATTATAGAAGTTATAAAAGAACAGAAATGTAGGTGGGCAGGCCATATAGCAAGAATAAGAGATAACCGATGGAGTAAGAGGCTGACGGACTGGACACCAAGAGAATGTAAGCGTAGCAGAAAAAGGCCAGACAGGAAATGGAGAGATGAGACAGAGAAATTTGCAGGGAAAACGTGGCAAAGATTGGCTCAGTCAAGGAATTCGTGGAAAAGGTTGGGGGAGGCCTTTGTTCAGCAGTGAACTAGTTATGGCTGATGATGATGATGATCATATATATTGTTACATAGCCTATGATTTCATCATACTTTGTGTAATTTTAACGCACAGTATGCTGCATGTTTGATCACGAGCGTGTTCTGCCTCAGTCCCCCCCTTCTACCGTTATAGTAGAGTAAGTCGTTGTCTCTGTTATTCAGAGCGGGATTTTCAGCTTTTTGTCCCCATGGCTTCATTTACGCGTCCTTCTTACAAGTTGTATCAAGCTCTCCTGGCCCCTATATAATGAGCTCAGTCTCTGCATCATTGCCACTTAGATCTACTCCTCATTTTGTTCACATCTCTGTCCTCCCCTGTACAGTTATTATTATTGTGAGTGCTCAAGAAATCTCCAAACATCTAGCAGCTGTGTGTAATTTGAGTATAACTGTTGTTGTATTTTATCTTGTACTGTGTAGCATAAGGTTAATTCTTAGGCCTAGTGAGGTCTTTGTGATTAATGTAGGGTTTTATATCAGTCATTTTTGATAATAGTTTGTATCTGTAATAATATATCTGGCACTCACTGAGTATTATCTGGTATCTCATTTTATCAGGGCTGACTTAGATAAATTTACTCTTGCTAATTTCGTGTTAATAGAGGCTATTGCAGTTAACCATATATTTAACCTGTTTATTTGCCATTACATTATCCTTATGAGTCCTGAATGTTTTGTTGTTAGTTTGAGTATTAAACTTTAACTTGTAATTTTACCTAACTCTTTTGTTTTGAACCTGGAACTTTATGGGACAGTAGTGACTCTTAGTATTCTCACTTAAAGTGTACGTTATCTTTCTCTGTTCCGTAACATAAATTTGGCGACCCTGCCAGGATATTCAGGATATTATCATAAGGATATTGCTTGATATTTTGTGACCGTTACTTATTAATTATGTCTACTATTACTACACTTGATGAAGCCAAAATTTTTTTGTCAAATGTGCAAACAGTGTGTGATATAGAAAACAGAACAAAGAATGAACTTAAGCTTGTTGCTCAACAATTGGGAATTGCTGTTCGCTGTCATCATTCTAAAGATCAAATTGTTGACATGATTAATGAAAGCTTGTTTAATGTAACTCCTCCAAATGAGCAAACGCAGATTGAATTAGCTAAGTTACAGCTAGTCCTGCAGGAGGCAAAAGCTAAGGAGGCTGAATTTCAGGCAAATGCTCGTATTCAGGAGGCACAGATACAGGCTCAGGCAGAAATTGAACTTGCTAGGATTCAGGCAGACCATGAGTATCGCATGAAACAAGGTGGAACTGGATCATCTAGCTCTGATGATTTTGATGTGGCTAAAAATGTTAAACTTGTCCCTCCTTTTAATGAATCTGATTTAACAAAGTATTTTCAGTTGTTTGAGAGGGTAGCTACAGGTTTTAATTGGCCAAAAAAGTATTGGCCAGTACTCCTTCAAACTGTTCTCACCGGTAAAGCTCAAGTAACTTATGCATCTTTGCCTCAGGATCAACGTGATAATTATGATGTAGTTAAGAGCTTGATTCTTAAGGCCTATGAGCTTGTTCCTGAAGCCTATAGAGTAAAATTTAGGACAACTTACAAGCAAGATAAGCAATCCCATGTTGAGTATGCAAAAATCAAAGAAGATCTGTTAGAGCAGTGGTTAAATTCTAAGAATGTGGATTCTGATTTTGGTAAATTTAAGCAGATGATTTTGCTGGAGGATTTCAAAAGGTGTATTTATAAAGATGTAAGCCTATATCTTGATGAAAAAAGAATAGATAATTTGTCTGATGCTGCAGTTTTAGCTGATGAGTATGTTCTCACTCACAAGAGATATTCTAGAGAAAAAGGGAAAGCTGAGAGTAAGTACGTTGCCTCTACTCAGAGTACAGGTAACAGGAAAGAGAATAAAGATGATGTTTCTCAGGAAGTAAATACCAGCTTCACCTCTAGATTTCAGAAAAGTAAATGTACTTATTGTAGTAAGCTTGGTCATACTACGGAGAGATGTTTCAGGAGACAGCGTGATATGAACAAAAAGGAGTCTTTAAATATTCAGTCAATTGGTCTAGTGTCCACTCTTGAGAGTTCCCAGAATTCTTTAACTGAGTTAACTGAACCTGCTTTGAGGGGTAACTTAAATTCTCATGATGGACCTCCTCTTTTGAGCAGTAACGTGGGTGACACTCTCAAGAGTTCATGTGCTAATTTCCTGTCTGATGGTTTTGTCAGTCCTCGGGACAGTAATGACAGGAAATCAGTTCAAATATATCGTGATACAGGTGCTTGCCAATCCCTTATGCTGACCAGTGTTCTAGGCTCTAATGTTAATTCCTCTGATGAAACTGTAATCTTACAAGGTGTAGGGAATAATTACTTCTCTGTTCCTCTGTGCAGAGTGAATTTAGAGTCTGGTTTTGTTAATGGTTCTGTTATGGTTGGGTTGGTTGAGACACTCCCAATGTCAGGTGTAACTATCTTACTTGGAAATGATATTGGTGGAAGTCAAGTGTGTCCAGCTCCTCAGTTGTCTAGTGAGCCAGTGGCTGTGTCCCAGGATTATGATGTCCCTGATGTGTTCCCTGCATGTGCTGTCACTAGGGCTAAGTCTAAAGTTACTGGTGATTTAGAGGATAATGATGATGATGATGTTATCCTAGCTGACACTTTTCTTGCTAATTTGGACCACTCACCAGATGAGGCAGTACCCCGTAGTGTTGATAATTTGTCTCGTCAAGAGTTGGTTGAGTTACAGGTTGCTGACCCTGAGTTGAAAGGTCTAGCTAACTCTGCTTGCAGTGAGGAAGAGTCAGCTGGTGCTTCTACTTGTTATTATAAAAAGTCAGGAGTACTTATGAGGAAGTGGAGACCCCCAACAGCATCAGCCGACTGTGAATGGGAGGTTGTACACCAAGTTGTCATCCCTCGTGTTTGTAGGCAGGATATCATTCGAGTGGCTCATGATTCCAGTTTGGCAGGACACCTTGGAGTGAGGAAGACTGTGGCACGCATTTTGAAACACTTCTACTGGCCAGGTATCTTCAGGGATGTTTCCTGGTATTGTAAGTCTTGTCACACCTGTCAAGTTGTGGGGAAGTGTAATCAGACCGAAAAGGTTGCACCTCTAGTTCCCATTCCTCCTTTTGAGGCGCCTTTCACCCGTGTGTTGGTGGATATTGCGGGCCCTCTTCCTAAGACTTCTTCAGGATTTTCTTATGTGTTGACCATGATTGATATGGCTACTCGTTATCCTGAAGCCATTCCACTTAGAAATATCTCAGCAAAAAACGTGGTTAAGGAAATGCTAGGGTTCTTCACAAAGTTTGGTCTGCCCAAGGAGGTACAGTCAGACCGGGGCAGTAATTTCATGTCAAACGTTTTCAAGCAGTCTCTGAAAGAGTTGGGCACCACCCAGATCACGTCTTCAGCTTACCATCCCCAGACCCAAGGAGCGTTGGAGAGATATCATCAAACACTCAAATCGATGCTCAAGAAATACTGTTTGGAACATCAGAAAGACTGGGATAAAGGTCTTCCATTCGTTGTGTTTGCCGCAAGAGAATCTCCAAATGAATCACTGGGCTTCTCACCTTTTGAACTACTGTTTGGCCATGAAGTAAGAGGACCCCTTAAGCTACTCAAGGAATGCTGGCTGTCAGAGGAAGATGACGTCAACCTGCTGGAGTATGTGATGAAGTTCAAAGAATGGCTGTCCACTGCTTTACAGCTGGCGAGAGAGAATTTAGGAGCTGCTCAGGAGAAGATGAAGACTTGGTATGATAAGAAGTCCAGGTTACGCCACTTTCAGCCAGGAGATCAGGTTTTGATTCTGCTACCAGTTCATGGGCAACCTCTTCAAGCCAAGTTTAGTGGCCCTTATTTCGTGGAGAAGAAACTCAGTGATGTCAGCTATGTCATCGCCACACCAGATCGTAGAAAGAGCAAGCAACTATGTCACATCAACATGCTAAAGTTATATCACAGGCGGGACGAAAATAATCCAGTCTGCACTGTAGCTGTTCCACCCGAGTCTGCAAGTGAAGCTCTCCCATGCAGTATGAGCCTGAGTGATAGTTTGGGGAAGAATCCTGATATCATGAATGATCTCCAGACTAAGCTTTCTCATCTACCTCCCAAGGAAAGGCAGGAGTTTTCGGCATTAATGCAGGAGTACCCGCAAGTGTTCCGTGCTACTCCAGGAAGAACCACTGTGTTGATGCATGATGTCGATGTTGGAAACGCAAAGCCAATTAAACTGCCTCCTTACCGTGTGAACCCAGTGAAAGTTCCTCTCATCGAGAAGGAGCTTGGCTACCTGTTGGACCACAAGATGATTGAGCCCTGTCAGTGCGAGTGGAGTTCTCCTGTCATTCTAGTCCCTAAGCCAGGTGGGTCACAGCGGCTTTGCATTGACTACAGACGTGTTAATCAGATAACCAAAACAGACACTTACCCTCTCCCTCGCGTGGAAGATTGCATAGACAAGATCGGAAAGGCTAGGTACATAAGTAAATTTGATTTGTTAAAGGGATACTGGCAAGTACCTATGACTGAACGTGCTAGGGAGATCTCATGTTTTGTAACACTAGGAAAGAAAATGTTATTGCAGATTGCTTATCTAGACTTTAGACAGATTGTTTTAGAGTAATAAGAAATTTCCTTTGTAAATTTCTTTTTCTTTGTGGGGAGGTGTTACATAGCCTATGATTTCATCATCCTTTGTGTAATTTTAACGCACAGTATGCTGCATGTTTGATCACGAGCGTGTTCTGCCTCAGTCCCTCCCTTCTACCGTTATAGTAGAGTAAGTCGTTCTCTCTGTTATTCAGAGCGGGATTTTCAGCTTTTTGTCCCCATGGCTTCATTTGCGCGTCCTTCTTACAAGTTGTATCAAGCTCTCCTGGCCCCTATATAATGAGCTCAGTCTCTGCATCATTGCCACTTAGATCTACTCCTCATTTTCTTCACATCTCTGTCCTCCCCTGTACAGTTATTATTATTGTGAGTGCTCAAGAAATCTTCAAACATCTAGCAGCTGTGTGTAATTTGAGTATAACTGTTGTTGTATTTTATCTTGTACTGTGTAGCATAAGGTTAATTCTTAGGCCTAGTGAGGTCTTTGTGATTAATGTAGGGTTTTATATCAGTCATTTTTGATAATAATTTGTATCTGTAATAATATATCTGGCATTCACTGAGTATTATCTGGTATCTCATTTTATCAGGGCTGACTTAGATAAATTTACTCTTGCTAATTTCGTGTTAATAGAGGCTATTGCAGTTAACCATATATTTAACCTGTTTATTTGCCATTACATTATCCTTATGAGTCCTGAATGTTTTGTTGTTAGTTTGAGTATTAAACTTTAACTTGTAATTTTACCTAACTCTTTTGTTTTGAACCTGGAACTTTATGGGACAGTAGTGACTCTTAGTATTCTCACTTAAAGTGTACGTTATCTTTCTCTGTTCCGTAACAATATATATATATATATATATATATATATATATATATATATATATATATATATATATATATATATATATATATATATATATATATTTATGCGAGGAAGAAGGAACCAAAGGCCATGAGTCCGCAGTAACAGTTCCCTCTAAGAGAAAAACAAAATACAATAGAGAGCCAAATTCAAGATCCGATCATTTGGAGATGCCTGGACACACTGCGTTTGAAAGACTGGAGATCTTAGGCAGCAGGAATACAGACAGAGGGAGACAGTTCCAGAGCTGACCTGTTGCATAAATGAAAGACTGGGAGTAACAGTTAACTCTTGCATTAGAGAGTTGGACAGAAAAGGGATGAGAGTTTGCTGCCAGACGGGTGCTACGCGCCCATCGTAGAGGTGGAGGAATGCAAGCACACATTTCAGAGGAGCAGTGACCATTAAAGTAGCGATAGAAAAGAGATAAAGATGCAACAGTGCGGCGAAGAGACAGAGGTTGAAGGGAGTCAGGAAGAGGAGGAGAGTTAATGAGACGAAAAGCCTTTGACTCCACCCTATTGAGAAGAGCTGTATGTGGGGAGCCTCCCCACACATGAGAGTTGTACTCCACACAGGGGCGGATAAAACCCCTGTATAGAGTCAACAATCGTGCAGGGGTAAAGAAAGAGTGGAGTCGGCTTAGCACACCCAATCTCTTGGAAGCAGATTTTACAAGAGATGTAATATGATCTTTCCAAGATAAGTCCCGAGTAAATGAAACCCCAAGCATGTTCAACGATGATGCAGGATTAAGCCGAATATTATTAAATATTAGTGGGTATACCTGTGGAAGATTTTTTCGGGTTGATAGGTGTAAGAACTGAGTCTTAGATCCATTAAAAACAACTATATTATTTTTACCCCAGTCAGAGATACTAGCCAAGTCAGACATTAGGTGTGCCATAGCCTCATCCCTTGTTTATTGAAGTAACTGTTGAGATGGGCGTTGCGGGAACTGAATGGAAAGGTGAAGGGTGGAGTCATCAGCGTATGAGTGGATAGGGTTAGATGTACAGCTTAGAAGATCATTCATGAATAAAAGGAAGAGAGTTGGTGATAGGACAGAGCCCAGAGGAACACCACTGTTGATAGATCTAGGAGAAGAACGATGGCCGTCTACAACAGTGGCTATAGATCGACCAGAAAGGAAGCTAGCGATGAAGGCACAGATAGAAGGATAGAAACCGTGGGAGGGCAGTTTGAAAATTAAATATTTATGCCAGACTCGATCGAAAGCCTTTGAGATGTCAAGTGAAATGGCAAAGCTTTCGCCAAAGTCCCGAAAGGAGGATGACCAGGAGTCTGAAAGGTAGGTGAGAAGATCGCCAGTGAAGCATCCCTGACGAAACCCGTACTGACGATCAGAAAGAAGATTGTGATAGGAAAGATGCCTTAAAATTTTTCTATTGAGAATTGACTCAAAAACTTTTGAAATACAGGACGTTAAAGAAATTGGACGATAGTTGGAGGGTTGGGAGTGGTCACCCTTCTTTGGGACTGGCTGAATGAGAGCAAACTTCCAGCAAGAAGGAAAGGTACAAGTTGACAGACAAAGGCGAAAGTGTTTGCCTAGGCAGGGTGTAAGCACAGAAGCACAGTTCTTGAGAACAACAGGAGGGACCCCATCAGGCCCATATGCCTTGTTAGTACTGAGGCCAGTGATGGCAGAGAATACATCAACTGAAGAAATTTTAATGTCAGCCATGAGGAAGTGAGAGGGGGGAAGTGATGGAGGAACAGCACTGGAATCATCTGAGGTGGAATTGGAGGAGAAAGTCTGTGTGAAGAGATCTGCTTTATCAGTAGAAGAAATAGCTACAGAACCATCAGAGAAGAAAAGAGGAGGGAAGGATGATGAGGTAAAGTTGTTAGAAAGTTTTTTGGCAAGGTGCCAGAAGGAGCGGGAAGAATTCTAGTTGGAGAGTTGAGAGCATTTAGTATGGATGAAATTATTTTTAGTAGAGCGAAGAACAGACTTAGCACGATTCCGGGCAGAAACGTAAAGATGATGTGATTCAGGGGTGGTTTGGCTCCGGTACCTTTTGTAGGCCCTCTCCTTGTTGCGGACAGCATTAGAACAAGCGTGATTAAACCAAGGCTTTCTTGCTTTAGTCAAAGGATATGAGAAAGGAATGTATGCTTCGATGCCCGAGAGAATAACCTCCGTAATGCACAAGGCACACTCAGATGCCTTACGGCCATGGAAGCAATAATCATTCCAGGGAAAATCAAAGAAGTACTGCCTGAGGGCCTCCCAGTCCGCGGCTCCAAAATGCCACAGACAACGTTTGCCTGGAGGGTCCACAGGCCGTACTGGAGTGATAGGACAGGTTAAGGTAATAAGGTTGTGATCGGAGGAGCCCAACGGAGAGAAAAGATTAACAGAGTAAGCAGAAGGATTAGTTGTGAGGAAGAGGTCAAGTATGTTGGAGCTCTCCCCAAGGCGGTCCGGGATACGGGTAGGGTGCTGTACAAGCTGCTCTACATACACACACTAGAAAACAAAAATTTTCATCAAAAATCGTTGCTTAGCAGTAGGAATGACAAAGTGAACGGATGAGAGATGAACAAAGCACAGAAGCAAGAGAGCATTCAGGATGGAAGGAGATTTGGAGACCCATACCCATTACTGCATTCCACCAGCTACAATTTGTTGCTGAAGTGTGGAATGTAGTAATGGGTATACGTCTCCAAATCTCCTCCCAACAAGAATGGTCTCTTGTTTCTGTATTTTTTTCATCTGTCATCTGTGCACTTCTGCCATTCCTTTTTCTTAGCAATCGTTTTAGAAAAAAAAAAAAAAAATGTTCTCCTGTTGATGATCTTTTCGTGGATGTATAATTATGCATAAAGCAAGAGTTAGATTTTGATTGTTACATGCATAGCATACTGAAATATTAAAACAAGAATGTCTTCCCCTGAAAATATGTGTTCTGGTACGTTCTTTAACAGTAGTCTTTTTTTTTTTTTTTGTTTTTTTTTTTGCCTATCGGCCATTGAGGCCGGAGCCCCTGGTCATTAAGGCAAAATTATATATATATATATATATACATCCATGCATATGAACATACACTTTCATGCACACGTACATATATATATATATATATATATATATATATATATATATATATATATATATATATATATATATATATATATATAATATATATTTTTTTTTTTGTATTTTTTTATTTTTTTTTTTGTAATTTTTTTTATATATTTAACCTTATATTACTTATAAACAAAAATGCCTAATATAAAGACCCTAAAACTAATCACCTAACAGACAAATCGCTAACCTATACTAAGTCCTAAGAGACAAATAACTAGACTTACACTATTGGTAAAAAAGCCTCGACCAAGAGAACACCATCGACTGCAGATATGTAATGCCTTTCTACATTACATAACTGCACTCATCACCTGGTGACTGTCAGTCGAGGCACAACCTAATATAGGGGACATCAGTATATGAAAGGGAACAAGACGAGTCAGGAACATTTCCATATACGTCAGCTGTCGTCCCTAATTAGAATAACTTAAGCAAGATGGTATAATGTATTTACATAATTTATGCAAAAAGTGAAGAACCTCGCCCAGCAGACCACAATCGACTGCAAGTGCCCAATACCTTCCTATATTGCACACTTGCACTCATCACCTGGTGACCGTCAGGCGAGGAACTTGGCTTAATATAGGGGACATTTATATTAGAAATAGATCAGCGGGAGGAGGAACTAATTCAAATATATCAACTGTCAACCCTAATTAATCTTATAATATATACATATTTACCGTTGATAAAAACCATAACCACACAGTAAAAAAGTCACATCACTCTGATCAGTCTGGTCTCTCTCAAGAAAGCCATCAATTTATCAGTCATAACAATGTCCCCATCACCTAGGATGGTGGAAAAGGTGAAGGGGACGTCTGCTGCGCCGCAGTAATTTATAAGTGAAGCACGTCCATGAATAAATCGCCAACAGCGCAGGATGATATGACTGATAGATAACACCACATCACAGATGTCACAGTGCGGTGGGAAGTGTCTTTCCATATAAGGTTTCATATGTGTTAAAATGGTGGCATTGAGCCGTAACCGTGCCAACACTTTTTCTTCCAGGCGACTGGAGCGGTTGGCACTGTCCCAGTCGCCCAGGTACGGCTTACAAGTTGGAATATTTAGTCTGGTTCACTGTCCTTGCCACAGAAGATTTATTGATTTCTTTCCAAGAGAGAGACTCGACCGTAGATCACGAGGAACGTCCCAAGTCTCCTCGAGCTCTACAATCGACTTTGCAAGTAAGTCAGCCTGCTCATTGCCATAGATACGACAATGACCAGACACCCAGATCAGCGTGAATGACTTGTTGCATGAATGCAGCTTATTAACAATGCGGCCCTGGATCTTGTGCGAGTCCGTAGTGCAAGAAGCAATTGCCTGAAGGGCTGATTTCGAGTCTGAAAATATGACAAATGAGTCATGCCTAGAATTGAGAGCATAGTCTATAGCTTTGTCAATAGCAAAAAATTCGGAGGTAAACACAGATGTATGAGTCGGCAACCGATACCTGAGGGCACATTCAGTCGACCACACACTTGCACCCACACATTCACTCGACTTGGAGCCGTCGGTGTACAAGTGATGGGACCCCAAGTGATGAATTATGATGTTACGAAACAAGTGGTGGACCTCCGCCTCCGGCACCTTGACCTTTGGTGCAGGGAGCCATGTAACATCAACAGTAAAGCCGGGTGGCTCTCAAGGCGCAATATCTTTTAACACCAACTTGTCATAGTCACTGGGGTCCACATCAAGCTCCTGAGTCAGTAAGTGGAGGTGAACGGCAAGTGGCCGACGCACCCCCCGCAGAAGGTGGTGGTATTGAGGCAGGGGGGTACAGGCCACATTGACGATATTACTTTTCCTATATGTTCGAAGGCCATAGAACCAAGCCAGGTGGTCACGGTGAATATGGAGGGGAGGCACATTCGCCTCCACTTCCATACTAGCTACACGGGTACACCGTATGGCTCCAAGACACATTCGCAAACATTTATTCTGTAGCACATCTAATCCTTTCAGCGTGGCATCGGATGCCGAGCCATACACCTGTGTGCCATAGTCTAGCTTCGATCGAATAAGGGACTTATACACCATTAATAAAGATTTTCTGTCAGCACCCAAGGTAGTACCTGCTAGGTACTTGAGGACATTTAACGGTTTATCACAACGAGCAAGCAAAGTATTAACGTGAAGTTTAAAATTCATTCTACAATCAAAATGTATTCCTAAAAATTTTACAGAATTTTGAAAAGGTACTGCCTGATTATCCAAAGTTAAGCACAAATTAGGTACGTTGCGATTAGTGAGGACTACAGCCGCACATTTATGGACGGAAAACTTAAATCCCCACTGCAAGGCCCATAGGTGGACAGGGTCAAAGGCTGCTTGAATCTGCCCAGCCGAAAATTGTGCATTACGGGAGGAGTGCCATATTGCACAATCGTCAGCGTAGAGCGAGTATTTAAGATTCCTCGGGATGGGAGCTGATGACAGAATATCATTGATCATAATACTAAATAAAGTGGGACTAAGCACACTTCCCTGCGGCACCCCGTTTTCCTGGATATATATATCCGATGTTACCTTACGGGGCAATTTGACAGAGAAAGTCCTGTCCCTTAAGAAATTTGAAATAAAAATAGGCAAATTTCCTCTTAAACCATAAACATAGAGCTTCATTAGTATACCGTGTCGCCATGTCATGTCATAGGCTTTATGGATGTCCAAGAACACCCCTATCATAAATTCTTTATTGGCAAATGCCTCTGCAATACAATGCTCCAAATTCATTAAATGATCTAGTGAACTTCTGTATTTACAGAAGCCACATTGTTGATCATTTAACAAATTCTTCGACTCTAAAACAAAAAGAAGCCTATTGTTTACCATGCATTCCATGACCTTACATAGACAAGAAGTCAACACAATAGGACGAAATGAAGTGGGATTCATAAGACAACCAGCCTCTTTGGGTATCGGTATGACGTGCGCAAAGTGCCATGAGTTTGGGAACGTTCGAGACGCCCAAATCTCATTGTACAATGCTAACATCTTAATCAGCGTGTCATAATTGGTTGAGCTACTTACATGAGAAAAACTCCTGGCGAGGACGTTAGGAACGTCTACGGGCTCGTCATAGATGTTATTAACCTGATGGGTGGTGATTGGGAAATATGGGCCTTTATTATTTAATATTCTTATAGTGGACCAGACTTTACGTAATGGTGTTGTACGAGTCACCGTGGACACAAAGGACCGCCAGGAGTCACGTTTGGCCCTTCTTATTATTCTCCTTGCCTCAGCCCGTGCCTATTTGTATGCAATAAAATTTTTCTCAGTGGGCTGACTATCAAAAGTCCTTTATCTCCTATTGCATTTTCTTAATGCTTCTCGGCAATCCAGCGTCCACCAATGTGCTTTATGCTTCACATGAACTGTAGAAGCCTTGGGAATAGCCTCAGCTGCGTGTAATATGGCGATCCTTGAGAAGGATCCCCAATCTGCTTTCTTATAGTTAAATGTTGGAGGTGGAGGGTCTGAAACGATGTCGCGTGTATAAGAAAGACAGATGGGTAAGTGATCACTTCCCAAGGAGTCGTCATAAGGATTCCATAAAAAATCTTGATGTATACCAGGGGAGGCCAAAGATAAGTCAATGGCCGAAAACTTACCAGTACGATCATCTACACGAGTCGCTCTACCATCGTTCAGAAGACAGAGGTTGGACTGTAGTATTAGGTCGGCTACTTGCTCCCCACGACCATCAATCCTCAAGCTACCCCATTGATAATGATGGGCGTTAAAATCGCCCAACACTAACTTATTCCCAGGGAGATGTTCAATTAGTGAATTTAAAGCATCACTATCAATGGGGCCATGTGGAAGCCAGTTTCTGCCCGGAATCGTGCTAAGTCTGTTCTTCGCTCTACTAAAAGTAATTTCATCCATGCTAAATGCTCTCAACTCTCCAACTCGAATTCTTCCCGCTCCTTCTGGCACCTTGCCAAAAATCTTTCTAACAACTTTACCTCATCATCCTTCCCTCCTCTTTTGTACTCTGATGGTTCTGTAGCTATTTCTTCTACAGATAAAGCAGATCTCTTCACACAGACTTTCCCCTCCAATTCCACCTTAGATGATTCCGGTGCTGTTCCTCCATCTCTTCCCCCCTCTGACTTCCTCATGGCTGACATTAAAATTTCCTCAGTTGATGTATTTTCTGCCATCAATGGCCTCAGTACTAACAAGGCATATGGGCCTGATGGGGTCTCTCCTGTTGTTCTCAAGAACTGTGCTTCTGTGCTTACACCCTGCCTAGGCAAACACTTTCGCCTTTGTCTGTCAACTTGTACCTTTCCTTCTTGCTGGAAGTTTGCTCTCATTCAGCCAGTCCCAAAGAAGGGTGACCACTCCCAACCCTCCAACTATCGTCCAATTACCTTAACGTCCTGGATTTCAAAAGTTTTCGAGTCAATTCTCAATAGAAAAATTTTAAGGCATCTTTCCTATCACAACCTTCTTTCCGATCATCAGTACGAGTTCCGTCAGGGACTGGCGATCTTCTCACCTACCTTTCAGACTCCTGGTCATCCTCTTTTCGGGACTTTGGCGAAAGCTTTGCCATTGCACTTGACATCTCAAAGGCTTTCGATCGAGTCTGGCATAAATCTTAAATTTCCAAACTGCCCTCCTACGGTTTCTATCCTTCTATCTGTGCCTTCATCGCTAGCTTCCTTTCTGGTCGTTCTATATCAGCTGTTGTAGACGGCCATCGTTCTTCTCCTAGATCTATCAACAGTGGTGTTCCTCAGGGCTCTGTCCTATCACTAACTCTCTTCCTTTTATTCATTAATGATCTTCTAAGCTGTACATCTAACCCTATCCACTCATACGCTGATGACTCCACCCTTCACCTTTCCATTCGGTTCCCGCAATGCCCATCTCAACAGTTACTTCAACAAACAAGGGATGAGGCTATGGCACACCTAATGTCTGACTTGGCTCGTATCTCTGACTGGGGTAAAAATAATATAGTTGTTTTTAATGGATCTAAGACTCAGTTCTTACACCTATCAACCCGACAAAATCTTCCACAGGTATACCCACTAATGTTTAATGATATTCAGCTTAATCCTGCATCATCCTTGAACATGCTTGAGGTTTCATTTACTCGGGACTTATCTTGGAAAGATCATATTACATCTCTTGTAAAATCTGCTTTCAAGAGATTGGGTGTGCTAAGCCGACTCCGCTCTTTCTTTACCCCTGCACAATTGTTGACTCTATACAGGGGTTTTATCCACCCCTGTGTGGAGTACAACTCTCATGTATGGGGAGGCTCCCTACATACAGCTCTTCTCAATAGGGTGGAGTCAAAGGTTTTTCGTCTCATCAACTCTCCTCTTCTTACTGACTCCCTTCAACCTCTGTCTCTTCGCCGTACTGTTGCATCTTTATCTCTTTTCTATCGCTACTTTAATGGTCACTGCTCCTCTGAACTCTCTGCTTGCATTCCTCCACCTCTACAACGGGCGCGTAGCACCCGTCTGGGAGGAAACTCTCATCCCTTTTCTGTCCAAATCTCTAATGCAAGAGTTAACCGTTACTCCCAGTCTTTCATTTATGCAACAGGTCAGCTCTGGAACTGTCTCCCTCTGTCTGTATTTCCTGCTGCCTATGATCTCCAGTCTTTCAAACGCAGTGTGTCCAGGAATCTCAAATTGATCGGATCTTGAATTTGGCTCTCTATTGTATTTTGTTTTTCTCTTGGAGGGAATTGTTACTGAGGGCTTCTGGCCTTTGGTTCCTTCTTCCTCGCATAAAAAAACAATACACAGATACGTGTTAATAAATTTTACTCTGCACGCGACCGCTTCCAGAGTAGAATTTAGAATCACTTCCTTTTGTGGACATGATTTGTGTGTGCATATGGCGACTCCGTGACCTTCATATCTTCTATACAAGTGGTAGTGTTTTAACTGTGGAGGATCAGGGTGATCCTCCAGGTGCGTTTCCTGTAAACAAATAATGTCTGGCCTGTGTACTGACAGCAAAATTGCTATATTTGGTAACTTATTCCCAACACCTCTACAATTCCACTGTAATAGAGTGAATGCTGCGGTTTAAGATTTTCGTTGGGGGCCAGTGTGCTTCGTCTTTTTTTGTCGCCTGCCAGAAGGCGAGCAACTACCGGGGGACCTATCCCGGTGGTTGTTGACGGAAACCTCCATATTTTCATCAATAACTACGTTCCCAGCCTCCCCCGAGGAAGAGCTAACCTTTCTCTCCCTTTCTGGAGTAGGAACCGGAAGGACATGAGGACATGACTGTTTCGTGAGGGTGGTCATGTTATTCTTAGTAGGCTTGTCAGGCTTTGCTTTAGGCCGTACTGATGGAGAGGCAGCAGCAGCCTGAGAATAAGTTGAAGCCTTAGGGATGTCAGTGAGAGAGTTGGAGCGGACAGGAGGTCGAGATGGAGATGTACTGTGAGTGGCAGGAGGGAGAAGGACAGGATCAGTCTGCGTCTCTACAGAGCACATCATAGGACGAGACATTACCGCTGAACCATAGGACCTATTCGGCGTGGGAGTTGCATGCAACTCCTTCACCTTTTTCCTATCTTCATAATAGGAAATACCCTCAGTTGCCTTCACTGTGCAGACCTCTTTCTCCTCCTTCCACTTGTGACAATCCCTAGAGGAAGTGGAGTGAGCGCCCTTGCAGTGAAAGCAACAGACCGTCTCAGATGTGCAATGTTCCGCATTATGACCTTGGCTTGCACACTTGCCACACACTGGCTGGGAAGCCCAACAAGTCTTGGAACCATGCCCATACAACTGGCATTTCAAGCAAAGGAAAGGGTTGGAAATATATGGCCGCACATGAACAATATCATAGTCAATTTTGACATGACTAGGCAGTGATACTTTTCCAAAAGTCAAAACTATAGTCGCAGTCTTTGTCCTGACACCTTCCGAAAATCTTGTTATGAAGTGGGCATCGATTACATCTTGCTGAGCAAGTTCCTCTATGATCTTTTCCTCACTCATCATCATGAGAACCCTGCAAGTGATGACACCCTTGCAGGAATTCATGGAAGTTGGGATCTTGGCTTCAACATCATAGATATGAAACTTGCACAGCTTCAGCAAGTCCTTAATCTGGGAAGAATTGCAAATCTTTATGAGGAGGTCTCCATTCGCAAGTTTTTTTACTTGTTCCACCTCCCCAGCACAGCCATCAATAACTTTCTTAATCATGAAGAGATTGAGACTGCTCAAGGGATTGGAACCTAGAGCATGAATGATGACAAACCCCACATTTTTAACATCTACATCACGAGGCAAACTAGTCTGGGGCCGTTCTGTCTGGGGGCTGTCAGTCCGTGTAGTAGTCAGGGGTCGGTCAGGACTATCTCCCCCCTGAGGGGGGGGGGAGGCAGTAGGGGCGTCCTCCATAGTACCACTCCCCCCTAACCGGGGAAGTGGGAAGAAGGAGAGAAAACGATCAAGGGACAAACAACTAGGGACCACACACCTAAGTCTGAGGTTGCCCTCTCAAACCACTCCAGGGAGGCCCAACCGTGTTGATTCACACCCCAGAGCGATCAGTGGGGGGGACCCTCCGTGGGCAATAAGCAAAGGTAAACTCAGTATAACGGTACAGACACCTATTGTACCTAGCTAGAGGGAGGGGAGGAGAATGAGAACTAACTAACCTAACTTTATTTTTAAAAAAAGCCCTAGTGGCTACAAAAACAAAACTAATGCCGGTGAGGCAACCCTGCAACTAGAGAAGAGTTCAGCATACGTCCGCCCTCTTCGCAACCATCCATCAAAGTCCCCGTTCAACCGTAGTCGAGCTGTAGTTAACCAATATTGCTCAAAATGGCATACTTACGGGTGACAGTGATGCGGTATTGAGGCAGTATCTTGTGAACCGTAGCCTGAATGCTTTTATAAACATGAAAAAAAAAAATCACTTGACAAGCAGCGTTTTGGTGAATAGCACGCTAGCATAAGTCATTTCGTTTTGAAGTTATGACTCATGAAGAAGAAAGAAAATCGATATTATTGCGGTTTGATTTGGCGACTCCTACGAAGATTAGCAAGACTTTGCGAGTAGTTTTGCAATTGAATACCGAAGGTCATTTAGTTCATAAGCTTAGAACTAAGCTTTGCAACCGTTTTCTCGCGAATGGGCCTATACACAATAAGAGAGGACGCCACTCTGAACCAGCACCATTCCTAATTACTGAGTGCCACCTGAGTCCGTGATATATATAGATATATATATATATATATATATATATATATATATATAGAGAGAGAGAGAGAGAGAGAGAGAGAGAGAGAGAGAGAGAGAGAGAGAGAGAGAGAGAGAGAGAGAGAGATATATAGATATATATAGATATATATTTCTCTTTCAGATTTCGGTGATACTAATCTTTCAGGTCTAGGTTTAATCTCACCTGAGGTCTTGTACATGAGAGAGTACAGCAATATTTCCCTTTGTGTGATTTCACAGAGTGAGAGAGAGAGAGAGAGAGAGAGAGAGAGAGAGAGAGAGAGAGAGAGAGAGAGAGAGAGAGAGAAGTAATCCTAAAATATGTATCTGAAACTTATTATCATGACAGCGGGTCCATGCGCATTGTTGGAACCCTAATGATACGGTAGTACCGTTTGCGTTAATTAAATTGATATTTCTCAAAATTCGTCATCACACGGCTGAAAAGTTCTAAACTCGCTGAGGTGAGAACCAAAACTGGGTAATCACGGATATTTTCAAAGTTACAGCGGACACTCCCACACCTATGGATATCTGAGTGTTACATAGGTGGCTGTTCTCAGAATCTGCCAGGATAGTGCCAAACAGAGCCAAAAAACGCTAAAATCTGCATGAAGAATGTGTTAAGCGACCCAACACACTCTGGCATGAAAAAAAAAAATAATAATAATAAGCTGAACAGAAAGACAGTCACAATTAGTAGCCTATATATATTTTCATTGTCCATTATTATCAGGTAAGATGGATGGCACACTTTACCTTTTCTTATTCGAACACGTTCCACTTTTTTCAAAGGAGGACGCCTATGCCCTAAGTTACGTATGTCACAAAAAAGAAGGCAGACAGAGAGTATGGTAGTAAAGAGAGAGAAGAAGAGTTTGTACCGAGGATATGTGTGCGTGTGTGTGTGAGGGAAAAAGGTGAGGGAAGGATACTGTCACTAATGCGCATATTGGAAGTGAAGTTGGAGATATCATAACATCACTTTCTATCAGGATAATTCTGTACGTTATGTTTCATTATTTTCTCGTATTTTGGGGCCAGTGTGCTCATAACGTCAACATTAAAGCGATATAAGAAACATACAAAGGTATGTGAAGGTGTAATGTGCAAAAAAAAACTTTAAGGAAGAGGTGTCACTGGCTGTTCTGCCAGACTGCCTAGGGAACAACTATTAAGTATTTTATATAACTTAGAATACAAACGAAAAGTAAAAGGGCCATGGAAGATGGGAACAGTGTAGACCTTATTTCTCCCAGTCACAAAATTCCCAATAGGAATCAAATTATATCCTCATTTCCTTACATTTCTTTTTTCAATTCCTTAATCGTCTTTTTCCAAAATATCGATATTATTATCACATTTCTTCTGCTTTCAGCTTAGTCTGGGTAAACTGGACTATTGCAGTTATAACCTTTCCCTTCCATATGTTTTATTCTTTTTACACTCACAGTTTCTCTTTCAGAGTTTGATGTTGCCAACAGACTAATCATCCAGCGGTGGGGGTCGGTATCCTATATGCTTACCAATCCTCCTAATCTAGGTTTTTATCGCACCTGATGGGAGAGTGCAGCACTATTTCTCTTCATATGATTTTACACATCTGACCCCTCTCAAGGATGCCTCAACGTAATGACAAAGACTGTCACTCAAAAACACAGCCACAGCATCATCGATTCCACATACATTTTTCACCTCATGCTCCATTTGTCGCCCACACTTATACCCAAGCGTAAAGCACTGGGTGGAGGGAGTTTATAATACAACGTAGTGTTCCCCGGTCTCGGAGCTGGTCACTAAATACATTGAATGTATTTAAGTATTAAATACATGGGAAAATGTATTTAGATACTAAATACTAATACATTTTATGATTTTCTTTAAATAGTAAATACTAAATATATGAGTCATATTTAAATATATTTGTAAATACATTATCTATACATACGAATTTTTACATATGTATTCAGCAGTTCATGATTAACAATATAAAATGCTTGATAAATGAAAATTTCCGATTATATATTTCTCTTTTTAGAACATTACAAATACAAAAGAACTTGGAACATACAATGTACACCTGAAAGCACTAATTTCTCTCCCCTTCCACCCCAGTAGCCAGAGTCGCAGGTAGTGACGACCAGGTGATCGAACACCCCACACCCACCGCCCTTTCCCCAACTCCAGAGTAAACGTTGATGGATAGTTGTGGAATGGCCAAAACTGAGGTTGGATACTCAAAACATTTAACGGTTTTCTGAAAGGCGCATACTCAAAACCTCGGCTCTCACGGCCATATTGGAAAACACGGCTCGTTAGCGCCTTATGGGACAGGCAGGGTCGGGGAAGCCCTAGCGATCAAAAGGCGCCTTTCCTGGACAACAACAACAAGTCGTGGATGATGTGTGTGAGGCTTCTCGCTCGTATTAAGATGAATTACTGCCTCATTATCTTATTTGGAGTGAAATGGTTTGCGTCATAAGTAGTTACTGGGCAGCAAGATATCATATTCTGGTAATAATGACAACTGGGGAATATGTATGGTACGTGGATGTAGTCAACTCGGCAGTAGAGGCACATTCTCTTTAATGCTGTGTCTTCAATACATTTAGCCATAACTCATGCTACACCATCGTGTCTAATGTTGCAGTTGTTTGCTTAGTGCATGTAGTTATTTATATTCAGCAATATATTAACAATTCAGTGTGATTTCTGTTGGCTCAGTCGCTCCTAGCGTAAGCCTAACCCACCAGCTTCAGCTAGAGGTATTGCAGTACTTCAGTTAATAGTATTTGGATACATTCAGTTTTCACCGTAATAGTTACTGATCTGAAGTAAATCAGGTTGCCTATTTGCAGGTAAATTTTATATTCCAGTGAATGTGTGGAAAACGTATCTAATTTTATGAAAACCCTAGGCAGTTTGTGAAATGAATTTTAACTCGGGTTGATCATGGATATATTAGTATAAATGAAGGTTGTAGTTAGGTGAGGTTAAATTACAATATTTAAGAAGGGTTAGGCTAGGTTAGGTAATGTTAATGTTAAGTTTGGTTAGTATAGGTTTGTTTAATAAAAATTATGACTAGGTTATGGTAAGTTGCACAAAGCATAATCTAAATTAATCTAATCTAATTCAACCTAGCCATATTTAACCAAACCCGACCTGACTTTAACTGAAATCTAACCAAAATCATCCTGGTCTAAAAATCCATTTCATAGACTGACTTGTGATTTCACAAAATGACTATTTTCACAGATTTCCTGTAACATTATTGGCTATAACCTACTGTTTTTTTTTTTCTATGGTTGCCAAGTGAGTACCGTGAACTATGTGGTTAGGAATGAAGATTTTGGCAGTCTAACTATGGTTTGGCTAGCACAAGTGTATTTTTGTTTTTTTGTCAGTCACCTTGCTCCCGTAATATCCCTTAAACATTAAACCAAATCCTCATTGTGTTAAGGGTATGGCACCTAACCTTGAGGTGCAAAGGCCCACTACAGTGACATGCAACAGCGGAAAATCCACCCACGACGGGTTTCCCAACAATTACGCTTTGAATACAGTAGGTTAGATTTGGATAACCAAGGTTATGATAGGTTAGGCCAGTTTAGGATTTTGGTAGGTTATATTAAGGTTTGTTGTCCAAAACTACAAATCATCCCCCCAGATTTCCTCCTACGTTATACCAACTGAACTCAACCTAAACTAACTAAACCTATTAATTCTAAATCAATTAGGACACGAAAGATATAGCTTTAGCGGAATGTTATGCATGTGATGAGACATATCTGTTGTTGTAGTTGGGCCTATACGCAACAAGACAGACAAAGTCAAGTAAAATTTGGCTTGAAACTGAAATGCAGTAATGCTGGTGTTTCTCCCATCTTTAACCTAATTTCTCTCCCTGGGATAGCAGCTGCTGTTCCACCAGTAGGTCTAGGAAATGAAATAGCAACTACTTTTCTGGCTTAGAGAAGAGGAATACTGGCCAGACAAGTACCTTGTTATATATACTTGTTTCAGGGGATTTGATTAACCTGTGATTTAATGAAATCCTTAGGGAATTCATGAAATTAGGATGGCCCAATTAGGTTTAAAATAGTTTGGGCTGCGGTTAGGTTAGGCTAGGATAATTGAGGCTAAGTTTAGGTTAGTTAGGTTAACTTGGGCTGTGGTTAGGTTAGGCTGGGATAATCGAGGTCAAGGTTAGTTAGGTAAGGTTAGATTAAATTTAATATAGAAAGATGCTAAGTTGTTAATCGTTCATCTGAATTAACCTAACTTAAATAACCTAGCCTAATCTAAACTTTACCTAGATTGTCCCAGCCTAACCTAACCGCAGTCTAAATTAACCTAACCTTTATTAACCCATCCTAATTTAAACTAATTTCACGAATTCCTAAGGGAAAAAATTGAGACTTGTGTACAGAGTTCGTGAGTTCTTCACTGACGAGCAAATGGCCACAATATACAAAAGTCAAGTGCGTTCTCAGATCGAACACTGTTCACCACTGTGGAGTGGATGTGGAGCGGTTGCACTGAGACAGTTGGACAAAATTCAAAATAAAGCCATTAGATTAATCAATAATCTGCCATTACGCATGACCTTCCTCCATCATCAGTATGCAGAGATTTTATTGTTTTCTTAAATAGATAATAAATGGAGGAAGGAAAAACAAACGGGGAAAAAAATAAGTCCATGTGCCTAAAGGCATCCTCCATTCATAAAATATTTATAACAACTGGATTTGAATTGAAGTGGATTAAATGTTTGTGGGAAACAACTCCCAGGAAGTGAATTCCAGGAGTAGTAGTTCTGGGGAAAAATGAATTTTGATAAGCAGAGGTTCTGCATTGTGGGGGAGTGAGTGTGAATTCATGGGCGCTCCCAGCTGCCCGAGTATTTCCGGAGAAAATGTGAAGGGGAGGAACAACTGAAGCCAATTCGTCCGAACACTTACCGTAAAAATATCTATAAAATAATGCTAACGAAGCAACATCTCTACGTACTGATAATGGAGGAAGGTCTTGCGTGATACTTCTTTAGCATTATTTTATCGATATTTTTACTGTAATTGCTCTAACGAACTGGCTTCAGTTGTGCCTCCCCTCCACATTTTCTCCCGAAATACTCGGGGAGCTGGGAGCGCCCATGAACTCACACTCTCTCCCCCGCATTGCAGAACCTCTGCTTATCAATATTCATTATCCTCAGAACTACTACTCTCTGGATTTCACTTCCCGGGAGTTGTTTCCCACAAACGTTTAATCCACTTCAATTTAAATTCAGTTGTTATAAATATTTTATGAATGTAGGATGCCTTTAGGTACATGGACTAATTTTTTTTCCCTTGTTTTTCCTTCCTCCATTCATTATCTATTAATTTATATATATAGTGTCCCCCCCCCTGTGGCGGGGGGGACACAACCTGGCCGCATTATGGGGTGGTACTACTACTCTGCGGCCAGGTTGTGTTAGGAAGAATGCTGCCACCGTATTCCCTGCGTGTCGTAAAAGGCGACTAAGAGGGGCGGGGTGAGGGGACTAGGGACCCCCTCCTCTGTTTTTTAGTTCCTAAAAAGAGACAGGCCAGAGAAAGGGATGGGGGATGGAGTTATCCCCGTACCCTGAAGATTGGGTCTATGAATGTGCGTGGATGTAGTACGATTGAGGCTAAAAGGGAGGAGACTGGGAGAATGTTTGTGAGAAGAAAGTTGGATGTGTTAGCTTTGAGTGAAACGAAGATGAAAGGGGAAGGGGGAATCTATGTTTGGAAGTGTGAATGGAAGATTGTCAGGTGTTGATAGAGGAAGGGCAAGAGAAGGTGTGGCCTTGTTAGTGAGTCCGGAAGTACAGCAGTGTGTGATTGAATGGAAGGAGGTGTCATCGAGACTGATGTGGGTGAAAGCGAAATTTGAACGTGAGTTGTGGGTGTTTGTGAGTGCATATGGCCCTGGTAGTGAAAGGGATGAACAAGAGAGGGAGTCTTTCTGGAATGATGTTGATGAGTGTCTGCAGAGTTTTGGAGCGAATGTGAATGTGGTAATGATGGGAGATCTGAATGCTAGAGTGGGAAATGTAGCAGTTGAAGGCGTAGTTGGTATGCATGGTGTGCCTGGAAGAAATGAAAATGGGGAACGAATGATAGCGATGTGTGTCGAGCGAGAGATGGTGATTGGGAATACGCTGTTTGAGAAGAAAGATATTTATAAGTATACATGGGTGAGACAGGAGGGTGGAAGGGTTGTTGATAGAGCTTTGATGGACTATGTGGTTGTGTCTAGGAATGTAATAGGAAGATTGTTGGATGTGAGAGTTCTAAGGGGGGAGGGTGGAGGTATGTCTGACCACTACCTGGTGGAGGGAAAGTTAAGAGTAGGTAAGAGATGGGTGAGAGCTAGGAGGGTTAGGTGTGGCAGGGAGGTTTTGAAAGTGAGTCAGTTGGATAAAAGAGAGAAAAAGATAGAGTATCAGGAGAAATTGAAAGATGAGTGGAACGCAGTGAAAGATCGGGAAAATGGCAGCGTGGAGGAGGAATGGCAGTTGTTTAAGAGTGCTGTGGTGGGGCATGCAGAAGAGGTGTGTGGTGTGAGACGTGTGGGTGGTGGTGTAAGAAAAGGAAGTGAATGGTGGTGCGAGGAAGTAAGTATGGCTGTGGCCGAGAAGAGACGTGCATATGAAGTGTGGCTGCAGAGGAAGGATGAGATGTCATATGAAAGTTATAAGGAAAAGAGGAATAGAGCGAGAAGGGCTGTGCGTGATGCTAAAGTGGCAGCAGATGAGAGGTGGGGTAGGCGGCTGACAGAGAATTTTCAACAGAATAAGAAAATGTTTTGGAAGGAGGTGAAAAGGGTGCGAAAGGGAGAGTCTGGGAAGGAAGAACGAGTAAAAGCAGAGGATGGAAGGATGTTAATTGAGATGGATGCAGTAAGGAAGAGATGGGCAGAGTATTTTGAAAGATTGTTAAATGTAGAGGAGGAAAGGGTGGCTGAGATTGTGGCGGATGGAAGGGTGCAAGGAATAAATGTGTTGGGAGAGTTGAATGATTCTTTGATCACGAAGGAGGAAGTGGAGAAGGCAGTAAAGGAGATGAAAACAGGGAAAGCTGCAGGTATGGATGGGTGTGCTGTGGAATGCCTGAAGGGTGGTGGAGTGACTATTGTTGACTGGTTAGTAAGATTGTTGAATGTGTGCTTTGAGAAAGGTATGGTGCCAATTGACTGGGCAAGTGCTTGTGTGGTCCCGTTGTATAAAGGCAAGGGTGATAAGTATGAATGTACTAGCTTTAGGGGTATAAGTCTGTTGAGTGTTGTAGGTAAGGTGTATGGTAGAGTGTTAATTATGAGAGTTAGAGAGGGTACAGAGGGAGTGATTAGTGATGAGCAGTGTGGCTTTAGGAGAGGGAGGGGATGCATTGATCAGGTGTTTGCTGTGAGACAAGTGTGTGAAAAGTATTTAGCGAAAGGCAAGGATGTGTTTTGGGCATTTATGGATTTAGAGAAAGCGTATGATAGAATTGATAGGGAGGCTTTGTGGACTGTTTTAAGATTGTATGGACTTGATGGTAGGTTGCTAAAAGGGGTGAAAAGTTTTTATGTAAATAGTAGAGCATGTGTAAGAGTGGGAAATGCTGTGAGTGATTGGTTTCCCGTGAGAGTGGGGTTGCGACAGGGATGTGTGATGTCGCCTTGGTTGTTTAATATTTACATGGATGGTGTTGTAAGGGAGGTGAATGCAAGAGTTTTAGGTGGTCTGAGTCTGGCAAATGTTGATGGTGGAGATTGGAATCTGAAGCAGATGCTGTTTGCAGATGATACTGCACTGGTGACTGATTCAGAGGAGAGATTGAGACAGTTGGTAGAGGAGTTTGGAAGGGTGTGTGAAAGGAGGAATTTGAAAGTAAATGAGAATAAGAGTAAAGTGATGAAGTGTACGAGGTTGATAGATGGTAGGGGGATGAATATAGTTTTGAATGGTGAGTTGCTTGAGGAGGTAGATTGTTTTAAATATCTAGGGTCACATGTTGCTGTGGATGGAAGAATAGATGCAGAAGTGAAGTTTAGAATAAATGAAGTAGGAAAGGTGCTGGGAGGAAGGAAAAAAGTGTTTAAATGCCGTTTGCTTAGAATGGATGTAAAGAGAAGGCTGTATGAGGGTGTTGTGGTACCGACTGCATTATATGGGGCTGAAACATGGAATATGGGTGTTGCAGAGAGGAAAAGTTTGAATGTAATGGAGATGAGGTGTCTGAGAAGTATGTGTGGAGTGACGCGTATGGATCGGGTGCGAAATGATGAAGTGCGAAGGAGAACTGGAGCTGTTCGGGAGATGGCTGGTAGAGTTGAGCAGAGGGTGTTGCGATGGTTTGGGCATATGGAGAGAATGGATAATGAGCGATTGGTGAAAAAGATAACTAGATCTGATGTGAGAGGTGTAAGGCTGAGAGGAAGACCACGAATAGGATGGATGGACAGTGTGAAGAGAGCGCTGGATGCGAGAGGGATGTTTGTTGAGCAAGGAAGAGTGGCTGTGCGTGACAGAAATAAATGGAGAGAAATTGTGAATAAATAAGTGATGATGCAGCCCTGAGGGGATATTCTCCCGCATTTGGTCTGATCAGCTAGTCAGGTCAGGTGCGGGTAAGGGGATGGGTCTGTTATGATGTGGCAGGGGTAAACCAGTTCTGCTGTTGGGCCCTGCTGCGAATGTCACTGATTGCATTGCGCAGTTGACCCTTGTGCGGTGTGGTGCGGTGAGGATCTGTCCGTTCTCCCCTTTGGGGCTAAGATGTGAATGAATGTGTTTGAATGGATGAGTAAATGGAGAGTGTGTCGTCCTGTCTTGGCTACCTCCCTTTCCTTGGGGGAAGCAGCCTAGGTATATATATATATATATATATATATATATATATATATATATATATATATAAAATGTGTGCACTAAATATTTAAAGGTGTTACTGAAGGTACTGTACACACATAAATAGACCGTATCTTTATTTTCGGCAGTGAGTTATAGGTCCCTCATAAAACTTTGAAGTTAGCGCGATTGAATCCCAGCTTATGTTTATTCACCATTCCCTCAAAATATCACTACGAAAACAGAAATATGTCGGGACTACTGCGTTGCACCCTCACTTCATGTTTTGTTGACGTCTGTCAGCTGAGAGGAAATGCTGCTTTGCGATTGCTGAGGTATCAAATGGCGCCTTCTGAGGGAAAGTTGCCTTTCCACAGAAAGGCACACCAAAGGCGCCTTTAAAATTGTTTGAGTATGGGAGTCGGGTGTGTCCCCAATGGCGTCTTTGACCTGCAGTACAAAAAGGAGCCGTTCATCAACTGGCACCGTGGGAAAAGGCTCGTTTTGAGTATCCTGCCCCAGGTGATGTTACAATGTGCCAAGATTGTTTTAATAGACAATCAGAACCAGTAGGGTGGTGGAGGTAGGGGGGTGGGGGTGAGAATGGATAAGAAAGGGCATCATATTTATCAGATATTGTTCACTGTACTATACTTATTTATAACATTATACTATAGTACGTAAGTATATAGACAATGCCACATAATACATTGTAGGTCTTCTTTCATTTCCGTGCCTTTCTCGTATGACACGGATGACACCACAGTATTACCCGTTAAATGCCTTTATATACTTACCCCTGCTGGTTCTTATTGTCTATAAAAATAATATTGACACATTGTAACATCACCAGCTTTGGCGATTCCACATCTATCCAACAACGTTTACTCTGGGGTTGGGGTAGGGGCGGTGAGTGTGGGGTGTTCAATTGCCTGGTCACTCACTGGCCGCGACTCCGGCTACAAGGGGTGGAGAAATGAGTGCTTTCGGGTGTACATCCAGTGAAGTATTATACTCATTATATCACTGCATAATGAGTATCATCCGCAATCAGCCATGTACTACAATTACAGACGAGGAGTAGACTGTAGCACCAGTCGAGCAGGGCAGTACTCCTGAGGTGGATGGAAAGCTGATGACAGGGAGTGCTGGAGCTCCCGTTTCATCAGTCCTCAGGACTAGTTCCTGACCATCCCCCTTTGCTGAACTTTTTCAGTGTCTCAGTTACACAGAGAGTAGGCCAGCATGCTCTCCAGTACAAATTTCTCTAACTATCTTCACCAAACTACATGCACAGTACACACTACACTTCCTATTCAAAATTTACCAAAATGGCGTCGTCTTATCAAGCCTCGGAGTCCCCAGGGGGGGGGGACCATAAATGCCGCCACCATCTGCCCGTCTCCCGGTGACGACTCAAGGTGCCTGGAACCACGGTCTGACTCTCTTCTTCTTCATTTCCGCAACATTCGCGGCCTTTCCTCTAACTTTCGCTCTGTTGAGCACCACCTCTCCTCCTCTAAACCTCACCTTCTTTTTCATACGGAGACTCAGCTGTCTGAGGCAACTGACAGCAAACCCTTTTCTGTATCCTCCTACTTTCTCTATACTCATTTCAAAGCCAAAGGTGGCTGTTGTGTATATATACGCAACGACTTATCTTGCTCTCGTGTTCCTGAACTTGATTCTTCTGAATTCTCCACACTCTGGCTTCGGCTTTCCTGTCATTCTCTGACTAAATATATCTGTGCTGTTTACTTATCCCCTAATTCTACTGACTATCAAAAATTCTTTGACTATCTTACTTCTACGATGGAACACATTCTATCCATTTCTCCTTTCTCTGAAATCTCCATTCTTGGAGATTTCAATGTTCACCACCACCATTGGCTCTCCTCTCCTTTCACGGATCCACCTGGTGAACAAGCCTACATTTTTTCTATCCTTAATGACCTAGAGCAGCTTGTACAGCACCCTACCCGTATCCCTGACCTCCTTGGAGAGAGCTCCAACATACTTGACCTCTTCCTCACAACTAATCCTTCTGCTTACTCTGTTAATCTTTTCTCTCCACTGGGCTCCTCCGATCACAACCTTATTACCTTAACCTGTCCTATCACTTCAGTACGGCCTGTGGACCCTCCAGTGAAACGTCGTCTGTGGCATTTTGGAGCCGCGGACTGAGAGGCCCTCAGGCAGTACTTCTTTGATTTTCCCTGGAATGATTATTGCTTCCATGGCTGTGAGCCATCTGAGTGTGCCTTGCGCATTACGGAGGTTATTCTCTCGGGCATGGAAGCATACATTCCTTTCTCATATCCTTTGACTAATGCAAGAAAGCCTTGGTTTAATCACGCTTGTTCTAATGCTGTCCGCAACAAGGAAAGGGCCTACAAAAGGTACCGGAGCCAACCCACCCCTGAATCACATCATCTTTATGTTTTTGCCCGGAATCGTGCTAAGTCTGTTCTTCGCTCTACTAAAAATAATTTCATCCATACTAAATGCTCTCAACTCTCCGACTCGAATTCTTCCCGCTCCTTCTGGCATCTTGCCAAAAATCTTTCTAACAACTTTACCTCATCATCCTTCCCTCCTCTTTTCTACTCTGATGGTTCTGTAGCTATTTCTTCTACAGATAAAGCAGATCTCTTCACACAGACTTTCTCCTCCAACTCTACCTTAGACGATTCCGGTGCTGTTCCTCCATCACTTCCCCCCTCTGACTTCCTCATGGCTGACATTAAAATTTCTTCAGTTGATGTATTTTCTGCCATCACTGGCCTCAGTACTAACAAGGCATATGGGCCTGATGGGGTCCCTCCTGTTGTTCTCAAGAACTGTGCTTCTGTGCTTACACCCTGCCTAGGCAAACTCTTTCGCTTTTGTCTGTCAACTTGTACCTTTCCTTCTTGCTGGAAGTTTGCTCTCATTCAGCCAGTCCCAAAGAAGGGTGACCACTCCCAACCCTCCAACTATCGTCCAGTTGCTTTAACGTCCTGTATTTCAAAAGTTTTCGAGTCAATTCTTAATAGAAAAATTTTAAGGCATCTTTCCTATCACAACCTTCTTTCCGATCGTCAGTATGGGTTCCGTCAGGGACGCTCCACTGGCGATCTTCTCACCTACCTTTCAGACTCCTGGTCATCCTCCTTTCGGGACTTTGGCGAAAGCTTTGCCATTGCACTTGACATCTCAAAGGCTTTCGATCGAGTCTGGCATAAATCTTTAATTTCCAAACTGCCCTCCTACGGTTTCTATCCTTCTATCTGTGCCTTCATCGCTAGCTTCCTTTCTGGTCGTTCTATAGCCGCTGTTGTAGACGGCCATCGTTCTTCTCCTAGATCTATCAACAGTGGTGTTCCTCAGGGCTCTGTCCTATCACCAACTCTGTTCCTTTTATTCATCAATGATCTTCTAAGCTGTACATCTAACCCTATCCACTCATACGCTGACGACTCCACCCTTCACTTTTCCATTCGGTTCCTGCAACGCCCATCTCAACAGTTACTTCAACAAGCAAGGGATGAGGCTGTGGCACACCTAATGTCTGATTTGGCTCGTATCTCTGATTGGGGTAAAAATAATATGGTTGTCTTTAATGCATCTAAGACTCAGTTCTTACACCTATCAACCCGACAAAATCTTCCACAGGTATACCCACTAATGTTTAATAATATTCAGCTTAATCCTGCATCATCCTTGAACATGCTTGGGGTTTCATTTACTCGGAACTTATCTTGGAAAGATCATATTACATCTCTTGTAAAATCTGCTTCCAAGAGATTGGGTGTGCTAAGCCGACTCCGCTCTTTCTTTACCCCTGCACAATTGTTGACTCTATACAGGGGTTTTATCCGCCCCTGTGTGGAGTACAACTCTCATGTGTGGGGAGGCTCCCCACATACAGCTCTTCTCAATAGGGTGGAATCAAAGGCTTTTCGTCTTATTAACTCTCCTCCTCTTACTGACTCCCTTCAACCTCTGTCTCTTCGCCGCACTGTTGCATCTTTATCTCTTTTCTATCGCTACTTTAATGGTCACTGCTCCTCTGAACTGTCTGCTTGCATTCCTCCACCTCTACGACGGGCGCGTAGCACCCGTCTGGCAGCAAACTCTCATCCTTTTTCTGTCCAACTCTCTAATGCAAGAGTTAACCGTTACTCACAGTCTTTCATTTATGCAACAGGTCAGCCCTGGAACTGTCTCCCTCTGTCTGTATTTCCTGCTGCCTATGATCTCCAGTCTTTCAAACGCAGTGTGTCCAGGCATCTCAAAATGATCGGATCTTGAATTTGGCTCTATATTGTATTTTGTTTTTCTCTTGGAGGGAACTGTTATTGCGGGCTCATGGCCTTTGGTTCCTTCTTCCTCGCATAAAAAAAAAAAATACCAAATGTAGTGGCAGCACTTGGCAGTGAATCAATTGCTACATATAAACTAATATGATATTTTGCTTTTCAGAGCCATAATATCTGGGAGGGGCTACGGGGACTATAGCCCCCCCTAATGTTATCTGTATAGTAATGTGTCAAAACTTCAACCAAGACTGAGGGCTTATTAGGCTGAACTTGAAAATAAAAAGGAAGTAAAACTTTGAGTAGTTTTGTTGAAAATTCAAACAAATCTAAATGTGTTTGATCGAATATTTCCAAGTATAATCCAAACTGATCGTAAGCTAAATCGTAATAGTATTTAGATATTGATTATTTTTTTCCCAAAAGAATAAAGGAAGGGTGGTATATTTCAACTTGAATCCTACCGCAGGCGTGAAAGAACAATCTTGGTAAAGGTGCAGCATAGTGCAACAAAAATGTAAAATGGCCAAATTATTAAGGTAAGTCACAGTCTGAGTTGAAAGTTCAGACTGGCAGAAAGTGAAGCCTTTATTTAAACTCCCACCTCCATCATTAAACATACATGCCTCATTAAACATCAGCTTTTAGGTAGAATCAAACAGAATAATATCGGATGGTCTGCAAACTTAATCTTTTCGATTTAATTTTAAGTTTGTAGTACGGACTTGTATACATCTGGTCTGGCCCCTCCCCCCCCACAATTCTGCTGAAAATTACAGGCTTGCTTTTTTAATTTTTGCAAGCTAAAAATGCCAAAATTAAGAGAAGAACAGTAAATAATATAGTTCATGCACACCGAAAATGTGCCAGAAATATAGCCAGCCGGTACCTGGCATATGGAATAGACATTTTCATGCACACCTCTCCGGAAATATGCCAAACTGGCATAATTATGCCAGACTTGGCAACCCAAACTGATGGAAATGAACTCGTCACTCACACCATGTTCACTGTTCTGGGCTGGCAGATAGTTGGACGGGTTTATGGCCAAATTAGCTTGTAAAAAAATATTTACATTTCTATATTTTGTGGATTTAAATACATTGTATTTAAATACTCATGAAAGTAATTAAACACTATTTTTAAATACATGAAAACCACTGTATTTATATGTACAGTTCTAATTACACAAATGTATTTAAGTATGTATTTAAATACAAATGTATTTAAATACTGCCCAGCTCTGCCTACTGTATAGTGAGTTTTCTATTAGGACTTAGCTTTCCTTCCTTTTCCCTCCCCCCAGCACTCTCTCTCTCTCTCTCTCTCTCTCTTAAGATCTTGGAAGACATCCCATAGGGTCTTGTATCTTATTGCCTCTCTCCAGGTTCTCGCACACCGTCTCTCTCTCTCTCTCCCCTTTCTTGTCTTCCCATTCTGTCCTTGCACAATCTTCTCTCTCTCTCTCTCTCTCTCTCTCTCTCTCTCTCCTGTCTTCTTGTCTTCATCATTCTGTCTTCTCCTCTTGTTAATAATATTGCCTTTGTGACCTCTTGCTCCTTTTGCTTTCTCCTACTTTCTGCTCTTTTTGTCTCTCCTCCTCCTCGTTCCTTTTTTTCTCTTCCTCTTTTTCCGTATCTTCACTATCATCTCTCTCTCTCTCTCTCTCTCTCTCTCTCTCTCTCTCTCTCACACACACACACACACACACACACACACACACACACACACACGGTGAATTAGTAACTTTTGTATAGTTTCATCATCTCACATCCTGTCCAGCCAACAGAAGGTACTCCTACTATATTCAGTACAGTATTTCTTTGCACCAATTTTGCTTTCTCATGTGTTTTCAAGACGTTTGAGGATAAGTAAAAATTACTGCGGGATAATGGAGGTAAGAGGAAGGGAGGAAGATGGGGGGAGCAGAAGATGTGAAATGAAGGAGGGGAGGGTTGGAAGTGAAGGAAGGCAGTAAAGGAAAAGAATTAGCGGGAATGAAGGTGAAGGTGTCCAAATGTGTAGGGAAGGAAAGAAAAAAAAAAGAGGTTTGGGAGTAAAGGAGATGTAGGATGGATGGTGAAGAACGGTGGAAAAATGATGAAGAGGTGATTGAAAGTGGGGACGGGAAGAGAGCTGGGAAGGAGTGGAAGGAAGACAGAATTTAAAAAAGATAGAAGAGAAGTAGGAATGAGAAAAAGAATTAAAATGTCAACGAAGGGGAAGCTTAATGGATTAGGGTGTGGAGAAAGGGAGGACAATTGGGAGAGGAGAGAATACAAAAGGCAGAAGAATATGAGGAGAGGGAGGAGAAGATAAAGAAAATGTAAAAGAGAAATAAAGGATTGGAAACTATAGGAGGACTGAAAGGCGAAAGCCAATGAAGGTGATGAGAATGGGATATGGGTGAAGGAGAGAAGGAGAAAATGGAGTAAGCAAAGGAAGAGGGGAGGGAATAGTACAGTACTGGGAAGAAGGAAAGGCAGGAAAAAGATCTGGGATGGGAGAGGGACAATAAGAATGCAAGGAAAAGAAACAACCATGGTCCGGGACAAGGTAAAAGCAAATGAAAATGGAGAAAGGTGTTGCAAATGGAGGAAAAACTTTGTGGGAAAGAGAACCATCGGAAGGGAGGAAGAGATAGTGCAAATGAAAAAGGGAAGGAATGTGCAATAAAGAAGGGAAGATGAGTCCCGGGTAAGAAGAGGGGGAAAAGGAGGGAAGAAGAGAGAATGAGAGAGAGGGAGAGAGAGGGGGGGGGGGAACAGGGGAAAAAAGTTGGAGGGAGAAAAAGAGGGGAGAAAGGAAAGGCGTGAGAGAGAGAAGGAGACAAAGAGAGAGGGTGCAAGGAAGGGAGAGAAAAAGAAAGGAGGACAAAGGAAGGGAGAGGGAGAAGAGAATGAAACTGAGAAAGAAGGAGAGGGGGAAAAGTTGGGATAAGAATATCGATGATTATCCAGAGGAAAAGAGGAGATAATGAAAAGCCAACAATTAAATGAAAGCTGATAAATGGTATGAGAAGAGAAATCCAAGAAAACTGCAAGATGCTAAGGATGAAAACTGCAAAGACGAGGACATTTTGTATTCTTCCAACTGGGAGCATAAGATAAGGAGCCTGTTTTCAAGGCACTGAAAGGGTGTAGTCTAATGCTGAAAACAGAGAATGAGAAGTTTTTTCCTTATATTTGTTAGTCTCTGGACACAAAATACGGAGCACGAGGTCCATTATTCCATTTTTTATGCACTTCATGCTAGAGATAGGCTCAGTAATCCACCACCCATATCCCATATCTTAACCGCTGCACCTCACCACTTTGGCACTAATTCCCTCCACGGAGGTGCATATTTTTGCCATCGGATTGGCATTAACAAGGGTGGCGTCCTGTACCTGCAAGTTTCGAGTCCTGGCGCGGGTAGTTAACATTCCTCAGCTCAGATGTGCATCTATACTTTGATGACTGGTTTGGCAGACTGATTATATGTATGGTAATAATTACTTGAGGTAAATGTGATGGCCTGGATTATTTAATGGCCTTGGATACCAGGATAATGGGTGGGCAACCCGCCACAGACTCAATGTACCGGTACTTAAGTGGCGGAGATGACCACTGCAGTTAAGCACTCTGTGACGTCTCCCTCCACATTTACTTTACCTTTTCTCTTCAGTATAAGAGGTCCCTCCAAAGCTAGATATTTAGTTTGCTGGTAGTAACATTATCCTTGAAAAATCGTTACCATATGGAGAAAGAGAGGCCGTAAAGGAGGTCTTATGAAGAAAGGATGAAAGCACGACTATTTTTAATCTAACGTGATATACCAAAAGTCAGTTTTATTCAGCTTTGAAAACCAGTCGAAGAGATTATAAATCACTTCCATGACCGCTTCAGTACGATGACATATTTTGACTGTACTATTGCTTCCAGAGAAATAATTCAGATATCTCAGACTTGAAAGCCGGGGAAAAGATCCACTAACCACTTCAATTCGACAATGCTTAATTTAAAAATGAATTTTCCTGGCGCCATAAAATGCTGTCGTCTTCGGAAAGGCCAGTCACAATTCTGGTAAGATGATTTGTGCTGAAGTGGATAGTAACCTTGGTATCATCCTCTGAATGGTCTCTGCAACAGCAGGGATCGAACACACGACCACTCTGTCCCAAACCCGATACCCTCTCCTGTCGCGCAAAAGTGAATGGTATATAAGGTGGTGAGAGTAGTAGGAAGGAGAGGAATACTAACTGGAGAGAGAGAGAGAGAGAGAGAGAGAGAGAGAGAGAGAGAGAGAGAAATACGGTCGGAGGAGGGAGGGAGGAGAATGGAACGGAACAGAAAACACAGAGAGGGAGGAAAGTAAGGAAACGAGCAAAAAATGTGAAGAGGAGGGAAAGGACGGGGAAGGAAGGGTAGGATAATAAAATAAAGGGAAGAGGCGAAAGTCGGAGAAAAGGAAAGAGAAAGTAATGGAAGGGAAAACACGGAAATGGAAGCGAAAAAAATGGAAGAGGAGGGAAAGAAAAATGAGAAAAGGAAAATTGAAAGATGGGAAGAAAAGGATAGGGTTGTAAAAAAAAATGGAAAGAGAGGGTTCTAGGATGGAAGGAACGGAAAAGCAAAGGAATGGAAGGGAAATGAGGGAAAGGGAAGAGAGAATGAAAGGGAGAGTTCTACTGAGATGAAGGATGGTGACACATTTGATCATATCTAAGAGTAACTCCAAGGCTATAGCTGAGAAGGAGGAGGAGGAGGAGGAAGTGACGGAAAATGAACAAGGAGAGGAAGGAGAGAAGGAGGCGAAAGAAAAAGAGAATGGGTAGGATGAAAAAGAAAACGAGGAAGGAGGAGGAGGAGGAGGAGGAGGAAAAAGTACGAGTATATGAGGGGGACGAAATTATGAAAAGATGACAACATGCATTTGGTTTGTTAATGGTATACAACTAATACATGAGCATGAAAAGTACTCGTATAGTGGAAAGGATGCTCTCGTCCGTCCTCCAAATCCCCACGAAAAAAAAAAAAAAAAAAAATACAGGATGAAGAGCAAATGAATATAATGTAGTGCAGAGAAACGGATGTGAACATTTACAGGGAAGGACGAAAAGAAAGCATACAGTATACTGTACTGTTATGCTGGATCCCGGAAATAAAAATGGCAATTAATAATCCTACTCCCAGTGTTCCAGTGACTGAGACGATTTTTGTACCCAAAACATTCCAATCAAATTCCCAAAATTGTCCTTGCGTTAATATCTATCGAACTAATTCCATCTAACATCGCTAAGTAACTTGCTCATTTTCCAAACCAGTTCCTTACTAAATCCCCTTACTGAAAAGAAAGAAAGAAAACGTATAATTTTTTTCTCAGTAAATCTTGGGAGAAAATGCTAAGGGCCAAATGGTACGCTGGTCCATAATTTCATAAAGTAACATGTTAATTTCAAGATACGAGTATTGTGTAATTGACTTCTATACATCAATGCTGAATATTTTAATTTGGTACGCAGGCTAGCTTTCGGTCATTCATTTTAGGCGGAGAGTTTCGACCAATATCAACTTGTTTTTCGTAACTCAATGGCAGAAGGAAAAACCACTACACTTGCAAGTCCTTTCCGTAGTACTAATTCGTTACTAGCATCATATTTTAGTGTTAATCTGTTCTTCCAGCTCAGATATCACGATAAAGATTATTTTTAGAGGGGTCACCTATCCTAATATTGCTTCAAAAAAAAAAAAATGTTGGCTGTAAATCGTTCTCAGAATCTGGGGACTTTCTAACAATTGTAACTCCCATATTGATAACGGAAATTAGACTATTTTTGTTCACAAGGTCGAAGTGTGTACTACAAGTTCCTAATGTGAAATGTGGTTAAAGACATGTTACCAACATCATGTTATTGGATATATCATAATATGTTGTTTTCAAAGGGCAATTGTCAAAGTTTGGGAGGGATTTACCACCTGATGTCATAACCAAATGACATGGTTCCGTTTCCTTATAATTAATTTAATTTTTTGACACAGTTTAAGCTCGTAAAACGATAACATCCCAGATGTTGAGGAAGACAGGGGGATGAATACATGCTGAATGCAGGAAAGCGATTGCAGGGACGAGAAGGAAAATAAGCCATGTGTGAGGGGGCGGCACTCTCGTGGTGTTTAGCTCTGATTTTCGTCTGATGCTAGAGAGGCAGCCAATCACACGGTAGACTGGTTCCGTAGAAAGTGTGAGCTCTCCCGCGTTTCACGAGCGTGGAGTAAATATTTGTATGGTGGGCAACTAAAACCAAAAGACAGGCTCTTTTCACTCGAGCATTTTTTGCCGCGCGTCATTTGTCTCGCTTTCGGAAGTTCTTTTTTTTTTTTTCCCACCTTTTCACACAAGAGTTTTTGTCTCACTTCAGTATTGTTCTCGGGTAGTGTGCCAGCATCTCTTCATGATGACGAATGTGAGGAAGAGAGTTGCGTTTGGTTATTAAGAGACATCATTAAAAAAAAAAAAAAAAAAAACATTGTAAATAGTGGATCAATCTCTTTATGTTATTATTGTACTCCTTTGTAGACGAATCCGACAACGAAGGCCACGTTTCAGGTTCTTTTATCAGTATTTCTTTTTCGTGGTAGCATGCCATCACCCATTCTTCTGCAATATGGCACTAGATTTTAACTACCAGAGTCATTAAAACACACACACACACACACACACACACACACACACACAGTATATATATCATTATCATCATCTTCATCAACTAAATCTATGTTGCCGCTTGAGGAGCGTAGGAGCCCAGGGTTAGGCAAGTTGGTCCTGACATTTAAGATGAGAGTGACCAGCCTCATCCATTAGTGGCATTATGTGAACAAAAAACTCTAACCAACCCTTGGATATAAACCTGCACAGGCTCAATCCAATCAGAGCGCCTTAATTACCCACTAAACCACCATGCGCCATAATTTGGTTATATGGTTACCACCCAGGGTAGTAAATGGCTTCCTAGTGTACAGGAATCCATTTGGCTTGTCATTCAATGTAGAGTCACCCGTAGACAGTAGGAAGAGGAAAGAATGAAGGAAAGGCAGATAGAAGAGGGAGGAAGTTAAGAAGGAAGGAAGACGGGAAAGGACAGTCACCCGAGAGCAGCACTACATACAGTAGATTGAGAGGACTGTGAGAGCCCCCACCTCCCACCAGTGATTACGCAAATTTCTCTATCTCATCTCTCCACCTCCCGCCTGGTCTTTTTTCTGCTATGCTTACAATCTCTTGGTGTCCAGTCAGTCAGCCTCTTGCCCCACCGGTTATCGTTTATTCTTCTTACGTGGCCTACCCACCTCCATTTCTGTACATTTATAACTTCTATAATATCTTTGACTTTAGTCTGCTCTCTCACCCAAGTTGATCTTTTCCTGTCTCTTAAAGATATGCCCAACATTGACCTTTTCATTGCTGTCTGGGAACGGATTAATTTATATTACATCGATTTCGTCAGTTTCCAGGTCTCACAACCATACGTTATAGCTGGAATTATACATTCTTTATATATTTTTCGTTTAATACAGACTGGCAAACAACTTTTCCTACTGTTTCTGTGTTCACTGACAGCATTCCATCCAATTGTAATGCGTCTTTTTATTTCGCTATCATAATATTTCGTTATTTTTAGTATTTGCCCCAAGTAGTTCTACTCAACTTCTTCAAGAATTTCTTCGCTTATTTTGATGACGCTCTTTGGTGTTTGTGGATTAAACATTAGTTTTACTCCGGTTCATCTTTAGCCCTACTTTGAGACTTTCTCTGTTCAGGTGATTTAACATTTCTTGCAATGCCTCTGCTGATTCTGAGATTAGGACAGTGTCATCTGCAAATCTTAAATGGTTTAGCTTTTCATCATCTGTGTTCACTCCTTTGTTTTCCCAGCCTAGTTCTCTGAAAATACTTTCTAGGCATACTGTAAATAATTTTGGTGAAACTGTATCTCCCTGACGAACGCCCTTCTCAATTTTATATATATATATATATATATATATATATATATATATATATATATATATATATATATATATATATATATATATATATATATATATATATATATATAAGTAATCTCTTTATTATGCTGATGCCCATGATCCACACTCCCCCAGATAACATGGGGTAATTGGGCCAATATTGGCTCATTCCAGATTAGTATCGGTACCGCCGACTTGCGTCAAATCGCATGTGACCTGCATTGGCTTAATACACAAAATACTCTTCCATTCCAATTCTGGCTTGCCAGAATTGAAATAGAATATTGTTTTCAGTGCTATCATATACCTGAATTGGGTCTATATAGTCAAATTCTTATCAGACCATATCCAGCTGTTTGTTTGATATTTGCCTATATATAAATTTTAGCTTTTAAGTTGACTTAATTTTAGGTAGAGAACACTGGAACAAAAAATGGTTAGTCGATTGATGATAAATATTCTTTTTTTTTTTTTGAAAATTAGAAAATTATGCATTGTATTATAATTTTTTTTGAATAACAATTGGTTATTTATTACTATTATTATTACTGTTATTATTATTATTATTATTATTATTTTTATTATTATTTTTATTATTATTATTATTATGCGAAACATTGAATTCGCACTGGATTTTCCCGTAATTTTCCCGACTTTTCTTTCACCGCCCACAGTATCATTGATGTCTATCTTCCCGATATTTGCAGGGCAAATTACACTCTTTACTCTAAATGTGATTTGGCAAAATTCCTTGTTTCTTAGTAGTTCAATAGATGCTTCGTTATTACTATGGTAAATATTGATTTTGTGTAGATTGTACTTCTTTCCTTTTTCCTATGCTAAACCTGTTTTTTATTTCTTAATTATTTCAAACTATTTGGCTCCTATACAGGTCTGGCAGTCTGTCCAGTAGAATTATGTGTGCAATATATACCAGACATGCTTTAACAAAAAAACAAAATTCATAAACTGCAGATGATTGAGAGCAACAAGCCATAAACAGACTTATCACAAACTTTTACCAAGCTGCAAAACCACCTTTAAATCACCTTGTATTGTGCTGAATATCACTATTCAACAATGACATGAATGATGTTCAGCTTAGTTCAAGGTAATGCAGAGGTGGTCTCTCAAATTGTAAAAAGAGAAAAAAAACGGATATGCACTTTAGCCTTTAACCTGCCCCATCCCGACCACTTTTCCACCACTGACTCCCCCCAACCCCGACCATTTTTGGAAATTTTTTTTTTGGCTCAAACCTCTGCTTTTGGTGGGAAATATCGAAAATTCATAGAGAAATCGCTCACCTGAGATTTAAAATACTCAATATAGGTAGGAGTACCTCCTTACTTACAGGGTTTTCTAACAGGCTGGCTCCAAAGAAAACGAGCTCTATGGGAGGGTAACTATTTCACACCACTCATAAATGGTATTTATTTATTTACTTGGTACGAATTTATATGTAGTACGAGATTATATTGGTTTTCAAACAGTAATATAGGCATTATAAGCATTGTTTCACTCACTAACTCATCAATATACCTGACCTTTTTTTGCCACATTACCTGATCATCATTTCTGACTGTTTCTTCCTCTAATGCTATGTAAAGTTTGTCCTCCACATTGTCATTGATTGGGGAATCACTCTGGCCCTGAATTTCGTACTGTGGCATGACATGGCTTTACTGGCCAGGTCACTAATAACAGGTGAACTGCTGAGACAATGGTGTGCAGGGGAGGGGGGAGGAGGTCATGCTGGGTAAGGCACTGTCCCTGCCTGGCATCTTGTAGAGGAAGGTGTCACGTGTATATGTACCAAAAATCACTCGCGAAAATTGAAAATTGTGCAAATTAGGGACCTTGCAATTGATTCCGTTTATGTACGTTGACGGGATTGGCAGTGACAAAACGTGTGGACGTTAAAGAACGTTGATGGGACGCAGCGGGTTAATGGTCTGATACATAACCGATGTTGCCTAACAGATGGTTTTGTAATGGTTATGAACTGGGCTGTACAACAGTACATATTTACATGAATCGACATGTACCCAGCAAACACTGAAATGATGGGCCAGCACTGGCATATATCGGAACTAAGGGAAAACGACAACCATGCACTGGACCGATTCCTGGCCATAATATTCTGTTTATATCGGGCAAGTTGATCTAAAACTTGTGTTGGGCCGATAAATAAATAAAACATTTTTCTGACACTGGGCTGAAATGGCAACCATACATTGGACCGATTCCTGGCAGTAATGGTTTTAATATAAATATACTGTAGTGTAATATATATATATATATATATATATATATATATATATTTTAAATGGGCCTATTGGTGTAAAACATGTATTGGACGGATATATAAATATAACTTTTTTTTTTTTTCCAAAAAATGAGTCAAGAATGGTAATAAAATGTTGGCCCAATCTATGTATTGCTGATCACACCAATCAAGAAGCTGAAAGCTGAGTGATATACATCATCCACCACAGATCATTTTCATATATTGGATAACTGAAATATATTTTACACAATATAGAAATTTCGACAGAGACGGGAGTTTTCCACAGGCAACTGTCTTGTTATAAAACGAATGTCTTATATTTGGTAATGTTCTTTGTGGAACTGGACTTGGTTTCAGCTTACTAGACCATAACTAATAATATTAATGTTAAAGGAGCACTGGTATATGCACAAAATATTTACTACTGGGTCTATAAAATGGTCAGAGTTGCACTAATGACTATTGTGGTTGCCTGTGGCTCAGTGGTAAGATGCATATTTCTGATGTGTTGGAGGCATGGGTTCGAGTCCCACACCAGGCAGTTAATTTAATTAGTTTCATTTCGGACATTTTATCACTTGGCAGCAATTCGGAACAGACGAAGATACTGAGTTGGCAGCATAATGTGTATTCACAGATGTAACTTGGGTAAGAGAGACTCCTCTCAGTAATCAAGTGTTGTGGACTGTACAGTAGTCATCCAGAGGACAAAGGTTCGAATCCTGATTTTTTTTTTTTAAGGAATCATTTAAAGGATAAAAGTTTACAATGTTATTCCCTCAAAGGAAGAACAAGTAAATTTCAAGATATGTAAATTTCGAGCTATCCAGACACACTTACTTGTAAATAGTCCCGATTACTTACACCTGATTCAGATTTGATTAGTGGTTTCTGATACAGACATCATGTTGGACCAGAACAGAACCGAATCTTGATCTATGTGCAAACGGTTGTCGGTACTTGCACTGGCACGATTCAGGTCATCTGGTTTGCCTGTACCATTCTGACACCACATGACATCACAAGCCAGCATCGGTACAGATCTGATCCAACACAACCATGTTTGGTGGGCCACTACCCGGACATTTTGGGCCCGGGAGTTCGTAACCTCAGAATTGTCCCCAAAACGTAGAAAAAAAAAATCTGAATGTTTTCCCCCGTAAATTTGAATTGGGCACTCGGTGTGGACCAGCTTTGTTTTGCCTCGTAGTTTCACTGACGTCCAGAAGGGTGAAGCCACCTCCTCCCTATTTCCCACACATCCATCATCGAGAATGCATGCTTGTCACCACACGTGCTCGCTTTTGTGGTGGTGCCCTATCTGCTGCAGGCCCTGCTGTTCCTCTCCTGCCTCTTCTTCGTGTGTGTGATGATGGCACAGCTGCTCAAGAAGAGGAAAAGAATGGTTCTGCCTCTGGAGAAGAAGAGGGAGATATTGAAGAAGGTGGACGTGGGATGGTCAACGTCACGCATCCTCAGTGAATTCAACCTGGCGCGCTCTACTTTGTTTGATATCAAGAGATCCCAGGACAAGCTAACCCAATACATGGCTGACTTCGCATTGAAGCCCAAACCCAATGTGGAGAGGAAGGTTATGTTCACTCCTCCGTTTGCAGAAATCGACCGCTCCATCTTGTTTTGGTATCGTCAACAATGTGCTGCTAGTGTGCTGGTGCGTGGTACGGAGCTGAAGGCGGCTGCTGAGAAGTTCGCAAGGTTACACAACACCCCAGACTTCAAAGCATCTGAGGGTTAGCTCTTCTCTTTCAAGTTACAGCATGGCCTTATCAACCATAAGGCCCATGGCGAAGCTCTGGACATCAACGAGGAGGGAGTAGAGGAGTTTCGGCAGGTGAAGGGCTTGATCGACAGGGAGGGCATCACTCATGGTCAACTCTACAGTGCCGACGAAACTGGTCTATTCTATCGCTTGATGCCAATGAATGCTCTAGCCAAGGAGACAGAGAAGCTTGTACCTGGCTGCAAGCTTTGCAAGCAGCAGATATCTGCTCTATGTTGTGCCAGTGCCAGTGGCATGCACCAGCTCAAGCCCATTATTGTTGGCCATGCAAAGTAGCCTTGGTGTTTTCATGGGGTGATGGATATCCTTCCTGTCATTTGGTACTACCCTGTGAAGCCTTGGTTTACAGCCATGATCATCAAAGACTGGTTTCACTGCCACTTCATCAAGGAGATCATCCATTACCAGACGAACACACTGGGAATCCCGTGCGACCAGGTAAAGGCCCTCCTTCTGGACAATGCACCTTGCATCCGTCCAACAAGGAGTTGGTGGCTGAGAATGGCTGCATTAGGTGCATGTTTTTGCCACCTAATATGACTGCTCTCATCCAACCAATGGACCAAAGAATGACTGTGGCAACGAAGAGGCAGTACCATTGGAAGTTCCTTGATGAGGTGATGGAGCACAGGGAGCAATGGGACATGCAAGGCCAGCAGACTTTGGAAAACCTTCACTGCTACAACATCAAGTCTGCAATCTACAACTGGGCCAGTGCATGGAGGGAAGTCTGTCAAGACTCTGGAAAATGGTTGGTCTTGTCTGCTTCTCGGAGCCGATGTCGTGCACGACTTTCTAGGTTTTGATGTGGATGACTTCCATGCATGTCTTCGTGCGGCTGGTGACGATGTTGATCTGGACAAAGTGCGTGAGTGGTTGGCTGATGACAAGAGCGATTCTGGGTATCAGATCATGTCTGATATCGTGATAGCATCTTTGGTTGCCGGTACAAGTACCCAGCTTGAAGATTCCGATGAGGACAGTGACTATGATGCGTACTCCTCTCAGTGTACCTCTACTCCAGCCATCCCCAAGTTGAGCGCACTCTGGAGCACGTCGAGTTCATTCTCGACTACCTGGAACACACAGACTGTGACAGGGAGATGGGGCCCTAAGGACTTGTGGAGAAAGTGCGCGCTTTCAGGCAGTGCATCATTAATCACCAGAATCGCTGTTCCTTAGGTCAACCAACCATTGACAGTTTCTTCAGACACCCACCGTGCCAAGACCAGGCTCCACACCACTGCCTCCCCAAGACAGGCCTTCCACCTCTTAGCTACAGCCCAGCACATCAGCCACAGTGGAGTCGCCACTGGACGTGAGTTTGCGCCTGTCTTCAGAGTCATCTGCAGTGGGGAGTCCATCACCACATCCCAGTGACGCTCCCCTCGGCCACCTGCAATACCTACTCTCGGACTCTGACAGTGAATAAATAGAATAAACTCGCCCCTATACCACAGGGGAATTTACAGTGTTGTGCAGTGTAAAGAACATTATGTGCAGTGTTTAGAAAATAGAATTCAGAGTGCAAAGACTGTCTAAAGTAAAGTACAGCAGAGCGCAGAGTGCAACAGTCTTTAAAATAAAGTACAATAGAGTGCAAGTGAGAAAAGAATCTGCAGTGTTAAGAACTTAGAAATCAGAGTGCAAATGATTAAGTGCAGAGTCCAACGGTTGTGAGAATCAAGTACAGTAGAGCGCAGATGAAAAAAGAATGTGCAGTATTAAGAAATTAGAATTCAGAGTGCAAATGATTAAGAGCAGTGCAACACTGGGTTACTGTAGGTGCTGCAGGTGCACTTTATTACTATCAGAATCTGAGAGGAGGTGGGTTATTCATCACGATGGCCACAGACTTGTTGTAAGTACCCTGAATACTCCTGAATATTTTCGATACTCACCCCTAAATTCTCATTCTCTGGTTCTTTTGCATTTATGTCATTCTTTTATGTCCCTTATTTGTGTGAATAGGGCCTTAAAAAGGTGCTATGCATGTCCAGTAGGGAGTTATGTAGGTGTTTTTCTGAGTTAGGCTGGGATAGGGCCCATAAGTACCAGTCCAGGAGGCAGGAGCCCACTATCTGGATGAACCCCACTTCCCGGACATGCCTTTGGCTGTATTACATTGGATAATGGGACGATATATATATATATATATATATATATATATATATATATATATATATATATATATATATATATATATATATATATATATATATATATATATAATACTGCGTTGAGAGAGAGAGAGAGAGAGAGAGAGAGAGAGAGAGAGAGAGAGAGAGAGATACTATTGTATTTTCTTTAAACACTTAAAAGAGATTAATACATTAGGACGTGAATGCAGTGAATACCGATTTAAGATACTGTTATATACTACTGCCCATCCAAGAGCTGAAACACAACTGTCTTGAAACAGAATATGGTCTTGAGAATGGACCCAACATGTAGCCACTGAACACGTCTGTTACAAGGTGGCCTTACTGGCCGGGAATGTTGTGATCACTGTTACAGTGATAGTTTTGTCACTAATGCCTCGTGTGAACAGTCTCATTTAACTGTATGTATTTCTAGACCGTGTGGCAAATCACCTGCTCTATTAAAACGCTCATGTGAAAGAGGTCACACAGTAAATGTCACTTGTCAAAAAATGCCCATGTGATAGGAGTTTTAACCTACAAGGTTTTTCTGATCTCGGATCTGAGTAAATTTTTTTTACCTGATTCTCAACTGTCTTTCTGTGTCGATTTAGTTTTATCTCCACTGCGATATTCAACCATTTATGCAGTGTTGATATGGTGTTATCTCCACTGTCAGACATTAGAGGATGGGTCACATTAGTCATAGCATAGCTTGGTCCCATTTTTGACAAATGAATACGTATAGACTTAAGTGAAGTACATAATGTTCAAAGATGCTATAGCTTCCACTCATTGAAGAGCTGAAACACAACTTTCGTGTGACAAAGCACGCTCGTATGAACGGACTGTAGCCAATGAGCCCATCTGTTGTGTGGTGGCTTTGCAGGGCAGGTATGTGGTGATTGCTGTTGCAGAGACAGTTTTGGGACAGGATCCCACTGCTACCTGGCACATCCCCGGGTGATGGGTAGAAGAAGGCCTTGCATATATACAATGTAGTATCTTCACTGAGCTCTATAATATGGAGAGGTTTTCTCAAGGGTAGCGCCATGTAGTTTATGTGCCCACCTCCAGGGACACAGGGTGGTGCTGACGATGTTTATGCACTACACCTGGCGCCCGCGCCTTTTGAAATCAGCTGATGAATTCGGAATATATTATGTCATGGCCACAGTGCAGCTATAATATAGTGCCATGGCCCACTGCGCAACTAATGTAAACATCAGTGAAACAGAAACAGGAAGCTAAGTATAGTGCTCCAATTGTATTACCACGGTGGAGGCGACGAGTGCGAGTGTTTCAATGTGGCGGCCAAAGTTACATGCTCGCTGCGGAGATAGCCTCTCCATACTATAGAGCTCAGTGACTGTCTTACACAGCTCAGACCATGGGACCCCCTGCTGATATACAGGGTTCCACCGAATATACTGAATAAGGTGGAAAAAAAAGTTGCAACTCACCAGCAACTATGTGGCAGGTAGGTGAGATTATTTGCCACAATTTCCCAACCAAACGAATTCTACTAATAATGATTTCTCGGGGGTTCTTGTTGGATCATCGTCAACAGAAGGTCCAACTGCACTCCCTCCTGTGCCTACAGACAGTGTGCCACTAAAAGTGAGCAGGCACTGTCCTGGGCTATCAGAGACCGGGACATTAAACGAACTGAAATCAATGAGGTCTAGACGTACAATGTAAGAAGCCTTAAAGAAGATTACAAACATTAGCTTGGATACTGTACATGTGAGTGAGGTTCACAGAAAAGAAGAAAAATTATTTCAGTTTCGAAACAACAAGCACCAATTTTAGCCTGCTACACACGAAGGCAAAATTAGAGAGATAAATGTGTACGTTTACTAGTCAACAGAAATCTTGCAGAGAACATTGTTAAATTCAGCAGTGTATATGACAGAGTCGCATGTATTGTAATTAGAGGAGGCAAAAGATACACCCTGAAAGTAATACATGTAGATGTACCTACGTCTCAAAGCTCAGATGGAGAAATAGATACATTCTATGACGACATCCCCCACCTTATGAAGGACAAGACTACTGCCTTATACGGTACTCATGGAAGATTTCAGTGGAGTATTCTGAAGTTGAAAAATTAAAAAGAAAAAAAAATGGAGAGGCATGTATAGAGATATTCGGAGTGGGAGAAAGGAATGACGGAGGTGAATGGTGGTAAATTTTGCTGATATGTGCAGCATGAGAAAACTTAACTAACTCTTTCACAAAAGGACAGGGGGAATATGACTTGGAAAAGTTCAAATGTAGAAACAGCGAATGAAATTGACTTCATTATAGCAAAATAGTCCTGTATGAGACAGCCTAGCATGTATTCAATATGGAAGGTGGGCGTTAGCGCCGAAGTGGTGACATGTAGAGAGGTGTATGGTATGTAGGAGGAATACTGGGGCTTGAGAGCAGGCTATGAAGCCTATGCCCAGAGTCGGACACATAAAAAAAAAAAATAAGAATAACACTATTGTGAATGTTACAATTATCAGCAAAGTAAATATAGGAAGTGACCATAGAACGGTGGGTTGCACAACCAGAATCAATTTTAGAAGTTAAAGAAAGAAGGTAACGAAAAATAAAAAAGATATGCTCGATAGAAGTAAGAGAAAACAAAGCAGTTTTTCAGTTCGAAATAACGAACAGATTACAGGCTCAAGGTTATGCTAAGAGTGACAGTGAGAAATTGAATGATAGACTAACAGAAGTGCTAGGGGAATCAGCGGAGGTATTAAGGAAAGCTAATACAACCAAAACCAACAAGTATTAAAAAATTACCCTCGAGCTCATGAAAATAAGAAAGGACATGAAAGTAAAAACAAAGAAAGGTGAATTAAAATGAGCGGAGTTCAACAAGCTTATCACGAGGAGAAAGAAAGAAAGAAAAATAAAGAGAAACATGGATCAGATTAAAGAAACCACCAAAAAAGAAAAAGTCTGAAATAGGTCCGAAATAAAATGGTACTAGGAAAGCAACAAATTACATCTCTGAAAGACACCAACGATGAAGTCATTAAATACAGAGGTAGTATGCTGAAGAGAGTTAAAGAATCTTACTAATTGTATGCATCACAGACAATACTACCAATAGCTAACTTTTCAGCTGAAAGAAGTGAAATACCTGAGGTAATACCAGACGAAGTAAGCATTTCTCTTTAAAATATGAAAAGTGAGAAGACCCCAGGAGAAGATGGAATACTAGCAGATTTACTTTCGTTCGCAGGAGTCGAGGCAGAAAACAGGCTCGTCCACGTTTTTACACAGCATATAAAGAAGAGGAAAACTTTCAAAGCACGGCATAATGAAGTAGTTATACTGTTTTACAAAAAAGGCAACAAAAGATCTTAGTAACTATCGACCAATTAGCTTATCACTTGTTTACAACTCTTCACTAAAGTCCATTAAAAAAAAAAAAAAAAAAAAGGATGAAAACCAGCCAATTGAAACAGCTTAAGGATATAATAAACCATTGTGCCTAGGTTTTGTTGATTACGAAAAGGTTTTCCACCCAATGGAGCACATAGCAATTATATATTCATTAAGGGAACAAGGAGTATCTGAGAACATTGTGAAACTGTTCGAAAACAGATATGAAGAGAAACCTGCTACAGTTAAATTACTTGGGAACGATTAAGACTGAAATGGTGGCATCAGGAGGATACAATTTCACTAAAACTGTTTACAGTATGCCTAGAGAGAATTTTCAGAAAGCTAGACTCGGAGAGCAAAGGAGTAGACACAGATGGAGAAAACCTAGACCATTTAAGATTTGCAGATAACATTGTCTTAATCTCAAAAACGGGAGAGAAATTGCAAGTAATGTTGTATGACCAGACAGAGAAACTCTCAGAGTAGGGCAAAAGACGAACCGGAATAAAATCAATGTTTAATCCAAGTATACCAAACAGCATCATCAGAAAATGTGATGACCTTGTTGAAGATGTCAAAGAGTACAATTACTTAGACAAATACTCAAACTAAGGAAAATCTATGATAACGAAATAAAAAGACGCATTATAGTTCAGTGGAAAGCATTCGGTATACGTTGAAATATCATGAAAAGTACCTTCCTAATATGTATGAAACGAAAAGTATATAACGAATGTAAATTTAAGCTATGATGCACGCTTGTGAGACCTGGAAACTGACAAAATCTATGGAGATCAACTAATCCTTTCTCAAAGAGCAATGGAATTGTCAATGTTGGGAATATCTTCAAGAGGCAGGAAATGATCATCTTGGGTCAGAGAGCAGACTAAAGTAAAAGACATTACAAAAGATGTAAAAGATCACAAATGGAGGTGGGCAGATGATGTAGCAAGAATGAGAGATAAACGATGGAGCAAGAGACTGACTGGACATAAGATTTTATAAGCACTGCAGAAAAAGGCCAGGCAGGAGGTGGACAGATGAGAAGGAGAAGTTTGCAGGCAAAACGTGGCAGAAATTGGCTTAGTCTCAAGGAATTCATGGAAAAGGATAGGGAAGGGCTTTGTTCAGCAGTGGATTTACAGTAGCTACAGATGATGATGGTCATGAGATATAGTACACACTCACACACACACACACACACACACACACACACACACACACACACACACACACACACACACACACACACACACACACACAGATATCTATCTATCTATCTATCTATCTATCTATCTATCTATCTATCTATATATATATATATATATATATATATATATATATATATATATATATATATATATATATATATATATAAAGAGAGAGAGAGAGAGAGAGAGAGAGAGGTAGTTGAATAGTAACAAGAATAATTGACCTAAAGCATTTACTTTATCACTTTATTTCTTTTTCTCGTTTTCTCTCTGGATCTGCGGAGAGCAAGGGGCAGTATCATTTATCATGCGCAATGTCCATTTCTCTGCTCTCGAGTCATCGTGTCAATGAACTGCATCGGTAAATGCTTGGCTACTGATCGAACGATAAAACCCAGAAATGGGGCAATTACCCTTGCTCATTTCACCTCCTAAACATTTCTATAGCAAAAAAGCTCATGTAAGATTATGAATTATATATGATAAGAAAAGTGTATGGTAGGATACTTATTGACAGAGTTAAAGAAAAAACAGAGGAATTTGTTGGAGAAGAACAGGGAGGCTTTAGGAATGGAAGAGATTGTGTAGATCAGATATTCATTCTTAGATCTTTAGTGGAAAAGTTTCTAGACAAGGGAAAGAAGTTGTATGCGGCTTTCATGGATTTGGAGAAAGCATATGACAGGGTGGATAGACAAGGATTGTGGAAAGTATTAAGAATATATGGAGTAGATGGGAAGTTGTTGAATGCTGTGAAGAGTATGTATGATGGTGCTAAGGCTGCAGTGCGTGTGGATGGTGAACTGAGTGAATTTTCTCTTTGAAGGTTGGGTTGAAACAGGGATGTGTCATGTCTCCATGGTTGTTCAATCTGTACATGGATGGGGTAATAAAAGAGGTACAAGGTAGGGTAGTGGATGTTGGAGTGGCCCTGGTGAGAGAGGGTAGTGTTTGGTAACTCCCTGTACTGTTGTTTGCAGATGATACTGTGTTGTTGAGTGAAGACGAAGGAGAGCTGCAAGGCTTCGTGGATGAGTTTCGGAGAGTGTGTAAGAAACGGAATCTAAAGGTGAATGTAGGGAAAAGTAAAGTGATGGTCTGTGAGAGAGGTGAAGTCAGTGAATGTACAGCGAGGCTGGATGGTGAGGAATTGAAAAATGTGAGTTCGTTTAAGTACTTGGGTAGTGTGATGAGTAAGGATGGAGGTTTGGAGGGTGAAGTGCTTTAAAGGGTACAGCAGGGAGAAGGTTGCTGGTTCCTTGAAAGCAGTGATAAGAAACAGGGAAGTGAGCATGGAAGTGAAAAAGTTACTACATGACAGTATTGTGATACCAACTCTAACGTATGGAAGTGAAGCTTGGACGTTGCTGGAAGGACACAAGTCAAGAGTGAGAGCAGTGGAAATGAGTTATTTAAGAGGAGCCTGTGGAGTCACATGGAGAGACAGGCTGACAAATGAGGATATAAAGGAGCGTTGTGGTGTGGATGTGGATGTGACAGGAAGCGTTATGAGGAACACACTGAGGTGGTTTGGCCATGTGGAGAGGATGAAGGGTGAAAGACTGACGAAGAGAGTGTATGTGAGTGAGGTGGAGAGGGGAAGAGGGAGGGGGAGGCTGAGGATGAGATGGAGCGATGGGGTGAAGAGGTATATGAGAGAGGGGGGTGTGAGTTGGGAGTGGGGCAGTGAAATGGCGGGGGACAGGGCGACGTGGAGGCGATTTGTTGTGGCCACCCCGAACGGGATTGAGGCGTCTGGCAATAGGTAGATAGATAGTAAGATTATGACAGTAGTATACCATACTTAGTTGTCAGAATTCCTCCAAGAAAACAGTGTTACAAGAGGAAATCATTTTTAATTCGATTTCATAATGAAGCATGTCAAATGAAGTCCTCGGTGCATTCCCTTGGAGAGCTGGTATTCCAAGGGGTTTCTTTGTTCTCACGAGTAAATATATAGCGAAAAACGAAATTTATTGAATGTATATACTACCTGCTGCAAGAATCTCTTCTTTATCTCACATAGTAGGAAAGTTATTAACCTCTGAAAACCATCCCGGTCGGGCCGTGTCATGTTGGGACGGGCCGGGTTGCGTCGGGCCACTTATTTCTCAGCAGAGCATAAACATCACTTCGCTCGCTCGTAATAAAGGATTGCATCCACCATTCACTATGTTTTTTTTTTTTTATAACTCAGTCACTTGATTAAAAAAAAAAAAAAAAAAAAAAAAAAAACAGCTCTCCTCTTCGCTTTCTTCATCGGGTTGTGTCGAGTCACTTATTTCTTAGATGAGTTTAAACATCACTTCGCTTGCTCGTAATAAAGAAATACATCCACCATTTACTGTTTTTTTTTTTTTTTTTTAATTCAGTCACTTGATAAAAAAACAGCTCTCTTCCTCGCGTTCTTCATCATGAAGAGGTGATGGCACTCTACCCGAGCACAGTACTGATGCTTGTTTGAAGGAGTGACAAAAAAAATGATCGTCCGAACGCACGACAAACGCCACGCTTAAAAGAAAGGCTCGTGTGAAAGGGGCCTCAGTCGGCACTCTGCGTCTGCAGTTCTTGCCTAAGTCAGTGGTCATCCATCGTCATAGGAAGAATACCTCTTCCGATAACCTCTAAAAATCAGTTTTATATAGCTAAAGATCCAGCTAACTGAAGAAATTCATTTCATCTAAACTTCATCTCTCTCTCTCTCTCTCTCTGTATATACTATATATATATATATATATATATATATATATATATATATATATATAAATCATTAAAGACCAAGGCGTAGCCATTGTTCACTATTTTTCTGTTGATCTTTTCGAGTTTTCTTACACATTGTTTTACACTATGATTCAGGTTGTAGATAATATGTCCAAGATCCATGTCGTAACTATATTTTATTAATTATTTATTTTCATTTTTCGTAGGACGTTTCGTGTATCCTTACACATCATCAGCGACTGTAAGATAGATACAATACACTATAAAACATGACATATACAACATAAACCTATACAATATATATACTGAAATGTACAACAACGACTATATATATATTGTATATATATTGTATAGGCTTATGTTGTATATGTCATGTTTTATAGTGTATTGTATCTATCTTACAGTCGCTGATGATGTGTAAGGATACACGAAACGTCCTACGAAAAATGAAAATAAATAATTAATAAAATATAGTTACGACATGGATCTTGGACATATTATCTACAACCTGAATCATAGTGTAAAACAATGTGTAAGAAAACTCGAAAAGATCAACAGAAAAATAGTGAACAATGGCTACGCCTTGGTCTTTAATGATTTTTGTATAAAAGAAAACATTCTGCCTAAATATACTAATATATATATATGTATATATATATGTATATAGATATATATATATCTATCTATATCTATATAGATCTCTCTCTCTCTCTCTCTCTCTCTCTCTCTCTCTATATATATATATATATATATATATATATATATATATATATAATTCTTTGGTCCATCCCAGTATTATGAGATTTCCAGTACACACTCCTCAGTTCCTTGTCGCTCCTTCCTAAATTTAGTTTTTGCTTTTCTCACGTTTTGTCTTATTTTCGTACTTAAATTGATTACTTGTTAATGTTTCCTGCCTTGATAAAGCTAAACTATGATGCAACTCTTACTTATATATTTATTCTTTACTGTCTCAGCAAGTATTTCAGTAGTTACTGCTTTTCTAAACTACTCTTTCATTCCTTCCCCTTTTACGGTGGGCACGCAGTACCCGTCTAGTTAGACCCTTTTGTGTCCAGCTTTGAAATGCAGGAATCAGTCGGTATTTTCAGTCATTCGTATACACAACTGCTCAAATCAGGCACTGACTCCCTCGGCTTATTTTCCCACTGCCTGCCGGCTTCAGTCTATTAAACACAATGTGTCCAGACATCTTGGAAGGAACGGTTCAATATTTTCATGTCCTTGTATTCAATTTCCTTGTATTCAGTTTTCATTGGAAGATTTTCATCCTCCTAGCCTTTGTAAAGTTCTATCTTCTAGGAAAGATCGAGATCACAAGTACATTTCTGGGATACGCTGTATACGAATATCTCTACGGTCTGTTGATTGTGAGGAGAAAAATGTCATTACCATCATCATCAGCTGTACCATCGTCATTATCTTTATCATACAAAAATGAAAGAATTGCCTCTAGTCTACCTTCTTTAAATTTGTTTCAACCAAATCCCCCCTTTACATTTTTATGGCACAATCATACGGATCACGGAGAAAAAGTACCATCTGAAAAACTACGAAACACTTTTACTTCAGACTCAGGAAGAGGTCGGAACAATAGCATGCCACTGAGCCTTCAGTAGTTTACTTCATGTATTCCGTAGGAGAACGACGTAATTTGTGCCCCCCCAAAAAAACAAAAAGATAACTTCGACTCCAGTATACAAGATTTAGTACCCTGCGGCCCACCGCTCCTTACTGTGCACTAAAGGACCAGGGTTACTGCGCGTTACATCATTCCGTCAGAGGGGTACTGTTTGTTCACAGC
>NC_137058.1:16722717-16790217 GCF_032717465.1 Coenobita brevimanus
GGAAGATGTGCAGATTGGCCTGGGAGGAAGGTAGAGTCCCGGAGGATTGGAAGTCAGGTATAATTATTCCCTTGTACAAAGGAAAAGGGGAAAAAGAAGTGTGTGGTAATCATAGGGGCATTTGTCTTCTTAGTATAATAGGAAAAGTGTATGGTAGGATACTTATTGACAGAGTTAGAGAAAGAACAGAGAAATTAGTTGGAGAAGAACAGGGAGGCTTTAGGAAGGGAAGAGGTTGTGTAGATCAGATATTCATTCATAGATCTTTAGTGGAAAAGTTTCTAGAGAAGGGAAAGAAGTTATATGCGACTTTCATGGATTTGGAGAAAGCATATGACAGGTGGATAGAAAGGATTGTGGAAAGTGTTAAGAATATATGGAGTAGATGGGAAGTTGTTGAATGCTGTGAAGAGTATGTACGATGGTGCGAAGGCTGCAGTGCGTGTGGATGGTGAACTAAGCGAATTTTTCTCTTTGAAAGTTGGGTTGAAACAGGGATGTGTCATGTCTCCATGGTTGTTCAATCTGTACATGGATGGGGTAATAAGAGAGGTACAAGGTAGAGTAGTGGATGTTGGAGTGGCCCTGGTGAGAAAGGGTAGTGTTTGGAAACTCCCTGTACTGTTTTGTTGAGTGAAGACGAAGGGGAGCTGCAAGGCTTGGTGGATGAGTTTGGGAGAGTGTGTAAGAAACGGAAACTAAAGGTAAATGTAGGGAAGAGTAAAGTGATGGTCTTTGAGAGAGGTGAAGTCAGTGAATGTACAGCGTGGTTGGATGGTGCGGAATTGGAAAATGTGAGTACGTTTAAGTACATGGGTAGTGTGATGAGTAAGGATGGAGGTTTGGAGGGTGAAGTGCTTGAAAGAGTACAGCAGGGAAGAAAGGTTGCTGGTTCCTTGAAAGCAGTGATAAGAAGCAGGGAAGTGAGCATGGAAGTGAAAAAGTTACTACATGACAGTATTGTGATACCAACTCCAACGTATGGAAGTGAAGCTTGGACGTTGTTGGAAGGACACAAGTCAAGAGTGACAGCAGTGGAAATGAGTTATTTAAGAGGAGCCTGTGGAGTCACATGGAGAGACAGGCTGACGAATGAGGATATAAAGGAGCGTTGTGGTGTGGATGTGGATGAGATAGGAAGCGTTATGAGGAACACACTGAGGTGGTTTGGCCATGTGAAGAGGATGGAGGGTGAAAGACTGACGAAGAGAATGTATGTGAGTGAGGTGGAGAGGGAAGAGGGAGGGGGAGGCCGAGGATGAGATAGAGGGATGGGTTGGAGAGGTATATGAGAGAGGGGGGGGGTGAGTTGGGAGCAGGGTAGTGAAATGGCGGGGGACAGGGCGACTTGGAGGCGATTTGTTTGTGGCCACCCCAAACGGGATTGAGGCGTCTGGCAATAGATAGGTAGATAGATAGTGGGTACTCCTGAGGAAGATTTTGTCTGGTTGAAATGAGTAAGAACTGAGTTTTTGATGCATTAACAACAACAAGATTAGTTTTACCCCAGTCAGAGATACGAGTCAAGTCGGACATTAGGTGTTCCATAGCCTAATCCCCTTTTCGTTGAAGTAACTGCTGAGACAGACGTTGTGGGAACCAAACGGAAAGGTGAAGGGTGGAATCGTCAGCATTTGAGTGGACAGGGTTACATGAACAACTTAGAAGGTCATTGATGAATAAATGGAAGAGAGTTGATGATAGCACAGAGCCCTGAGGAGAGAACGATGGCCATCTACAACAGCAGCTATAGAACGACCAGAAAGGAAGCTATAGATGAAGGCACAGATAGAAAGATAGAAACCGTAAGAGGGCAGTTTGGAAATTAAAGATTTATGCCAGACTCGACCGAAAGCCTTTGAAATGTCAAGTGCAATAACAAAGCTTTTGCCAAAGTCCCGAAAAGAAGATGACCAGGGGTCTGAAAGGTAGGTGAGAAGATCGCCAGTGGAGCATCCCTGACGGAACCCAAACGGTCGATCAGAAAGAAGGTTGTAATTGGAAAGATGTGATAAAAAATTTTTGTCAAGAATACACTCGAAAACTCTTGAGACACAGGATGTTAATGCAACTGGATGACAGTTAGAGGGTTGGGAATGGTCACCCTTCTTTGGGACTGGCTGAATGAGAGCAAACTTCCAGCAAGAAGGAAAAGTACAAGTTGATACACAAAGACGAAAGAGTTACTTCGTAACCTAGGCAAGGTGTGAGCACATAAGCACAGTTCTTGAGGACAACACGAGGGACCCCATCAGGCCCAAATGCCTTGTTAGTACTGAAGCCAGTGATGGCAGAAAATAAGAGTTAAAGAAATTTCAGTGTCAGGCATGAGGAAGTCAGTGCGGTGAAGCTATGGAGGAACTGCACCAGATTCATCTAAGGTGGAACTGGATGAGAAAGTCTGAGTGAAGAGATCTGGTTTATCAGTAGAAGAAATAGCTACAGAGCCATCTGCGAAGAAAAAAGGAGGGAAGGATGATGAAAAGTTGTTAGAAAGGTTTTTGGCAAGGTGCTGGAAGGATCGGGAAGAATCTGAATTGAAGTGTTGAGAGCATTTAGTATGGATGAAATTATTTTTAGTAAAGCAAAGAATAGACCTTGCATGATTCCGGGCAGAAACATTAAAAAGATGTGATTCATGGGTGGGTTGGCTATGGTACCTTTTATAGGCCTTCTTCTTCTTGTGGACAACATTAGAACAGGCGTGATTAAACCAAGGATTACTTGCCTTTGTCAAAGGATATGAGAAGGGAATCTGTACTTCCATGCCAGAGAGAATAACCTCTGTAACTGGCATTTCACACTCAGATAGCTCCTGGTTATTGAAACAATAATTCCAGGGAAATATAAAACAAGTTCTGCCTGAGGGCCTCCCAGACAGCAGATCCAAGTTACAACAACTGACGTTTCTTTGGAGGATCCACAGGCCATACTGGAGTAATAGGACAGGTTAAGGTAACAAGGATGTGATCGATGGAGCGTAATGGAGAGGAAAGATTAACAGTGTAAGCAGAAGCATTAGTTGCAAGGAAGAGGTCAAGTACATTAGAACTCTCTCCAGTGCGGTCAAAGGTACCCATAGGGTGCTGTGCAAGCTGTACTAGGTCATTAAGGATAGAAAGTATGTAGGCTTGTTCACCAGGTGGATCACTGAAAGGAGATAAGAGCCAAAGATGGTGGTGAACATTGAATTATCCTAGAATAGACATTTCAGAGAAAGGAGAAATGGATAGGATGTGTTCCAACATGGAAGTAAGACAGTCTAAGAATTTGTTATAGTCAGTAGAACTAGGGTAAGTAAACAGCACAGACATATTTAGTCAGAGAATGGCAGGAGAGCTAAAGCCAGAGAGCAGAGAATTCAGGGGTAATCAAGTTCAGGAACATGAGAGCAAGAGAAGTTGATGTGTACATATTCACAACAGCCACCCTTTTCTTTTAAATTAGAGTAGAAAAAGTAGGAGGACACAGAAATGTGTTTACTATCGTTTGCCTCAGACAACTGAATCTCAGTTAACAAGAGAAGGTGAGTTTTAGAGTAGGAGAGGTGGTGCTCAATGGAGAGAAGGTTAGAGGAAAGATAGCGAATGTTGCAGAAATGAAGAAGTGAGTCAGACAGTGGTTCCAATCAACTCGCTGGGTCATCACTAGGAGGGGAGCGGATGTTGGAGGCATTTATATCCCCCTCCCCATATGTGGACTCCGAGGCTTTCTTATTTGACGCCACTGTTTTTTTTTTTAAATTTTGAAAAAGATGTGTAGTGTGAAATGTGCATGTAGTTTGGTGTTGACAGTTAGAGAAACTTGTACTGGAGAGCATGCTGGCCTACTCTCTGTGTTACTGAAACACTGAAAAATAATTCAGCAAGGGGAATGGTCAGGAATTAGTCCCGAGGGCTGATGAAACGGGAGCTGCAGCTCTTGCTACCTTCAGCTTTCCCTCCATCTTAGGCGTAGGCTACTGCCTTGCTCGACAGGTGCATATATATATATATATATATATATATATATATATATATATATATATATATATATATATATATATCATCTCATCAGCCGTTTGAGTGTCCACTGTAGGGCCGGCCTATCCCGACCGAAGTCGGGACGATACAGCCAATGTATCTCTACCAAGTGGCTTAGGCTGTCTGGTAGAGATTGTATGTAGGGTGAGAAGTGCTTGTAAGCGTAATTGTAGTGTTGGAGTGGCTTTGGATGTGTGTGTAGTCTGTGAACCAAGTGTAATCGGCCCGTGCAAGCCAACTGGGTGCAAGCTTACTTTATAGTAAGCGACACTGGTTCAATCACAGCACCCCTTGTGCCCGCCAATGCAGTACGTGGCCGGGTGAACACTCCCAAAGTTTACTACCCTGGCGGGGCGCGAACCCTGGCTCACCCATGTACGATACCCACACTCTACCACTGTACCGCAGAGGCTCCATATCTATCCATCTATTATCTATCTATTTATTTACAGGTATGTATGTATGAATGTATGTGTGTGTGTGTGTGTGTGTGTGTGTGTGTGTGTGTGTGTGTGTGTGTGTGTGTGTGTGTGTGTGTGTATAGTGTGGTTTTTGGTCATAACTAAAATTTTTCTTAGAAAAATTGTTGCTTTGAATATATGATGAATTTATGATGCATGATCATTGTTGCATACTGCATTAAAAAAAAACCCCGAATCTATTAAGATATTTTTAAAAAGACTTAGCTAAGTTTTCAAAATGTAGACGTAATTCAAGTAATACACTCTGGGATCTGTATAGTTTGTCAGTAATATTGTACACGCTACAGTTCCAAACTGATGATATTAATTTCCAGCCATTCTAACCCGGCTGAATATTAGTCTAACATCCGCCCATCATCCAGTCCTTTTCTGCCCCATGAAGGGCGTAGGGATCCGGGGCTCTGTCACCCTTCATGGCAGAAGTTAACAGCCTCACTTGCTCCTGAGTGACATTTGTGAGTAATAAAACCCAAACACCTCTCGGATTTAAAGCCACGAAGGCCAAATCCGGATCTAGCGCCACAGAAGACCACATACAAAGCGGATGATCCTTATGTGGATAAAATTTCTCCATCTGGATAACTGACGGCACATGTAGCCATGACATTGCACTATTTAACTTGCAAAGTTCTCATAAGGCTCTGAATATTTCGTAAATGATGTAAACAAGGCTTTCTATTTTTTCGGCAACTGTACTGTCATTCTATATACTGTCCTTTTACGAAATTGTTGAATATATTTTATTAATTTCTCGTGTGCTGATATACGTCTTGCTATAATTTAAATTACACTTTCACAAAAGCCATATACAGCATATGAAATACACAGATTACGAAAAATAAATTCCTTATTAAATGAACAACGATAATTTTTCTGGCAATATCAGATTTCACTGAGTTATGGATACAGATTACCTGAAAAGTGGCTGAGCCAGCTTAAGAATACTTTCCCAGAACCTTGTAACTGATACGACGAGAAAACCTTAAGAGCATTCTACCGTAAAAGAAACATGCGATTCCCGGATCATAACATTATAAATTCGTCCTGAATCATACCAAATCTAAATTTCTCTCTCTCTCTCTCTCTCTCTCTCTCTCTCTCTCTCTCTCTCTCTCTCTCTCTCTCTCTCTCTCTCTCTCTCTCTCTCTCTCTTACGTATTCTCCTTTGAGCATACTCTTTTGTGCAAGAGATGAGGTCATAACTATTCCAGGCCACCACTTGGGCAATAATACCCACGTCCATACTGAAGGCATATTTATACTTGACTCATGATCTGAGGCAAGCTTTTCTTCATCATTTGACCAGCGCCAGCTTGGGGGCCGGGAAACAATAAATTCCTACCTCCATTTCAGAAAATACTATTTTCACATGGCATAAAGTGTGTAACACAAAGCAACCTTAAAATATCTCGGTTCGCCTCGGCACATAGCTGAATTTCATCACTCCAGGAGCTCCAGAGTAATTACAATAACTCTTGATAGGTTGAACATACCTCTTTTACCACTCTTGCCAAGCAAATTCACTCGTATTTACTGGCCAATTAATACAGAAATGACTCGGCTCTAGAGTGGAGTTGTGTTTAGTGAAGTTGGTCCCAAGAGGATGATGGACGAACTCTCGGGCGTGCCTTGTGGGGTCATCTATTGTTTAGCAGATATGCGTCAATGTATAGGCTTCTCTTCCTTTGCTTCCATACAGATTATGTGGACACTAGAAAATGCGACGGTTCCAGGTCGTTGGAATTGTCGCTTACTGTTTGAAACATTTAGGCCTACTGCTTCAAAACTAGGATTTATTATCGGGAGTTGTTTTCACTCGGTTTGTCTGTCTGTCTGTTTGTTTGTTTGCATGTCTGTCTGTCTGTCTGTTTATTTTACGCGAAAACTATTGGTAAGATTTTGAATAAAATTGCAAGGATAATGGGCTATGACCTTCTGATCATCTATTAAATTTTAGGGCAAACTGGGTCAAGGCCCAGGCTGTAGGCCCCCCCAAAAATAATAATAAAATAAAAAGGACGAGTAAAAATCGCTTTTCTCGCCATAACTCCTTTCGAATTCGTCATATCGACATCAAACCCAAACCTAAAGGTGCATCTCTCAAATCTGCATCCTATTGCATGCCTATTACATGAGGGGGGGGGCACCCCCCAGTTAGAGGTACCGGGATCGATGTCATGTGGGTCGGGCCTAATATTTCAAATGGGCATAAAATCGTCAATTTTCACCCGATTTACTTCAAATTTGATATGTGACATCTTTGACTAGATATCCTGTTGTGTTTATACGTCAGCACTACAATGGCTGCCGGGGAGGGGTTTGGTGTGCCTTGGCATCACTTCTTGTTACTTCATGAAATTAACAATAAAAACATAGGTAAATGAGTTTATATTATAGTAGGACTCGCGCGCGCTCGCGGCCGTGGCGCGGCTCGCACCTGTGTACCGTGTTGCCACGTTTTCTATACCGTTATCTCTCTCTCTCTCTCTCTCTCTCTCTCTCTCTCCTGGCGGGAAATGTGAGCCACCTTGAGTACTTTTGATTCTTTTATAAGTTATTTATAATTGTGCTTTCATTTGTTAATTTGGTTTTGTCATATTTAGTAGTAGATGGAGTGTCAAAGTTACTGTCTGCTGAGAGGTTTGTTACGTTACTGATTCATACACCCCGACGTAGTGGTCAGGGGGAGGGACGTGTGAATGGGGATTTGACCTGAGACACCCAGGAGGGATTAAGAAGGGAGGAGAGGGGAAGGGGGGGCTGGATTCACCTACCACGTGGTCAGTATTAGAAGAGAGAGAGAGAGAGAGAGAGAGAGAGAGAGAGAGAAATTACGTGTATAGATATATGTGCATCAATAGGAACAATGTATATCAGTGTGTGCAGTATGTACAAAGGAACAAATGAATACAAAGGCAGTGACAGACCTCTCTCTCTCTCCCCCCTCCCCCCTCTCTCTCTCTCTCTCTCCTGGCGGGAAATGTGAGCCACCCTGAGTACTTTTGATTCTTTTATAAGTTATTTATAATTGTGCTTTCATTTGTTAATTTGGTTTTGTTATATTAAGTGATGCCGACAATGCATTCAATGCATGCCTCTCTCTCTCTCTCTCCCTCTCCCTCTCTCTCTCTCTCTCTCTCTCTCTTGGGACATTGAATCTCCTCATTCTCCCTTGGGACATTTATTTTAGGCCAGATGGATGTGTAAGTATTGCCACTCACAAGAATTACATGAATTATTTCTTTTACTTTGGATATTGGCATATTTCTTCTTTTTTCAGGCTCATTATCTTATATCCATAACTGTGATATTATTACCCACCCTAAAACTACGCTAAAAACCAATAAAAGTGACTACAATATCTTTTAGCAACACTGTACAATATGTGTGCCATGTTTCTGTGTTACTGTATAAATATTTTATGCATAATAAGATTACTGTTGATTCATCCATCAAAATACACAAGTGTAAGTTTTATTCATCTGAATTTATCGAATTTGTGATGCCTTGTACATAAATAGCTTCCGTTTCACATCGCAAGTTGGGGAAACGTGGCACCATTGCCCACAGGTGCTGGCCACACCCCCGCCGCAAACAGGCGGGAATCCGACTATAGTTTCATATAAAAAATACTGCCAACTGCAGTATGAATGTTATTAAAGTTCTTCCCATTTTTTTACTGGAAAGTTCCGTGTCTACATTATGCAAATTCGTGAATTTCATTGCATGGATTTTTACATCCATAAACTGTAATCATTCCTGTACCCCAAGTCATTTAAATTATAAACATTTTATTTATAATACAACAGTCTATGATGTAAGACGTAGTAGAATTGAATTTATTGGTATTTATAAAGGACCATTAGCCAACAAAACAGCTAATTATTGGACTTTAAAACCACTAGAACCTTCATTTTGCGGTTAAATCCTTTGCTTCTAATTTACAACAGTTATATCAAAGTGGTGCATATTTGCCACTCATGAGCAGCAACTCTCAATGGAAGAAAGTTTCCTGAACTGTAAAGCCGAGAACTGAATTATTCTGCAACTGAGGTACGTTAAATAAGTATCAAAATGACGTAGATCTGGCCCAAGTTTATGTGAACAAACTATAGTTGTACAAACGGTATTTTGAAAAGCTGAAGATGTATGCAAGACCGTATTGTTCAATGGTCATACGTAGATGTGATTAGCTTGCATGCCTTATTACAGAACACATTTACGAAACATATCAAACAATATGATGTTATTATCCTATAGAGGAGCCTCGCGGCCCTACTGGGCCACAAAGCACTTCTCCAAATTAGTCTTCTCTGAACCACGCTTTGCCCAAATGAGAGCTGTTTCTGGACAGCAGCCACCACCACCATCATGACAGTTACCATCGACGCCACCATAAGCATCACAGTTACCACCACCACCATCACCACAATTACCACCACCACCACTGCCATAATTATGATCACCACAGCTACCACCACCACCACCACCACCATCATAATTATGATCATCACAGCTGCCACCACCACTACCACCGCTGCCACCAGCACAGTCACCATCACAGTTACCATCACACCATTACCACCACCGCCATCACAGCTACCACCAGCACCGTTGCCGAACCACCACAGCCATCACGATCACCACCATAGCTACCACCACCACCATCACCATCACCGCCATCACGATCACCACCATAGCTACCACCACCACCATCACCATCACAGCTACCACCACCATTATTACAGCTACTACCACCTCCATAACAACTGCCACCACTATCATCATCACAGCTATCACCACCTCCACCACCACCACCACTACCACCAACACCACCACCAACAGTTACCAACATTTTCTGCTGAATAAAATCGTCTGCTTCTACCATCAATTAAGTAATAGACATCGGCGTGTAGATGTACATCTCTCTCTCTCTCTCTCTCTCTCTGTTCGAAGAGATGCTCTGTTGCCTCTTTGATGTGTGCATATTGTAACACCAACCGGGACGTTATTAAGGCCTAAACACCCTTTCGGAAAAATATCAATCAACATAAACTGGCCAGTCTTGGACCCAGTTCCAACCATCCTGCTAAATTTCATCAAATTCTTCTCCACTTTTGTCTGAATCACCCCCCCCACACACACACACAAACAGGATTATAGTATATTGGATTTAGATTCAGCAGCAAGGTAGATAATTTTGGCACACTTTTATTCTCATCTCAGACTTCACAAACACCCACACCTTTGATATCTTTAGTCTCATCACGTGACTCTGTTCTTGTGAATTTCAGACGATTATATGTAGCTTAGGGGAAAAATTCAGATTGCAAAGAGGCTGATGGAGAAGGTTTCTTACTCGGAAATTACAACTTGACTCTCTAAAGCTTAAGAATTTTGTCTGGAAATGTCAAGAATAAATGCGATAACGTCCTCTGACTGAAAGGTTATGAATATGGCTATTTTTCACATGAATGTAATGCAATACTTCTTAATACAAGACTTTACCATTATGCCCATTCCAGGTTTGGGTTCACCTGGCAGAACTGGACCACCGCCTTCGCTTGAAATTTTAGTATTGGTTATATTAAATTCTACAAGGCTGTATGAGGTAAGAATGAGTCTTCTTGGCTATTAGTAAATGATTATCCAGTTCGACTACAGAGATTGGGGGTTATCGTCAGATTAAGCAAGCTATAGTGAGCTGCATCAATCTCCTTTATTGTGTCATTTTCTCTGTTTATTATTTCCAGCCAGTTTTTGAATGGCAGTGTGTCCAGGATTCTCGAAGTTGTTAGATAATGATGTTCTCTTTCTTTAATTTCATTTTCTCTTCAGGAACACTTTAAGCAGTCCCCATATAAACCCTTACTGCACCACACTACCACTGTCACAAGCCATTCTCTTCAGCTCGAGGGGTCTCTCTTAATGTGCATCAGATCGGTTGACTGCATCCCAGAGAAACAAAGGTCTAATAGCCTCGGAAGGATGCTCCCACCCCAGTTACTTTTTGCCTTAAGTACACAGTGCACGGACGGACGCTTACCTGTATTCAACCATTAACAGTGAACATTTAGCATTAAAACTCTGAGTTCCCTTTATGTAAATGGAAGGGATTTTTTTTTTTTTTTTTTCACTGCCCTAGGGGGACAGTCTTCAAACAAGACTATTCTAACCTCGATTAGTCAGTCTATAATATTTGTATGTCTGTCTATCTCCCTGTCTTTCTTTTTGTCTGTCTGTCATTTAGTGTATTTGCTTCACTGTAGCAGACCAAATTAGGTCCACTGAAGGACCAAACCTTCTCTTCGAAGACAGTGCTAGTTAGGGTTAACTTGTGCCCCTGCTTGAGTAATATGAGTGCTGAACTAATGAATTTGAAGTGGGTGATGTATGTGAAAGTAGAATTATTGGATTGGCTATGTTTGTGTGCCAGGACTTGTCATCGATCTGAACTGAATATGCAAGCATATAAGAGGATCACTGTCAGTATCCCCTCACGTCTCCGCCAAGGTTTGTGTTTCGAACCTAAGTTGAGGGACTCGCACGTAGATTGAAATGATCATTCTACTAACAAGCCATCATAGCTCTCTGCCTATCTACCTTCTCCCAAACTGCTCAATCTTGTCCACAGTCCCAGCTTTAAGCACACTGGTCAATGTAATAAGGCTTCCTCGACGACAAATTTAAGTTTGCTAAAGATAAAGAGAGACTGAGTGATAGAATCAGCATGATACATCCTCATCCCATCCAAAAACTTATCTTTCCCATATGACTCTGAGCAATTGTTCTCAAAATCAAAACACATCATCCTTGTTTCACCGTCAACTCCGTCACTGTGTCTAGTCCAGAATGCATCAAAACTGCTTGAGTTATACTACCCTGTCCCATATACAGTAACCTCTCAAGTATCTTTCGTCGCAATATTCGGCCCAGGAAAATGTCCGGCGTTTCTGCCTCGGCTCTATTAAAGCAACATGCAGTGAAATTATGCAACATTCGGCGCCGAAACGGGACATAACCGGAGGTTCTGTGCAATATCCTACATTGAGGGTTACTGACTGGTTTGTAACCAATAGCTGACCAGCACTATTACTGTGCTGTATCATGATTATATTGCTTTTTATGCTTGTTGTTTATCTTTTATTCTTGGGAAAGTTTTTAGGATACAGGGTCGAGATGGATATTAACACAATATTTGGCTCGGCACCGAATGTTGAGCCAGTGGGGGGTAGTATACAATATCTGGAATTTCACTTTATTCTGCATAAGGCATGGTTAAATTACAACGGATAATTGAGCGTATACTTCTCTCTCTCTCTCTCGATGGATATATATATATATATATATATATATATATACACCCCAACACCCCCCAAACACACACACACATACAGATATATATATATATATATATATATATATATATATATATATATATATATATCATCTCATCTCATCTCATAAGCCGATTGAGTGTCCACTGTAGGACCGGACTATCCCAACCGAATTGTGGACGATACAGCCAATGTATCCGTACCAAGTGGCTTAGACTGTCTGGTAGAGATTGTATGTAGGGTGAGAAGTGCTTGTAAGTGTAACTGTAGTGTTGGAGTGGCTTTGGATGTGTGTGTGTATTCTGTGAACCTGCACAAGCCAAATGGGTGCAAGCATACTTTATACAGTAGTATGCGACACTGGTTCAACCACAACACCCCTGATGTCCGCCAATGCAGTACGTGGCCAGAAGAACGCTCCCAAAGTTTATTACCCTGGCGGGGCACGAACCCTCGTTCTTCAGTGAACGAAAATGCACACTTTACCACTGAGGCCTCATATATATATATATATATATATATATATATATATATATATATATATATATATATATATATATATATATATATATATATATATATATACAGTAATCCCCGTACTATCCAGATGCCTACTTTCTGGACATCCCCACTTACCAGATATTTGGTCCCGGGATCCAATATTCCTAAAATGGGCCAAAAATCGCAAAAAAATAGAAAAAAATCCGACTTCCCCCCCCACCCCCTAATTTGAACTCGGCACGCTTGGCGTGGACCAGCTGTGTTTTGGTGCGTAGTTCCACCACCGTCTGCTAAAGCGCCGCTGCATCCTCCCCACTTACCGCCTGTCTCTTGTTGTGAGTGCATGCTCGTCATCATGACTGCCCACGTACTGACTTTTGTGGTGGTGCCTTACCTGCTGCAGGCTCTGCTGCTGCTCTACTGCCTCTTGTTAGTGTGTATGATGATGGTCCCCCCACCTGAGAAGAGGAAGAGAGTGGTTTTGACTCTGGAGAAGAAAAAGGAGATAATGGACAAGGTGGACACGGGATGATCCACCTCACGCATCCTCCGTGAATTTAACCTGGCCCGATCTACTTTGTTTGATATCAAGAGATCCTGCGACAAACTCATGCAGTACACGGCTGACTTCTCGTCGAAGAACAAATGCAACGTGGAGAGGGAGTTGATGCTTACTCCCTGGTATGCTGAAGTCGACAGCTCCACGTTGATTTGGTATTGACAGCAACGTGCTGCTGGTGTGCTGGTGCATGGCATGGAGCTGAAGGCTGCTGCTGAGAAGTTCACAAGGATTCACGATGCCCCAGACTTCAAGGCATCCAAAGGTTGGCTCTTTGCGTTCAAGTTATGACATGGGTTTACCAACCATAAGGCCCATGGCGAAGCTTTGGATGCTAACGAGGATGGAGTAGTGGAGTTTCGTCACAAGATGAAGCGCTTGATCGACAGGGAGGGCCTCAATCTCGGTCAAGTCTACAACGCTGATGAAACTGGTTTATTCTATCACTCTATGCCAACGAACACTCTAGCCAAGGAGACGGAGAAGCGTGTACCTGACCGCAAGCTCTCCAAGCAACGGATATCTGCTTTGTGTTGTGCCAATGCTAATGGCATGCACCGGCTTAAGCCCGTTATTGTTGGACGTGCAAAGCAGCCTTCGTGTCTTCGTGGGGTGATGGATGTCCTTCCTGTTGTTTGGTACCATTCTTTGAAGGCATGGTTCACTGCCCACATCTTCAAAGATTGGTTCCACCGTCATTTCGTCAAGGAGGTCATCCATTACCAGACGAAGATAATGGGAATCCCGCGCAACCAGGTAAAGGCCCTCCTTCTCCTCGACAATGCACCTGCTCGCCCGTGCAACAAGGACTTGGTGGCTGAGAATGGGCGCATTAGGTGCATGTTTCTGCCACCTAATACAACTGCTCTCATCCAACCAATGGACCAAGGAGTGATCATGGGAACGAAGAGGATTTACCGACGAAAGTTCCTGGACAAGGTGATGGTTGTTCTCGAGGACGAGGATGAGCGCAGGGAGGGACGGGACACGCGAGGCCAGCAGACTTTGGAAAACCTTCGCCGCTACAATATCAAGTCTGCAATCTATAACTGGGCCAGTGCATGGAAGGAAGTCCCTGTCAAGGCTCTAGAAAATGGCTGGTCTCGTCTGCTTCTCAGAACGGATGTGGAGCACGATTTCCTAGGCTTTGATGTGGATGACTTCCATGTACATCTACGTGCACATGACGACGATGTTGATGTGGACGAAGTGTGTGAGTGGTTGGATGATGACGTGGGAGATCCTAGGTATCAGACCATGTCTGATATCGAGATCACATCTTCAGTTGCAGGTGTCAGTACCCAGCTTGAAGATTCCAACGAGGACGGCAACGATGATGCGGACTCCTCTCAGTGTGACACTACTCCAGCCATCCCCAAGCTGAGCGCACTCCGGGAACATGTAGAGTTAATTCTTGACTACCAGGAACACCCGGACTGTGACAGGGAGATGGGGCCCTTGGGACTTGTGGAGGAAGTGCGCGCTTTCAGGCAGCGCATCATTAATTGCCAAAATCATCGTTCCTTGTGTCAATTAACCATTGACAGCTTTTTCAGGCCCGTGACCCCCGCTGTGCCAAGCCCTAGCTCCACAACATTGCCTCCCCAAGACAGGCCCTCATCCTCCGAGCCACAGCCCAGCACATCAGGCACGGTGGAGTCATCACTGGAAGTGAGTTTGCGCCTGTCTTCAGAGTCGTCTGCAGTGGATAATCCATCACCACGACCCAGCGATGCACCCCTAGGCCACCTCCTTCAGCTACTCTCAGACTTTTACAGTGATTAAACGACAAGAACTCTCCACTAGACCACATGGGAATTTACAGTGTTGTGCAGTGAAGAAAACAGTGCGTAGTGTTAAGAAATTATAATTTTGAGTGCAAAGACTAAGTGCAGAGTGCAACACTGATTATATTGACGTTCAATGGAGCGCAAATTAGACTAGAGTGTGTAATGTTAAGAAAATGGATTTATGAGTGCAAAGACTTAAGTGCAGAGTGCAACACTTATTTCATTAACCCTAGATATGTAATGTGGGGTCTCAGAGACCCCAGTCCCCGAAATTTGATTTTAAAAAATATGAGCATAAGGTCTACAGATCTGTCCGTCTCATTACCTTCCTGCCTAGTGATGCTCTTCATGGGGACGATGGGCTCATAGCTGTACCTGGCTCTGATTTTGCTCTATAGAGCCATTGGGGTATGTTACATCCCAGATTACCTATAATGTAACCTCAGTTGAGCCCTCTTGTGATTTTTTTATTTCAATTTGCTGTCTTTCTCCTTTTGTATACAGAAGGTCCCAACATCGGTATACTGCAGACCACCCAAGGAATCATGATATTACTTTTCAATTTTGCAAGATTTAATTTTAAAATTTTTATATCTAAAATTTAACCATTTTTGTATAAACTTTAAAAAAATGTAAAATTTTTCGATTAAACTTTATTTTTTCTGGCCCTATTTACAGATAAGGGGTTGAATTATTTGTCTATTGAAGCATTTTGAAATATCTTCAAACGGAAGTATTTTTTTTTATGCTTTTTCCGTGGGGTCTGTCAGATCCCACGTTACCTAATATAGTAACAAAATCAAGATTACCTTACAAGGGTTAAGGTGCAATGGAGCGCAAGTAAGACTACAGTGTGCAGTGTTAAGAGAATGAAATTCTGAGTGCAAATGACTAAGTTCAGTGCAAGACTTCATGCACAGTGTACTGCAGGTGCTTCAGGTACTCCTTTTTAATGTCAGAGTCTGAGAGGAGGTGGGTTATTCATCGAGATGGCCAGGGACTTGTAAGTACCCACAATGTTTCATATTGTACTGTATTTTCCATACTTACCTCTAAAACCTCATTTCACTCTTTAATGTCCCTTACCGGTGTGAATATGGTCCTAGGTGCTATGCATGCGCAGTAGGGAGGTGTTTTTCTGAGTTAGGCTAGGTTAGGGTCCATAAGTACCAGTCCTGGAGCCAGGGACTTGTAAGTACCCAGAATGTTTAACATTGTATAAACTCACCTCTAAAACCTCATTCTCTAGTTCTTTTGCATTTATTTCAGTTTTTTATGTCTCTTATTGGTGTGATTTGAGTCTTAAATAGGTGATACGCATGTCCAGATTGAGTTGTATAGGTGTTTTTCTGAGTCAGGGTAGGTTAGGGTCCATAAGTACAAGTCCAGGAGGCCGGGGCCCACTTTTCCGGATGGGACCACTTTCCGGACATGCTGTTGGCTCTATTATATCGAAAAGTGGAGGGAATACTGTATATATATATATATATATATATATATATATATATATATATATATATATATATAGATAGATAGATATAGACATAGATATATATATATAGAGAGATAGAGATAGATAGATAGATAAATAGATAGATAGATATATGTATATATATATATATATATATATATATATATATATATATATATATATATATATATATATATATATATATATATATATATATATATATATATACAGTATATATAAATATATATATATATATATATATATATATATATATATATATATATATATATATATTGCCAGACGCCTCAATCCCGTTTGGGGTGGCCACAAACAAATCGCCTCCAAGTCGCCCTGTCCCCCGCCATTTCACTGCCCTGCTCCCAACTCACACCCCGCTCTCTCATATACCTCTCTACCCCATCCCTCCATCTCATCCTCGGCCTCCCCCTCCCTCTTCCCCCCTCCACCTCACTCACATACACTCTCTTTGTCAGTCTTTCACCCTCCATCTTCTCCACATGGCCAAACCACCTCAGTGTGCTCCTCATAACGCTTCCTATCACATCCACATCCACACCACAACGCTCCTTTATATCCTCATTCGTCAGCTTGTCTCTCCATGTGACTCCACAGGCTCCTCTTAAATAACTCATTTCCACTGCTCTCACTCTTGACTTGTGTCCTTCCAACAACGTCCAAGCTTCACTTCCATACGTTAGAGTTGGTATCACAATACTGTCATGCAGTAACTTTTTCACTTCCATGCTCACTTCCCTGTTTCTTATCACTGCTTTCAAAGAACCAGCAACCTTTCTCCCCTGCCGTACCCTTTCAAGCACTTCATCCTCCAAACCTTCATCCTTACTCATCACACTACCCAAGTACTTAAACGTACTCACATTTTCCAATTCCTCACCATCCATCCTCGCTGTACATTCACTGACTTCACCTCTCTCAAAGACCATCACTTTACCACTCCCTACATTCACCTTTAGATTCCGTTTCTTACACACTCTCCCAAACTCATCCACGAAGCCTTGCAACTCCCCTTCGTCTTCACTCAACAACACAGTATCATCTGCAAACAACAGTATAGGGAGTTTCCAAACACTATCCTCTCTCACCAGGGCCACTCCAACATCCACTACCCTACCTTGTACCTCTTTTATTACCCCATCCATATACAGATATATCTATATATCTATATATATATATATATATATATATATATATATATATATATATATATATATATATATATATATATATATATATATGTACATATGTATGTATATATGTGTGTATTTATATGTATATATATATATATATATATATATATATATATATATATATATATATATATATATATATATATATATATATATATATATTTATCTATCTATCTATTTATCTATCTATTTATATCTGTCTATATCTATATCTATCTATCAATCTATATTTATATATCTATCTATCATATATATATATATATATATATACATATATATATATATATATATATATATATATATATATATATATATATATATATATATATATATATATATATATATATATATATGGGGGCACCTGTTTTTATATCGTATTTGAGTCTGCAGCTGACACTGTTTTTAACTTGAACTAATTTTGATTATTCACTGCATTAACTAAATTATCTAAATATTACCAAAATATATGTGTAGTCTACCGCTCCCCCATCGCTTCCCCAGAATCCAGTGTATTTGACTCCATATGCACACAGTTGACTAACCTTAACATCAATCTTAGCACTGAAATTATAGTTTTGGGCGATTTTAAGGTACATAATGTAGAATGGTTATCGTAGTCTACCAGGACTGACGGTACTGATCTAGAATGCGAGCTATTTCCAGAATCGTTTAATTTCATGCAGTTGGTAAACCAACCAACCAACCAGAATACGGGATAATCCTGACCATAATGCCTCTCTCTTGGATCTATTCCTGACTCATAATCCAGATCAGTACAGGACAGAAGTACTGTTACCACTTGGATCCTCTGACCACACTCTCATCAAAGCCTCATTAGTCAATTCCCCCAAACCTCCCCGTTCTGACCCTTTCAGGGTGACCCAATGTCACTTTGAGAAAGCAGACTAGGATGAATTATAAAATTATCTTGCTGACATTCGATGGCAGCCTTTCTTCTCTAGTGACATCAGTTCTACTCAGTCTCACATTAATGACTTAATACAAGCTGGTATGGAATTGTTCATACCAAGTCAGCAGTTCACTAAAAGATTGGACTCTCCAAAATGGTTTGATAGCATCTGTGCCAGAGCAACGGACCAAAAGTCATTAGCATATAACTCTTACTGAAATAAAAACATCTGAATCGTTCAGTCAATTAAAAATTGCGAAAAACCATGCAAAACGAGTAATAAATCTCGGGAAAAACTTTCTTTACAGCCAAGCATCCAGACTACTAAACAATCCTAATGACAATAAATTATTCTGGTCAACTTCAATTCTTTCAATAATAACTTAAACAAGTCATCGCCCATTCCCCCGCTAAAATCTTCAGACAGTAACATTTACTCTTGTGGTAAAGCTATTATCCTTGCCAGTTCTTTTGCCAGAAATTCTACGTTCAAGGACGTCACCCAGAACGTCCCAGTACTATAACTTTACTCGCCCAAAAGTGTTCCACTTAAAATACGGACTAGATACATAAAATCCGTCCTAGACAATTTTCCAACCATCAAAACTCCGGGACCAGATGGAATTCCTCCAAATGTTTAGAAAAAATGCTCCCCAGAGCTTGCTTCTGTTCTAGGCAAATTATTCAGACTATACCTACGTACTTTCTCATTCCCTAATTCATAGAAAGAAGCCAATATCCACCCAGTTTCAAGGAAGAGAAGTTCCTTTGACCTCTCTGATTACTTTTACCGCCAAAGCAGGTACTGTCCAAGAGTGAATAACATCTGCTGCTCCAACTATTTCCAAGATCTTAGTTTTAAGAGGTAAAACAGCTCAGTTTTCAACAGCTTAAAGTCGAATGCCAATAGCTAGCACATGTTCTCTTGGTAAAGTATTTGAAATCGTAATGAATAAGCACACAGTTTAAACATCTTGAATCCAATAACTTAATTAGTGTTAGAAAGTATGGTTTTTACCACGAAAGATCCACCATTGATATTCTTAATCTCCTGACTCACACCATCCATCAGTCAGTTGACCAACATTGAGACGCTCATGCAGTAGCCCTTGATATTTCTAAAGCTGTTGACAGAGTATGGCACCGTTCGCTGCTATCTAAACTCTCTTGCTCTGGACTAATATCTTCTGTTCCTCTGATTTCCTCATATCTCAGTGACAGAAAGATAGGAGTCATAGTAGATGATGTATATTCCATTTTCCATTCAATTAATGCTAGCTTGCCAGAAGGATCAGTTTTGGCTCCAACCCTATTCCTAATTCATATTACTGACCTCCTGTCTGTCACCCATAATCCTATCCATGCAAATGCAGATGACTCAACACTTCACAGTTCATTCACAAGTAAACATCCATTCACAAAGTTTAATTCACAACACAGTACAGCCATCTCCTTAAAGCAAGACTCATCTAGGATCACAGAATGGGGACAAAATAACCTTGTCTCATTTAACGTTAGTAAAACCAAATATATACAGTTTAGTAATAGACAGATAATGCTAGATTTCTATATTACCTTCAGTGCTACTACTATTCCTATCCCTAAAAGTACTTAAATTCTCTTTGTTTCACTTAACAGTGACCTCAGCTGGAAGTCTCACGTCAGATCATTTGCTAAAACCGCCTCATAAAACTTGGATTATTATACAGAGCTCGTAGCTTCTTCACTGACGAGCAGTTGGCTATAGTTTATAAGTCATGTGCGCTGTCAACTGGACTATTGCTCACCCTTGTGGAATGGAGGTGAAGAGGTTGCACTAAAGCAACTAGACAAAATTCAGAATAAAGTTGTTAGAAATATTAATAACACTGGTATTACAAATAAACTACCTCTCCTACAGGTATGAAGGAATGTTGCCTCGCTTGCATTGTTTTATATACATTTATGGCAAATGCTCAGACGAAGTTGCATTCATTGTCCCACCTTTTCATGCCATCCCCTGTGGTAAAAGGGCATCTGGTAGAGCTAATGACTGCAAAGTCACACTGCTATGTTGCAGAACTTCCACCTATCAGAAATCTTTTATTCCCCAAACTGCATCTCTTTGGAACTCACTTTCCCAGAATTGTTTCCCCCTAAACCTCAACCTACAACTGTTGAAGTCCAGCTATTAAAGATTTTTTACGAATGGAGGACACCAGTAATCTGGTGTTCTGATTATTTTTTTTAATTCGTTTTTGATGTGTTTTGATAGGTAGAATGCTGTGTCTTCAGTATTTTTTTTTATTCTTATCATGAAAAATTAAACAATATTATTTTTTTAGAAAATTCAGTGCGACCTGCACAAGGAATCTGATGGGCCGAGGTTTTATGTTCTCAAGTCGTTCTCCTTACGCCCACCTTTAAAAGAAAAGATTGGGAGGGGTGTGAGGACCGTTATGTTCTTTGTTAGGTGTTCGGAGAGGTGTGAGGTATGTGCTTGGTCAGATAGAGGGTAACATGAAGGAGTGTTAATGCCAACCTTAACATAGGGATATGAGACTATGGTGTGGCATGAAAATGAAAAGTCACGAGTGAGAACAGTGGTGATGAGACAGCTGAAGAATGTATGTGGCGTACAGAGGGTGGATAGGATACGAAATAATGTGATTCGTGAAAGATGCGGAGTGAGGAAGTCTGTGGACACCAGAATCGAAGAGAGTGTACTGGGATGGTTATGGTCATGTGGAGAGAACAGATAATATTAACGTGGTAACAAAAGCATATCTGAACGAATCTGAAGGAGGGAGGAGGCGAGGTAGGCCAAGGAGAAGGTGGAGGAATATGATGGAAGAGTGTGTGAAGATGAGAGGCATGGAAGTCGGTGAGGCTAGAGGACTGACATGAAGCAGAGCTGGCTGGATGAATGTTGTGAGAAGAAGCGCATGATAAGGGGTTTGGCACCCTTTCTTGCTACCAGCAGATGAGTATATTTATCTGAAACACTCCTTATATTGTTGAAGGGCTGTTAATATGATGAGATGGGTCTGATCTCACTCATGGGTCTTGCTATCACCAGTAGCATTGCCCTAACATCATTTTTGGCCCTACTAGCGAGGTCCCCATCAGACTACATGTCACACCTTCATTCCTGCGGATTACTGGAAGATGAAAATAAAATGAGCTTGTCATTTTGTGTGTGTGTGTGTATATGTGTGCATGTGTGTGTGTGTGTGTGTGTGTGTGTGTGTGTGTGTGTGTGTGTGTGTGTGTGTGTTAAGAGTAATATTCTGGATGTTATTACCCGAGAAAGACAAGGAATGTATGGGCATTTCCAGAAAAAAGACAAACTTATATTGAGACACTGCTGCATTGAGGTGATGGTAGTAGCAAGAGTTTAGGAAGCATAACCCCCAATTCTCCACTCATTTTATGTGGACCCTTCCCACAGACACCCTTTTCCCCTTCTTTGCCGGCATGGGCAAGGGTTAATTCTGGCTGACAGTCTCCCTCCCGAGGAGAAAGTCTGGTCCTACGATGGTCTTTAAGTAGAAGCACAAATACAAGCATATGAAACAGAACAGTAAAGCAAAGAACAACATACCAGCTGGTCCATTCGGGCTTTTTTTTACAAAGAAAAGTTCGACTATGGTCGTCTATAAACTAAAGATGGATAACAAAGCATCAAGGGTCTCCCATCCACCAATCTCTTGAACCAAGCGATGAAATGAAAGTAAGAAAGACCACCATGCAGTAAAAAGAAAAAAAAAAAAGGAAATTTCAAAAGATATAAATGAGTTACCATATATTCTAAACATTCTAAACCAGAAAGTATGCCTTAAAGATCGTGCTGTCACAACCAGCTAAGTCTCCCAAACCTTTAAAATGCTATCAACCAGGTTACCACGACAACCTCCCCCATGGTATGTTAGACCACACATTTGTCCACAACATAAGTTGTGGTTTCGTTTCCCAGCTTTTAATGTTCTTACCTAATTGTTCTTACCTAAATGTATCTTTACAGGAATGAGTCAAGCTCGTATTGTCCCGTGTCTTAGACCATATTTATCGTACATATCCTTAAATTTGTGAATTGTTTTGGCACACACTATTTCATTCGGTAGTGCATTCCATTGATCAATTGCTCTGTTTGGGAAACTGAATTTCCTTACGTCTTTATCACCTCTCTTCTTATGCAGTTTTTTGCAGTGTCCTCTTGCTGATGCTTCTCCATATGTTAAGTAATCATTTATGTCTATTTTCTCCTTTCCTGATATGCACTTATATAGCATTATCATGTCACCTCTTTTCCTTCTCTCCTGTAGTGTTGGTAGATTCAGTTTATTTAGTCTTTCTTCGTAACTTAGGTCCCTTAAGCTTGGTATCCATCTTGTAGCGGCCCTTTGAACTTTTTCAATCTTGTCTATATGCTTTTTGAGATGAGGACTCCAGACTATTGATGCATATTCCAGGGTTGGTCTAATGAATGATGTTATTATCCTTCTTAGCATGTCTTCATTTATGTATGTGAATGCTAGTCTCATATTTGCAAGCAGTGTATACATGTTCCGTACCTTCTCGCTGATGTGGTCAGCCGGAGATAGTCTGTTATTGATAATCACACCTAGGTCTTTCTCTCTTTCTGATGTGTATAGGGTTTTATTTCCTAACTTATAATCCCAATCAGGTCTTTTTCCACTTTTACCAAACTTGATTACATGACACTTGTCCACATTGAATTCCATTTGCCATGTACTACTCCATTCATGAAGTTTATTTAATTCTTCTTGTAGCTCCCTACAAGAGTCTGTGCTAGTAATTCTCCTTTGTATTTTTGCATCATCTGCAAACATATTCAGATAGCTCTCATTTCCAGTGTTACTGTTTATATCATTTATGTACACTAGAAACATGATTGGTGCCAGCACCGAACCCTGTGGTACTCCACTAGTCACTTCTTTCCATGATGAGTAGTTTCCTCTTAGTACTGTCCTCATTTCTCTTTTTATGAGAAAGTCTTGCATCCAACAAAACAGTTTGCCTCGAATTCCTCCTTGATGGTACAGCTTCCATAAAAGTCTTTGGTGTGGTACTGTGTCAAAAGCTTTCTTGAAATCTAAATAGATACTGTCCACCCATCCTTCCCTTTCCTGTATTGTGTTTGTTACTCTGTCATAGTAGCTCAACAGATTAGTAACACATGATTTTCCTTTTCTGAAACCAAACTGTCTTTCTGTTATCATACTGTGTTCTTCTAGATGATTTACCCAAGCTTTTCTTATAAGTTTTTCTAATACCTTGCTTACAACACTGGTCAGTGATACTGGTCGGTAGTTGAGAGGATTTTGTCTATTTCCTTTCTTGAATAAGGGGACTATATTTGCTTTTTTCCAAATATCAGGTAGTTTCCCTTGACTCAAGGATTTCTTGAAAAATTAAAAATAATGGTTTACTTAACTCCTTTGCACATTCTCGTAACACCCAACATGAAATTTCATCAGGACCACTTGCTTTTCCTCTGTCTAATCTACTTAACTCCTCCTGTATTACTTTTTCTGCTATTTGTATATCTGGTAGTATGTGTGGACATGCGTGTTCCACATATTCCCTCTCAAAATTTTTTTCTTCTGTAAAAACTAATTGGAAATTCTTATTTAGTGCTTCACAAATATTTTTCTCTTGTGTATAAGTGATTCCCTCGTCCGTGATGGATTGTATTATATCTTTTACTTTGGTTTTGCTTCTGATATAGCTGTAAAACAGCTTTGGTTGATCACTACTTTTATTTATTATATCCTCCTCAAACTGTTTGTGGTCTTCCCTCCTTATTCTTGTATAGTTGTTTCTTGCCTGTTTGTAATTATTATACGCCCTTTCACTATTGTGTCTTCTGTATCTATTCCACAACAAATCTTTTCTTTCTTTTTATTTTTTACATTCTGTATTGAACCATTTCTGTATTTTCTTATCTGCTTCTTTATGTTCTGGGATGTACTTCTGGACTCCTATTTCATAAAATTCACAAATTTTTTATATACAGCATTTAAATCTTGTCCTCTAAGCTCATTTTCCCAATCAACTTCTAAGAAATACTACTTTAGGTCTTGATAATTTCCCTTTTTCTAGTTTAGTCTCTTTTTGTAACTGTCATTGCTGTTTACTATGTCATATGCTATCCTGAAGTTATAATTTAGTACTGCATGATCGCTTTTGCCGAGTGGAGGGTGATATATTAAACTGTCAATGTCATTTTCTTGCCTAGTAAATATTAGATCTAGCACTGAAGGTACATCAAGTCCTCTTTTTCTAGTGGTTTCCCTCACATGTTGCGTTAAGAAAAACTCTTGTACGAGATCCAGGAGCTTTTGGTCCCAACAGCTTTCTTGGCTATTTATATCTAGAGTATTCCAATTTATATTTGTATTGAAATCCCCAGTTAGTATAATTCTTTCCGATTTCTCTTCCATTTTGTGTAGCAAGGATCTTATACTCTGAATTGTACTCTCTCCCAGGTCCTCATATTCGTCTCTTTCCCATGTGTTTGATCTGCGTGGTATATACAAATTGGCTACAATTACTTTACCTTCAGATGTGTCGATCTCTACTGCAATCAGTTCTACTTGTGATGGTATATCTAGGTTTATTTCCTTGACTTTTAGATTTTTCTTAGTTAATATTATAATTCCTCCTCCTTTTTTTAAAATTTCTGTCTCTTCTCCATATATTGTATTCCTCTAAGTTTAGTATGTCATTGGATATCCTTGGTGTTAATTTTGTCTCAGTTAGGCATATTATTTGTGGTTCATTTTCTCTGACATAATCATTCATCTCTAGTAATTTAGATACCATTCCATCCACATTTGAGTACATCAACTTTATCATCTTGTTTATATACCTTTTTTTTTTTTTTTTTTTTTTAATGTGTCCGACTCTGGGCAAAGGCTTCAGGGCCTATATCTCAGGGGCAGTAGCCTATCCCAAGGCCCAGTAGTCCTCCTACACCTCCACATGTCACCACTTCGGCGCTAACACCCACCGTCCATACTGAATACATGCTAGGGCTGTCTCATACAGGACTGGTGTACTGGTATTAGCGAGGGTATTTTTACGACATGTCGGCGGGTCATCTGGTAGATCAGAAAAGTCTGCCTTTTATGAAGTTCAAATCCTTAAACTGTTCCCTGCCCCAGCCGGGATTCGAACCTGGGTCCATCAGGACTGCAGGCCGCCTGTCTACCGACCTGTCATGACATGGTTCTACTAACTTCCTCCAGTCGAGCAGGGCAGTACTCCCGAGGTGGATGGAAAGCTGATGACAGGGAGTGCTGGAGCTCCCGTTTCATCAGCCCTCAGGACTAGTTCCTGACCATCCCCCTTTGCTGAACTTTTTCAGTGTCTCAGTTACACAGAGAGTAGGCCAGCATGCTCTCCAGTACAAATTTCTCTAACTATCTTCACCAAACTACATGCACAGTACACACTACACTTCCTATTCAAAATTCACCAAAAATGGCATCAATTCACCCAGCCTCGGAGTCCCCAGGGGGGGGAACATAAATGCCCCCGCCATCTGCCCCTCTCCTGGTGACGACTTGAGGTGCCTGGAACCACTGTCTGACTCTCTTCCTCTTCATTTCTGCAACATTCGCGGCCTTTCATCTAACTTTCGCTCTGTTGAGCACCACCTCTCCTCCTCTAAACCTCACCTTTTTCTAACGGAGACTCAGCTGTCTGAGGCAACTGACAGCAAACCCTTTTCTGTATCCTCCTACTTTCTCTATACTCATTTCAAAGCCAAAGGTGGCTGTTGTGTATACATACGCAACGACTTATCTTGCTCTCGTGTTCCTGAACTTGACTCTTCTGAATTCTCCACACTCTGGCTTCGGCTTTCCTGTCATTCTCTGACCAAATATATCTGTGGTGTTTACTTATCCCCTAATTCTACTGACTATCAAAAATTCTTCGACTATCTTACTTCTACGATGGAACACATTCTGACCATTTCTCCTTTCTCTGAAATCTCCATTCTTGGAGATTTCAATGTTCACCACCACCTTTGGCTCTCCTCTCCTTTCACGGATCCACCTGGTGAACAAGCCTACATCTTTTCTATCGTTAATGACCTAGAGCAGCTTGTACAGCACCCTACCCGTATCCCTGACCGCCTTGGAGAGAGCTCCAACATACTTGACCTCTTCCTCACAACTAATCCTTCTGCTTACTCTGTTAATCTTTTCTCTCCGTTGGGCTCCTCCGATCACAACCTTATTACCTTAACCTGTCCTATCACTCCGGTACGGCCTGTGGACCCTCCAGGGAAACGTCGTCTGTGGCATTTTGGAGCAGCAGACTGGGAGGCCCTCAGGCAGTACTTCTTTGATTTTCCCTGGAATGATTATTGCTTCCATGGCCGTGAGCCATCTGAGTGTGCCTTGCGCATTACGGAGGTTATTCTCTCGGGCATGGAAGCATACATTCCTTTCTCATATCCTTTGACTAACGCAAGAAAGCCTTGGTTTAATCACGCTTGTTCTAATGCTGTCTGCAACAAGGAGAAGGCCTACAAAAGGTACCGGAGCCAACCCACCCCTGAATCATATAATCTTTACCTTTCTGCCCGGAATCGTGCTAAGTCTGTTCTTCGCTCTACTAAAAATAATTTCATCCATACTAAATGCTCTCAACCCTCCAACTCGAATTCTTCCCGCTCCTTCTGGCACCTTGCCAAAAATCTTTCTAACAACTTTACCTCATCATCCTTCCCTCCTCTTTTCTGCTCTGATGGTTCTGTAGCTATTTCTTCTACTGATAAAGCAGATCTCTTCGCACAGACTTTCTCCTCCAATTCCACCTTAGACGATTCCGTGCTGTTCCTCCATCACTTCCCCCCTCTGACTTCCTCATGGCTGACATTAAAATTTCTTCAGTTGATGTATTTTCTGCCATCACTGGCCTCAGTACTAACAAGGCATATGGGCCTGATGGGGTCCCTCCTGTTGTTCTCAAGAACTGTGCTTCTGAGCTTACACCCTGCCTAGGCAAACTCTTTCGCCTTTGTCTGTCAACTTGTACCTTTCCTTCTTGCTGGAAGTTTGCTCTCATTCAGCCAGTCCCAAAGAAGGGTGACCACTCCCAACCCTCCAACTATCGTCCAATTGCTTTAACGTCCTGTATTTCAAAAGTTTTCGAGTCAACTCTTAATAGAAAAATTTTAAGGCATCTTTCCTATCACAACCTTCTTTCCGATCGTCAGTATGGGTTCCGTCAGGGACGCTCCACTGGCGATCTTTTCACCTACCATTCAGACTCCTGGTCATCCTCGTTTCGGGACTTTGGCGAAAGCTTTGCCATTGCACTTGACATCTCAAAGGCTTTCGATCGAGTCTGGCATAAATCTTTAATTTCCAAACTGCCCTCCTACGGTTTCTATCCTTCTATCTGTGCCTTCATCGCTAGCTTCCTTTCTGGTCGTTCTATAGCCGCTGTTGTAGACGGCCATCGTTCTTCTCCTAGATCTATCAACAGTGGTGTTCCTCAGGGCTCTGTCCTATCACCAACTCTCTTCCTTTTATTCATCAATGATCTTCTAAGTTGTACATCTAACCCTATCCACTCATACGCTGATGACTCCACCCTTCACCTTTCCATTCGGTTCCCGCAATGCCCATCTCAACAGTTACTTGAAGAAACAAGGGATGAGGCTATGGCACACCTAATGTCTGACTTGGCTCATATCTCTGACTGGGGTAAAAATAATATGGTTGTCTTTAATGCATCTAAGACTCAGTTCTTACACCTATCAACCCTACAAAACCTTCCACAGGTATACCCACTAATGTTTAATAATATTCAGCTTAATCTGCATCATCCTTGAACATGCTTGGGGTTTCATTTACTCGGGACTTGTCTTGGAAAGATCATATTACATCTCTTGTAAAATCTGCTTCCAAGAGATTGGGTGTGCTAAGCCGACTCCGCTCTTTCTTTACCCCTGCACAATTGTTGACTCTATACAGGGGTTTTATCTGCCCCTGTGTGGAGTACAACTCTCATGTGTGGGGAGGCTCCCCACATACAGCTCTTCTCAATACGGTGGAGTCAAAGGCTTTTCTTCTCATTAACTCTCCTCCTCTTACTGACTCCCTTCAACCTCTGTTTCTTCGCCGCACTGTTGCATCTTTATCTCTTTTCTATCGCTACTTTAATGGTCACTGCTCCTCTGAACTATCTGCTTGCATTCCTCCACCTCTACGACGGGTACGTAGCACCTGTCTGGCAGCAAACTCTCATCCCTTTTCTGTCCAACTCTCTAATGCAAGAGTTAACCGTTACTCCCACTCTTTCATTTATGCAACAGGTCAGCTCTGGAACTGTCTCCCTCTGTCTGTATTTCCTGCTGCCTATGATCTCCAGTCTTTCAAACGTAGTGTGTCCAGGCATCTTAAAATGATCGGATCTTGAATTTGGCTCTCTATTGTATTTTGTTTTTCTCTTGGAGTGAACTGTTACTGCCGGCTCATGGCCTTTGGTTCCTTCTTCCTCGCATAAAAAAAAAAAAATCCTGTTTGTGTACCACTTTCGTACCTGCAGTCCTATTATTTTGTAAAAAAATTTCTTCTTGTCCTCTTCTGATCTTCCCTCATTTTTTGTTTTTGCTTCCTCCCTTTTCTCTTTCAGTAATTCCAGTTCCTCTTGTGTTAGGCATCTTTTTATCCATACATTTTTGAACTCCTCTTTTTCCATAAGATTCTTTGCATTTTTTAGTATCTCTTCCACAGTGTTTATTCTCTGGAAAGTCACCTTTAGAGGTCTTGTCTTGCTTTTCTCGTATTTCCCTAACCTTTCGTGTTCCTCTATGTCTTTACTACAGATTTCCTCTGATACTTCTTTCAGTAAGCTCATTACATTTGCCATCTCCTTTTTGTCTCTAGCGATTTTGTTTTTAATTTCTTCCTCTTCTATACCAGTGATTACTATTGATTTATTTATTTCTACTGAATCTCTGACTAACTTTGGATTGTTTTGGATTATTCTTTTCACTTCCTTTTTAATGTTTTTTTCCTCCTCCCTTGTTTCTAAGTCTTTCTTTACTTTCACCATTTCAGCATACGTGGTTTCTACATCATTTTTGTAGCTTTGCACAGCTTCATTCACCTGTTATCTTCTCCTCAATATCACTGCTCTGGTCCATAAGACTGCTTGCTTGTCTAATTGTCTCTGTGTCATTTTTTAACTCTTCCATAACACTCTCGTGATTAACTACTGTACTTCCCATTTCACTCACTTTCTTCCTAAGCGTATTCAATTCCTCTGTTAGTTCACTGATGGTTGTGTCTTTCTTATTGGCCTCCCTTCACAGTTTTTCTATCTCTTCCTTTTGCAAGTGCATTTGCTTCTTTATTTCATCAATTTCATTTTTGAAAGCCATTTCTACTTTGTGTACACGTTTAACCAGTCTATTGTGAGTCTCCACTTCAACCAGTTCTTGGTAGAAATCATCATTTTGCTTTTTAATTTTATCCATTTTCTTTTCCAAATTTGTTTTACTGAAGTATGTATCCATTTTGTAATACTAAATGAAGAGTATGTACTTACACTTTCCGCGTGTTGTTGTAGTATAAACAAACCCAGCTGACTCAACGCATCGTGGTTCTTTGTTGTTTGAACCGGTCTTATTTACTCTTATTATTTCTTTTCCTTTTAATAATGAAAAATCATTTAGTCTAACCTGGTACAGAGCTTGATTCATTCAAAGATACTTATTTAGGTAATGCCTCTGGCCGTGTTGAGCTGGTATGGAGCGCCGTTAATGGACGTCTTTCTCCGACGATGCCGTATGTGTGTGTGTGTGTGTGTGTGTGGAGAAGGAGAGAGAGAGAGAGAGAGAGAGGTCAGGTTGCCCTTGAATCGATTAGATATTTCACTCGAAGACCCTTCCAGGTGAGAGAAAGAGGTGGGGAGGGAGAAAAAAGGAACCCAGAGGGACAGGAGGGGAGAGCGGAAGAGTAAGTTCAAGAGAGCAGAGGGAAACGAGAGAAGGAACAGGATAGAAGAGGGAAGGGGGATGAAAAAGGAGCATTGGGGATGTAGGACGGGAGAGAGAAGATTGGAAAAGGAAAAGAGAGGATATGAGGATGGAGGATTTAGAAGAGAGGGAAGAGTGCGCGTCAGCAGAACTGGAGCGTGTCTCTTTTACTTCTCCTTTTCCATGATATCTCTTTATTATCTGTTTTCTTGTTTTTTTCCTTGTTTTTGCTGTCTTCATTATTGTGGGTATTACTGTATCTAGGATGTAACTCTACTCATTTTTATTTATAGTCCTTTGGTTTAGTATCATGCTGGTTTTCTCTTCCCTGAATGTCGCCTCTCTTCATTTTTCCTCTTCTCTGTGTTTCTTCCTCAGTTACTTTTCCTATCTTTATTTCTTTCACTTACCCATTTTTCCTTCCCCTTCCTTCTCTTCTTTATTGACTCTCGTTTTTACTCTTGCTTTTAATATCTCATCTGTCTGTATTTGTTGTTTTTCTCACTCATCGTATGCTTTTGTTTTAGACTTATTCTTTGGGACAGGAAGATATGGGAAAAGCTTGTTCGTCCTTAGTTTGTGTTTCTTTCAATTTTCCTGTATTTTCTACTTGATTTAATTCACTCGTATCTTGTCAGTTTCTCTTTTCCTAATTTCCTTTTGTCTCTTTGGCTTTAATTCCTTCATTCTTTCCTTTATCTGCTTTATTATTTCATTTCTCTCTCTCTCTCTCTCTCTCTCTCTCTTTCTCTCCTCCTAGCTTATATCAGGATGTCTCCCTAAACCGAAGTAAAATCGCGTGGTGATGGCAAATAAATATATTAGATGAACTGGAGGGCCCATCCCAAGAGGAGAATCATACAAGCAGCTAGATGATCCATGTCTAGCGCTGCTGGGAATATGACTTTGACGTTAACCTACTTTTGCCAATTTCGAATTCGTAGGAGATTTTTATCCCTACTTCATACCTGTAAAATTTCATGATGTTATTTTGAGCGGTTGGGAAGTTATCGTGCTAACAGACACATAGGTACACAGACAAATTGAAAACAATACTCGTAGGAGATTTTCGTACCTGCTACACACCTGTAAAATTTTGTGATGATATCCTAATAGGTTGCAGAGTTATCGTGCTAACAGACACACAGACACACTAATGAAAACAATACCCGAAGGATATTTTCATCCCTTCTAAACACCTGTAAAATTTAGTGATATCTTGAGCAGTTGCGAAGTTAAAATGGTTCCAGACAGACACACCTTGATCCACTTTCACCAATTTCAAACTTGTGATAATATCGTGAACAAATGCAAAGTTATTGTGCTAACAGACACACACAACTAATAACCAAGACTCAGAATCCCAAGGGCAGGGGAGGGGGGACCATAAATACCCCTACCATCTGCCCTTCTCCCCATGGCGACTCATCGAGCTACCTGGAAGCATTGTCTGACTCACTTCTTCATGTCAGCAACATTCAGTGCCTTTCCTCTAACTTTCCGTCGAGCACCACATCTCCTCCAAGCCTCACATTCCCTTCTTAACTGAGACTCAGCTGTCTGAGGCAACTAATAGCAAACTCTTGTCTGTACCCTCCTACTTTCTCTACACTCACTTCAAAGCCAAATGTAGCTGTTGTGTATTTGCATGCAATGACTTATCTTGCTCTCGTGATCCTGAACTTGATTCATCTGAATTCTCTACTCTCTGGCTTCTGCTTTCCTGTTATTCTCTGACAAAATATAACTGTGGTGTTTACTTGTCCCCTAATTCTTCTATGAAAAATTCTTCGACTATCTAACTTCTACGATGAAACATCCTATCCGCTTCTCCTTTCTCTGAAATCTCCATTCTAGGAGATTTCAATGTTCACCACCATCTTTGGCTCGCCTCCCCTTTCACTGATCTAGATGGTGAACTAGCCTACATCCTCTCTATCCTTAACCCGCCCCATCCCGACCACTTTTCCACCACTGAATCCCCCCAATCCCGACGATTTTAGGAAAAAATTTTTTTTGGCTCAAACCTTCGCTTTTGGTGAGAAACATCGAAAATTCATAGAGAAATTGCTCACCTGAGGTTTAAAGTACTCGATACAGGTAGGAGTACCTCCTTACCTTTCTGGGTGTTCTATCAGGCTGGCACCAAAGAAAACGAGTTCTATGGGAGGATAACTATTTCACACCACTCATAAACGGTATTTATTTATTTACTTGGTACGAATTTATATGTAGTACTAGAGTATATTGGTTTTCAAGCAGTAATATAGGCATTATAAGCATTGTTTCACTCACTAATACCTGACCTTTTTTTGCCACATTATCTGATCATCATTTCTGTTTCTTCCTCTAATGCTATGTAAAGTTTGTCCTCCACATTGTCATTGATTGGGGAATCACTCTGGCCCTGAATTTCGTACCGTGGCATGACATGGCTATACTGGCCAGGTCACTGATAACAGGTGAATTGCTGAGACAATGGCATGCAGGGGGGGGAGGAGGTCATGCTGGGTAAGGCATTGTCCCTGCCTGGCATCTTGTAGAGGAAGGTGTCACATGTATACGCACCAAAAATCACTCGCGAAAATTGAAAATTGTGCAAATTAGGGACCTTGCAATTTTTTCGCGTTTATGTACGTCGACTGGATTGGCAGTGACAAAACGTGTGGACGTTAAAGAACGTCGATGGGACGCCGCGGGTTAATGACCCAGTGCAGCTTGTACAGCACCCTACCCAAATCCTTGACTGCCTTGGAGAGAGATTCATCATACCTGACCTCTTCCTTACAAATATTCCTTCTGCATACGTTGTTAATCTTTCCTCTCCATTGGGCTCCTCCAGTCACAACCTCATTACCTTGACCCGTCCTATTGCACCAGTAGGGCCTATGGACCCTCCAAATAAACGTCGGTTGTGGCACTTTCGAGCTGCTGATTGGGAGGCCCTCAGGCATTACTTCTTTGATTTTCCCTGAAATGATTATTGTTTCCATGGCTAGGACCCATCTGAGTGTGCCATGCACATTACGGAGGTTATTTTCTCGGGCATCGAAGCATACATTCATTTCTAATATCCACTGACTAATGCAAAAAAGCCTTTGCTTAATCATGCTTGTTCTAATGCTGTCAGCAACAAGGAGAAGGCCTATAAAAGGTGCTGGAGCCTACCTACCCCTGAATCACATCTTTTTTATGTTTCTGCCTGGAATCGTGCTTAGTCGGTCTTCGCTCTGCTAAAAATAATTTCATCCATACTAAATGCTTTAATCTCAATAACTCAAATTCTTCTCGCTCCTTCTGGCACCCTGCCATAAATCTTTCTAGCAACTTTACCTCATCATCCTCCCCTCCTCTTTTCCACTCTGATGGCTCTGTAACCATTTCTTCTACTAATATAGCAGATCTCATCACTCGGACTTTTTCCTCTAATTCTACCTTAGACTATTCTGGTGCTGTTCCTCCATCACTTCCCACCTCTAACTTCCTCATGGCTGACATTAAAATTTCTTCAGCTGATGTATTCTCTTCCATCACTGGCCTCAGTACTAACAAGGCATATGGGCCTAATGGGGTCCCTCCTGTTGTTCTCAAGAACTGTGCTTCTTTGCTTACGCCCTGCCTAGGTCAACTCTTTCATCTTTGTCTATCAACTTGTACCTTTCCTTTTTGCTGGATGTTTGCTCTCATTCAGCCTATCCCAATGAAAGGCAACAATTCCCTCCCCTCTAACTATCCCCCAATTGCTTTAACATCCTGTGTCTCAAAAGTTCTCGAGTCTGTTCTTACCAGAAAAATTTAAAAGCAACTTTCCTGATGGAAACTTCTTTCTAATCATCAGTATGGGTTCTGTCAGGGACGCTCCACTGGTGATCGTCTCACCTACCTTTCAGACTCTTTGTCATCCTCCTTTTGGGACTTTGGCGAAAACTTTACCATTGCACTTGACATCTCAGATGCTTTCGATCGAGTCTGGTATAAATCTTTAATTTCCAGACTGTCTTCTTACGGTTTTCATCCTTCTGTGCCTTCATCTATAGCTTCCTTTCTGGTCGTTCTATAGCTGCTGTTGTAGACAGCCACCGCTTTTCTCATAGGGCCATCAAAATTGTGTTCCTCAGGGCTCTGTCCTGTCACCAGCCCTCTTGCTTTTACTCATCAACGACCTAAGCTGAATATCTAACCCTATTCATTCCTACAGTGATGATTCCATCCATCACCTTTCCATTCAGTTCCTTCAATGCCATTCTCAGCAGTTACTTCAACAATCAAGGGATGAGGCTATGGCACACCTTATATCTGACTTGGCTCGTATCTCTGACTGGGGTAAAAGTATTCTTGTTTTTAATGCATCAAAGACTCAGTTCTCACTCCTAATAACCCCACAAAATCTTCAACGGGAGTACCCACTAATATTTAATAATATCCATTTCAATCATGCATCATCCTTAGACATACTTGTGGTTTCGTTATCTCTGGATTTATCTTGGAAAGATCGTATTTCATCTCGTAAAATCTGCTTCCAAGAGATTAAGGGTGCTAAGGGGACTCCATACTTTCTTTACCCGCACTCAGTTGCAGACTTTGTATACGGGCTTTATTTTCACCTGTGTAGAGTACAACTCACATGTGTGGGGAGGCTCTGCATATACAGCGCTTCTCAACAACGTGGAGTCAAAGGCTTTTCGTCCCTTAACGCTCCTCCTCTTACTGGCTCCCTTGAACCTTTGTCTCTTCGCTGCACTGTTGTTTTTTATCTCTTTTCTATAGCTACTTCAATGGTCACTGCTCCTCCAAACTGTCTGCCGCATCCCTCCACCTCTATGACGGGCGTGTGGCACCCATCAAGCAACAAACTCTCATCCCATTTCTGTCCAACTCTCTAATGGAAGAGTAAGCTGTTACTCCCAGTCCTTCATTTATGCAATAGGTCAGCTCTGGAAGTGTCTCACTCTTTATTTCCTATTTCCTATGATCTCCAGTCTTTCAAACGCAGTGTCCAGGGATCTCGAAATAAACCGATCTTGAATTTGCCTCTGTTGTATTGTTTTAGTTTTTTTCTTGGAAGGAACGGTTTGCAGGCTCCTGTCCTTTGGTTCCTTCTTCCTTGCAGAGACACATACACACACACGCATACAGACAGAAACTGAAAACAATACAAGCTACGCTGTCGAGGCTTGTACTACTTAAATTGAATGGTTTAAGAGACTTCTTTCTAAACCCATCTCTACAATGTTTTGTCTAAGCTGAATCAAATTGTTTGGAGTTTACGAGAACGAAATACGGTATGAAATGCGTCATCATACAAAGTGGGCTGGACAGAGGCATTATGCTTCAGTGTTATGGAACCGCCTGATATAAGTACCAAATACCTGTGCGTCTATGCTCGGGCTGGACGGTGGCATTATGGTTAGTGTTTTGGGACCCCCTGATGTAAGCACCAAAACCCTGTGCTTCCCTGCTTGGATTAGACAGTAACATTACGTTTAGTGTTATGGCAACACCTGATGTAAACACCGAAGGCCTGTGTGTTCCAAGCTTGGGCTAAACAGAGACATTATATTTAGTGTCATGGGACTGTCTGATGTAAGCACCAAAGGCCTCTGCTTCCCAAGTTTGTCACCACTTTTCCACTCCTTATTCTTCAGTTGGTATTACTCGTCCATCTCATTATCTTGTGACTGAGGATCGTACTCTAGGTAGCATCGTAGCACCTCTTCCTTGCCGATGTATTTTCTCCAAAGCCGTTTAAAATAAGGTCTTGCGATATTTCATATATACTGATTGAAGAAAAACAATGGGATTTCTATCATGCAACACTTTTTGTTGCAGCACAGGCTTCCTCGGGATGCAGGAAGTAGAAGTTCTTTTGACCCTTCCTTCGTGATAAGTTATGTTATGACTAATCATCCCCGCATGTAACATCCTTTTAGACAACTAGGACTTATGCTTTATGTATTTGCTGTCAACCCCGGAGATACGCAGGAAACGATTTGACTTTTCTCTAATTGCAGAGTTACCTTTGATTGCACTACAGCAACTGAGTAATTGGTAACCTTATTAATGAAATCAGTTCTAGTGATGAGCTGGAGCTGCAGTGTTATTGCAATTGCTCTCCCTGGATTCAAACCTCACGCTACAACATAGACATCAACAACTGGAAAATGCAAACCTGCCAAATGGTCTCGAGGTCGGCCAAGGAATCGAACAGCTGTTCTCTCGGTCTTGGAGCGAGTATGCTACCATTTGTGCCGTCACTTCATCTCATGCAATACGGCCTATTGACAGCAGCGAGGGGGGTTTTAAAGGGAATGTTGGTGGACTGATGGAAAGATGCTGAAGTTCGGTATACTGTCATTCAATCCTTCATTCCCTCTTATGGAGTAATCCCAGTATTAATATGTACGTGATCAGTTACTTACCACTAAGTGGCGTAGTGTAAGGAATGAGGTCCAACTACACTTCCAATTAAAACCCTTATGGAACTTATCTGGGTAGAGCATTTCTCTTGTTTTTCTAATCTGTCTTTCCCATATATTCCTTCGTACTGTCTTGATTTTAATCTCTCTCTCTCTCTCTCTCTCTCTCTCTCTCTCTCTCTCTCTCTCTCTCTCTCTCTTTCCACGCACACATCCCGTTCTCGTTCTCTTCTTCCTTTCTCCTCTCCCCACCTCTCACAGCAAAATTATCAACCAAGTTTCAGACAGGGGGGCTGGTGTGTATGAAACATGGGTACCCGGGTGCTGCTAATCCCTACCTTGAAATTACCAGCAACAATTTACCCTTGTCTTACTATCATTTCCACATTTTTTACTTTCACCTCTTTTTCTCTCTTATTTTTTTCCCCTATCTCTTTCTCCCAATGTCTTTCCTGGCCTTTTCGCCATCACTTTTACAGTTCCTCTTGTTCTTTTTATCTGCTTCTCACTTTCACTCATTTTGTTTTCTCTCCTCATTTCTGTACTCCTGCTCTATCTTTTAGTGTTTGGTAGATTTTTTTTTTCTTGCTTCTCCTACTTCGTGTTCTTCGATGGTGTTATTAATTTAGTGGTTGTACTTGATGGAGTGCCCATCATCCATTTACTCACTGTAGTGATACTCAACTCCAGGGTGACTCTACAAAGAGTGACAAGGCAAATGATTTCCTAGAAGCCAGGAAATCATTTAATACGCTCGGTGGTAACCTTATAATCAACTAATACGTGTTCCCTGCGTGTCAACAAGTGGGTTGGAGGAGGGTTAGTACCCCTCCCCGGAAAAAAAAAAATGAAAAGACAAACACAATGCCCCGAACCTGGACAGACATGTGACGGCCAAGGACTGTACAATGGACACGGTGCGGATTTCAGTGTCAAATGTGAGGGGTGCAAATTGTAAGGTGAAAGAAAGAGACTGTCCATGTGCTTGAGGATGCAAACGTGGTCATACTCGTATGTGGATTCCCTGAGACTAAATGGTGAGGTGAGAGTGTGAGAGAGGGAGAGTATGGATTGGGTATACGTACAAGAAAAGGAGAGAATGAGAGGGCAGAGGAGGATGTATGTATTGTTGTGTGAAAGAAATGGAAGGAGAATAGAAGAGAGTATGGGTCAATTGTTTCAAGGATTGTGTGGGTGAGGTTGAAAGTACGAATACACGAGTGTGCGATTGTGTTTGTGTAAATGCTCCAAAGGAAGACCGTGCGAGCAGAGTGAAAGAAGAGTTCTGGGTAATTGTGGAAATGTATATGGAAAAGTTTGATAGGAATTAGAGAGTGTTTTTTGATTGGAGTTATGAATGGAAAAGTATAGAATGTGAAGATGGATGGAGTAGTTGGTGAGTGGGTTCTGCCTGCAGAACTGGATGAGAATGGTAATGCTCTAGTGGAGATATGTGCGGCGAGGGAGTTGGTGATAGCTACTAGCCTCTGTAGACACGAAACTATCCACAGGTATACATGACGAGGGACAAGAAGAGTGAGTGGTCAACGAATGAATGGAAGACAATGATTGATTTTGTTTGTGTGAATGAGAGAATGAGATGGTATGTACTGGATGCGAGACATATACAGTAGAGGTTGGGGGAATGGACTTTCAGGCCACCATTTGGTTGTTATCAAAGTCAGGGTGCAAATGTGATGGATGAATAGAAAGGGAGAAAGCAGGAGGAAGTAGTCCATCCAAGGAGTGTAGAAAGGTTGCAAGAGAATGGTAAAAAGGCAGAATATAAAAGTGAAGTCGAAGAGCGATTGGATAAAAAGGATCTGGAGCAGGTGCGGGAGGTGGAAGATGTGTGCAAGATATTCACGGAAGAAATATGTGCAAAACATGAGGTGGTGTGTAAGGTAAATAGAAGTCGAAAGGGGGTGCAAGGAACAGCATGGTGGAATGAAGAGGTGAGGCAAGCTGTGGTGAGAAAGCAGGAAGCATATGGTGAGTGAATGAGAAGTACAGCCATGGAGGAAGTTGACAGGGTAGAGAGTTATATGTCGAGAGGAGAGAGGAGAAACGAATAGTAGGAGAATAAGAAGAGAGTGGAAAAGGAATTTGGAAGGAATTTAAGTGTAGAGTGGAGGGAATGTTAGAAAATATTCTGGAAGGAGGTAAACCAGTTAGACGGGGTGATAAAGAAGGTAGTGGCTGAGTGAAAGAAAAGTGGTAAATTGTAAGTGGAAAAGAGAGAAAAGGTGAGCATATGGAGAGAACACTAAGGAATTGTTAAAGACAGAAAGTAAAAGTAAAAAATAATGTGAGTATAAGTGGCTAGGGAATGGCTGGGAGAAGGGCGATGAGAGGGGAGGTAGAGATTAGGAGCATGGAAGAAGCAGAAGCAATGAAGAAAGGTAAAATGGAGAAAGCTCAAGGAAATGATGAAGTGTGTGGTGAAATGCTGAAGCACGAGGAAGAGACAGTAGTAGAATGGAGGTGGAAGATGTGCAGATTGGTCTGGGAGGAAGGTGGAGTCCTGGAGGATTGGAAGTCAGGTATAATAATACCCCTGTAAGAAAGAAAAGTGGAAAAGAAGTGTGTGGTAATCACTGGGGCATTTGTCTTCTTAGTGTAAAAGGAAAAATGTATGGTAGGATACATATTAGCAGAATTAGAGAAATAATGGAGGAATTACTTGAAGAACAGGGAGGTTTAGGAAGGGAAGAGGTTGTGTAGATCGGATATTCATCCTAGAGTTTTTATTGCAAAAGTTTCTAAAGTAGGGAAGAAGTGGCATGCAGCCTTCATGGATTTGGAGAAAGCATATGACAGAGTGGATAGACAAGGAATATGGAAAATATTAAGTAAAATATGGAGTAAATGGGAAGCTGTTAAATGCAGAAAACAGTAGCCTATGTATGAGGGCGTAGAAGCTGCACTGCATTTTTTTTTTAATGCTAGGAAGAAGGAGCCAAAGGCCACGAGCCAGCAATATCCGTTCCTTCCAAGAGAAAAACAAAATACAAGAGAGAGCCAAATTCAAGATCCGATCATTTCGAGATGCCTGGACACACTGCGTTTGAAGCACTGGAGATCATAGCTAGCAGGAAATACAAACAGAGAGAGACAGTTCCAGAGTTGACATGTTGCATAAATGTAGGACTGGGAGTAACGGTTAACTCTTGCATTAGAGAGTTGGACGGAGAAGGGATGACAGTTTGCTACTAGACGGGTGCTACGCGCCGGTCCTAGAGGTGCAGGAATGCAAGAAGACAGTTCAGAGGAGCAGTGACCATTGAAGTAGCGGTAGAAAAGAGATAAAGAGGCAACAGTGCGGCAAAGAGACAGAGGTTGAAGGAAGCCAGAAAGAGGAGGAGAGTTAATGAGACGAGAAGCCTTTGACTCCATCCTATTGAGAAGAGCTGCATGTTGGGAGCCTCCCAACACATGAGAGTTGTACTCTACACAGGCACTGCATGTGGATGGCGAACTGAGTGATTTTTTCTGTCTGACTGTTGGATTGAAGAGATGTATCATGTCTCCATGGTTGTTCAACCTGTATTTGGATGGAGTTATAAAACAGATAGAAGGTAAGGCAGTGAATGTTGGAGTGGCCCTAATGGAAGAACACAGTGTTTGGAAACTTCCTGTCCTGGTATTTGCTGTAAAGTGAAGACGAAGGGGATCTGCAAGGCCTGAATGAATGAAGTTGGAGGAGTGTGTAAGAAATGGAATCTAAAGGTGAACGTAGGGAAGAATAAAGTTGTGATCTTCAAGAGAAATGAAGTCACTGTATGTACAGTGAAGCTGGACGATGAGGAAATGGAAAATGTAAGCGCATTTAACTACTTGAGTAGTGTGATAAGTAAGCATAGAGGTTTAGACTTTAGAGGATGAAGTGCTTGAAAAGGTACAACAGGGAAGAAAGGTTACTGGTTCTTTGAAAGCAGTGGTAATAAATAGGGAAGTGAGCATGGGAGTAAAAAAGTCGCTGTGTGATAGTATTGTCATATCAACTCTTTGGTACGGAAGTGAATCTTGGACCTTGTTGGAAGAACACAAGTCAAGATTGAGAGCAGCGGAAATGAGTTATTTGACAGGTCATGTGGAGTTACATGGAGAGACAGATTGATAAATGACGATATGAAGGAGCATTGTGGTGTGGATTTGCATGTGATATACAGCTTTAGGAGAAAATACACTGAGGTGGTTTGGCCATGAGGAGAGGATGGAGAGCGAGAGACTAACGAGGAGAGTGTATGTGAGTGAGGTGAAAGAGGGAAGAGGGAGGGGGAGACCGAGGATGAGATGGAGGGATGGAGTGGAGAGATACTCGTATATGAGAGAGGGGAGTGTGAGCTGAGGGGAGCGCAACGAAATGGCGAGGGACAGGGAGGTATAGAGGCGATTTGTTTGTGGCCACCCCTTACGGGATTGAGGCGCCTGGGTATAGATATATAAATAATTGACAAAAAATGTAGAACCTGTATTTTTCATTATCATTGCTCTTTTTTCCTCTCTCTCTCTCTCTCTCTCTCTCTCTCTCTCTCTCTCTCTCTCTCTCTCTCTCTCTCTCTCTCTCTCTTCCATTTTAATAATGTTTTCGTACTTTCTTAGTCTCGTAATATTTCCTTCAATTTCATCATCACTGTTTGTTTCACATTCTTTTTTCACTTCCACTTTGCTCCTTGTTCTTCAATTCTCTCTCATTCTCCTTTTGCATTCTCCTTTATTTGCTTGCCTTTTTCTCTCTAGTTTCAGTTGGTGCTGCTTAATCCTAAATGTAATTGTCACCAACACTATAATAAATGAATGACTATTTCTTTGTTTTTTTTATTGTGTCTTACTACAAGTGGTTCCCCCGATTATCGGAATGTGTAATTTCTTTCTGTTCATAAAGGGGCTATTTAACCTGAAGATCCCTGCTCGAATCGATTAGACATGGCTTGTATGAATTCGTCTTGGCCTATCCAAACTACCTGCAAATTTTCAAAATGACAAGTCAACTCTAAGTGCTGTAAGTTCTTATTGAAAAAAAAAAAAATGTTCAACATTTTACCTTACCCTTTAGAATTTCGTAGGATTTGGTGCTGTACCTTTCAAGCTTAATCACAATTATTCCTTTTTTAATTCTTTTGTGTCTCTTTTTTTCCGACCATTTTTCAATCTTACTTCTGCCTTTATTCTTTTCTTCTCCTCACTTTCCCTCTCATTCTGCCTCATTTTTTCTCTCATCTTATCTCTCGGTCACTCTCATTCACTTCTAGAGTGTTTCCTTTTCCTGCTCCCTACCTCTCCTTTCTCCTCCAGTTATTTTATTCCTCTTTGTTTTCTCTCTGTTATTTTGTTTTCGTGGCTGCCGCTAATCCCTGGGTTCCAACTGTCGGCAGATGAGGTGGCATACTATCCACTCACTGTATTTTGCTGTACCTCCAACCGGCGGTGACTCGTAAGGGCTTCAATCCAAGTGATAGTTTGAGTGTACTGCTTGCATAATGCTATTGAGGGACGGGCAATTTGTCATTCATGTGCAAGAGTCTGGACTGAGTAGCCTTTCCTACAAACCTACGCTTATGATGGAGCAATATTAAATTGAATGTTGAAGATGGTAATTATGATGAGGGTCATGATGAGCATTCTGATGTATCTTCATCAACTCTTTAGCCATGACTTTACCGAAATTTTAATTGCCACTTTTCTCCTGTCTCTTTCCTCCATTTTCCTTTGCGTTTTTTTTTTTTTTTTTTTTTTAATGCTTCTGGTTCTTTGTTTTCTATAAGCCTTCAATTTTCACACATTTCTTTGGCACTACAACCATTTATTTTCTCTGGTGTCTTCTCCCGCCTTCTCATTATTTTTTTTATCCTCTCGAACTTCCTTTACCCATGCTTTTTTTCATACATATTTGTATGTACTAATCTCATTTTCTCCCATTGTCTTAGCTAATTTCATCTTGGTTTTCTCTTTCTCTTTCTAATTTCTCTTCCACTATGCACATTTTCTTGCTCCTTGTTTGCTTTCCTTTTTTATTTATTTATTTATTTATTTATTTGTGGGTGCTGTTAATCCAAAGTTGATATTCTTCCCGTAGTTGACTACCCGTCGCCTCCCCGGAGGGGCTCGGGGACGGGTAATGTTTTCACTCGGTTGTCTTATTTATTGTTTGTTTGTTTGTTTGTGTTTGTTTGTTTGTCTGCCTGCTAACAACTTTACGCGAAAGCTATTGGTGCGATTTTTACTAAAATTACTGGGATGATGGGCTATGACCTGATCACCTGATTAAATTTTTGGCCAAATTGGGCCAAAGCCTAGGCTGTAGGCCCAAAAACTAAAAAAAAAAAAAAAAAAAAAAAAAAAAGGTAAAAATTGTTTTCTGGCCAAAACGTAAATGTGCAACTTTCAGATCTACATCCCACTGCATGTCAGTACATCAAGGGGGTCACCCCCAGTCAGCGGTAGGGGGCTCAATGTCTGATGGTTGGGCGTAAAATTTGAAATGGGCATAAAATCGTCAATTTTCACCCGCTTTACTCCATATTTGATATGTAACATCTTTGACTAGATATCCAGTTATGTTTATACGTCAGCACTAAAATGACTGGCGGGGACGGGATTGCTGTGCCCTGGCACCGCTTCTTGATTAGCCTATTTTTTTCAACGGTTCTCTCTCTCTCTCTCTCTCTCTCTCTCTCTCTCTCTCTCTCTCTCTCTCTTTTATATACCCATCTTTCTTTGCGCTTTATTGTTGCAGGCTGCAATTCTACTGCTAGGAGTTTATATCCTCTCTTTTACTGCCGTTAAATATTTTCTTTCAATCTCGAATTCTTCCCCACTTTCTCTCCTTTTTACCTCATTTGTCAATGTTTCTTTCTCATTTTTCTTTCTCTTTTTTGCCTTTTTATATTTTCCTGTTTTTTTTACTCAACCTTTTTTTTATGTTTCTGTTTTTCTCCCTCTTTCTGTTCCTTTATATATTATCTTTCATTTGGCTTTCTTCTCTTTTGAAATTCTTTCTTTTGGTTTTGCTCTCAGTTTTTCTTCCCCCTCGTTTACCGTCAGTCTTACTTCTTGTCAGTTTTTCTTTTTGTCTTTTTCCTTTATTTCGATCCTCTCTCTCTCTCTCTCTCTCTCTCTCTCTCTCTCTCTCTCTCTCTCTCTCTCTCTCTCTCTCTCTTTCTGAAATATGCGTGCGGATAAAACTCTCCACTTTATATTCAAAGATTTTTTACACTTCTCCTTTGCAGTTGATTTTCTTGCTAACCCAGCGATCCATTTCCTCCTACCGTTTAAATTTTGGTTCGCGAGTGAGGTGCGAAGAGGCATTCTACATTTACACTTTTGAGACTGCACTTCCATCATTACAAAACGCTTATTTTTCTCTTCTACTTTCCTTTCTTGATGCCTCTTGATCTCTAGATAAAAGCTCTACATACTCGTGTTATGGGGACGTCTAATATATTTACTACTGAAGAGTGTTTTTCCTAGGCTGATTTCACCTCTGGAGGACCGCTTAGTTACGCAAATGTAAAAATATTTTTTCTGTCATACAATTTAGCAATTTATAATGGCACCATTCTCCAAAATCTGCTAACTTAATGATTAAGTATCTGAATAAATGAATGTCAACACAAAGTTATACTCAACTTTTATAAACCTTCAGATTTTATTTTTGTTAACTTTTAGACACAAAAAACAATAAATAAAAACAATTAAAAAATCATGACCTTTTTAACCAAAAAATCAATGATTTAATCACATGATTAAATCAGTTTGATTTAATCAGTGCCAAACCTGCCTCAGACGTTCTCGATTTGCATATAATGAGAGTGAATGATGAGTTATAACAGTAGATCAGCACTAGAATATGATGCTAGTCAAGAAGAAGTGCTATGGGAAGGATGTAGAGCCATATAGTAGCTTTATTTATTAAGCAACTGGCAGAATATTGCTGGCATACTTTTGCACATGCCTGTACATCACAAACAGATGCAATAAGACCTAGTTATATGCCACAGATACAAAAAAATACAGGGTGGTTCATATATAATGTGTCTGATGTATCGTATTTCTGAGAAAGTAGTGCTTTATTGAAGCCTGTCATGGCCTTAGTTGTCTGGAATTTAATCTTTACCAAATACCGCTCTATCGGGTACGTTTATGTGAAGCTACAGAACGTGGTGAATATTTTTGGCATATCCGACCAGCGCCTCGCCACCGCCAGGACCATCCTCAGGGACACACCGCTCCTCGACGGGTGAGTGCCAACAACTCCGACGCTGTGGTGCCGATACAGAAACTCCTTGTTGTGCGGGAAAAACACCAGGGGCAAACAAGGGAAATAAGAAACCGCTTTAGCTTGGACAGTTTAAGGATTGGACGAGCAATGGTTTTGGATTCTCTCGTAACACTTCCTAGATAGCGATATAGGATATGCTGCACATTACACATAAACATCCTCGTTTATAATGTTTATGAGAGCTGTGTTAATACTCAGACATTCTAAGCAATAAAAAAGGGGACTGATAATCAAAACAAATTGCTTTGTAAGTGGTGCTACGAAGCCTCTGATGCCACTATGAATACAGACTTTAAGCTTGGCAAATCAGTGATACGAAACCAGGCAGGTTAAGTAAGGAGCTTGTTTTCATATCCCTTGTCCTGTGTGTCATATTTTATAACGCCAAAAGAGTGCCAATAATATTGTAGTGGGTGTACATCGTCTCAGTATATACCATGTATTGAGATTATTAAGGGTGTTTGTTTTAACCTTTACTGATCACACCCATTTGGAACGCCTTAATTCGCTAGACCCTCAGGCATCATAATTGACACTCAGCTGTCACTATGATCATGTGGTTCCGTTCCGTGTACCGCAGTGAATGGTTTTTCAAGCTGTTTAGTCTGTCAGTCATTGGGTCACTTGGAGATAGCACTACACTTAGCACGTGGATGGATGGCACACCCACTTACCGTCTTACATCGCAAACTTAATCTGAATATTTACCCACTGAAGCCTTGGGACTGTGATCTGTGATACCGGGATTACCAGTAAGTGCTATGGATAATCAGGGATAAAATTCGTGTTTCTGTTCTGTCCTAAGATGAAGTGTAACACGTGGAGCATTATGAGAGCTCTACCACAGTTATATGTTCGTGGTTGGCTACTTTGTTATTCTCACGCTTCATATCTGTTAGTGATGGGATGACGATATAAATGAACCCAGGAAATGTTGAAGCCTTAACATCAATTCGCGGATATTGCTGTATCAGATGGGCGAAATGTGAACCATATTCGGTCAGGCGATAATCACCAAGCCATTATCTCTTACATCTTACCGCAAAGCTTCAAGCAGACCTAGTATACACCCAGACATGGATAGCGAAAGCAACATGCATCCAACTACTAGGAAAGCGAGAGAGGGCAGGATCTACCTATAATTAGGGAGAGAGAATCAAGAACAGATACTGCAAACATTCGGAGTAAGTAGAACTGTAAAATGGTGGGTTAGGAGATTTTGGAGGAAGGCACAATGAAGAACGGTCATCGTTTAAGTCGCCTAGTGTTACCACACCAATACAGGACAATGAAATAATCACGGCAATGGAATGCAGCACCTGTAAGCAAAGCTTTCGCCATAACAGACAAACTGAACCTAGAATGATGCAAAAGAACAGTTGTGCATAGTCTTTGATCTCCTGAACTGTGAATTCCATCCTGTGGGATCCATTACGTCACTCATAGCAACGCATTTATCATGTTACAGTAAATCTATCCTCATATGTAAAATAGTTTGGATAGTTTTGTTTGATAATGCTGACAGATAATAACAGTCAGAACACATTATTATCAATTGAAGCTAAGAAGTCAATTCAGTTATGAAGAACTAAATTCAGGACAGTTCTTTAGCTAACTGAATTGCAGTTTTGCAGACATGACTAAAAAAAAAAAAATGGAACAAATGAGAAGTGGTTCATATATATCAAGAAAAAGTAGCTGTCAGAAATACACAATACATAGATTTGTTTTGCTTAGTTACCAAAAAATATGCTTGCATCCAGAAGTTCGTCACCTGGAGCAAGTGGCATCTCATGTCAGTCGTACCAACCGTTCACATGACACAAAGCAGAGCGCGCACCAAAACTTGAGCCTTTCAGCTGACGTTTTCACCAAATTTCGTCTCTGATTGTACACATTTAACCAAACCACCATATCACCCACCCACTGATCCCGCCTTCCCTCGCTGATCCTCATATCCTGTATCGTAATCTAAGTTCACTCTTCTCTCTCTCTCTCTCTCTCCATTCCGTTTTATTGGCTTTCTTTTGTTACATAAAATTGAGGTCCGCCTCCTCTCCCACAGTGTTCAAGCCTCTGAAATCATTCTGACAACGAGCGACACTGAAATAATGAAGCACATATGAGGATGAGTTTAAAAGAAATCCTAAAGGTTTCGGTACTGTACGATAACGATTTTACCTGCATTGTGAGTTATCAGGTAAATATGTTTGGTGCATGATTACTTTGCTACCTGTTGTTGGTATTCTTACTGATCTGCACGGAGAAAGTTTTGAGTCATTCCTGGGCCACATCTATAATGGCCATACTACAACACCCAACTTCGCTGAGTGTAATGCCTACCGACGAAACCCATATTCACAGAATGTACTGAACTTCGACTGGCTTGCCCCTCCACCAAAAGACAGCCAAGCCTAATTCGAAGGCTCTGCTTCACCAGTTTCATCCATTTCTGCCCTGATGTGGTCATTATTGCAAATATTACTTCGGTTGTGTCCTGGGAGTACTATACAGAGAGTAAAGGAGCGAGAGATTAACTGCATAGCATATCTTTGTCTATTGCCGGAAGCCTTAATACCGTAAGGGGTGGCCACAAACATACTGGCTCCATATCGCCCTGTCTCCCGCCATTTCGCTTTCTTGTCCCCAGCTCATACCCCCCCCCTCCACTCTCATAGACCTCTCCTTTCCATCGCTTCATCTCATCCTCAGCCTCCCCCTGCCTCTCCCTCCATCTCATCCTCGGCCTCCCCCTTCCCCTCCCTCCATCTCATCCTCGGCCTCCCCCTGCGTTTCCCTCCATCTCATCCTCTCTCTCTCTCTTTTTTTTTTATTCGAGGAAGAAGGAATCAAAGGCTAGGAGCCCAAATAACAGTTTCTTCCAATAAAAAAACAAAAACAATACAATAGAGAGCCAAATTCAAGATCCGTTCATTTCGAGATGCCTGGACACACTGCGTTTGAAAGACTGGAGGTCATAGGAAGTAGGAAATACAGATAGAGGTAGACAGTTCGAGAGAGGACCTGTTGCAAAAATGAAGGACTGGGAGGAACGGTTAACTCTTGCATTAGAGAGCAGGACAGAAAATTGATGAGAGTTTGTTGCTACACGGGTGCTACGGACCCGTCGTAGAGATGGAGGGATGCAAGCAGACAGTTCAGAGGAGCAGTGACCATGGAAGTAACGATCGAAAAGAGATAAAGATGCAATAGTGCGGCGAAGAGATAGAGGTTGAAGGGAACCAGTAAGAGGAGGAGAGTTAATGAGATGAAAAACCTTTGATTCCACCCTATTTAGAAGAGCTGTATGTGGGGAGCTTTCCCACACATGAGAGTTGTACTCTATACGGGGGCGAATAAAACCCGTGTATAAAGTCAACAACTGTGCAGGGGTAAAGAAGTTAAGGAGTCAGCTTAGCACACCTAATCTCTTGGAAGCAGATTTTACAAGAGATGAAATATAATCTCTCCAAGATAAATCCCAAGTGAATGAAACCCCAAGCATGTTCAAGGATGATCCAGGATTGTCTATCTATCTATCTATAGCCCGACGCCCTAATCCCGGAAAGGGTGGATGCAGACAAAACGCCTCCAAGTCGCTCTGTCACCCACCATTTGACTACCCTCCCCTCATCGTACTCCCCCCTTCCTCATATACCTCTCAACTCCATCCCTCCACCTCATACTCGGTCTTCCCATCCCTCTCCCTTCTTCCACCTCACCTACATACACCTTCTTAGTCAGTTATTCATTCTCCATTCTCTCCACATGTCCAAACCACCTCTGTGTATTTCTCCTAATCTTCTCAACCACATCCACATTCACCCCACAACGTTCTTTCACTTCTTCATTCGTCAGCCTGTCTCTCCATGTCACTCCACATGCTCCTCTCAAGTAACTCATTTCCACTGCTCTCACTCTTGACTTGTTCCCCTCTTGCAAGGTCAATGCCTCGCTTCCATACGTCAGGGTAGGGATAACAATACTATCATTCAGTGACTTCTTAACTTCCATACTCACCTTCCTATTTCTCATCACTGCTTTCAGTGAACCGATCATCTTCCTTCCCTGCTGTAGCTTTTCAAGCACGTCATTCCCCAAAGTTCCATCCTTACTCATCACACTACCCAAGTACTTGAATGCACTCACATTCTCCATGTCCTCACCATCCAGGATTGTGCTGGATATTATTAAACATTAGTGGGTACTCCGGTGAAAGATTTTGACAGGTTGATAGGTGTAAAAACTGAGTCTTTGATGCATTAAAAACAACAAGATTATTTTTACCCCAGTCAGAGATATGAGCCAAGTCAGACATTAGGTGTGCCATAGCCTCATCCCTTGTTTGTTGAGGTATCTACTGAGATGGACGTTGCGGGAACCGAATGGAAAGGTGATGGGTGGAATCATCAACGTACAAGTGGATAGGGTTAGAAGTACAGCTTAGAAGATCATTGATGAATAAAAGAAAGAGAGTTGGTGATAGGACAGAGCCCTGAGGAACGCCATTGTTGATAGATCTAGAAGAACGATGGCTGTCTACAACAGCGGCTATAGAACGACCAGAAAGGAAGCTGTAGATGAAGGCACAGAAAGAAGGATGGAAGCCATAAGAGGGCAGTTTGGAAATTAAATATTTATGCCAGACTCGATCTCAAGCCTTTGAGATGTCAAGTGCAATGACAAAGCTTTTCGCTAAAGTCCTGAAATGAGGATGACCAGGAGTCTGATGGGTAGGTGAGACGATTGCCAGTGGAGTGTCCCTGACGGAACTCATACTGATGATCAGAAAGAAGGTTGTGATAGGAAAGATGCTTTTAAATTTTTCTGTTAACCCATAGGGTACGCAATTTTCTAGCCTCGACCATCCCCCAGAACGCAAAAACAGGCCTATTTTTCGACTATCTCAAAGGTTAAAAGTTTTATGCCCGATTTATAGAGCTTGAATTTACACAACTGAAAACCCAAACTCCACCCTCCTAGACCCAATAGATACCGAGCTATGGCCCGTCAAAGTTGATAATAGTCACCCGTCATGGCCCCAGTGAGAAAGAAAATACGTCGCTCGCACCTGTTTTCTTCACAAAAATACGTACAAAAATCACCAGAATCATATTTTTTGGTGTGAACAGATGTTATAAACCATTGTAATGTGCTTAGAAAAAAATAAAATGGTGACAAACCTCCCCAATAAACATGATAAATAGTAAAAATTACCCTCCTCTTCTCTCCTCTCCCAATACCTCCAATCCTCTCCCTCCTCTTCCCTTCCCTTCCCTTTCCTCCCCTCCTCTCCCCTCGCCTAAACTCCCCTCCCCCTTTCCCTTCCCCCCTCCCCTCCCACCGAGCTATCAAATCTAGCTAGGGAAAATGGTCATGAACCCCCCCCCCAATTAAAATATGATAAATAGTAAAAATTATCCTCCCCTCCTCTCCCCTCCCCATACCTCCAGTCCCCTCCCTCCCCTTCCCTTCCCTCCCCTCCCCTCACCTAACCTCCCCTCCTCCCTTTCCTCTCCTCCTCCCCTCCCTTCCAAGCTGTCAAATCGAGCTAGTTTTCTAGTTTTCGTTTCGTTTCGTTGCGTTTCGTTTTTGAAGGTTCCAACATGCTTCCATGCGTCGGCATAAAATAAAATTTCTTTCTCAAGTGGGTTTCGAATAAAGACAGCTAAAATAATTGTGGTGTGCATATCTGTATGCAAAGACACGAATAAATTACAGGTAATGATTCAAGAACATGCGCCATAAAGTGTAAAAAATTCGCAAAATTTACTAGGCCGGGGAGATAAAGATACTGCCTGGGAGGGGATGGGGGTTGGGGTGGAGGTGAGGCGATGTGGTGGGAGGCGGTAGGGCCAGGAGGTGGTGTACTGGGATGGAGGGATGGAAGGAGACCACCAACAGGCTCAAAGGAAGGGCCACAGTGGAGTACAGGGACATGGAGGGAGGGTAGGGGGGAAATACCCTCCCCCCAGATGACGGGGGGAGGCGGCATGGGGGGCATCAACATGGAAGAGGGGGATGCATGAGGAGGGGGTTGGAGGGGTGGTGGTGGTGGTACGAACGATGGGAGGTAGGGTAGTAACAAGGTAGTGGGGTAGAGGGACGTGGTGGGAGGGAGGTGGGGGTGTCTGGGGGGTACACCCCCCACCACCTGGGTATGGGCCTGGGTCCCCCCTCCAGTGTATCCAACACTTAGTTCTGATTGGTTAGAAGTCATCTACGTCACAGCTGGGGTGGAGCCAGCAGCCGCCAGTTTTTTGTGGATGTTGGATGATCGGTGTTGCTCGTCCTTTTAAGAAATTGCGCAATAAGCTTGATCGACGAGCTTAGTACATTAAGGGTTAAGAATAGACTCGAAAAATTTGAGACACAGGAAGTTAAAGCCATTGGGCGATAGTTAGAGGGTTGGGAATGGTCACCCTTCACTGGGACTGGCTGAATGAGAGCAAACTTCCAGCAAGAAGGGAAGGTACCAGTTGAAAGACAAAGGCGAAAGAGTTTACCTAGGCAGGGTGTAAGCACAGAAGCACAGTTCTTGAGGACAACTGAAGGGACTCCATCAGGTCCATATGCCTTGTTAGTACTGAGGTTAGTGATGGCACAAAATACATCAGATGAAGATATTTTTATGTCAGCCATGAAGAAGTCAGAGGGGCGAAATGATGGAGGAACAGCACTGGAGTCATCTAAAGTGGAATTGGAGGAGAAAGTCTGAGTGAAGAGATCTGCTTTATCAGTAGAAGAAATAGCTACAGAGCCATCAGAGTAGAAAAGAGGAGGGAAGGATGATGAGGTAAAGATGTTAGAAAGGTTTTTGGCAAGGTGCCAGGAGGAGTGAGAAGAATTCAAGTTGGACAGTTGAGAGCATTTGGTATGAAAGAAATTACCTTTACCAGAGCGAAGAACAAACTTAGTATGATTCTGGGCAGAAACATAAAAAAAATATGATTCAGGGGTGGGTTGGCTCTGGTACTTTTTATAGGCCCTCTCCTTGTTGTGGGCAGCATTAGAACAAGCGTGATTAAAGGCTTTCTTGCATTAGTCAAAGATATGAGAAAGGAATGTATGCCTCCATACCAGAGAAAAACCTACGTAATGCACAAGGCACTCTCAGATGGCTCCCGGCCATGGAAGCAATAATCATTCCATGGAAAATCAAAGAAGTAAGTACTGCCTTAGGGTCTCTCAATCTGCAGCTCCAAAGTGCCCCAGTCAACGTTTCTTTGGAGGGTCCACAGGCCATACAGGAGCAATAGGACAGGTTGCGGTAATTAGGTTGTCATTGGAGGAGCCTAATGGAGAGAAAAGATTAACAGTGTAAGCAGAAGGATTAGTTGTAAGGAAGAGGTCAAGTATGTTGCTGGTCAGGGATATGGTCAAGTATGTTGCTGGTCAGGGATATGGACAGGGTGCTGTACAAGCTGCTCTAGGTCATTAAGGATAGAAAAGATGTAGGCTTGTTCACCAGGTGGATCAGTGAAAGGAGAGGAGAGCCAAAGGTGGTGGTGAACATTGAAATCTCCTAGAATCGAGATTTCATAGAAAGGAGAAATGAATAGAATGTGTTCCATCATAGAAGTAAGATAGTTGATGAATTTTTGATGGTCAGTAGAATTAGGGGATAAGGTAACAGCACAGATATATTTAGTCAGAGAATGACAGGAAAGCCGAAGCCAGAGAGTAGAGAATTCAGAAGAATCAAGTTCAGGAACACGAGAACAAGATAAGTCGTTGCGTACATATACACAACAGCCACCTTTGGCTTTGAACTGAGTATAGAGAAAGTAGGAGGATACAGAAAATGTTTTGCTGTCAGTTGCCTCAGACAGCTGAGTCTCGGTTAAAAAGAGAAGGTGAGGTTTAGAGGAGAAGAGGTGGTGTTGAACAGAGAGAAAGCTAGAGAAAAAGCCACGAATGTTGCAGAAATGAAGAAGAAGTGAGTCAGACAGTGGTTCTAGGAAAGTTGAGGAGTTGTCACTGGGAGAGGAGCGGATGGTGAGGGCATTTATGGTCGCCCCCTTCCCCCCGGGGACTCCAAGGCATGGTTTATGTTCGTCATTTTCCTTTTTTAATTTTGAAAAGGAAATGTAGTGTGTACTGTGCATGTAGATTGGTGCTGAAAGTTAGAGAAACTTGTAATGGAGGGCATGCTGGCCTACTCTCTGTGTTACTGAGACAATGAATAAGTTCAGCAAAGGGGGATGGTCAGGAATTAGACCCAAGGGCTGGTGAAACGGGAATTCCAGCTCTCCCTGTAATCGGCTTTCCATCCACCTTGTGAGTACTGCCCTCCAATTCATCCTCGGCCTGCCCCTGGCTGTCCCTCCAAATAATCCTCGGTCTCCCACTGCCTCTCCCTCCATCTCATCCTCGGCCTCCCCTTGCCTCTCCCCCCTCCACCTCACTCACATACACTCTCCTAGTTAGTCTCTCACTCTCCATCCTCTCCTTTTGGCCAAACCACCTTATTGTATTTCTCCTAATGCTTTCTATCACACCCACGTCCACACCATAACGTTCCTTCATTGGACAGTCTGTTTCTCCATGTAACTTAACATACTCCTCTCAGGCAACTCATTTCCTCTCCTCCCATTCCTGACTTGTGTCCTTTTAACAAAGTCCAAGCTTCGCTTCATACGTTAGAGTTGGTATCACAGTACTGTAATTTCATGAGAGAGTATATTCAAGTGAGGTGGAGGGGGAGAAGGGGGAGAGAGACCAAGGATGGGATAGTGGGAAGAGATGAATAGGTAATGAGTGAAAAGCCGTGCGAAATGTAAAGAGGGTACTCTGATGGCACAGGATAGGAAGAAGTAGAGGCAATTTGTTCATAATCACTCCTCCAGGATTTAGATATCTGGCTACAAACAGATAGACTAACAGGATACATCTCCCATTCACCCCATCCTGGCCCACCATCTACCACCATCTCACCCATCTGATTCTTCCATTTAACCCACGGCGTCCCGTCGACGTACTTCCACGTCCTCACGTTATGTCACAGCCAATCCCGTCGACGTACTTCAACGTCCTGCAATTGCAAGGTTCATAATTTCCACAATTTTCAAAATTCGCGCAAGATTTTCGATTCGCCCACGTACCCAAGCCTCCCCTACCTGCCGCCAGGCGGGCAGTGTCCTAGACCCCGCGTGACCCGTGCTCGCCCTTGTCTTGGTCACTCACCTGCTAGCTGTGACCCAGGTCAGACATGGCGCGGAAAGGTCTCTCAGACGAGGAAATTGCATCCGCCCTGGAAGCCTTCACTGGAGATAGTGATTCTCCACTCGACGATGATGTGGTAGATCGCGATTACGTCCAGCCAGAGGAAGAAATAAGTAGCAGTGATGAGGAGGTCCCTTCGCCCCGAAAAACGCGGTATGTGACATACTGTAAGGCAAGGGAAGGCCAACCTGCTCCCCAACCACGTGCACGGCTATCTCTCCATCCCGAATCTGATGAGGATGAGGATGAGGACGATGAGGATGACGGCGGCTTAGGACGTGATATCGCCTCGTGGTTGGGAAAAGAAAAAATATCACCACGAGGATCAGAAGGTGGGGCGAGAAGACATATAAGGTATGGTGAAAGTCTTTTGTCTGGGGAAGTGGCAAGTGGTGTGGTGGGATTGCCGGGTGAAAGGGAAAGTGTTGTGGTGGCAGCGCGGGGTGAAAGTGAGAGTGGTGTGGGGGTAGTGCGGGGTGAAGGGGCAAGTGGTGTGAGGGAGGCAGCACGAGCACGTGGTGCACGTAGGCCTAGGGGAGAGGAGGTGGAGCCACTCCCCAGCACTTCTTTCGCCCCAGAATATTCCCAAACTTCCTCCCCACAGCCCCAGGATGTGGGGAAAGGAAAGAAAGAAAGGGAAGGGAAAGGGTAAAGGAAAAGGGAGAGGGAAGAGAAGTGTGAGTGATGAGAGGCGCCGCTCTCCACCTCCCCAACCTCCCCCACCACCCTCACCTCCCCACCCTGACGAAGGGGACGATGGGGACGTGGCTGGAGATGGTGGTGTCACGTGGAACTGGGAAGATGGGAGTAATTTTACTCCCATCATTCACCCTTTCACTGAGGAGTGGCGGTCTGGTTGCATGGCTCCAGGTGTGCATGCAGGTTCGTCCAGAGTGGATTTTTTCCACTTGTTCTTTGGGGAGGCGTTTGTGGGGCGCATAGTTGAACAGACTAATATCTTTTCACAATCACAGCGCCGTGAAAGTGAACGTTTGGGAACCACGAGCAGGCATTCCCAACAATATGACTATCCCGTTACAATTTCAGAGATGTTCTTATTTTTGGCCCTGGTTCTCTTGATGGGTGTGGTAAGGAAAAACCAAATTCCTGCCTACTGGACAACTGACCCAATCATCCTCACACCTTTCTTTGGAAAGGTGATGAGTCGTAACCGATTTCAGTATATTCTCGGCCGCCTCCACTTTTTTGATGCAGAAGATCCAGCCAATGCAAATAACACAGATAAAATGAGGAGAATTAGGCTGGTATTTGATCATTTACGGGAAATGTTCCGCTCCCTCCCTACAGAGACCTCGTCATAGACGAGAGTCTTGTGTTGTGGAGAGGCAATATTTCCTTTAGGCAGTACATACCCAGCAAGAGACACTGTTTCGGGTTCAAGATCTTTGTTATGTGTGACTGTAAGACTGGTTATGTGCAAGACATAGTCTTGTACACGGGCGCACAGACAGATATAACAGAAGATCGGAGTATAGGACTCTCTGGGGCCGTGGTGAAGACAATGATAGAAGAGTACCTTCATCGTGGTCATGTGTTGTACCTGGACAACTGGTACACTAGCCCTCTTCTCGCTAGGTTCCTCCACCAACACGACACCGGAGTCTGTGGTACAGTCAAGAGAAACCGTCGCCATATGGTCAAGATAAGGAGGAAACTTGACAAGAACGAGGTGGTTTTCTTCCAGGCCAATAACATCCTTGCCACCCTGTGGAACCACAACAGGGAAGTTTGCCTCCTATCAACTGTTCACAGCCCCCTGATGCACCGCACAGACTCCGTGGATCACCGTAGCGAGAGGAGGCGCAACGTATGGAAACCCGAGTCTGTACTGGACTATAATCTGAACATGAGGCAAGTTGATCAGTCAGACTCGATGATTTCAAGTGTTGACTGTGCCAGGACCACGATGAAGTGGTACAAGAAACTCTTTTTCCACTTGCTCGACATCACGGTCCTGAATGCCCACTACCTGCATGCAATGACCACCGGAGTATCCGAGACCTTTGAGGGGTTTGTGAGGGAGCTGGCACGTGAAATAATCGCTAAGCATGCCCAGGACAGACCCACACACCGCACCCGCACCCCCATGGCTGCCCAGACTCCCCTACGTCTTGCAGGACGCCACTATCCCAGCGCAATCCCTTCCGACCCAAACCGTCGTAAACCCCAGCGTCGCTGCCATGTATGTAAGCACTCGACAGTCAGACCATCCACTCAGAGAAAAGACACAAGGTACGAGTGTGTCGAGTGCAATGTTGCGTTGTGCCTTCAGCCTTGTTTCAAAGAGTATCTACACTACTGAAACTGTGTGAGAAGGCGAAATGACGCTCATTATAATGGTAAGGCCAGTCAGTAGGTGCTAAGTCAAATATGAAGTTGAAACGGGTGTTATGTTTTCAGGAAAGTAATGTATAAGTTGAGAATTAGTGTAAGTTGAAAGAATTGATATCAAAACTACACCCACTGTGTAAATCTGCGAAAATATGACGCTCAGTATAACACTCTGGTCAGTAAATATGTGATAGCAAGAATATAAAGTGGAAATGGGTGTAATGTTAGCATGAATAAAACGTATAAGTTGAACAATAGTGTAAGTTGTAATAATTGATGTCACGAGTACACCCACATTCTGGTCAGTAAGTATGTGATAGGAATTATATAAAGTGGAATTTGTTGTAATGTTAGTAGTAAGGTATTTTATAAGTTGAATACTAGTGTAAGATGAAACAAATGATATTGCGATAACACTCCCTGTGTAAGTACGCGCTGATATGATGCTCAATTCCATCGTAAGTTCTGAAATTATGTGATATCAATTATATCAAGTGTAAACATGTGCAATGTTTGTGGAGAATTATTATATAAGTACAAAAATAGGTTGTAAGTTGAAATAGTTGTCATAGCGACTTCACCGTGTGTGTTATTATGCGCTATTATTACGCTATATATTTACATAAGGCCTGAAATTATCTCAAAACAGTTCTATAAAGTTGAAAAGTGTATAATAATATTAGAAAAGTATTATGTAAGTAGAAAAAACACAATACTAGTTGAAACAACAGTCACAGCGAGTTCACTCACTACGTAAATAAGCGCTAACATTACGCTAAATGTTATCAAAAGGCCTGTGAATACGTAAAAACAGTTCAATAAAATGTAAAATGGTATAATGTTATTGTAGAAGTATTATGTAAGCAAAAAAAATGATATGTATCATGATTTTCGAATGTTAGCGATTCATCGTGACCAAGTTGCCCGATTTTGCTCGTTTCGCCCGATGGTACAATGCTTATTTCTGCTCTATTTTTGTATAAAATCCAATATACTCTTTTATCACATGTTTTTATGTTTGTAATAAATACATATCTACTTACTTTCATTGGTTTCCCAGACTTATAATACCATAGAAAACGTTAGAGGCTCAGACCGCTTACGGAGAACACGGGGCCAGGTGGGACCAAGGCATACCTGTTTAGGGTAATTATGGACCCCGGGGAACAATTTCTTTGTCACTGACCATTGTTTCTGACCAAAAGCGAAAGTTTTAGCAAAAAAAAAAAGTGTCGATAAATGGTCGGGATTGGGGGGTACCAGTGGTCAAAAAGTGGTCGGGACGGGGCGGGTTAAGATTTAAACCAACATACCTACAAAAAGAAGTGATACTTTGCTGGCACTTATAGAGATGTGACTTCAAAAGAACTGTGTCGTGATGTAAAGGCCCAAACTTAAACTTAACAAATTAATCACTGGTCTGGCTGGGATTTGAACTCAGGCCCTCACGCCTCATATGCGCGCTCGTTACCACTGAGCCAATGAGAGGATCCCCGCTTTGCCTCTAAGCAATCCAGGCTTTTATACACCCCATTACATCACTCTTTTCTATCCTTGGTGATTAATTTGGTCAGTTTCGAACACACGTAGTAGCGTAACACACTGGAGGCCATCATTAGGGGAAGCCCGTGAACCACACATACAGTTCACCTCTGGGATGTAAGGCTGTAACAACATCGTTACCCTCAAGGCCCTCGCCTCACATCCCACACCACTGTCAACCAATGTAATGGCCCAACTGAAATTAATCACTGGTCTGGCCAGGATTTGAACTCAGGCCCTCGCGACTCATACGCGCGCACGTTACCACTGAGCCAAAGAGAGGATCCCCTCTTTGCCTCTAAGCAACGCAGGCTTTTATACACCCCATTACACTGAATGGACATGAAATATTTGTATGCCATATTTCGTAAGCCATTGCACCAGTGAAATATATTTTTGGTTCGTACCTTCATATACGTTACCTGCATCTTTCTCTGATGACTTGCCAGACCTGATGTGACATAAACTGGTTGAAGTAGTACTGAATTGTTCTATTTGAGTCTGAATATGACTAAAGTAAACTACAGTGACTACTCCTTTCACCTTGCCTTGGCTCAGACTTAGCTCTTTTGTAGCTATTTCACATAGTTCAGTGGCAGAAAAAAAGACTGCTAAGGCTCAACATCTTTTCCGTAACCCATCCCCGCATTTAGCATCATATCCTATTGCTAGTTTATTGTTGTGCCTCTGTAGCGCAGATGGAGAGAAGACAATTATAGCCAAATTGGACTAAAAAGAATATAGATTATATGTTGGCTGACATGAATGGATGTATATACTGTACCCTTGGACGCGAAATTATATAACTGAAGATCGTAGATTACTGGCACAGGAGGCTTTGTAGCAGCTAGTCCTTTGCAATGTATTTTACATTTTGCACAATAACAATCTGCCGTATGTTATGTTTACCATAGTGATTTTGAAGTATTTTGCATCTTTAGCATACAGAAGGATGCGACATATAATTTGCAAAATAAATAAATGAGAAACAGGTGTTACGAAATCTCAAAACCTTAGAATACGACCCTGCACCAGACGCACTGTGAAAGACCCAATTGACTTGAAGGAAGCCTATTAAATTTACAGTCTGTTAAGAAACAAACATATCACGTTACAGGGTTCCGATGGAATGCGAAATGACCAATATTGGTTTCAAGATCCCAAATAGATGAGTCCATTATCATCTTTCTGTCTCATTAACTCTTCTCCTCTTAATGACTCCCTTCAACCTCTGTCTCTTCGTCGCACTGTTGCATCTTTATCTCTTTTCTATCGCTACTTCAATGGTCACTGCTCCTCTGAACTGTCTGCTTGCATCCCTCCACCTCTACGACTGGCGCATAGCACCCGTCTAGCAGCAAACTCTCATCCCTTTTCTGTCCAGTTCTCTAATGCAAGAGCTAACCGTTACTCCCAATCCTTCATTTATGCATCAGGTCAACTCTGGAACTGTCTCCCTCTGTCTGTATTTCCTGCTCCCTATGATCTCCAGTCTTTCAAATGCAGTGTGTCCAGGCATCTCGAAATGATCGGATCTTAAATCTGGCTCTCTTTTGTGTTCTGTTTTTCTCTTGGAAGGAACAATAATTGCGGGCTCGCGACCTTTGGTTCTTTCTTCCTCGCATAAAAAAAAAATAATAAAAAATGTCGGAAACGCACTAGGTATGGCGTCCTACCCAAAGTAACCTTACCAATGATGAGTAAGATCACTGATCATTTTTCAGTAGTCATCATTCATGGTGTCAGATTGTTTGACGCCAAGCATTCACCGATAACTGATTGACCCAATGTACCTGGAACACCTTGAACTGACAAGAAATGATGTGACCAACTAAAATGCATGTCGGTAATTAAAGAACACAGTTGAAGCTGAAGGGTTGCTGTTGCACCCGACCGGCCAGAAATCCGTCTTATTTCAGAAAAACTGATATTGTTTTTATCCTCCACCCGACAAAGTCAGACGAGGGTGTTGTCCTCACTGGGATCAATGAATAACCCATTGAAGTATGATAAATCTTTTGTAAGTCGAATAAAATCGCCAGGAAGCGACAACAACGAACTAAAACAGACATCATCTGTAATGTAATACTTAGCTGACAGAAACAGACCTTGGTCCGCATTTTCGTCGGTTAGGGAGGCTAGCTACCACCTCTTCCTTACTAGTTTGCTTTGGTTTCTGGTATTTTAATATATTCTTGTATGTTACCTATGACATTTATCAATATTAAAATGTATATAAGTACGAAATACATTACTACTGTACTTCGTAATGGACAATATGAATCACCAATGAAGTCTTGCTAAGAAGCCTCCTCACATAACGAGAATTCTACCCCTTGACCACTCTGATTGGGTGTAAACATGATTGATATGAGCCATGAGAATGGATGTAACAGGGCATGATGGGACTTGAACTGACTTTCATACACAAGCATCACCTCTGGATGGTACCGCAAAAAAATCTAAGAGACTTCATCATACTGAAGGCATGAACTTTTTCGACCCGATGAGAGAGCATTTGTTCATTTTGCCATCTTCAGAAGACTGTATCTGGCCTAGGAATTGATATCAGATTGTGTAGGGAGGTAATGGATTATGCATAGCTGCATCATTACAGCGGTTTCTTCAAAGTTAACACATGAGACTGGAGGTAGCAGGAATAAACTTAAGATAAAAGTCCAGAGTGTTCATGTTAAAAGAGATACTGCCTAACAAAAGAGTTTCTATGATCCTTTTTTTATACCAGATGTCTAGAATTATTCGTCCATTCCAAGAGCAAGGTATGCGAGAGCAGACTGTAGAGCCAGTCGAACAGTGAGGTACCCCGAGGTGGATGGCAGGCTGATGACAAGGAGACCTGAAGTTCTCGTTTCATTATCTCTCAGGACCCGTTCCTTACATATCTAAGATCATTGAATGGGGACAAAATAACACTGTCTCATTAGTGCTAGGAAAACCATTATTCCCCTATTACCTTCAATGCTCCTAATATTCCCATCTCTAAAACTATTGAAATTCCCGGTGTTTCACTTAAGAGTGCCCTAAGCTGGACCTCTCCTGTTAGATCACTTGCTAAAACCGCTTCAGAGAAACTTGAGTTATTGTACAAACTCCGTACCATCTCCACTGACGAGCAGAGAGCTGTAAAGTAATTCATAAGAGTCATGTGCGTTCTCAGCTGGAATATTGCTCACCCTTGCAGAATGGATGTGAAAAGGTTGCACTAAAACAAATGGACAAAATTCAGAACAAAGCAGTTAGAATTGTTAACCCTGCTATTACAAAAAAACTACCTCCTCTACAAGTAATATGGAATATTGCCTCCTTTGCAATATTTTACAGATACTTTTATGGCTAATGCTCAGACGAAGTTGCATCCACTGTCACCTCTCCACACCTTCCCCCGAACAACACGGACATCTACAAGTAATATGGAATATTGCCTCCTTTGCAATATTTTACAGATACTTTTATGGCTAATGCTCAGACGAAGTTGCATCCACTGTCACCTCTCCACACCTTCCCCCGTACAACACGGACATCTGGTAGTGCTCATGACTGAACTGTCACACTGCATTACTGGAGAACTTTTGCGTCTCAGAATACTTTTATTCCTAGAACTGCATCTCCTTGGAACTCACTTCCCCAGAGTGGTTTCCTGAGGGGAACCTACGGCTCTTCAAGTCCAGCTGTAGCAGATTTTTGTTTTTTTTAATGAATGGAGGACACCTGTAATCTAGTGTATGGATTATTGTTTTATTCATTTGTTTCTTTCCTTCCTCTGTTCTTTTATTTAAAAAAAAAAAGTACCGAAAGAGTACCTCTCCCCATCCTCGTTGCCACAATTTATCCCCTTTCTTTCAAAGACACGTTGTGTTTTCAATCCTCTCCATTATCGTCCCCGTACCCCTCTATCTGTTGTTTTTCCAACATTAACCAATCTGCCGTCTATTTTAGGGATTCCCCTTTCCTGTTTACCCTATCTTCCCTCTTGGGGCCTCGATAAACCATTTTTTCTGCCTTTCTTATCCTTGTCTTCCTTCCCCTTCTCTACCAGTCCACTTCTTCTCCTCCTATTGCTCTTCCTCCTTCTCCCCTCATATTTACCTTTTCTTCTTCACGGTAATTCTATTATGCCTATATATATATATATATATATATATATATCCTTCTCTTCCTCCTCTTCCTTTCCAATACTTCTTCCTCTTCTTACCTTTCGCTTCCTCCTTCTTACCTGAACTTTCTTTTCAACATCCCTGCCCCTGCTTTTTGTTCTCTTTTTTCCACCTTCTCCTCCTCTTCTTTCCTTTTTTAACTTCCCCTACCTCTTTAAAAGTATTTCGTTATTTCTGTTCGGGCCTCGAACATCCATTCTCCTTACCTAATGTGTCGCTATCTTCTTCCCTAATCTCTTTTCTTCGTTCTTTTTTTCTTCTCTTTTATATTTCTCAGTCTTTTTCGTCTTCGTTCCTTTTCCATCCCTGTTTAGTTTACATACTTTGGTATCCTACAATGATGAGGAAATGGAAAATGTGAGTGCATTTAAGTACTTGGGTAGTGTGATGAGTAAGAATGGAAGTTTAGAGAATGAAGTGCTTGCAAGGGTTACAAGAGGGAAAATGGGTTGCAGGCTCTTTGAAAGCAGTGATACGAAATAGGGAAGTGGGCATAAAGTAAAAAAAAAAAATTGCTACATGATACTATTGTGATACCGACTCCAACGTATGGAGACGAAGCTTGGACCTTGTTGGAAGGACAACAATGGTAATAAGTTATTTGAGAAGAGCATGTGAAGTTACATTATTTTCCATGCAAGGAAAAGGGAACCAAAGGCCAGGAGCCCGGAAACCGTATCTTCCAAGAAAAAACAAAACAAAACAGAGCCAAATTCAAGATCCGTTCATTTCGAGATGCCTGGACACACTGCATTTGAAAGACTGGAGATCATAGGAAGTAGGAAGTACAGAGGGATATAGTTGCAGAGTTGACCTGTTTCATATATGGAGGACTGGGAGTACCGGTTAACTCATGCATTAGAGTTGGACAGAAAAGGGATGAGAGTTTGTTACTAGACGGGTGCTACCTGCACGTCGTAGAGGTAGAGGGATGTAAGCAAACAGTTCAGAGAAGCAGTGACCATTGACGTAGCGATAGAAAAGAGATGAAGAGGCAAAAGTACGGCGAAGAGGTTGAAGGAAACCAGTAAGAGGAGGAGAGTTAATCAGACGAAAAGCCTTTGACTTCACTTTGTTGAGAAGAGCTGTATGTGGGGAGCCTCCCTCTGCATGACAATTGCACTCTTCACAGGGCGAATGAAACCCATGTATGAAGTCAACAACCGTGCAGGGGTAAAGATGGTATGGAGATGGCCTAGCACACCTAATCTTTTGAAAGCAAATTTTAATAGAGATGAAATATGATCTTTCCAAGATAAGTCCTGAGAGAATGGAACCCCAAGTATGTTTACGGATGATGCAGGATTGAGCTGGATATTATTAAACACTATCGGGTACTCTGTGAGACTTTATCGGGTTGATAAGTGTAAGAACTGGGTCTTTGTTGCATTAAAAACAACAAGATTAGTTTTACCCCAATCAGAAATATGAGTTATATCAAACATTAGGTGTGCCGTAGCCTCATCCCTTGTTTGTTGTAGTAACTGCTGAGATGGACGTTGCGGGAACCGAGTGGAAAGGTGAAGGGTGGAATCATCTGCGTATGAGAGGATAGGGTTAGATGTACAAATTAGAAGGTAACTGATGATTAAAAGGAAGAGAGTTGGTGATAGGACAGAGCCCTGAGGAACACCTATGTTGATAAATCTAGGAGAGGAACGGTGGCCTTCTACAACAGCAGCTATAGAACGACCAGAAAGGAAGCTTGATGAAGGCAAAGATAGAAGGATAGAAACCGTAAGAGGGTGGTTTAGAAATTAAAGTTTTATGCCAGATTCGATAGAAAGCCTTTGAGATGTCACGTGCAGTGACAAAGCTTTCTCCACAATCTCGAAATGAGGATGACCAGGAGTCTGAAAGGTGTGAACATTGCCAGTGGAGCGTCCCTGACGGAACCCATACTGACGATCAGCAAGAAGGTTGTGGTAGAAAAGACGCTTTAAAATTTTTCTGTTAAGAACAGACTTGACAAATTTTAAAACTAAGGATGTTAAAGCAACTGGGTGAAAGGTAGAGGGTTGAGAAAGGTCACCTTTCTTTGGGACAGGCTAAATGAGAGCAAACTTCCAGCAAGAAAGGAAAAGTAGAAGCTGACAGTCAAAGCCGAAAGAGTTTACCTAGGCAGGGTGTAAGCAAAGAAGCACAGTTCTTGAGGACAACAGGAGGCACCCCATCAGGCCCGTATGCCTTGTTAGTACTGAGGCCAGTGATGGCACAAAATACATCAGTTGAAGAGATTTTAATGTCACCCATGAGGAAGTCAGAGGGGAGGAAGTGATGGTGGAACAGCATTGGGATCGTCTTAGGTGGAACTGGAGGAGAAATTCTGAATAAAGAGATCTCCTTTATCAGTAGAAGAAATAGCTACAGAGCCATCATAGAAGAAAAGAGGAGGGAAGAAAGATGAGGCAAAGTTGTTAGACAGATTTTTGGCAAGGTGCCAGCAGGATTGGAAAGAATTCGAGTTGGAGAGTCGAGAGCATTTAGTACAGATGCAATTATTGTTAGCAGAGAGTATAACAGTCTTAGCACGATTCCGGGAAGAAACAAAAAAATGATGTGATTCAGGGGTGGGTAGGTTCAGGCATCTTTTATAAGCCCTTTCCTTGTTGTGGAAAGCATTAGAACGAGCTTGATTAAACCAAATTTTTCTTCTTTTTTTTTTTTTTTTTTTGCTTTAGTCAAAGGATATGAGAAAGGAATCTATGCTTCCAAGCCCGAGAGAATAACCTCCGCAATGTGTAAAGCACACTAAGATGGCTCCCTGCCATGGAAGCAATAATCATTCCAGGGAAAATCAAAGAAGTACTGCCTAAGGGCCTCCCAATCAGCAGCTCCAAACTGCCACGACCGACGTTTCTTTGGAGAGGCCACAGGCCTATTGAAGCGATAGGATAGGTTAAGGTAATAAGGCTGTGATCGGAGGAGCCAACGGAGAGGAAAGATTAACAGTGTAAGCAGAAGGATTAGTTGTAAGGAAGAGGTCGTCAAGTATGTTGGAACTCTCTCCAAGGCGGTCAGGGATACGGGTAGGGTGCTGTACAAGCTATACTTGGTCATTATGAATAGAATAGATGTAGCTTTGTTGACCTGGTGGATCAGTGAACGGCGAGGATAGCTGTCCTAGAACTTTGGTTACCTATACTGCTTACCTTCTGACTCCCTAAATTTCTTCTTCTTCTCCATCTTTCCTCCTTCTCTTCCTGTACTCCCCTTCCTTCTCTTCCCCTCTCCATCCCAATCTGCCACCTCAGCTCGTGTCGGGATCACTTCTCTTTCTGCTTTTTTAACTTCATTTTTCCTAAACTCTTTTTTAGCCTCCTTCTCTGTTTATATTTTGCTCTTTTTTTCGCCTGTTCCTCTTGTTCCCATCCTCTTTCTACCTTCTTCTTCTTTCTTCCAAATTCTCTACTTCCTCTCACCAACTTTACTCACTACTTTTTTTTTTCCTTGTCTCCCTGTTTCCTCAACTATCATTTATATTATCTTCTTTTCTTTCTCTTCTTTTTACTCCTCTCCATGTCTTCTTTTTCTTTCTTCCTTCCCCCTTTTTTGCCTTATCCCCTTGGATCTCGATCAACCCCTTTCCCTACGATTATGTTTGATTTCACATTTTCCTCCCCTCTTCTTTATCTTCCCACCCTCCTCCTTTTCTTCTCTATTATCTTCTCCCTCCTTATTCATGAAACTTCTCTCTCTTCCTCAGCTCTTTTTCTTCCCTACTAGCTATCCCACTCTTCCCGCCCTCATCCTTCTTTCGTTTTCCTCCACTTTCTCCTCTTCTTAGATCCCTCTTCTCTACTGTCTTGGGATGGTCAGTTCTTTTCCCTGCTCTTTGAGTCTCTTAGCATTTTTCATTTATTCCTTCTTAATTCACAAGCTTTTCGTTACCTCCCTTTTTCACTCTATCTCTTGTTTTTCCACTCCTCTTCACACTCTTCCTCCCAACTTTCTTTTACCTCTTCTCGTTATCCTCCTTTCACCCTCCTCGTCCTCTTCTTTTACCTCTACTTCGCTTCCTCTTATTTCCCTTACCTTCCTCCTCTCCTTATTCTCTTCTATCTCCCAACTTGGTTCTCTCACCTCTAGGGATCCGTATCACGCATGCCTATTACTCCTTTTTGGCTTCCTATCCTTTTTTTTTTTCGTCTCTTCTTTCTTCAAGCTACATAACAGCCTCATTATCCCTCTTCCTTCTCCTCCTCTCTTACTCTTCTTTTCCTACCTTCTGTCGTCCCAACTTCTACCTCCTTTTCTTCAACTATATCCATGATACCTTCTTATAGTTTCCTACCTTATCGCCCATGCTGTGTGTCTGTCTGTCTCACCAGCCCATCCTCCCTACTGCTTTATTTACAGGTAGAAAATCCTAAAGTTTCCCTTTGGTCTTACGAGCCTTTTCTTACTTTACTTCTAGTCTCTTACGTACGACAGTTCTATCGTTTACAAAATGTAATGTCTTGAGCATGATAAAAAAAATGTAGTGTCTTGAGCATGATAAAAAAAAAAAATGTAGTGTCTTGAGCATGATAAAAAAAAAATGTAGTGTCTTGAGCATGATAAAAAATATTGTATTGAGCAATGATAAAAATTAAAAGGTAATGTCCTGAGCATGTTAAAAAAAAAACCTAGTGTCTTGAGCATGATAAAAAAAATATAGTGTCTTGAGCATGATAAAAAAAAAATGGTGTCTTGAGCATGATAAAAAAAAATATGTGTCTTGAGCATGATAAAAAACAAAAGTATTGTCTTGAGCATGATAAAAAAATATAGTGTCTTGAGCATGATAAAAAAAAATGTGGTGTCTTGAGCATGATAAAAAAATATGTGTCTTGAGCATGATAAAAAAACCTAGTGTCTTGAGCATGATAAAAAAAAAAGTATTGTCTTGAGCATGATAAAAAAACATGTCTTGAGCATGTTAAACAAAATGTAGTGTCTTGAGCATGTTACCAAAAATGTAGTGTCTTGAACATGACAAAAAAAAAAAATGTAGAGTCTTGAGCATGATAAATAAAAATGTAGTGTCTTGAGCATGTTAAAAAAAAAATGTAGTGTCTTAAGCATGTTAAAAAAAAATGAAGTTTCTTGAGCATGATAAAAAAATGTAGTGTCTTGAGCTTGATAGACAAAATGTAGTGTCTTAAGCATGATAAATAATAATGTAGTGCCTTGAGCATGATAAAAAAAAAATGTGT
>NC_137058.1:16792717-16802717 GCF_032717465.1 Coenobita brevimanus
AGCTACATGGAAGTCTCCTAGATTCTAAATATTCCATGTAAGCTAACGGTGTGGATTGAAAAATTCAAGATGGCCACCCTCGGCATGGGACACGTTTATCGCTTAGTGACTAAAATTCACACTTGGTCATGTAATATCACCTTTTATGGGTTATAAGAAGTGATTAATCTATTTCTGCTATTATTTTAAGAATTCTATGTGACTGATATACGCAGTGAACGTGCGTCAAACGAAAAAAGATCGGAAATCTGTGTTGATAACGTTGCAATGAATTTATAAACTAGCGTATACTTCATCAGATGTTTTTATTTTTCAGGTTGGATACAGACTGAAGTGTAGAGGTAGATGTACATAGATGGATATAAGACAGTGTGAATGGAATGAGATGGCAGCACAAGAAAAGTGTGATATTTGTGATTACCGTGATGAGCCAATCGCCTCTGTCCGAAGTACTGTCACAGAAAGAGGCCTACCTAGCAGCTGAACATTCATGCTAGTCTGAGGGATGGACGTGATGGAAAGCTATTATCTAAAGTGTTGCCAGTTCCGGCTCATAAATGGTGCACAGAACATTACATCATGCCATCATACATAAAATGTCCTGCCACAAACAGTTCCCGTTTTTGAGTCACTAGAGTCCTTCTGTGGTCTATATTCTTAGACAGTTGACGAACACTCAGACCTCTGGGAATCCACAATTGCGTGTGACAGCAGACACTTTCTCACCTTTCGGAATTACCAGTCACACCATTCGCCATTTCCCTACACAGGTGACGACCGCTAGAGGCTGGTTTGCATTGATACTGGAAACATGGCATCTGGTTATGCTAGTGCAGATTGCGCAGTCAAATCAGGTAAGGGGAAGTTGCACGTATCACTGGCCTGAGCTACGCTGATGTTAAGCTCAAAAGGAGTGGCAAGGCTATGTATATTGGTGCTGCAACCTGTACTGCCTCTGTCCGTGGCAAATACGTTAAAGTCGACCCCACACCACTCTTCGTGCAGGCCACAGTTCCAGTAGTCCCAATATCCACTAGAGCTCTTAAGAACCCATACTACAGTATATGGTGGATGAAGGACACTAATTTTCTGCAAAATGTGACATGGCCTGTGGACTGCACGTATGGTAATATGTGTGACAGCTATGTGAATCACTTTTTCGATAACTATGGCAAATAATAGACTCTCTTGACAGCTATACAAATCTTATCCTGTCAACCAAGGTAGCTGAACAGACCGGCCGTACTGATTCAAATGTCTCTGTAGACGTAGTGTTTGGTTTCAACACATCAGTAACGGGCAATCAACGCTCCATTTTGGCAAATCGTAACAACAAGTCACGGTTAATCAGTAGGCTAAAGGATCGGCTTACATCTGAAGGAGTTGCTTGCTGTCAAAGTCAGGCTGTTGCTGACTACTTAACATGTAGCATAGCACCGGCATTCGCTGGGAATATCGCACGACCTGTTGTACCTGTGGCAAAGCATATAGATCTGCTTGTCATGTTAGTTGGTAGGTTCACAACAGATAATATCCACATGCAGTATGCAAGAAGATTTGTTTATAGCATACACAACATCCAGCAGACAATGCATCCACACACCCGACAACACGTATTGATAGCACACGCTATCACCGGATGTGACACAGTCTCTGCCTTATGGCAGTAGCAAAAAGAAGGCCATGACAGTCTTGGCAAGCAAAGATTGGAGGACGTTGGATGTGTTTAAGAAGAGTGATGCCAGCCATGAAAAAGTAGCCGGAGTGGGGGAAATAGACTTACTGAAGTAATACAATGCCAATCCGACAGGTACAACAATTGATAAGCTGAGATTAGTGCAGTACATGTAGAGGATAAGCATAGCATCCAGCAGCTTCCAACTTTACAGCCTACCTCCCACATCCTCAGCTGCGAGGTACCACTCATATCGAGCCTGCTTCACAGTTCGTAGTGGTTGGGAAATGTTGAGGATCTAAATCCTACTGACTGGCGATGGGAGCTTCAGGGTAGAATACTTAATCCCATTTTTAACTGACAGACCAGTAACAACAGCGCATGTTCTTTTCATTGTGTCATGTGGGTGTAAACAAATGTGTGACATGAGATGCAAATGTCTGACAGCAGGACTCTACTGTTCACCTGTGTTCCTCGTGTATTGGTCAGTTTTGTGCTAGTTCATGTTCACCTGATTGAGAAGATACTGAGTCCCCATGCTATCGTTGTGACCATAACTAGTTATGATACAAAAAATAATGTTTTATTTAGAAGTAGTTGAATAACTGCTGCTGGCAAAATTTAGTGCTGGTTATTGTCTTTAAATGTGTTGAATTTACCATTTTGTTTGAAAAGTACATTACCCTGATCATATATCGAATATACGTTAGTAAATCACTGGAATAATGGTAAAAATGTCTTTCTTACACCCACAAACCCCTAGAAAGACGTATTCCGTGAACATCTGTGACATCTGGTTCCAAAGCTTGATTAGCGTCCCATGCCATTGGCGGTCATCTTGGGTTTTCGTCCCACACGAGTAGCTCATGTGGAATGTTTAGAATGTTTGTGGATTTCAACTTAGCATGCTTCCAAGTACCTTTCCTGATCAAATCAGCTTTCTTGACTTTTTTGCAGGTTCTCTTCGAATTTGAGCTAACGCTGCTGGCCCATAAGGCAGGAGTTCACAAGGATAAGTCAGAAAGGAGCAGAAGACAGCAAGCGACGGGGATAGGCGGCGGGATGAAAGTAAAGCGAGGGGAGGGCGATGAAACAGGATTGAGGCCGGGTGAGGAGGTAGTGCATGAGTCAGGGGAGGTAGGGAGAGGTGAATTAATGGGGGTGTTAGTCAGGTGAAACATCCATTGTGCCCCCAGCCTGCCTGCCACACACCATAGTACCCAATATATTGCCTACCCCTTCTTGTTATCTCCGGTGTCATGGCTGATACACTGCACACAATTTATCTCTGTTCAGTCATGGTATTTCAGCCTGATAGATATTGCTCGTTGATAACTGAGGGGAAGAGGAAGGGGGTGATGTATCGGGGTATTGAATTTATGGATATTGTGAGCTTTTCTACATCGATGCTGTTATATATATATATATATATATATATATATAACATTACACACCCACACTCACACACGAGTATAAAAGAGAATAATCGTTTCTCTGTCTGACTGTCTCTGTCCTCTATGATAATCGTAGGGTATCACATAGAGCTTTCTAAACAGCTCGTTTTTACTATCTATCTATCTATTGCCATACACCATAATCCCGTAAGGGGTGGCCACTTGACTCTGAGTTTTTTGTTTTACGGGAAGGGGCACTAACCCTCCACCAACCCACTTGTTGACACGTAGGGAGAACGTATGGTTTGGTTATATGGTTACCACCTAGCTTTGTAAATGGTTTCTTGGCTTACAGGAAACCATTTAACGATTTTAAGTGTGCACATTACAATCGCGTAAGTGGCGCCCCTGAGGGGTAAGAGAGAACTGGTTAGAAATTAGAAAGCGATCTGAGAGCGCATACCTCCGCCAATGTCTTTTCTGTTAAAAAGGATTCGGATCCGTATCCATGGATATAGGATCCGGATGAGGATCAGGATCCATCCACAAATTTAATCACTACTTTCTTGGTCCATCCCCCCCCCTTTCCACAAAAATTCATTGAAATCCATTGAGAACTCTTGGAGATGTTGTGCAGGATACTCCAGATCAGGATCAGGATCCGCCCCCAAATTTAATCGTTTCTTCCTTAGTCCATGGCCACCCTTCCATAAAATTTCATCATAATCCGTTCATAACTTTTTGAGCAACCTTGGATCCGGATCTGGATCCGAATTCTCCCCAAAATTGAATTAATTCTTTCTTGGTCATGGCTCACTTTATCAGAAAATTTCATTGCAATTCACTGAGAACCTTTGGAGATAATGTGCGGGATACTTTGGATCAGGATCAGGATCCAGCCCAAAATTTAACCATTTCTTCCTTGGCCCATGGCCCACTCATGCAAAAATTTTCATCAAAATCCGTTAATAACTTTTTGACTAATCCTGCAAACAGACAAACAAGCAGACAAACAAGCAAAGAAACTAACGCAAGGTAAAACATAACCTCCTTGGAGTGTAGGCATTAATATGTTATGACACAATATTATGTGAAAGTTATCAAAATTTAACTATGTAACTATATAGCTATAGGTAGCAGTATGTAAAACAGGTGGTTATGTCTGAAGTTCTCCAGGAAGAGACCGCTACTCATCCCCTGGCCTAGACTAATCAAGAATGCCAAACACCTAATCAGGTGCCGGAAATATGATCGACACACTCACACGCACATACTTATGCACACGTACGCCCACACACTTGGCCAGAAATCACATGTAGCAGATTCAGAGAACCAGAGACAACCAAGGAAGAAGAAAGGACAAGGAGAGTAAGAGCTTGAGATAGAGTGGGAAGGTATTAGCAAGCACAAACTGCTACTAGCCATGCACGGGTCACGCCAAACCCTTTTACTTTTATTCAAGTAACTGTCTCACAGTAAAGTCCATCGACCCCGATCTGGCTATTTCATCACTTTACTTAAAATAAGAAGAGGATAACGGAACAGAGGCCTACAATGACATCTATAATGCCTCACCGTTACTCTCTTTCCTTGTGCCACCCTCATCGATGATACAACCAGATAACATTCTCTGTCTACTTAAACCCCTTGGCTACATCTATCAACAGGCAAAGGTAATAATCAACTCAACATAGTGGAAATATGGTACGGTAGCCAATAAGGGTAGAGGAGGACTTTTGGACTTATGGTAGAGTTTATTTTTCTTTTTTTTTCTTGTTTGCTTTTATAACAATATCATTGTTAGTTACAATGGGCAGGATGAATTGGTGGAATGGGTGGGTAGGTTTGGTGGGCGGGTCTGTAGTGGGAAAACAGGTCCATGGTAGGAATAGGTCCATGGGGAATATATCCCTGGGGAAAAGGGCCCAAAGAGGACATAGATTCAGTGGGTAAAATGAGACCCTGGGCTCTTCTCTCACAGAGGGAGTGGCCACACACGGTCCCAGGCCATGGTGATATGCATGATCATAGGGTTTTACCCACCCAAAGCCTGGTACTCATGCATATTATTATTATCATTTTTATTATTATTAATACAGTATTGATTTTACCATCACGTTGATTAAACACCTCTGAGAGTAAGGCCTCGTAGCTACCTCACTGCTGCAGGTCTAACAGATGTGAAAGCATTACATGATGTTTCCTTTCGGATTCCCATGCCCCAATCCATTGCAGTGGGGGATGCCAGTGAATTTAAGTTAATGCAGCCACAATGTTTGGCAAATAAATGCAGAATGACGGTTTATACCATCAGGTCAATCAAACTGTTCTAAGAACCTAATGGTATATTTCAAACTGTCATTTTGCATTTATTTGTCAACCATCGTGGCTGCATTAACGTAAATTCACTGACGCCCCCACTGCAATGGGTCGGGGTGTGGAAATCTGAAAGGGAACATCACGTAATGTGATGCTCTCACACTCTTCAGACCCACAGCAGCAAGGTAGCTATGAGATCTCTGTCTTAGACGTGTTTAATCGACCTGATGGTTAAACTCAAGCTATCAATCTATATTTATTATTATTATCATTATTATTATTATTATTATTATTATTATTATTATTATTATTATTATTAGTTTTATTTCTTACAAAGAAGTAAATTGCTCGTTTTAGCTCAATTTCAAAGCTACAGCCATCACACATGGCCATCTGTCTCCCCTAGCTGGCGGCTTCATGTGACCCAGTATCATCCAGCTCCCATGGCTGGTTTTCTAGTTACATCCAAAAACCTGAAAAAATAGTCTATTCGCGGGTCCTCAGAAACTGCTTCAGGTATAGACTTAAAAGCTTTTATGGGACAGGTCTGGAATGAGTAAGGACCCATTTGGGTCAACAGGTTCTGAGATCACTCAGGAATCAAGGGATCAATGGAAAGTTGTTTATGATCATTGAGTGCACAATTTAAAAAGCAAGATAGAATTGACTTACAATCGCCAATCTTGGTACATTTAACCCGCTGCGTCCCGACTGATTTTTCACCACTGAACCCCCCAATCCCGGCAGATTTTTTTTTGTTTTTTTTTTGGCCAAAACCTCCTCTTTTTATGAGAAACATTGGAAAATGCCCCAAAAGTGCTCACCTAAGCTTAGAAGTGGTCTAAACAGGTGACTCTATAAACACCTGGTACCATGTTCTCTGGAGCCGCGCTGCAGGTGTCGCATTTTTTATGTAGCAGTAACTATTGCAAACCACTCAGAATAGGTAGATATATCTTCATTTGGTACGAATTCATCTGTAGTACAAGAATATATTGGTTTTCACACAATAATTTAGGCAATATAAGCATTGTTTCACTCACTGAACACATCAATATACACCGCCTTCCTTGGCAACATTATCTCCTCATCACTTCTGCTCGTTTCTTCCTCTAGTGCCATGTACTTTTTGTCCTCCACATCGTCATCAATTGGGGAATCATTTTCGTCTTGATTTTTGTACCATGGCGTGACATGTCTTTGCTGGCCAGGTCACTGCTAACAGGTGAGTTCCCGAGACAATGATATGTGGGGGGAGGGAAGATCACACAAGGTAAGGCAGTGTCCCTGCCTGGCGGTGGGTAGAGGAAGTTGTCCCATGTATACGTACCAAAACTTACGAGCGAAATTGAAAACCGTGCAAATGATGGACCTCGCAATTGCAAAACATATGGATACATTATCGGGTGTGAACATGACAAAACATTGCAACGTATCCATACGTTACAGGGACGTGGTGGGTTAAAGAACTTAATATGCTACGCATGGCTACCAATTATCAATGACCTTGACCCAAAACTCAAGGCTACAGCCAAGGTCAAAATTTAATTACACAATATAAAAAGCCGATATGGAATGGAGCTACAATCACCAAACTCAGTACATTTACAGAACTTCATATGCTGTACACGGCCACCAGGTATGAATGACCTTGACCCAAAACTCAAGGTCACAGCCAAGGTCAAAGTCCAAATGCCGAAGATAGATGCCCTTGTCATGTGGTAAGTTACTGAAATTGCTAGTAATTTCCATTTTCTAGTTATTATTATTATTGTTATTATTATTATTATTATTATTATTATTATTATTATTGTTATTATTATTATTATTATTGTTATCATTATTATTATTATCATTGTTATTATTAAAATATAATAGGCTTCCACACTGAAAATGTGGGACGTGTTCAAGCTAGCGAGAAGCAAGTCAGGCTGTCCTGAATGTTGTCTCATGTGGCTCATCATCGTCCTCAGATTCCCTGACCTGAAAGTACTAAAAAAGAACTTATTAGATTACACCAAAAATATTCCATCACACATCCGAAAATCAATACTCTATCTGTCTACCTATCTATTGCCAGACACCTTAATCCCATACGGGGTGGCCACAGACAAATCTCTTCCATGTCGTCCTGTCCCCTGCCAATTCATTGCCCTGCTTTCAGCTCACACACTCCTATCTCATACTTCTCCACTCCATGCCTCCACCTCATCCGTGGCCTTCCCCTCCCTCTCCCCCCCTGCACCTCACTCACATACCCTCTCCCCGTCAGTCTCACACTCTCCATCCTCTTCACATAGCCAAACCACCTCAGTGTTTGTCCTAACGCTTCCAGTCATACCCACATTATTACTATTATTACTGTTATTGTTGTTGTTGCTGTTGTTGTTGTCATTGTTATTTTTGCTGTTATTGTTGTTAATTTGTTGTTACAATAATAACAATAATAATAATAGTAATAATAATAATAATAATAATAATTATTATTATTATTATTATTATTATTATTATTAATATTCTTATTTGTATTATTAGTGGTGGATGGGGAAACCCATCATTCACTCACTCAATGTAGAGATGCCATATTATCTCTACACAGAGTGACAAGCCAAATGGTTTCCTGTACCCAGGAAACCATTTACTACGGTGGGTGGTAACCATATAACCGGGGTTTCTGGCAGTGTTAAATGTCCCCCTTCCCTATTCAGAATTACTTAATCATGGCAGTTGTTTCAGAGAGCCTCGGAGGGCCCAATACCTGTCCAGGGCATCAACCAAATGGGCAGATTCGCATGGCCATGTGGAATGTGAGAGGTGTGAACGAGGACAGCAAGAGGGTGGAAGTGGTGGATGTGTTCAAGGGTGCAAGATATGCCTTGATGGCATTGTATAAAATGAAGATGAAAGGGTGTGAAGTGGAGGAGTGGGAGTGTGTGAAATGTGTTAGATTGGGAATGAACGGGTGAGGAAGATGCAAGGAAGGAGTTGTTTTGTTGATGAATGAGGTGTGTCAGAGTGGAATGAGAGAATACAAATGTGTCAGCTCGAGGTGTATGCATGTCAAGTTCGTCTGAGAAGGTGAAAGTGGCAGTGATTGTAACATATGCACTGCTTAAGGACAAGAGTGAGAGAAAGACAGGTTTTGGGATGAGTTGGATGAAGAAGTGGGGGAAATGCCCAGGAGCTATAAAGTGATCATAATGGGAAATATGAATGGAAGAGTAGGCACTGGTCCTGAGGATGACATAATGGGTTGTAATGGAGTACCAGGAGAAAATGATAATGGGAAGCGACTAATGGATATGTGTCAGGAGAGGACGTTGTGCATTTGTAACCTGTACTTCAAAAACAAATGTTCACATAAATATACATGGTATAGAGGGAACGGGGATCGTGCTGAAAAAAGCCTGATTGATTACGTGCTTGTAGAGAGGTCGATGATGGATATGGCTGCTGATACGAGGGCCGTGAGAGGACAATGTGGAGGTCTACCAGATCATATGATTGTGGTATGCAAGATCAAGCTGAGAGGAGTGAGGGGGATCAGGAGAGACAGGAGCAGTCTGGGAGAAAAAGTGAATGTTGAGAAGCTGAGCATCAAAGAAATGGCAGATGATTACAAGACCAAAGTAGAGGAGGAGTTAGAATAGGTGAATTGGAATGAAATGGAGCTGGACAGCCTGTAGAATGCATATAGGGATTGCTTAGTTAGAAATGCTAAAGCGGTATTTGGTGTGCCAAGAGTAACAACAAAGAAGAAAGGAACGGCATGGTGGGATGAGGAGGTTAAGAGAGCAGTGGAGGAAAAGAGGAAGAAATGGCTATAGTGGTTACGGGACAGGGTTTCAGTTGAAATAAGAACTGAATATACTGAAAGCAAGAAGCACGTAAAGAGACTAGCGAAGAGGAAAAAGGAGGAGGTAAATGATGATCTAGGAAGAAAGATGAATGCGAACTACTCTGAAAATAGGAAGTTATTCTGGAAAGACGTGCGGAAATGTAGAAGTGAAAGCGGAAAGAAATGTGATGGTTTGAAGGACGTTAGGTGGTAGATTATTAACCCATGGGGATGAAGTAAGGACCAGATGGAAAGAATATTTTGAAAGTCTTATGAATGGGAAGAGAGAGAGCAGAGCGTCTGTAAACAATATTGGTTTTGGGGGTGTGCAGAGAAGGAATGCAGTAGTAGGAGACGTGACACTCGCAGAGGTGAAGAGTGCTGTAAAGCGGCTGAAAAATGGGAAAGCACCGGGGTGATGAGGTGTATGCAGAGATGATTGAGTGTGGTGGAAAGAGTGGAATAAAGTGTTTGTTGCAGATATGTAAGAAGGCATGGGTGAGTGAAACTGTGCCAGCAGAGTGGAAAAAGGCTGTGATTGTACCCCTGTACAAAAAATATAGGTGAGCAAAGTGAGTGCAAGAATTATCATTGCATAAGTTTATTGAGTGTTGTAAGGAGGGTATATGAAATAATTATTATAGACAAAGTAAGATAGAAGTCCTAGTGAGTGATGAACAGGGTGGCTTCAGGAGTGGCAGAGGATGTGTGGATCAAATATTTGCAGTGAGGCAGATAGCAAAGAAGGCGAGTGAGAAGGACCATAAGGTGTTT
>NC_137058.1:16807717-16812717 GCF_032717465.1 Coenobita brevimanus
CACAGTATTTCCCACTCTTACACACGCTCTACCATTTACATAAAAACTTTTCATTCCATTCAATAACCTACCATCAAGTCCATACAATCTGAAAACAGTCCACAAAGCCTCCCTATCAATTCTATCATACGCTTTCTCTAAATCCATGAATGCCCAAAACACATCCCTACCTTTTGCTAAATACTTTTCACAAACCTGTCTCACAGCAAACACCTGATCCACGCATCCCCTCCCTTTCTTAAAGCCACACTGCTCATTACCAATCACTTCCTGTGTACCCTCTCTAACTCTCATAATTAACATTCTACCATACACCTTACTTACAACATTCAACAGACTTATACCCCTAAAGCTAGTACATTCATACTTATCACCCTTACTTTTATACAATGGGACTTCACAAGCACTTGCCCAGTCAATTGGCACCATATACTGCACAAAGCACACATTCAACAATCTTACTAACCAGTCAACAGTAGTCGCTCCACCACCTTTCAGGCATTCCACAGCACACCCATCCATACCTGTAGCTTTCTCTGTTTTCATTTCCTTTACTGCCTCCTGCACTTCCTCACTTGTGATCAAAGAACCATTCAACTCCCCCAAAACATTTATTCCTTGCACCCTTCCATCTGTCACAATCTCAGCCTCAATTTCCTCCTCTACATTTAAAAATCTTGCAAAATACTCAGCCCATCTCTTCCTAACTGCATCCATCTCAATTAACATCCTTCCATCCTCTGCTTTTACTCGCTCTTCCTTCCCAGACAATCCCATTTGCACCCTTTTCACTTCCTTCCAAAACATTTTCTTTTTCTGTTGAAAATTCTCAGTCAACCACCTACCGAACCTCTCATCTGCTGCCACTTTTGCATCACACACAGCCCTTCTCACCCTATTCCTCTTTTCCTTATACCTCTCATATGACACCTCATCCTTCCTCTGCAGCCACACTTCATACGCATATCTCTTCTCAACCACAGCCATACTTACTTCCTCGCACCACCATTCACTTCCCTTTCTTACACCACCACCCACTTGTCTCACACCACACACCTCTTCCGCGTGCCCCACCACAGCACTCTTAAACAGCTGCCATTCCTCCTCCACACTGCCATTCTCCTGATCTTTGACTGTGTTCCACTCATTTTTCAATTACTCCTGATACCCTATCATTTTCTCTCTTTTATTCAACTCACTCACTTTCAAAACCTCCCTGCCACACCTAAGTCTCCTAGCTCTCATCAATCTATTACCTACTCTTAACTTTCCCTCCACCAGGTAGTGGTCAGACGTACTTCCACTCTCCCCTCTCAAAACTCTCACATCCAACAGTTTGCCTAATACATTCCTGGACACAACCACATAGCCCATCCCTTCCGCCCACCTGTCTCACCCATGTATACTTATAAATATCTTTCTTCTCAAACAATATATTTCCAATCACCATCTCTCACTCAGTGCACATTCCTATCATTCGTTCCACATTTTCATTTCTTCCAGGCACACCATACATACCAACTACACCTTCAACTGCTACATTTCCCACTCTAGCATTCAGATCTCCCATCATTACCACATTCACATTCGCTCCAAAACTCTGCAGACACTCAACAACATCATTCCAGAAGGACTCTCTCTCTTCTTTATCCCTTTCACTACCAGGCCCAAATGCACTCACAAATACCCACAACTCAGGTTCAAATTTCGCTTTCACCGACATCAGTCTCGATCACACCTTGCATTCAGTCACACACTGCTGTACTTCCGAGCTCACCAACAAAGCCACATCCTCTCTTACCCTTCCTCTATCAACACCTGCCAATCTTCCATGCATACTTCCAAACTTAGACTCATCTTTCTCTATCATCTTTGTTTCACTCATAGCTAACACATCCAACTTTCTTCTCACAAACAGTCTCCCAGTCTCCCTCTTTTAGCCTCAATCGTACTACATCCACTCACACTCATAGACCCAATCTTCAGCCTGTCTCTTTTTAGGAACTAAAAAAACAGAGGAGGAAGTCCCTAGTCCTCTCACCCTGCCCCTTTTAGTCGACTTTTATGACATGCAGGGATTACAGTGGCAGAATTCTTCCTTACACAACCTGGCCACCGAATAGTAGTACCACCCCCCTGCCACAGGGGGGGGGGGAGATTTTGACCAAAATTACTAGGATGATGGAATATGACCTTCTGATCACCTGATTAAATTTTGCGCAAAATTGAGCCAAGACCCAGGCTGTAGGCCCAAAAATTAAAAAAAAAAAAAAAAAAAAAAGGGGGTTTCGCCATAACTCCTTTCAAATTCGTCAGATCGACATGAAACCAAAAGCTATAGGTGCATCTTTCGAATCTGCATCCTATAACATGCCTCATTATATCAAGGATTCACCACCCAGTTAGTGGCAGGGGGGTTAATGTCAGGTGGGCCGAGCTTAAAATTTCAAATGGGCATAAAATCGTCAGTTTTCTCCCGATATACTCCAAATTTGATATGTGACATCTCTGACTAGATATCCTGTTGTGTTTAGACGTCAGCACTAAAATGACTTCTGGGGACGGGTTTGCTGAGCCTTGCCACCGCATCTTGTTACCCATCCCCGTCCCGGAGGAGCTCGGGGACGAGTATTGTTTTCACTCGGTTTGTTTGTCTGCTTGTCTGTCTGTCTGTTAACATCTTTACGCATAAACTACTGGTGTGATTTTGACTAAAATTACAGGGGATGATGAGCTATGTCCTGATCACCTGATTATGTTTTGAGCCAAATTGGACCCTGGTCCTGGCTGTAGGCCCCCAAAGGTACAAAAATGTAAAAAAAAAAAAAAAAAAAATAGTTTTTCCTCAATAACTCCTCTCAAATTCATCATATCGACATGAAACCAAAACCTAAAGATGCATCTTTCAAATCTGCATTCTATAACATGCTTTATTACATCAGGGGGTTCATCCCAGGTTGGTGGTGGGGGTGGTAAGTGTCAGGTGGGTCAGGCCTAAAATTTCAAATGGGCATAGAATCATCCATTTTTACTCGATTTACTCCAGATTTGATATGTGACATCTTTGACTGGATATCCTGTTGTCTTTAAACGTCAACACTAAAATGCTAAGCCTTGGCACCTTTTCTTCTTATTATTACCAGTCCAACAAAGCAGGATGGTATCACTTCCGGCACCTCGCCCTATACCACTGCTCTAGAATCAGTCTTTCTGTGTGTGTGTCTGTGTGTCTGTGCTTTGAGTCCTTGTGGGCTATTTAATGGATCTTCCCAGGTGAGTTCGTCTGCTTATTCCGAACGTCCTCCACTGTATACAGTTCTCTATCCGTGAATTATAGGGGAGTCAGCCACCCCACACTGAATTAAAATTTCTTAGAAATAGCAAAAAGATGTAAGCTGTGGCTTTGATTTCTTAATACATGATGTACAATGGACCCTCATACAAAAAGGGATATTTAGGGAGCTTGACCTCCCAGTGATTCCTGGGGGTCAGTTGCCTTCCCAAAAATAATAATACCAGAAACAGAGGAGAGTGAGCACATTCGATTTCAACGAAATTATCCAAGTCAGTTCGTCTTGTTCCTTGATCTTCCAATATATAGAAATTTCAGTAACTACTACTACTACTACTACTACTACTACTACTACTATTATGAAACACATGTTTGATGATAACGGGCGAACAAGGTTTTGTAATTGTTTTTCCATTTGCACAGTGGTATGGAAAGAATGGTTTTGTGAATCATAAAATACTTAAAGGAAATGATCCACCTACAATCTAGAGAAAAAGAATCAGATCTAATTTTGTGAGATATAAGGCTATTTGCCTCTGAAAAGTGTGACGGTCGGACAGGGCCGGGCCCCTCGTTTTAATATTCTACCCATACACCAACAGCAAACTCCGTCACTCACTCATAATTACTACTACTACTACTACTACTACTATTACTACTACTATTACTACTACTGCTGCTGCTGCTGCTGCTGCTGCTGCTGCTACTACTACTACTACTACTACTACTAATGCTGCTGCTGCTGCTGCTGCTGAGACTCACTATGTCCTGGTATATCACTCCTTCATTTATGTCGCCCTTTCACTAATGTGTCTTTTACATCAGGTTAAAAGCTTCTTTATAACAAAGTAATATTATTTTGTTACTCCTTCCAACTGGTCCGCATTTCGCAGGAGTGTATGCATCTTCCATGTTTTCTCTGGATGCACAGGAAGATTCTGCACATCTCATTGTAATTATTATTATTATTATTATTGTTACCAGAAGTAGTAGAAGTAGTAGTAGTACAACTACTACTACAACAAAAACAATATCAACAACTGCTGCTACTACTACTGCTGCTACTACTACTACTACTACTACTACTATACTCCATTTCATCAAGTTTGGCACCATATCATTGATGTCAACACCTGTAGTATTGATAAAGGTCCTCAGTACTGGATATACCATTTTGTATTGCCTTTATATTTGGTTCTCAAGGTAATGAAAAGAGGTTCACCTACTGCAGAGGATTTACATCAACGCTACAGGCGTTGATGACATCGTTGATGGTGCCAAACTTGGTGAAATGGAGTACCCTATAGAAGCCGTCTTAGTATCATTATCATTATTATCATTATCACCGCTAATGGCCAGCTCCATGCTGCCCGTATTGTTAGTCACATTTTCTTTCTTTCCTGTACTCTTTCTTGTTTAATTGTGGCAGGCACTTCTACCCTTCAGTAGTATCTGATTCCGACCAATCTTAGACACAATGAGCAGTCTATGGTCTATTTGTGTCCGCAAGGTTTTGGTTGCTGAGCAACTACTCGTTGCTTAGCATCGGCCTAAAACCCTCTTCTTTCGTACTTTTCACGTTTTCAGCTGTAGAAGCATTACTAATGTTCATAGGAAGCTCTGACTTCTAGTTGTAATCCTGAGGTCATTCCCTATCGGAAGTGTGCCGTCCAGTTTTTCCCCTCTCTCCTCCAGTTTTCAGGTGGCA
>NC_137058.1:16820217-16832717 GCF_032717465.1 Coenobita brevimanus
CGATAGTAGGCTAGATCTATAGGTAGGCTGTTCCGTTTTATTATCAAAGTACAGAGTGTTGCGTTCTTAAGTACCTTTCCGTTGCGCAGTTTTTCTCTAGTTTGCGGAGTGTCAGTGCCGGGGTCTGCGTTATTTTTGCAACGCAGTGGAGGCCGATCATCTAAGGCTGACTTGTTGTCTTTTTTGTAATAGCCCAGGGCTGGCGCAACCGTAACAGTGGCGACCTCGCACCAGGATATCCTAACAGTGCCTTCTTCTTGCTAGGATATCGTTATCTTGGCTTTCTCTGTACTTTGAGGTGAAGTTGATGTGTTTTGTAGTTTCTCAGTCAGCATTAGTATTTCATTATTTAGTACTGCCATTGATTTGTCGCCATGGAGTCACGCGTGTCTACACCAGATCGCGTACGTGCTGAGTCACCTGTGGATATGGAAAATATGGAACAACGAGAGGCACATAGCAAAGGTACTCCCCGTGTGAGCCCTGAGTTTGACTATGGTGCTGAAATGCCTCGTTTCGCTACCCCACTATTACCATCTATGATGCCGCCGAGCCAGTTTAGAGCAGTTCCCCCAGGGATGTCTGGTGCTTTCCCTGGAGTTGTTCATTCCACTCCCATATACCCTGGAGCCTTGTCACCGGAGGCTCAGTTGCAGTTGGAGTTGAAAAAGATGGAGATGGAAATGCAGCGTGAAAAAGAAGAGAGGGAGATGCAGCGTGCAAAAGAAGAGAGGGAGATGGAGATGCAGCGTGCCAGAGAGAAAGAAGAGAGGGAGATGGAGATGCAGCGTGAAAAAATGCGATTTGAGCTGGAGAAGACTCGCTTGGAGGTGACTGCTAATAGACCAACTTCAGATACCCAAACCTCAGGCCGTGCAGAGGATAGGGAGAGTTGGTTCTCAAGGAGTCTAAAATTAGTGCCAGCATTTGATGAGTTGAAGGTGACAGAATGGTTTGTCAGGTTTGAGAAGAAGGCTAGGGAGTTTGAGTGGCCAAGGCAGCGCTGGGTGGGGTTGGTATCTAATGTGCTGAAGGGAAAAGCCTTGGAAGTGTATAATAGGTTGAGCCCTGAGGATGTAGATGATTATGATGAATTTAAAACAGCCATCCTGAAGGCATATGAACTTAGACCAGAGGCTTATCGGTTGTTGTTCCGTGGTGCTCGGAAAAGGCCTGCTGACACCTATATGGCCTACGCTAGGGTATCTGGAGGAGAGGTTAGACGAGTGGTTGCTGAGTGAGAGCGCCACTTCGTATAACGAGGTGCGTGAACTGCTTTTGATGGAACATTTTACCAACATGGCTGACAAAGAAATTGGTGTTAAAATTAGGGAGAAGAGATTTAAGACCGTGAAGGAAGCAGCGACGTGGGCTGATGACCGGGTGTTTGCCTTGCGGAGTATGGGGGTCAAGTATGCTAATTTTCAGTATTCCAGGGAGAGGACTGTGAGTGGCCCTGCCTGGGATAAATCTCCCGTGAATCAGTCCAAGGGAAGTTCAGAGGAGAAAAAGAATTCTGGGAGAAAGAGCCATGTATCCAGTTCGAAGCTAGTTTGTTACTTTTGCAAACAGAGTGGGCACATCAAGCCTAACTGCCCTAAGTGGAAGGCCTCCCAAAATGCCAAACCAGTGGCACTAATTGTAGGTTCGAGTCAGGTGAACGAGAGGAGTTGGGAGAGTGGTAACGGTGAGGGCGAAGTCTGTGGAAAGCTGGAGTGCAGCCGGCTGTGCTCGCTGCCAGCTCAGGCTGAAAAGGTTACCCAACATGCTACGCCACCTCCGGATGAACTGCCTCAGAAATCGTCCCTAGACTGGTGTAAACCTTTTATATGTCACGGCACAGTGAAAATTCATGGGATCAGTTATCCAGTTACTGTGGCTCGTGATACCTGTGCACAACAGTCTGTGTGCAGAAACGTGACTGGAGGGCCTGTAAACTCAGGGAAGTATGTGCTGTGTAGAGGCATGAACTCAGATGAATACTATGATTATGTTCATGTGGAACTCGATTGCCCCATTGTTCAGGCTGCAGCTCAAGTAGCTGTTGCTGATGTAATGCCACTAGAGGGGGTTGATTTTCTGCTGGGGAACGACCTGGCTGGGGAGAAAGTATTTCCATCTCTTCCCCCACCAGTTGTTGTGGCAGAGAAGTGTTTTGACGCCCCAGAAATTGGTATTGAAGTTGATGCAGAAGTGGAAGCCATGTTCCCGGTCTGTGCAATTACACGATCTATGGCACAGGTTGCAGCCCGGGAGGAAGAACTGGTGAAGTCACAGGTTCTTGGGGTCGACTGTGGTGAGGCAGGGCCACCAATGGAGGAACCTAGTGAGCAGAGTGTTGCTGTGGTGGGTGAGGAGAGTGGGAATGCGTGCATGGGTGCCGCCCCACTTCCCACTCAGGACACTAGAGGTGGTGCTGAGTATGTCTGTGTGGAGACTGAACCCAGCCCACCGACTGAATTAGAATTTCAGGACGCTGGGGTCGACTGCGGGGATGCAGGACCTCCGTCAAACGCGCCTGAGGAACAGAGTGTCACTGTTGAGGGTAGAGGTGATGATGTCAGTGTGGAGTCTGACATTCCTACCCCTGTCGAGTGTACTAGAGGTGACGCTGAGATTGATCGCCCTTCGCAATCCAGTGTCCCGACCAGTCCCTTATCTCAGTCCTCAGTAGAGCTGGCGGGTGTTGGGCCAGCAGAATTGAGGGTGAAGCAACAGGAGGATGTAACATTAAAGCCCTTGTTTGCTCGAGTAGGGGAAGAAAGAAGTATGGAGTGTGGTAAGGAGGAGTTCCTGATTAAAGATAATGTTTTACATCGCCGATGGACGCCCACTGGCGCCACGGTAGATGGAGGAGTGAGTGAGTTAGTGCAGGTGGCGGTGCCTGTGCAGTATAGGGTGCCGTTAATACAGTTAGCACATGAGGGACCTTTAGCAGGTCACTTGGGAAACAGGAAGACAGTGCAGCGCTTAAGATATAAGTTTTGGTGGCCAAGTATGCCGGGACAAGTTGCTGCGTACATCAAGAGCTGTCACACGTGTCAGATGGTGGGCAAGCCTAATCAAGTTCTTCCTGTGGCCCCTTTGACTCCCATTCCTGCAGTTGAACCTCCGTTTACCCGGGTAATCATTGATATTGTGGGCCCTTTACCTCCTACTTCTGCTGGAAACAAGTATTTGTTAACCATAATGGATGTTACAACGCGATACCCAGAGGCTATACCAATCAGAAGCATGCAGGCGAAGTCAGTAGTCAAGCAACTTATCCTGTTCTTTACTCATTTTGGCCTGCCCAAGGAGTTGCAGTCAGACCGTGGAGTAAATTTTACATCTAATTTATTTAAGCAGACAATGACAGAGTTGGGCATCAAACACATTTTGTCCAGTGCCTACCATCCGCAGTCACAAGGTGCCCTGGAGAGGCATCATCAGACCTTAAAGACCATGCTGCGCACCTTCTGCTATGATAGTGGAAAGGATTGGGACCTAGCGGTACCCTTTGTTATGTTTGCAGTGAGAGAGGTACCAACTGAGTCGTTAGGGTTTTCACCCAATGAGTTAGTGTTTGGGCACAGAGTTCGTGGTCCCTTGGATGTGGTGCGAGAGGCCTGGAGTAACAACAAATCTGGCAACCAGGAATCCATGCTTGACTATGTCTGCCGCACTCGGGAGAGACTGCATTGCGCTTTAGAGCTTGCCCGTGACCATCTAATCGGGGCTCAAGCGAAAATGAAGGCTCATTATGATAAGAAGGTCAGAAGTCGTGAGTTTAAGCAAGGAGATAAAGTTTTGGCACTGCTGCCCATGCAAGGAAAACCTCTGGCAGCTAGATTCAGTGGTCCTTATATTGTGAAGAAGAAAGTTGGGGAACTTGACTATCTAATTGTTACCCCAGACAGGCGGAAGAGTACTCAGTTGTGCCACATTAATATGTTGAAGCCATACTATCGCCCAGTTGATTCTCATTGTGGGATGACTGCTGATGTCTCTCACCGGGGATGTGAAGGACGGGGAAAGGAGGACGTGGCATCAAAGGAACGTGCTGTGGAGGGAGCTGTTGGTGCCGGTAATGTGAGTGGTGGACCAGGGTTACAGCCACAGTTCCTGGAAGGTGACTTTGGAGTGGACGTTGAGGGAACCAGGGATAAGAGCGCTCCTGTAGTTTTGGTGGTTGGTAGTGAGTTGGAGGAGCAGGAGGAAGTGTTTAGTCGTGGTGAGATGTTACCAGCTGACCTATGGGAGGGCAATGGTTATGCAGCTCTGGTGGAGAAATTGCGACACCTTGATCCAGTAAAGCGAGAAGAGCTCTGCAACAGATTATGGAAACATCCGAAAGTTTTTGGAGATTCACCGGGATTGACAACTTGGGCTACTCATGACATTGACGTTGGGGATAGTAAGCCTGTAAAATTAGCTCCCTACCGCATCAACCCTATCAGACAGAAAGCTCTCGATAATGAGATCAAGTATATGTTGGACCATGGATTGATCAAGAAGAGTTTCAGTGAGTGGAGTTCACCAGTTACCTTGCAGCCGAAGCCAGATGGGAAGGTTAGGTTGTGTGTGGACTTCCGGAAAGTTAACTCACTGTCTAAGACCGATGCTTATCCCTTGCCTCGGGTCGATGACTCCGTGGACAAGGTGGGAAATGCCACTTATATCACCAAGCTTGACTTAGTAAAAGGATACTGGCAGGTCCCGCTGACGGAACGGGCTAAACAAGTGGCTAGCTTTGTTGTCAGTGGTGCAGTATATCAGTGCCAGGTGATGCCTTATGGATTGAAGAATGCTCCAGCCACTTTCCAGAGGCTTATGGATAAAGTGGTGGATGGCATACCTAATTGTGTCGTTTACATCGATGATGTCATTGTGTATGACACCAAGTGGGAGGAGCACCTTGATCATGTGGAAATGCTCATTAAGCGGTTGGAGGAAGCTGGCTTAGTAGTCAACTTGGACAAGTGCGAGTTCGTACGTGCTAAGGTCCAGTACCTTGGATTTGTTGTGGGACATGGGCAAGTGGCTCCACCTCGGGCTAAGGTGGATGCCATTTCCAACTTTGCAGCACCCCAGTGTCGCCGTGCCCTCCAGCGATTTTTGGGCATGATCGGCTATTACCGAAGATTTATTGGGAATTACTCCACAGTGCTTGCCCCTCTTACTGACTTATTGCGCAAGGATAAGAAGTGGCAGTGGACAGCCGAGTGTGAGCAAGCTTTTATTACGGTTAAGTCTCTGCTGTGCCACCACCCTATATTGCGTGCACCAGATTTTGACAAACCTTTTGTGCTGGCAGTTGATGCTAGCCGAGTAGGGGTAGGAGCAGTGTTGATGCAGCCGGATGAGGGCCAGGTTGAACATCCCATATCATACTTCTCAAAGAAGTTTAATAGAGCCCAGAAGAACTATTCCGTCATAGAGCAGGAGTTATTAGCGATTATCCTGGCCCTGCAACACTTTGCTGTCTACCTGCCCCCTTTTGGCCCTGTGATCAAGATTTATTCAGACCATCATCCCCTGCAGTTTTTGAACAAGTTTAAATTTAAGAACCAGCGTTTGACCCGCTGGAGTTTGCTTTTGCAAGAGTACAATTTAGAAGTTAGGCATATTAAAGGGACTGATAACGTAATTGCTGATTGTTTGTCCAGGGAGGGGTCAGGGTCATGATTCGAAAATTTTGATCCAGGGCTCAAAATTTTCCCTTGGGGAAGGGCGTGTTACGTTGTCCGCCTTTCCGTTCCCACGGGTGCAGCCGTTACAGCTGGGCTAGGGGGATTATGCAGTATGTATCCGCGTCATTCGCAGAGTTTATATTAGCGAGTGCTACAAGTTCTTTTGTTTCTTTTGTTCCCGCCACTGAGGGCAATTTTATTTCATACCATGCTGAGTATGCATTTGATTATTTTGATTGTCTTATGTGAGCTACCAGTATATTTAATGATTTTGCTTGCATTAGAAGTACCAGTTTATTGTAGAGAGAGAGAGGGGCACGAATATAAGTTCTTTTTAATTAATTTGATTATGCGTTCGCGCTTGGCCGTGCGCGAGCCTTGATCAGAGTCAGTATCTTCCCAGCCAGCTTTAGTATCGGGTGTTTGTACACTCTCTCTCTCTCTCCCCAGTTATTTTTATGCCGAGCTGGCGTTTTCATTTAAGTTTATTTTTATTCTTTTTGTTGCTGACTGAGGAAAGTAGTTATTTTATTTTGTTTTGTGACCTTGTTGTCTTTGGAGGGCCAGTCTGGCTCACCGTAGTTTCTCGCTGCCTTAATTAACGTTCCCCCAACACACGTACATACACACACACACCCCTAACCCCTACACTGTTTAATCCCATCTCTTTGCACAAGGCTAGTGAGAACTATCGTGAGCCATTAACTGCGTTCCCCTTGGACACGGGTTAAGTAGAAGTCGTCACCACCGGAAGTAAGTGGGAGGTGTTCCTGTATACTGTCTCGGGCGGTATTACTTCTGGTAGTGACGATAGTAGGCTAGATCTATAGGTAGGCTGTTCCGTTTTATTATCAAAGTACAGAGTGTTGCGTTCTTAAGTAAGTACCTTTCCGTTGCGCAGTTTTTCTCTAGTTTGCGGAGTGTCAGTGCCGGGGTCTGCGTTATTTTTGCAACGCAGTGGAGGCCGATCATCTAAGGCTGACTTGTTGTCTTTTTTGTAATAGCCCCGGGCTGGCGCAACCGTAACAATATATATATATATATATATATATATATATATATATATATATATGTATATAAATATGTATATATATATATATATATATATATATTTTGTATCTATCTATCTATATCTATCTTTCTATCTATCTATCTATATAGATAGATAGATAGATAGATAGATATAGATAGATAGAGAGAGAGATATATATATATATATATATATATATATATATATATATATATATACATAGATAGATAGATATAGATATATATAGATAGCTATATTGATAGATAGATAGAAAGATATATATATATATATATATATATATATATATATATATATATATATACACAGCCTCGATGAACTCTCTTCACCAGTATTTGTCTCTTGCCATCTCCTTTAAGTCCCACCAGCACTCCTCTCCTGCTTATCTTTTCATTGTGCTCAACCAGGTTTCCCTCGGCCTACCTCTGCCTCTTCTCCCTCTAGCAGTTTACTCTCACATTCTGATTTAAACTGTCTTCTTTTCTATGTATATGCTCCAGCCATTTCCAGCGTGATAGTGTCACATAATCATTATATATATATATATATATATATATATATATATATATATATATATAAAATCTCAAAGTTGTGCTAAAATGAACCGAAGTAAAAGTCCTCTTTAATCCAAACACACCGAAGACCGTTATCAAAATAAAGGAAGAATTTTAGTTTAGTCGAGGAGTACAGGTACTTGGGGCAAACACTAAAATTAACAAAAGACCATCATAACGATGTAAAACATGCATTACGACTGGATGGACAACTTTCGGTAAACTCAGACACATCATGAAAAATAGCTTGTTAATGTATATGAAACGAAAAGTATATAACGAATGTATAATTCCAGCTATGTGACATACTATTGTGAGACTTGGAAACTGACAAAATCTATGGAAAAACAAGTAATCAGTTCTCAAACAGCAATAGAAAGGTTCTTGATGAGAATATCTTTAAGAGACAGGAAAAGATAAACATGGGTGGGAAAGTAGACTTAAGTAAATGACATTACGGAAGTTATATAAGAACAGAAATGGAAGTGGGCATGTCATGTAGCAAAAATAATGAATAATCGATGGATCAAGAGGCTGACTGACTGGACTTCAAGACATTGCAAGCGTAGCATAAAAGGCCAGACTGAAAGTAAAAAGATGAGATGGAGAAGTTTTCTGGCACAACTCGGCACAAATTAGAGACTTCACCAGATCCTGTTTCAGAAATCTGCCACACGGTTCGCTTCCGTCGCCCTGCTCTGATGCGGGGTAAGCATTGGAAAAGTAGCCAGTGCTTAGTTTGTTTTTAATTTTGGCACAAAGTAAACCACCTCAAAACATATTTTACTCATTAAATTACCCAGATGGCATGATATGCTACAAAGAAATTACAATATGGGAGCCCTTTGATTATATATAATGTATTATGTCATTTTGTAAACTCCGCTTTCGTTACTTTACTCATCTCTGTAAGCATAACATAGAGATAAATCCTAAGCAATTTTACTAGAACCATCCGTAAAGCAAGATAACAGTGATTAAAATATTTGTCATTCGCTAGTATCCACAAAAGAAAATAGATATGTAGCCGCACATTTAGCAACACCTTTCGACATGCCGCCCTGCCTGACTTATGACATTTCCTAACACTACGGACCTGTTGAACATCTTGGTCATCTTAGTAACCAAAGTCTAACACAAATAATTCTTTTAAGCGTTTCCCTGGGTCCATTGCACAGTTTAGTAAGTTTAAACTTGAACTCATAGTATTCTATTATGATTATAGTGTCGTACCGCAATGCCGTTTGTTTGGATTAATATGGCTGACTCACCAACTAAGCAATCGTTCAGTACATTATTTTCAGAGGAACTGCTTACTACTTTAAAGCATGCTAAAAACACACACATCAGAAGTTCTGAAGGTAATCTCCTTTTACTAACTGCACACGATTTATTCTAATATATGTAAATAGACAGCATACTATTTTAGTCCCCAAGCTAAGATTCTCTAAAGGCCTGGTTATTCTTTATTTACAGGTATACTGTATATATATATATATATATATATATATATATATATATATATATATATATATATATATATATGCGCTTGATTGAATAGGAAAAAATATTCCTATAAATAGCAGTATTATTATAAACTTAGTATTAGGTACAGCCGACCACACAAATTCGTCCCTCTGAACATGCACGTAGTATAGCAGATGATCTGGTATCACTGTCATGGGAAGAGTTGACAGGTAGGCTGTAATTTGAGAAGCCGACACTAAGAAACTCGGTATTTTGTGTATAGGAATATATTCTATATGTAGCTACTCTTTTATATTTAAGAAATATTAGAAACAGAATGTGTTATGGGATAAGAAAATATATTAGAGATCAACAAGTTAGGAAAAATAAAACCTTAATCGTGAACCGGACTACTTTTACAGATCCCACCCTTCCTCTCTCTCTCTCTCTCTCTCTCTCTCTCTCTCTCTCTCTCTCTCTCGTTACGACCAAAGGAAATGAAGCTGGTTTTAAAGAGTTCCATACGATTTCTCGAGCATGTGAAGCTTGTGATCAAAGAATTGATTTCGATGCAATAATACGAATGCGTATTTCATATCATAATATATATCTAATCCTGGTAGAATACAATATTGATTATGGAACGAGCATAGAGATGAATCCTTTTCATTTGCTTCATTTTGTTCCCTGCTTTGAAACGTTCATGAATCGGGTAATATATCTGAAACAGAAGTGTTAACTTGAGGATAGGGAACGCTGTAACCTAGAACACGACGAATTCTTATCGAGGTAATAACAGGACGTTATCAGTAATGGCTCAGCAACAGGATAAAATGGCTTTGCGGGGCCAAATTGTAGGCTTGAAGAGAAGTGGCTTCAGTGTTTCTGCCATAGCACATGAACTAGGCATTACGAACAAAACTGTAAACAAGTGGTGGAGACGGTGGGAAGCTGAGGGTAATCTGCGTGATCGTCCGAGATGTGGTGCGCCAAGATCGATAACACCCGATGATAACCGCAGAATTATTGAAGAAGCAACTGCACATCCTTTAAGCAACGCAGTGTCGATCAGGGACCGCCTACACCTCCAAGTTTCTACCGAAACGGTGCGACGACGCTTAAGAGAAGGTGGCTTGAGACATAGAATTCCTGCATCTAAAGAGAGACTAACAGATAGGCATCGATTGGACAGGCTTCGATTTGCAGAAACGCATGTTAATGAAGGATTGGACTTCTGGGGTAGAGTTATTTTCAGTGATGAAAAAACTTTTTCTTCTACAACTCACGGACCACTCCATTGCTATAGGCGACCTGGCACTAGGTATTCGAGGGAGAACATTGTCGAGATTGCAAGAAGCGGCCACATAACTTGCAATGTGTGGGGCTGGATTCATTTGTATGGCATTGGTGAACTGACAGATCGATGGGAGATTCAATTCCCAAGTATACCTGGAATTGCTGGAGGAGGTGATGATACCCAGTGTTCGGGCTATGGCTTTACCCTACCCTGAGAGAATTGTGTTTGTGCAGGTAAGGTACACTCATTAGCAATCAAATAACATGATTGCAATATATAATGAAGTGGTAATTGACATGCGCTAAAACAAGAGCATATTTTATATAAGTCTCTTTTATATAAAGAGTCAGTGTCTTGACGAATTTGCATATGTCAACAGTAAATCGGTATAACTATGTATCTCTTTTGTGGCATATCTATATTCTACAATAATATCTTACAAAGTTGTATATCAATAGGTTATCCACTTCTATAATAACTATATAACCGCATTCATATTATCAGTCTCTCTCTTACTGCCTGATCGTTCTAACTATCCTCATGACATAAATATATATATATATATATATATATATTATTGTATTATACATCATATATTCATATTATATATTATATTTATTTGTTATAGGATAAGTGTCCGGTTCATTCTGCTGGGATAATTCGTCGTTGGTTCAACGATCAACGTGATATAGATTTACTTGACTGGCCGAGCAAAGGCTGTGACATGAACCCTATTGAAAACTGCTGGGGAAACATCGTCCAGTCTTGGAATCCAGGTCAAGAGAGAACTTCTCGTGGACTTCTCAACCATACGAAAGAGGAGTGGGAACTATTTCGGCGAAATCCTGAAGTAGTCTACAACACAGTTGCATCAGTACCAAACAGGCTTCAGGAAGTTATTGAGAAGCATGGTGGATGGACTGGTTACTGACCTGTAATTAATTTTTCAGTAAGACTGTAACATGCAACCTTATCACTTGCATCCAGTATGAAAATCACCCATTATTTTTAGTTATGACTCGTTATAAAAGTAAAAAATAAGTTAAATTTGTTGTATTACATTTGGATTTATTTTGCATACACATGTATGCACATATAATTTGCATTGTAATTTGTTTCAAATATAATTGTAATAAGTAATAAAACTGTAAATAACCAAATTTTTCCCTTAATAACCAAATACACAAAACATTTAGCATAAGATGAAAACGATTATCATCAATATGTCTATGAAATAAAAGTCTTTCTTGATAAAGTACTCATTAATGTATGTTATTCATTTCCTTAACGTTGACTTCGTCGTATTAGGTCCCGTCGAGGCCAGTGAGCTTTGCTTGGCAAACTTTGCCTCTTCATGAGCAAAGCCTGTCGTATGCATTTATGCTTCTCTTCAAACAACGCTTCGTGAACAAAGCATGACGTGACTAAAATAGGATAGCGCTGTGTGACACACAAAAAGAAACTTACGTTCTAATACATCAGTGTTATGAGATTAAGAATAGACTAGGTATAGCACATTTAGTAAAGATCTTTAAAAGACAGAATTTTGAATAAATCATAAAAACAATTATTGGCACAAAATATAATACGATGTATTACAAAAACACAAGAGAAATAATTTTAAACCTTTTTTACCAAATAGGGAAACAAATGAAATATGAGGCGTTTAAGCAAAGGAAATGAGTAACCTAAAAAGCTTATTTAATTTCTTTAATTAAGTTTATACTAGTCTTCTCAATCGTTCTAAAGATTATAAGAAATTATAATGCAGCTTCACCCTAGACACACGACCTAAATTTAACGTCTTTTCAGGGCCTTACGAATGAGACAAAGAAAATGGAAAAGCGCTACATATTCACGAGAGAGTGACAGAGAGAAAGAGACATATTCACGAGAGAGAGAGAGAGAGAGAGAGAGAGAGAGGAGGGGTGGGATCTGTAAAAGTAGTCCGGTTCACGATTAAGGTTTTATTTTTCCTAACTTGTTGATCTCTAATACATCTTGTTATCCCATAACACATTCTGTTTCTAATATTTCTTAAATATAAAAGAGTAGCTACATATAGAATATATTCCTATACACAATTCACCGAGTATCTTAGAGTCGGCTTCTCAGATTACAGCCTACCTGTCAACTCTTCCCATGACAGTGATACCAGATCATCTGCGTGCATGTTCAGAGGGACGAATTTGTGTGGTCGGCTGTACAATTTCACAGGTCTTTAAAACCCCGCAAAAATATTTAATTGAGGCTGGGCGACGCTAGACCACCTGGTGGCAGACCCCTGAAACAGGTTTGGTGAAGCCTCTAATTGGTTCAGTCAAGGAGTTCGTGGAAATGGTTGGAGGAGGCCTTTGTTCGGAAGTGGACATACAATGGCTACTGCTGCTGCTGCTTATGATGATGATATACATGTGAGTGTGTGTGTGTGTGTGTGTGTGTGTGTGTGTGTGTGTGTGTGT